>NC_080782.1:210770975-211434190 GCF_028018385.1 Neofelis nebulosa | reverse complement strand
GCTCTTTCCATAATTTGGCTATTGTTGAGAGTGCTGCTATAAACATTGGGGTACAAGTGCCCCTATGCATCAGTACTCCTGTATCCCTTGGATAAATTCCTAGCAGTGCTATTGCTGGGTCATAGGGTAGGTCTATTTTTAATTTTCTGAGGAACCTCCACACTGCTTTCCAGAGCGGCTGCACCAATTTGCATTCCCACCAACAGTGCAAGAGGGTTCCCGTCTCTCCACATCCTCTCCAGCATCTATTGTCTCCTGATTTCTTCATTTTGGCCACTCTGACTGGCGTGAGGTGGTATCTGAGTGTGGTTTTGATTTGTATTTCCCTGATGAGGAGCGACGTTGAACATCTTTTCAAGTGCCTGTTGGCCATCCGGATGTCTTCTTTAGAGAAGTGTCTATTCATGTTTTCTGCCCATTTCTTCACTGGGTTATTTGTTTTTCGGGTGTGGAGTTTGATGAGCTCTTTATAGATTTTGGATACTAGCCCTTTGTCCGATGTGACATTTGCAAATATCTTTTCCCATTCCGTTGGTTGCCTTTTAGTTTTGTTGGTTGTTTCCTTTGCTGTGCAGAAGCTTTTTATCTTCATAAGGTCCCAGTAATTCACTTTTGCTTTTAATTCCCTTGCCTTTGGGGATGTGCCGAGTAAGAGATTGCTACGGCTGAGGTCAGAGAGGTCTTTTCCTGCTTTCTCCTCTAAGGTTTTGATGGTTTCCTGTCTCACATTCAGGTCCTTTATCCATTTTGAGTTTATTTTTGTGAATGGTGTGAGAAAGTGGTCTAGTTTCAACCTTCTGCATGTTGCTGTCCAGTTCTCCCAGCACCATTTGTTAAAGAGACTGTCTTTTTTCCATTGGATGTTCTTTCCTGCTTTGTCAAAAATGAGTTGGCCATACGTTTGTGGGTCTAGTTCTGGGGTTTCTATTCGATTCCATTGGTCTATGTGTCTGTTTTTATGCCAATACCATGCTGTCTTGATGATGACAGCTTTGTAGTAGAGGCTAAAGTCTGGGATTGTGATGCCTCCTACTTTGGTCTTCTTCTTCAAAATTACTTTGGCTATTCGGGGCCTTTTGTGGTTCCATATGAATTTTAGGATTGCTTGTTCTAGTTTCGAGAAGAATGCTGGTGCAATTTTGATTGGGATTGCATTGAATGTGTAGATAGCTTTGGGTAGTATTGACATTTTGACAATATTTATTCTTCCAATCCATGAGCAGGGAATGTCTTTCCATTTCTTTATATCTTCTTCAATTACCTGCATAAGCTTTCTATAGTTTTCAGCATACAGATCTTTTACATCTTTGGTTAGATTTATTCCTAGGTATTTTATGCTTCTTGGTGCAATTGTGAATGGGATCAGTTTCTTAATTTGTCTTTCTGTTGCTTCATTGTTAGTGTATAAGAATGCAACTGATTTCTGTACATTGATTTTGTATCCTGCAACTTTGCTGAATTCATGTATCAGTTCTAGCAGACTTTTGGTGGAGTCTATCGGATTTTCCATGTATAATATCATGTCATCTGCAAAAAGCGAAAGCTTGACTTCATCTTTGCCAATTTTGATGCCTTTGATTTCCTTTTGTTGTCTGATTGCTGATGCTAGAACTTCCAGCACTATATTAAACAACAGCGGTGAGAGTGGGCATCCCTGTCGTGTTCCTGATCTCAGGGAAAAAGCTCTCAGTTTTTCCCCATTGAGGATGATGTTAGCTGTGGGCTTTTCATAAATGGCTTTTATGATCTTTAAGTATGTTCCTTCTATCCCGACTTTCTCAAGGGTTTTTATTAAGAAAGGGTGCTGGATTTTGTCAAAGGCCTTTTCTGCATCGATTGACAGGATCATATGGTTCTTCTCTTTTTTTTTGTTAATGTGATGTATCACGTTGATCGATTTGCGAATGTTGAACCAGCCCTGCATCCCAGGAATGAATCCCACTTGATCATGGTGAATAATTCTCTTTATATGCTGTTGAATTCGATTTGCTAGTATCTTATTGAGAATTTTTGCATCCATATTCATCAGGGATATTGGCCTGTAGTTCTCTTTTTTTACTGGGTCTCTGTCTGGTTTAGGAATCAAAGTAATACTGGCTTCATAGAATGAGTCTGGAAGTTTTCCTTCCCTTTCTATTTCTTGGAATAGCTTGAGAAGGATAGGTATTATCTCTGCTTTAAACGTCTGGTAGAACTCCCCTGGGAAGCCATCTGGTCCTGGACTCTTATTTGTTGGGAGATTTTTGATAACCGATTCAATTTCTTCACTGGTTATGGGTCTGTTCAAGCTTTCTATTTCCTTCTGATTGAGTTTTGGAAGAGTGTGGGTGTTTAGGAATTTGTCCATTTCTTCAAGGTTGTCCAATTTGTTGGCATATAATTTTTCATAGTATTCCCTGATAATTGTTTGTATCTCTGAGGGATTGGTTGTAATAATTCCATTTTCATTCATGATTTTATCTATTTGGGTCATCTCCCTTTTCTTTTTGAGAAGCCTGGCTAGAGGTTTGTCAATTTTGTTTATTTTTTCAAAAAACCAACTCTTGGTTTCGTTGATCTGCTCTACCGTTTTTTTAGATTCTATATTGTTTATTTCTGCTCTGATCTTTATGATTTCTCTTCTTCTGCTGGGTTTAGGCTGCCTTTGCTGTTCTGCTTCTATTTCCTTTAGGTGTGCTGTTAGATTTTGTATTTGGGATTTTTCTTGTTTCTTGAGATAGGCCTGGATTGCAATGTATTTTCCTCTCAGGACTGCCTTCGCTGCGTCCCAAAGAGTTTGGATTGTTGTATTTTCATTTTCGTTTGTTTCCATATATTTTTTAATTTCTTCTCTAATTGCCTGGTTGACCCACTCATTCGTTAGTAGGGTGTTCTTTAACCTCCATGCTTTTGGAGGTTTTCCAGACTTTTTCCTGTGGTTGATTTCAAGCTTCATAGCATTGTGGTCTGAAAGTATGCATGGTATAATTTCAATTCTTGTAAACTTATGAAGGGCTGTTTTGTGACCCAGTATATGATCTATCTTGGAGAATGTTCCATGTGCACTCGAGAAGAAAGTATATTCTGTTGCTTTGGGATGCAGAGTTCTAAATATATCTGTCAAGTCCATCTGATCCAATGTATCATTCAGGGCCCTTGTTTCTTTATTGACTGTGTGTCTAGATGATCTATCCATTTCTGTAAGTGGGGTGTTAAAGTCCCCTGCAATGAGCACATTCTTATCAATAAGGTTGCTTATGTTTATGAGTAACTGTTTTATATATCTGGGGGCTCCGGTATTTGGCGCATAGACATTTATAATTGTTAGCTCTTCCTGATGGATAGACCCTGTAATTATTATATAATGCCCTTCTTCATCTCTTGTTACAGCCTTTAATTTAAAGTCTAGTTTGTCTGATATAAGTATGGCTACTCCAGCTTTCTTTTGGCTTCCAGTAGCATGATAAATAGTTCTCCATCCCCTCACTCTCAATCTAAAGGTGTCCTCAGATCTAAAATGAGTCTCTTGTAGACAGCAAATAGATGGGTCTTGTTTTTTTATCCATTCTGATACCCTATGTCTTTTCGTTGGCGCGTTTAATCCATTTACATTCAGTGTTATTATAGAAAGATACGGGTTTAGAGTCATTGTGATGTCTGTATGTTTTATGCTTGTAGTGATGTCTCTGGTACTTTGTCTCACAGGATCCCCCTTAGGATCTCTTGTAGGGCTGGTTTCGTGGTGACAAATTCCTTCAGTTTTTGTTTGTTTGGGAAGACCTTTATCTCTCCTTCTATTCTAAATGACAGACTTGCTGGATAAAGGATTCTCGGCTGCATATTTTTTCTGTTTAGCACACTGAAGATATCGTGCCAAGCCTTTCTGGCCTGCCAAGTTTCAAAGGAGAGATCAGTCACGAGTCTTATAGGTCTCCCTTTATATGTGAGGGCACGTTTATCCCTTGCTGCTTTCAGAATTTTCTCTTTATCCTTGTATTTTGCCAGTTTCACTATGATATGTCGTGCAGAAGATCGATTCAAGTTACGTCTGAAGGGAGTTCTCTGTGCCTCTTGGATTTCAATGCCTTTTTCCTTCCCCAGTTCAGGGAAGTTCTCAGCTATAATTTCTTCAAGTACCCCTTCAGCACCTTTCTCTCTCTCTTCCTCCTCTGGGATACCAATTATGCGTAGATTATTTCTTTTTAGTGTATCACTTAGTTCTCTAATTTTCCCCTCATACTCCTGGATTTTTTTATCTCTCTTTCTCTCAGCTTCCTCTTTCTCCATAACTTTATCTTCTAGTTCACCTATTCTCTCCTCTGCCTCTTCAATCCGAGCCGTGGTGGTTTCCATTTTGTTTTGCATTTCGTTTAAAGCGTTTTTCAGCTCCTCGTGACTGTTCCTTAGTCCCTTGATCTCTGTAGCAAGAGATTCTCTGCTGTCCTGTATACTGTTTTCAAGCCCAGCGATTAATTTTATGACTATTATTCTAAATTCACTTTCTGTTATATTATTTAAATCCTTTTTGATCAGTTCATTAGCTGTTGTTATTTCCTGGAGATTCTTCTGAGGGGAATTCTTCCGTTTGGTCATTTTGGACAGTCCCTGGAGCGGTGAGGACCTGCAGGGCACTTCCCCCGTGCTGTGGTGTATAACTGGAGTTGGTGGGCGGGGCCGCAGTCCGACCTGATGTCTGCCCCCAGCCCACTGCTGGGGCCACAGTCAGACTGGTGTGTGCCTTCTCTTCCCCTCTCCTAGGGGCGGGATTCACTGTGGGGTGGCGTGGCCCGTCTGGGCTACTTGCACACTGCCAGGCTTGTGGTGCTGGGGAGCTGGCGTATTAGCTGGGGTGGGTAGGCAAGGTGCACGGGGGCAGGAGGGGCAGGCTTAGCTCGCTTCTCCTTAGGTGATCCACTTCAGGAGGGGCCCTGTGGCAGCGGGAGGGAGTCAGATCCGCTGCCGGAGGTTTGGCTCCGCAGAAGCACAGAGTTGGGTGTTTGCGCGGAGCGAGCAAGTTCCCTGGCAGGAAGTGGTTCTCTTTGGGATTTTGGCTGGGGGATGGGCGGGGGAGATGGCGCTGGCGAGCGCCTTTGTTCCCCGCCAAGCTGAGCTCTGCCGTCCGTCCGGGGGCTCAGCAGCTCTCCCTCCCTTTGTCCTCCAGCCTTCCCGCTTTCTGAGCAGAGCTGTTAACTTCTGACCTCCCAGACGCTAAGTCGCGCTTGCTGTCGGAACACAGTCCGTCCGGCCCCTCCGCTTTTGCCAGCCCGACTCGGGGGCTCTGCTTGGCCGGCGAGCCGCCCCTCCGCCCCGGCTCCCTCCCGCCAGTCCGTGGAGCGCGCACCGCCTCGCCGCCCTTCCTACCCTCTTCCGTGGGCCTCTCGTCTGTGCTTGGCTCCGGAGACTCCGTTCTGCTAATCCTCTGGCGGTTTTCTGGGTTCTTTAGGCAGGTGTAGGTGGAATCTAAGTGATTAGCAGGACGCGCGGTGAGCCCAGCGTCCTCCTACGCCGCCATCTTCCGGAACCTCTCCTCGGTTACATTTGATTTTTTAAAAAATCATTTAGTAGCAACATGAAAACCAATTTAGAAAGGATATAGGAAGACTCATTAGACGTCTTAAATATTTATCCAAAAAAAATAAGGATGGTTGTTGCAAAGAAAATTGAAAAACATAGTAATTAGGAAGCAAAATTTATGGGACTTGCATATAGATTGGGTGTTACTTTCGAGGAAGACAGACTAGAATAAGAGAGCTCTGTAGTTCACGCTTAAGTTTGAACTAATGAACAGATTGTGATGACTTCTGCATTTCCAATAGATTCAAACTATATTCAGTGCTTTTTGATCCAACTGCAGCTGGTAAGAAATATCAGTTACTACAACCCAACCTGTATTTTTTTGTAACCTGTATTTTTAACGAAGTATCTCTAGTTTTTCAAGAAGAACCCAGAGGCATTATTTTTCTTTCTCTGTCAGAGATGCTTTTAATAATGACTTCTGAAACTATAAATTCATGTGTGGAAGTGGGCAATATGGTTAGCATATTAGATCACTTATTCTTGAGAGGGTAAATACCATAGTCCCTCTCATCAAAATGCGCACTATTATACTTGACATCAGTGGGATTCTCTAGAGATGCTAAATATCATGTCCTGAAGCATCAAAAAATATAAGATGGGTAGAACCAGGGGCCGGGTGACTCATAAATTTTATCTATGATGTGCTGACTCCCATTAGCTACCAGGGTTACTTTTAGGAATTTTTCATTAAACTAGAGCTGAGAGAAAAAAAAGATTTTATCTATCTCTGCTGAATTGTTAGATTTACGCCTCAAGAGTTTTCAGTGGTCAAAAACAAAATCTGAGATTGAAACCAACATTCAGGAAAAATCAGTAAAAGAGAAAGGAGAGAGTGATTTCTGATGTCATTCCTGTGCATGGTTGGACTCAAATCTTGATATAATACATGATTTGGGGGTCAGTGAATTCCCTTTAACTCCCCAAACTAATTTCAGTTGGGTTTCTGAGCTCAAAACCAATAGTCATATTAAATGCTATATTGTACAAATGATTGGCAATTTTTAAAAGAGGGCTCATTTATATAAAAAGCATAATATACTTCATTATTTGCTGGGCATACCTTGAATTTCCTAATCAAATTGCAACCATAATTTTGAATTTTTACTAAAATGGTTAACTAGTAGATTTTACTACTATCCAGTCTATGCTGATGCTTAAAGAGGAATACCTTCTACTTACAGAATTAAAGATTTTGCAGTATGTCTCAAATATATAAACCTTTGCCAAATCAATATATGCTAATACCTCAAGTATTTAAAAATGCCTTAAGGTTCTTCTCTGGTACCGTTACCCTATGTTTCATATGTCTAAAAGCACTTGGATATCGAATTTTAAGTGTCACTACTCGTGTTTGGTATTTATGTAGCTATATTTTAGGAAACTTGATAAAAATTAGGATAAAATGTAGGATTTATAGCTACTCTACAGAGCAAAATTCCAGTCAATATAATCATTTCTCATTGTAAGCCTGGGAATAAAGACAAGACCTGCAGTGAACAATGGGTTTAGAATCAAGCTACTGAGTCAATAGAAAAAAAATTCGAAGTATTTTATTTGTGTGATCTAAAAGAACTGTTGGAATTATAAAGTAATATACAGATAACGATTACTCCATTATGATCTCAGTCTAAACATAATGCTCTTTAGAGTGAAGCTTAAGCTCTGGCTACATCAAAGCAACAATTGAGGATCAAAAGAGTCTGAAATACTTAAAAGGACATTTTTACATTTTAAAGATTACACTTCCAAATAATTATAAATAAATATATTTATTGTGATAATTATAAACAAGTATATCTATTACATAATAAATATATTAGTGTTTCGTTTTGTGACTACAAATGCCAATAGTAATCTTTCAGTGATATTTCCATCACTTTTGTAAAATGAACTTAAACACACACACACACACACACACACACACAGAGAGAGAGAGGGAGGGACGGAAAGAGGGGGACAGAAAGAGAGAATACTATGCATTAAGCATGGAAAAAAATATTTGTGTAGTGTTTTTGAATATTTTTAAAAACATTTTACACTATCGTGCTCATAAATGAAAAAAAAAGAAAATCTTCTAAGTTACAAAAGTATTATTCAGTTTGAATTTTCCTTTAAGAAACATTATTTTTTTTTACTTCAAATCCCCCAATTCAGGACGACTAAAAGATTACTAGAATGTTTGAAGGAATCCAACTGAGTCAAGCCTCATGACTGTATTTATAGCTCTGTACCATAATTAAATCTCTACCATTATATAGTGAGATCCTTAACAGAAGCATCCTCTTATTGAGATAACATTGTAATTCCTATCATTCTGTTTAAAATTATTAGATAACGATCTTATCACTTGGCAGATGGTTGTAATGTCTTTACCATACTTTTAGTACTGACCAAGAGTAGAACAAACATCCGCACTTGTTTCCAACAGTCTGCAGTTTAGTTGCCAGCGAATGGAACTGAGCTGATACTCTACCCCTACTCTATTTGGCACTTTGTTCTTTTAAAATGTAAATTAATTAACAACACTAAAAATCGAGCTATGTGGCATAACGACACGCATTTCTGTTTCTCTCCAAAAGTCAGAATATTTGGGGAGGTATATATATTGGGAGTATATATATATATATATACACACACACATCTAGGGTAAAAATAAAAGAGATTGACTTATATTGAAAGATGGGTAAATTAAATCTGGAAGATTTGGGGAGAAGTGCCTTATTGTTGGACCCATGAAATCCTATTCATGAATCAAAATCACACACACACACAAATCAGCTCTTGGGGCTCCTGGGTGGCTCAGTTGGTTGAGCATCCAACCCTTGATTTCAGCTCAGGTCATGATCTCATTGTTTGTGAGTTCACGCCCCGCATCAGGCTCTGCGCTGACAGTGTGGAGCCTGCTTGGGATTTTCTGTCTGTCTGTCTGTCTGTCTCTCTCCCTGCTTTCTCCCACCTGCACTCTCTCTTTTTCTCTCAAAATAAGGCAAATGAACTTAAAAAAAATGGTTCTTAACCTATCTGTCACCAGATATAGTTTTCATCCTTCCACTGATTAGCTCCATATTTATAGATGAAAGACTCAGAACTCAGAGAAACATTTTTCTTACTGATTACTAGTTTATGATAAGAGAATGGAACTCAGAGGGAAAATGTAAATAGGGCTAGGCATGGGGAAAGAGTGCACAGCTTCCATCCCCTCTCTGAACAGGCCACTGGTAAATGTCAGGAAAAAGACTAAAACAAAATCACTCAAGGAAATATAGTGGCCACATAATTTTTCTGCTATAGTACCAAACATGAAAGCAGAAAAAAATTTCGACCTGTTTTCTTAATATAAAACGAGTAATCCTGAATTCCTTTCCTTTGTCAGCACTTTGGCTTTATTAGCCATACAAAGATTGCTTTATTTCAGAGTTTACTAATAAATATGGACTGGAGACTAAGGCTGTGCATCTCTAATTAGCAGTCATCCCAGAAAACATTTCTTTACTCAGGAAATTTTATTTACTCAGATGTTTTATGCAGTGTAGTGATTAAAATATTTTATGATAAAACTGAAGACAATGAAAATGACTTACGTCACAGGACTAGAAAATAAACATAAGGGCAGATTTATAAAGGGACCTTGTCCGAGTTACATTTGTATTATATCTTATCAAAATTCTCTTCTTTTTTTGTGATAAAATAAATTACCTCAATGTTATTGTGAGGAAATTTTATAGATATTCAAACTCTAAAAGTTTAATGGTATCTCCTATGCATTGTAGCCATCATTCTTCCATCAGTTCTAATAATTGTCATATAAAACTCCTTTCAATTTTCTGTATGTGAGTCATTCACATGTTTCTAAATTTCTTTATTTGCCCAAATATTGCTTCATTCATCTGTCTTTCTCCTTTTTTTTTTATGTAGAGGGTTATTAATAAACTCATGGACTCTAGCTAAATATGTTTTTAAATTAGTGTTAGAAGGGTGTGTTTTCTATATCAAATAGTGGCAAAATCATCCCAGATTAAATGACTGCATACCCTGTTGGCACACATATTTTATTCAGCTCCTCTTCACACACAGAAAAGCCACTGAGTATTTCTGTGCAGAAATTATCAAACTAAGAAGGAAGACAAATGAAGAATCGTAGAACTGGACTCCATTTTGAGACCTACTGCTATTTCCTTGATAGTCATTTATCTTTGAGGTTTCTTTCCTTCTCTGTAATCTGAGTATTTTAACTTCAGAGTCAAATTGTAAACTCTAATTCTAGCAACCAATTTATGAAAAAGCTTGGAGATAGTTGAAGGTAGAAGTTTGCGAATAAC
This sequence comes from Neofelis nebulosa, assembly GCF_028018385.1. NCBI lineage: Eukaryota > Metazoa > Chordata > Mammalia > Carnivora > Felidae > Neofelis > Neofelis nebulosa. Next base: position 211,424,315 of record NC_080782.1, on the reverse strand, counting down.
TAAAAATATCACAGAAGATAATGACAAAATATCTCCTGGAGGTTTAATAGGAAGCATTGAAGAGGTTATAATATTGTTTAATTGAATTATGTAGTTCTCATTTCTAATCTTAAATTAATCATTTCTTTAGAAATTTGGCTGTAAAACCTATATGATTATGAGCATGCTTTAAAGGTTCTGGCACTGTCAAAAGTTCTAAGAAAAAAGAAAGGCATTGCATTTTTTTTTCAGAAAGAAGACACATGTGTATTTACTAAAAAAATGAGACTAAAAGATTTTTCTTTAATTTTTTGTTTGTTAACATTTATTTATCGTTCAGAGACAGAGAGAGGCAGAGTACAAACAGGGGAGGTGCAGACAGGGAGACACAGGATCTGAAGCAGGCTCCACGCTCTGAGCTGTCAGCACAGAACCTGTAGCAACCTGAACCCACCAACCATGAGATCATGACCCGAGCTGAAATGAAGAATCCAATGCTTAACCCACTGAGCCACCCAGATGCCCCAACACTTTTCTTTTTCCAGTTTCAGAACTCTGACAAGGCTCAGTGGGTATACATTTGGAAGATGCCCCAAACTTGTCTCTGACTGCCCCTCCATGAGGAGGCCGGCTCTCAGCTACCTGCTCCTTCTGGAACGCAGGCCTAAGGCCGGAGAGGTGTTGGCTTCCCAATCTCGGGCTGTTGAGTCATCACTTCGGTGCAGGGAAGGCTAAAGAGAGGACTGAAGGGAGGCAGATCAGGGCCTGGTAGCCCAGGCTGGGACATGGCTTGGTTCTGTGTGCTCCTTCGCCTCTGTGCCAGGTTTTTCCTATCAGAGAGCGGCTCTGGGTCTCCCTGGTGGTACTAGCAGCACCTGGGGGCTTCCGGGTGGAGCTCCGGGTGGGCAGGGGATGTAAACCCTTGACCTTTTTGCGACTCTGTGTGTGGGTGTGTGTGCGTGTGTGCACGCGCACAGTGATGCCTATGCCTTAAAAGAGGATAGCGGCTGGGATAACAGGGGTCTCTGGACTTCCTGAGTCCAAAAAGGCTCTGGTGGGCTTCTCCCAGGATGATGCCTCCTACTTTGGGACTGGGGCCCTGCCACTTGCTCGGATGGCGGCAATCGCTGCGGCTGGGGCAAGAGGCCCGGGCCGCAGATGGTAGTTGTGGTGACTGTGCAGTTGGAGTGCCTTTGCTGTCACCAGCCTGTCCAATTCGTCTGCCTTCTCTAGAACTCTCTCACTTCTAGCGTCTTCCAGTGAGGTAAGAAAACTGGGAATACTCAGTGCTTTTTTTTTTTTTTTTTTAATGATGATCATGTCATTCTGTGTCATTATAGTCATTCACACTCCATTTCATTTATACTAGCAAAGGTAATATAATTTTTGCCAACATCTAGTTATTCAAGTCTGCTGGAAGAAAAGATGATCAAAGAGATAAAAACCAAGGCTCAGGAAAGGAGTGAATCATGTGCATTGAGTATCTTACTTGATTGAATTCACTATGTGTTTGTACTAGACAAACCGTTATTTTTCCTTGGCGTCCTAAACTAAATTATATCATTATATCATTAAAAGTTAAAGGAATCCTAGGTAGCGATTTTTCCCCCTGAGTTTTGAAAACTATATGCTTTCTGAGCATGCTTAAGAAAAAAACCAAGACACTAATGGTATAAAAGAATATACAGGTACTCCTTACAGGATTTATTCATTGTCTTGTTCATTGTATCTTGATGACAGATTTTGATATGTTTTTAATCAGGTGCATTTCCTTGAAATTGACAATTATGAAGTTTGATCTCAGAGATAAACAATAAGGGCTTATGCAGAAAAGTTAAAGACATTGGATGTAACACCTTACATCTTATATCAACTACCTCTTTTATTTTACCTCAAAATAGCCAATTTATATTAGCCAAATGATTATAGTATTTTTTTTCTATTCAATGGTTAAAATATAAAATAATTGAAAGTCATTAAGTTCTCTTTAATTCTATTGGTTATGTCATTTTGGATTAAATGAGTGTATATGAAAAAGTCTATTTTGTTAACAAATGCTAACGAACTTTTGAACTGAGTCTTGAAAAAAATAATATCTTAAAAAAATTATTATTTAAGTTTTTCAAAGCTTCTAACATAGAAGAGAAACACTAGTAATCTCAAGAGAGTAATTGAATCAATTTTTATTTTTTAAATAATTTCAATTACATAAACATGATTTTATGTAAAGTAGATATAAAGAAGAATAAACAGATGTACTTAAATTATTTTTAAAGTGAAACATTACAAACACTGTTCCATGTATCTCTAAGATTAGGATAAGAGACTATATCCTTGGAAACAGTAGATTTAAACTTACCTACCTCTTACTCATGAGGGCATTTGAATTGCTAGAATAATATACCAGTGTGTTTACTCATTTTTTTTTAAAGTTTATTTATTTATTTTGAGAGAAAGAGAGCGAGCAGGGGGAGGGGCAGAGAGAGGGAAAGAGAGAGACAGAGAGAGAGAGAGAGGGAGAGAGAATCCTAAGCAGGTTCTGTGCTGTCAGCTTGAAGACCACCATGGGGCTTGAACTCACCAACCGTGAGATCTTAACCTGAGCTGGAATCAAGAATCGGATGCTTAACCCACTGAGCCACCCAGGCGCCCCTTGACTCATTTGTATTCCCAAATGACCGGTATGGTCACCTGGAAAATTAATGCGAAACATGTGGGTGTAGATAGGGGCCATATTAGCAAAATATTTCGGGAGAATCTGCACCACAAAATAGATGTGCCAAACCCAACTCAAGAAACTGGGATCAGTAAAGACGACTGTGAATGTCTTTAGAGATTATATGTGGAAGCTTCATTTTGCAGCGCTTTAGTGCCGTGAGTGCCAGCATGGTGGGAAGCTTGGGGAATGAGATGCTGTTGCCTTTCATTTGATAAAACACTGCTCCCTCATCTTCCTGACCCTTTGCTTAGTTCTATGTACTTATTCTCTAACATACATCATTCCCAAGATTCTTCCAACATTCTCATTCTGATTTGAATCCTTTTCAAAAGGTATCTCTTAAAAACTTCACTCTGTATTCTGTGACTCCGATACAAGGTATAGATCCTGCTTCATTTCCAGTACTATGCCTTCCCTGAAATCTCTGATTTCTCATGACCCGTTTTCCCAAACAGCTATTCTTTCTGTTTTGTAATTGTTTTGTCTTCCTAATACAATTAAAATATAGAATAAGTCATATCAGAGGCTGTAAAATAATGGCCAATAGGTACATGAAAAGATACTCAACATCATTCATCACCAGGGAAATGCAAATCAAAACCACAATGAGATATCGCCTCACACCCCTTAGAATGGCTGTTCTCAAAGTCAACAGATAACAAGGGTTGGGAAGATGTGGGACAAAGCAGTTGTACTTTTTTACTGATAAAAAGTCCCTTAATTTACTGTTACCTGAAGAACAAATGATTTTGCAGAAATAAAAGGTAATGTTAATGAAATTAAAATGGCTTAACTAAAATCTGATATGCAAAGCAGATATTATTTACATACATTTTAATGCATATTATTGCAAAAGTAAAGTTTTCATTTAATTTCAAGAAAGTGTTTGCAGTTTTCTAAAACCTATATCCACAGTGCTTGAAATCTCTCTCTTCTCCTTAATAAAATTGGGATTTATTTTAAAGCTGTATTAGCTTATCTGACTGTGACCCAGGTCATCTTGAAAACACATGGGCTCTTCAGAGGCTATTAATATGGTCTATTACTAAAAGGATATTGAATATTTTTCATGTAAACTTTTAACATTTAAAAACATTTTAATTAGTATTTCAAAATAATACGGAACCAAAAATAGACCCAGAAACAGGTACATTTGAGCCTTCTTACTAGATCTCTAAATTGTTCAATGTTATCCACCCTATTATTTCTACAACAAAGACCAAATTCCTGGTAGAGGATCAATCCATCTCATGAACTACGGATTCTTCGCAAAGTATCTCTGAAGACGGTTTATCCCGTAGCTCCAAATTCTACTCTGTTTGCTACTAGTTGCCAACAGAAAACCACTTAAACTAATCAGTGACTGCAACATAAATTTCTTTCCATGGAAAAAGTTGTACTGATTTTAGCAAGGCGTGCTATTCACACTTTATGTTCAGTGGAGCTTTTTCTTTCACCTTTGAGTAAGTCACTAAATACTTTTCTAACCAAAAAGAACAATGTATTACAACGTGAGGCAAATGCAGACCACCAAGTGTTAAGAGAACCCCACAGCTCCAAACAAGTAGAAAAGTATAACTTCCAGTTAAAAAGAATTGGTGGAAGGATGGTTGACGTAAGTAAAACGGTGTCTGGAGCTGTCCTTCCACTTGGGCCTTGAAGACAAATACAAAAATTTAATTCGTAATGAATTCAGAACACACTATGAATTGTAAATTATATATATAGTGTATGTTTACACAAGTCTAAACTTACATATAAGAAGCTCAGTTCAAATAGATAGATTTGAACATCAACGTTTAAATTCTAATCACAAAGAAATTGTGGCAAGTTACTGTTGGTGGGAATGCAAATTGGTGCAGCCGCTCTGGAAAGCAGTGTGGAGGTTCCTCAGAAAATTAAAAATAGACCTACCCTATGACCCAGCAATAGCACTGCTAGGAATTTATCCAAGGGATACAGGAGTACTGATGCATAGGGGCACTTGTACCCCAACGTTTATAGCAGCACTCTCAACAATAGCCAAATTATGGAAAGAGCCTAAATGTCCATCAACTGATGAATGGATAAAGAAATTGTGGTTTATATACACAATGGAATACTACGTGGCAATGAGAAAGAATGAAATATGGCCTTTTGTAGCAACATGGATGGAACTGGAGAGTGTGATGCTAAGTGAAATAAGCCATACAGAGAAAGACAGATACTATATGGTTTCACTCTTATGTGGATCCTGAGAAACGTAACAGAAACCCATGGGGGAGGGGAAGGAAAAAAAAAAAAAAGAGGTTAGAGTGGGAGAGAGCCAAAGCATAAGAGACTGTTAAAAACTGAGAACAAACTGAGGGTTGATGGGGGGTGGGAGGGAGGGTAGGGTGGGTGATGGGTATTGAGGAGGGCACCTTTTGGGATGAGCACTGGGTGTTGTATGGAAACCAATTTGACAGTAAATTTCATATATTAAAAAAATAAATTAATTAAAAAAAAAGAAATTGTGGCAAGTTCTTTTTGTACTGTAGTCTGGGTTTCTATTTCTCCATATGTAGCAAATCATTTTCTCTTCAACCCCCATCACTATGGCCTTGAGACATTTTTTTTCCTTAAGATTCTCATTTTTGGTCTCTATTTAGGTAAATCATAAGCATAGTGCTTAATAACATGAGTTATGATCCTATGTTATTGTTAAATTTGCCTTGTCCAATAGGATATAGAAAATGCTGTTAACTTGTAAAGCTGGGGTGGTTGTACTAGGAATGCGTTGCTTGAAGAATTTAGTTGTGTCTATACTATGAGAACTATCATTTCTGGATCTCTGGCTTCTCCCAGCAGTTGTGTTTTGTGCCTGGTCCATTTGTGGAATATATTACATTTCTTCTTTCGAGAGAAAAACATCTTGATTGGAGTATGAGCTGATTCAATTTAGATAGAAAAATGTAAGACACAGAATACATCACCCCTTTTGAAGGTTTATTTGTTTTTGAGAGACAGAGCATGAGCTGATAAGAGGCAGAGAGAAAGGGAGACTGAATCCGAAGCAGGCTCCAGGCTCTGAGCTGTCAGCACAGAGCCCGACATGGGGCTCGAACCCAGGACCTGTGAGATCATGACCTGAGCCGAAATCAGAAGCTCAACCGACTGGGCCACCCAGGCGCCCCTTAATTTGCATTTTCTTGATGGCATATGATGTGGAGCATCTTTTCATGTGCTTATTTGCCACATGCTTATCTTTGGTGAGATGTCTTTTAAGGTCTTTGGCTCATTTTTTAATTTGGTTCTTTGTTATTGTTGAGATTAATAGTTCTTTGTACGTTTCACATAACAGTTTTTGTCAGGTGTGTCTTTTATTAATATTTTGTCAGAGTCTGTTGCTTGTCTTCTCATTCTCTTGCCACTGTCTTTCACAGAGCAGAAATTTTAACTTTAATGAACTTTAGTTTATTGATGATTTCTTTTATGAATCGATTGTGCCTTTGGTGTAGTGTCTAAAAAATCATCACCATGCTTAAGATCATCTAGGTTTTTACCTGTGTTATCATCTAGGAGTTTTGTAGCTTTGCATTTTACATTTAGCTCTGTGATCCATTTTGAGTTAATTTTTGTTAAGGGTAGAAAGTCTTTGTCTAGACACATTTTTTTTAACATGTGGTGTTCAGTTGTTCTAGAAACATTTGTTGAAATGACTTTTCTCCATCGTTTTGCCTTTGCTCCTTTGTCAGAGATGAGTTGACATATTTCTGGGCGTCTATTTCTGGGCTTTCCATTCTGATGCATTGATCTATTTGCCCATGCTGTATTGATTGCTGTGGCTTTATAGTAAGACCTATACTTGGGTATTGTCAATCCTCCTACTTTGTGCATCTCTTTCAATATCATGTTGGCTATTCTGGGTCTTTTGCCTCTCTGTATTAATTTTATTTTTTTAATTAAAAAAATTTTAATTTTTTTTAATTTTTTTTCGAGAGAGAGAAAGAGAGAGAGCATGAACAAGGGAGGGGCAGAGTGAGAGGGGCAGAGAATCCGAATCAGGCTCCAGGCTCTGAGCTGTCAGCACAGAGCCCGATGTGGGGCTCTGACTCACAGCTATGAGATCATGACCTGAGCCAAAGTCAGATGCTCAGCCAGCTGAGACACCCAGGTGCCCCAAATTTTAGAGTAAGTTTGTTGATATACACAAAATAATTTTCTGGGATTTTGATTGGGATTTCATTGAATCCCAAACATCAAGTTTGGGAAGAACTTAATATTGACAGCATCTGAGTAAATATATACACACATATACGTACAGGCTGGGATTGGGTGTTTCTCTTCTCCCAAGTGGAAGGCTAGAGTGGGCTGGAGTTGGATATGTATGTTTCCTTGGGCTGTTTAAGCTCTGATAAGACCCCATCAGGTTGGGGTCTGGTTAACTGGTTTCCTCTGAGGGCAGGTCTTGTTAAGAACAGAGCCCTTCTCCATATTTCAAAAGAGTTCCTTTTCTCCACCCTCTGCTGGAAAAATGAGAGGATTTCTCTTTGATATTTACTGTGGCATCCTGGTCAGATTCCTGGAAGTGAATCTCACAATATTGTGGAGACCCTCCTAAGACTGGCTTCCCCTGAAATTTTTAAATCTCAGAGTTATCCACACTGAACTTCTAGCTATTGATCAATTGCTGTTTGTGATTTTCTGCTCCAGTCAGGTTTTCCCTGTGGTTTCAGCTCATGAGTCTCTGCACCAGTAAGCTTGTAACTATCTACATTTGCCTGTCTGTCTCCAATCTTGGGGGCAGCAGCTTGCCCTGTTTTCTTCTCTTTAGTTATAGATCCGAGAAAATTTGTTGACTTTTTCAGTCTGTTCAGCTTTTTACTTACTATTAGGGCATAAAGGTAACTTCCAATCTCCTTATATGCAAACATAGAAACCAGAAGTCTCCAGTGGTTTTAAATTCTTATTTTACTTTTTCACCCTAGCATCAGCCTCCACTGGTGTATTAGATATATATTTGTTTTGGGGCACCTGGGTGGCTCAGTCAGTTAAGCATCCGACTCTTGGTTTTTGCTCAGGTCATGATCTCACAGTTCGTGAGTTCAAGCCCTGTCTCGGGCTCCATGCTAACAGTGCAAAGCCTGTTTGGTATTCTCTGTCTCTCCTCTCTCTCTGCCTCTTCCCCAACCACACTGTCTCTGTCAGTCTCAAATTAAATAAACTTAAAAAAAAAAGATATGTATTTGTTTTTTTAAATTATTGTTCCTCTGCCATATAAGTATGAAAGTTCAGTGAGAGCAGACAGTTTGGATTTTATATTCACTACTGTTTCATCTATATCTGGAAGAGTGACTAGGAATTCAATATATTTGACGAAGGAAGGAAGGAAGGAAGGAAGGAAGGAAGGAAGGAAGGAAGGAAGGAAAAAAGGAAAGATGGAAGGAAAATATGTGACCTATATTTGTGGGAAAAATTAAACAACGAGGTGTCATAAAGAAATGTTGCAGTAAACATATATTATAGTAAAATATACAAATTTGTTTGCATAATATATGGGAAGTTGGAATTTTGAAAAAAGATTAATTTATCTGCAATTCTAGACTCTATATTGTTGCCTTTTATGTTTCATAGACATGTAGTCATCTGAAATCAGAAACAGAAACCTATTCAAACCAGACTAACATTGGTTGAATAGTGGACAAATTTCTGTTAGAAAGACACAGATGTTTCATATGAACCCAAACCAATGGCAGAAAGAACAGTTTCACAAAATGCTGAAACGGAGAACTGGAAAGTCAAAAACCAAGAAAGTAAAAGAATATTTGCAGGAAATAATACAATTGCTTTGTTTTATATATTTATATAATATATATATTATATATATATATATTTTTTTTTTTTCCTTACACAATTTGGAGTTTAACTTGTTTCAACATAACTTTGCTTTTGTAAGTATGGTTTCCATCTGTCAGGAGCACTATCACATATGTTTATTTTCCTACTTCTCTCTGTGAACAAATTTGTTATAACTCAACATGCAGATAGAATAAGATTGTCCCAGAGAATGGCTCTGACTGATTTTGCCCTGGCTATAGTCATGCACAAGGTCACCTAGCAAGACAGGGCAGAGAATTATGAGGGGTTATGGGCAAAAGTTGTACTTCTTTGTTTTATTAAATTACAGTGAATTGTAAAGACTGGTTAATTACACTCTTCTCTATGTATTATAAGTTCTCTGTCTAGGGGAAAACAGTCTCTCGAATATGGTTACATTATTGTGTCTTATCTACCTACAAAAGATCTTCAAGTTTAATAATAATGATAAATATTAAATTAAAAATAATAATTAAAAACAACTATTACGTCCTCAAAAAAATCTTCAAACATCTATTTTCATTTATTGCCAGATTAAGGAAAGGGATTTTTACATATCGAATCCAATTCTCACACCAAAATAATAAAATCACTGTCTTACATTTTTTTCTCTTTGAAACAATCTTACCAGGCCTTTTTTTTTTTTTTTTTTTTTTTTTTTGGCCAAAGCAGAAATAGAGGATATAAAGCAATTAACAATATGCAAATAAAAAAATGTCTTGAATTTAATTGTCTATGCTATTTGTTATGTTTTCTTAAAAATGTGAATAAAACTCTTTTAAGACTTTCCATCTTTGTATATGTAAAATGAAGATAAAAACATTAATTCTGACTACCTGAAGTTGGGAAACCCTGATGTGTCAAATGTAATGTCCGGTTACTACTATTCACCTTGGTAATAATCAAATATAACTGCTATGTTATTTTTGTCTTTTTATTTTCATAAATAAATATAGGAGGGTTAAAGCTTTATAACATTTTTCAATTTTTTTTTTATTTTTAAAAATTTACATCCAAATTAGTTAGCATATAGTGCAACAAAGATTTCAGGAGTAGATTCCTTAATGCCCCTTACCCACTTAGCCCATTCCCCCTCCCACAATCCCTCCTGTAACCCTCAGTTTGTTCTCCATATTTATGAGTCTCTTCTGTTTTGTCCCCCTCCCTGTTTTATAACATTTTTTGAGGAAAATGACAGCACATCAAAACTATTGTAGTTTCACCTCACTGCATCTACCAGTAAGCATATGTTCAATAGCACATTATCTTTGATATGGTTTAGTTACAAAAGCTATTTCTTTCATGAGTAAAAATGTGACAAGAACAATCAGATTAATTTGGTGACTTTTAAGCACTAACTACGAGCTAGCTTTCTTGTTCTTTAACATGTTCAAGGTACCTATTTGCTTTTAATTATTGGAAGCATCCAAGTAACTATTAAAGCTTTCATACCAGTCTCCTTCCACATGGATAGTTCTAGTGATATTATTGCCAAGAAGGGGAATTCAAATTCCATTATCTCCCATTATCTTACTAGGCATTTTACTTCTGCTAGCTTTAATTAAGTTAAAATCTGTTTCACTTGCATTACTGATTAAAACTAATTGAGTTTGTTGTTTAATCCTATCTAGAAAGTCTTCTATTGCTTAAACAGGTTTACTTCCAAATAGAATTGTTTTGGAAGGGAAGTCTACAATTCCAGGACTAGATTTTATTTCATCAACTTTATTATATATATTCTCTGCATGTCTCTCATTTGGGAAAACATCAACTTTATTAATATATTCTCTGCATGTCTCTCATTTGGGAAAACTTCTCACATTCAATTCTTAGAATGAATATATATATATATATATATATATATATATATATATATATATATATATATTTAGGCAGTAAGGATTGTTTGACCTCTGTCAATCTTTGTGGTTGGATGAAAAATTGACAACATGAAAAAGCATGTATTTGATTATTTCAATTCAGAGAATGAAGATTGATCTGATTTATAGTTAACTTATTATTTAAAAATGTAATATTGTGACTTAAAACCAGTTATTAACAAATGTTTGAGAATCTTGAATTGTAAACTATTACTGGTATTAAATGTTCTATTATTATTCTAATAATTTCCATTACTATTTGTCATAACTACACTTTGTATGAGCCAAGAAAGAAATAAAATATTCTTTTCCTTATTCTGAATTATAAAAAATAAGACCTCAAATCAACAAATGCTGTTCCAAATTTATGATTGATGCTGTTCTACAAATTTTACAGCTCATGTAGCACAACCATTGTACTGTAGCCAAATCTCACAGGAGCTCTTTTAATCTTCTGCATCCACTGAGAAGATGGCAAGAATATAATCCTCAAAGCAGAGTAGAGCTAGGATAAAACACAAGTCCCAAACTCACTGGTCCACAGTTCACAGTAGGCTGAAATCAACAGTCACTCTTGGCCTTCTTTTTCTTTCAGCTCTGTCCAAGGGCCATTATACTGCGGCAGAAATATAACTTGAAGATAGTCAAAGGAGAATAAGAAGATCTAATTCAGATCTTTGCAAGCTAACACTGATTTAATTTTCCTTTCACAGCTGTGGTGGTATGAATTTTTTTGTTTGAGCTATTTTGGCAGTTTGACATTGAATACTCAAGTTTTCACACTCAACTTTCATACCCCAAAATGATCATGGCTTATTGTCATTTGAGATATTACTCAGAGATGAGTGTGACTCTTGTGCAAGCTTACTAATTAAGTATATGTAGCTAATTATAAAGTTTATATAATTCAGTGCATTTAGTGAATTGTATCTATTTCTGCATTCATTTTGATCTTTTCAATGTGAACAAAACTGAGTTTCTTTGGTTTAAATATATTCTCCCAAAGAAAGTTCGTTAATAATATTGGTCATAAAGATGAAGAATATGTGATAGAGTAAGTAAATAATAGCACCTCAATTTTTTACAAGTGTGGCATGGTTTGATTATGCATACCCCGAGCTCTATATGAGAACAAGTAAACTGGCTCATAAAGATGTTTTAGACAGGTTGTATAGGAATATACTCAAGTGTGGGTGTTTGAAAAGGTATCATATATTACTTATCATTAAGATATTAATACTTAATATCATTTAATTACTAAGTTTATTGCAGACTTGATATCTCAAAATTAAACAGTCTAAATGCTAAATATTAGAAGAATGGTTAAGTAAAATATATCATTAAAATAAAATACTATGTAGCCTTTAGAAGTGAGGTTTATGGAGATTATTACAACATATATTAGTTGAAATGATTTCAGTTGCAATTCCAAAAACCAGACTCAAATTGCCTTAAGCAATAATGAATTTATGGACCCATGAAATAGAAGAGTTTAGAACTAGTGCAGGACTTCAGGCATGGCTTGATCCAGAAGCCCATAATATCATCTGATCTTTGTCCACGTTTCTCTGCATTTTTTTTAAGCTTATCTTTATGTGTGGCTAATTCCTTAGACTGGTATCCATTATGATAGCCAAATACCTTCAGGATTTCAAAGTTTCAAATAATTGAACTAACCCTTGGGCCAAGAGATGTAATGTGCTAATTGTTTTAGTCTAGGTGAGGTTGGCAAATTTTTTTCTACTTTGGGCATTCTTCCAGGTACTACCTCCACTTCCCTCCCAAAAAGTGACCTCTCTCCTTACTTCTAAAGCCATAGATGAGTTTCAACTACTTTTGAATTTCTATAAAGAAGTATTCTTTGGTGTCTGGCTTATTTCACTCCAAATTATGTTGTTTTTGTTTGTTTATTTTTAATTTCAGCATAGTTAACGTACAGAGCTACATTAGTTTCAGGTATACAGTACAATAATTCAACAATTCTACACATTACTCATTGCTCATCACAGTAAGTATACTCTTAATTCACATCATCTATTTCACATATCCCTTCACTCACTTCCCCTCTGTTTATTCTCTACATCTGTTGACCATCTATTTATTCTCTACAGTTAAGAATCTATTATTTGCTTTGTCTCTTTTTCCTTTGTTCATTTGTTTTATTTCTTTTCTTTTTATTTTAAATTTTTTAAAGTTTATTTATTTTGAGAGAGAGAGGGATCACAAGGTGGAGAGGAACAGAGAGAGAGGGTGAGAGAGAGAATCCCAAGTAGGCTCTGCACTGTCAGTGCAGAGCCCAATGTGGGGCTCGAACTCATGAACTGTGAGATCATGACCTGAGCCGAAATCAAGCATCTCAACCAAATGAGCCACCCAGGTGCTCTCATTTGTTTTATTTCTTGTATTCCATGTATGAGTGAAGTCAAATTGTATTTGTCTTTATGTGACTGACTTATTTCACTTAGTATTATACTCTCTAGCTCCATCCAGGTTGTTACAAAAGGCAAAATTTCACTCTTTTTATGGCTGAGTGATATTCCATTGTATATGCATATGTTGTATGTCTAGGTCTATGTCTGTTTATCTACCTATCTTTCTATCTGTCTCCCTATCAATATATGCCACTTATTTATCCATTTACCTAATTGATGGAAACTTGGGTTGTGTCTATAATTTAGCTATTGTAAATAATGCTGCAATAAACATAGGGGTACAAATGTCTTTTTGAATTGTGTTTTTGTATTCTTTGGGTAAATACCCAGTAGTGGAATTCCTGGATTATAGAGTAATTCTATTTTAATTTATTGAGAAACCTCCATACTTTTTTCCACAGTGGCTGCACCACCCCCAGTGCATAAGTGTTCCTTTTTCTCCACATCCTTGCCAACGGTTATTGTTTCTTGTGTTTTGGATTTTAGCCATTCTGACAGGTGTGAGGTGATACCTCATTGTAGTTTTGTTTTACATTTCCCTGATGATGAGTGATGTTGACAGTCTTTCCATGTGTCTGTTGGCCATCTGTATGTCTTCTTCTTTGGAGAAATGTCTGTTCATGTCTTCTGCCCAGTATTAATTGGATTATATGCTTTTTTTGGTGTTGAGTTGTGAAAGTTCTTTATATACTTTGGATACTAACCCTTTATTAGACATGTCATTTGCAAATATTTTCTCCCATTCAGGAGGCTGTCTTTTAGTTTTGTTGATTATTTCCTTCACTGGGCAGGACGTTTTTATTTTGATGCAGTCCCAATAGTTTATTTTTACTTTTGTTTCCCTTGCCTCAGGAGACGTATTTAGAAAAATGTTGCTATGGCCCATGTCAAAGAAATTACTGCCTGTGCTGTCTTCTAGGATTCTTATGGTTTCAGGTCTCACATTTAGGTCCTTAATCCATTTTGAGTTGATTTTTGTGTATGTGTGAGAGTGTGGTCCAGTTTCATTCTTTCATTCTAAATGTATCGTATTTTTATCTCTTCAGAATGTAAATTCTTCAAAACTTGGACAATGAAAAGCAGTAGACTAAATGTGTGGGTGAGTTGGTGCATTGCTGTCACTGCTCATGTTCAGTGATGTTTGATATAAGTGGAATATTTTTAGTATACATTACCATCAATTATGGGAAATAACCATGCTATTTCAAAACTGATAATAGTGATATTTAAGGGAAAATGTAATGTTAAAATTTTGAAATGTCATCTAAGGAGAAATGAAATAGTAACAGTAACTTCCTAGTTATTATTATTATTATTTTTTTTTTAATGAGAGAAATTCAGTGCACGGAAAGGAGAAAATAATTTTGATGGGAAGTATTATTTGCAATTCCACGATGTTAAGAAAAGTAATGATAGAGGAGGTGAAGAATATGTCTATGTATAGCGTTTTCATTAAGTGGCAAAAGCTTGAACTTGAAAGCTGTCAATGAATAAGGATTTTTTTCAGAGTTTAATTTTTTTGAAAAGGTGACTTTTTTCATGTAATTATTTAAAGGGTACATTCACGTGCGATGATTGATAATAATAAAAATTAAAAGATCAAATATGTAATATGTCATTTATACACATGCAATTATATGATCCACTATGACCATTTTAAATGTTTTTTGCTCACCTTTCTGAATATTTTAAAGTATATACTTGTAGACTTTGAAGAATGTATTAAACTATAGAAAGTTAAAATTGGAGTATTAAAAGATAATTTTTGGCAAGTCAACAATATAAATAAATCTCTGCAAACAGTTGTTCCAGTGTTACTTCCTGTGTTAAACCTATGTTCTATGATTTGCCATTTTGCATTCCAAACCGTAGTCTGATTTGAAATGTTTAATTTATTCTTAAGTAATTATAAGCATTGTAGATATAAGTACATCTCTAAAATCAGTTTAAGAAATAGCATTAAGAAGTACATATTGCAAAATATAGTCTCTGTCTGTGGAACCTTATTTTCTGCATTTCTCGTGGAACTCTTTCTCAGCATAGATAGTGCTGTAGTGTTCACATTACATTTCTCAGAGCCATCACAGCTAGATAATTCCCTATGTATCAGTGAATGACGATAATTCTGTGTTGAATTTCAATATCTCCAGTTCTAAGTAATTCAGTGGAGAGTGAAGATCTATTCTAGATGTACTTTCCTTCAAGCAATGCCACACACTACAGTCATTCAAAAACCTCAGAGACCAATGGCTCAGCAGTACACAGCTCAAACTGGCAATATGCCTGTAGCAGCATTAACTTTTGATTTTTTCTGGTGCTTGTTTTCTATTTTTAATAGTGCACACAAGTGTCAGAATTCTGGCTGTCATATAACGGTAATACTCAAATGCAGTGAGATCCATGACTTACTGCAACCTGTCTGCTTTTCCCCAGCCCTTTCTTAAACACATAACTTATCTGTAACAACTATGATTGACAGATCGTCCCTTAATAATTTTTATACATTTTGAAGGGATGGTGGAACTAAAAAAGGAAAAACACCTTTCAGAGAATGTGCAGTGGAAAAGGTGCTACGTGGCTTTCAGCCTGTGGATTTTGTCTAGTTGTGCTTGCTGACCAAAGTCCGGTTCAAATACTCTGGAAGATTTTTCTGTGCATCCAGAAGCAAATAAAAAAACTGAGAGCCCTGATAACAGATGCTTGATAATCTCAGTAATGAAAGGACGAGGAGATATAAAAATCCCTGAAAAAACTATTTACTTTTTTGAAAGCATATGAAACTAGAGATCAGCCAATAATTCATGCTAGCATTGAGAGAAATAGTTCAGGGAATGGTAAGCAGAGAGTTTTATCTATAGATATATTTGAATGTACATAGTTACATGAGAAATGGAATATAGCTACACATCACCCACATGAACTCAGTTTTAAAAAGAAACTGAACAATCTAAATAATTTTCTGAATACCCATTTACTCAAACATAAACAATTGTATCATACTATTATCCCTCGATCTTTTTCTTGAAGGTTATTTACTTTTAATTTAAAGATAATTCTAATTAGTTTAGTAATTTTGTTTCCAGTCACATAAACATGACACTCAGGGAAAACAGCAAGAGAAAGGAAGAAATTCTGGGAAAAATAGCCTGTATAATGAGGAAGTGATCACTGATAACAAAAGGAGGGGAACACAAAAACACAAAAAGCAACATTGTAAGATAATTTTGCACCAAGCTAAATGGCCCTGTATCTTACAGAAGACCCCAAGGCTATAACTGCAGGAATTTGAGCACAGTTACATAATTGCTTCTCAGAGTAACAACCTTGAATATTCAAAAATATTTCAATACTCTTCCTGAGAAATTTAGAAGAATATACAGCTCTCTCTATATATGCATATATGTGTAAAATTTATAAAATGGAAATAGGTTTTTGTTCCTATCTTCTAAATTTAAACTCAAGTATTGAACTGCATAGCTGGATAATGAATATTAAATAGAAAATTACCCAAAGGAAAGGGAGAGGGGGGGTTATTAGTCCAAAATTTTCTTATAATTCATTTACAAAAAATGACAAAGTTGGGAAAATATTTTTATTTAATAATCTATAAATAACTCCCACATTTTTGTAATTAGAATATTGGAATGATTCATAAAAGGGTGTTTGTAAGTGCCTCAGTGATTGAAGCAAACATATACTAAATTTATGCAACACCTAGGCCTTGCCCATTTGAGCATCAGGAGATTGCTGAGTGGATGTTTTGGTAGTGTAAGCCTCTGAGGAGAAAACATCCCGACCTGAGGGTATTTTCAGTGAATCTGTGTTCTGTTTTGATATTGAAGCAGAAGAGAGGTAGAATGGACACTGATAGAGTTATCAACTGTAAAGCAAGACCCTGGAAATAGGTGATCGCTTGGGAAATTTCAGTGTTGTCACAGAAATCTCTGTAGCAGAAATATACCTCAAGATTGCCTCATACAACTAGGATGCCTAAGGATGGCTTCAGGCATTGTTCAACTAAAGGGAACAAACAATATGATCAGGACTTTCTTGCCATCTCTTGGTCCTGCTCTTCTCTACACACTGATTTCATGCTTTTATGCTGTAAATGTCTCCTTGTGGTTATGTAAGATAGTCACTGGAAGTAGCTTCAAGTAAAGTCACTTTACATTTCTAATAATGGGTCCTCAAAGGCAATAGATAAGTTTTCTTAACTGGTTCTTGCAGAGAAGGCTTGGAAAGGATTTTGATTAGTCTGGCTCAGGTTATCTGTCTCTTTTTGAACAAATCTCTGTGATCTGAGGAATATGAAACCAACAGACAGTCTGAATTAAATGCTCACTCCTTGAATGTGTTTGGGAACAGAGCACCATGACTGAAAGCTCCACCAGGTCCACAACT
The DNA here is from genome assembly GCF_028018385.1 of Neofelis nebulosa. NCBI lineage: Eukaryota > Metazoa > Chordata > Mammalia > Carnivora > Felidae > Neofelis > Neofelis nebulosa. The sequence continues at coordinate 211,407,066 of NC_080782.1, read as the reverse complement.
GGGAGAAGAGCAATTTTCCTAAAGAAGAAATGCAAGAAGATATGAGCTTTGTACAGTTCATGGCCTCTTGGAACATTGGTCCTCAAAGGAACAATAAATAAGTGCTTTAAATAGAAGGGAGGATATTTGGCACTTTATAGAAGAAAGCAAACCCATATCCTATGAAAGATACTGAGAGATGGGCTGTTCAAGTCTGAAATGTACAAGACAAAATTAAAAAGAAATAACAGTGATTTTGTGTAGCCTTTGAAGCTCTAATAAACAAATTCTACTAGAGTGACGGATGCCATTACTACTAACTAATATTTATTGAACAGCTATGTTATGCCCAGCATATTATACAGCTTATCTCATTCTACATTAGGCAGAAACTCAATGATATATATTTTATTATTACCCCATATAACAAACGGGGAGACTAAAGCTAGTTATATTAGCTTGCTAGTTATATTAACTTATAACTAGTAAAAGAGAGTCCAGATTCACGGTCAGATTTTATTCCAGGCATTATGTTTTTAAGTAAATAGCCCATTCCATTTTTAGTTCCTCAAAGCAGGAATTGTGCTTTTTAAGATCTGTGTGTACAGTGCCTATGATTTCATCTGGCACACTGTATGTGATATGTGCTTGTCTAATAACTACAGAAAGGTTGATGTAGCTCCCAACTTGGAAGACTCAAACTTTCCCTTTTGAACTATTCCCAGCATGAAGCTTCCCAAGAAGTAAAGCAGTATTCCCATCTTACTTATTAACAGAGAAAGAAAGCAGAGGAGGTATTTTTAATTAAAATAATACTAGATTTATTTGTCCCTTCATTCAAAACTATGACCTGAGGGCCTTCTAAGTGAGGGATATTGCCTTGGCCATAAGGATGAAAGAAAGATCTCTGAGGAGTTTATTCTGGCAGTAAGGAGGAGATAGATAATAAACAATGAACCTAGATAGAAATAAATTACTTATAATATTAAGAAAGTGAGTGCTATGGGAAAAAGTAGACAAGGTGAGGGGGATCAGGCATGCAGGGGGTTATAGTAGGGCAAGAAGGTAGTGATGTTAAATAGGATGTACCACATGAACATTTAGTGTTGATCAGTAATTGCCAGGAAGGGGTCAATTCTTATAAAAATAAGTGTATTTTCTTAACTTTGCTTTTAAAAGGTCCTTTCAAGGGGCGCCTGGGTGGTTCATTCAGTTAAGCATCCAACTTTGGCTCAGGTCATGATCTTGCAGTTGGTGGGTTCGAGCCCCGCTTCAGGCTCTGTGCTGACAGCTCAGAGCCTGGACCCTGCTTCGGATTCTGTGTCACCCTCTCTCTGCCCCTCCCCTGATCATGCTCTGTCTCTCTCTCTCTCTCTCTCTCTCTCTGAAAAGTAAATAAACATTAAAAAAATTTTTTTAAGTCCTTGCAATGGTCTCATTTGACTTTACATTTGGATTTTTAACTCATTATTTCAATGCAAGTATAATCATGTCTTTTGAAAATCTGAATTGGAAAATAATTATTACGAATTTAGATAATAGTACATTTATAAAAATAAGTGTCCCACCTAACATTTACATCATAGTGACTGAGACTGGAACTGTTTAAATAAACTCATGTAAATGTTAGCACATTGGATAGAAAGAAGGAAAATGTGAGTTCTACTCCTGTTTTCATTGCTGAGTTTCTACTGACATAATAGAAAAAGCATTAAACTTGTCTTCATCCATTTAAAAAAATATATTTTTTCTTCATCCTACAGGGCTATATGATGAATTCAGTAAGGTATTAATATTTTTTTCTTTGGGAAATATAAAAATATCACATCATTTATTTATTAAAGAAAACATATTTGGTTTAGGAAAGCACTAGAAGATTTAAAGAAAAAGTCTATATTAGAGGACTGTTGGGTTACTTTCTCAAAGGATGAGAACTGTGAAAACTCCTTAGTGGTTTACAGTTTGGAAGCTATTAAAAACAAATTTGTAATGAATGCATTATGATTTTATCAATACAGATACAATAAAAATGTTTGTGGTGCTTGAAAATGTAGCCCTTTTAAATATGTAAAATTTATCTGGCAAACTTACTTACCTTATTTAGTTAAACCATGAGAAACCTGTTTAACGAAAGATACCTCAGCCAGATGCTCTACAGTTTCTGAATTAGTGAAATCAAAATGAATACTTTTTGGTGATTTATTATCATGGTCACCATTTTAAACTTACCTTTTTTTGTTTTGGTTTTTGGTTTTTGGGTTTTTTTTTTTTCAGTTAAGAATTGACTTCATAGTTGGATGTGTGCTCATTTGTGGACTATTACCATGTAAGAAAACCCATTGGATTATAGTGCATGTAATTCAGTGTCCCTACACAGTCCAACAATGCTTTCATTATTATGAGCATAATAGCATATGAATGTATGAGTTCCTGATAGCATATGTAATGAATATGTGCATGAATAAATTTTATATGTTATAATCCCTATGTTTCTTGGGGCGCCTGGGTGGCTCAGTTGGTTAAGCATCCGACTTCTTGGGTGCCTGGGTAGTTCAGTCAGTTAAGCGTCTTGATTTTGGCTCAGGTCATGATCTCAGAGTTCTATGCTGACAGCATGCAGCCTGCTCCAGACTCTCTCTCTCCCTCTCTCTCTGCCTCTCCCCTGCTCTCTCTCTCTCTCTCTCTCTCTCTCAAAATAAGTAAACATTAAAAAAAAAAAAGCATCAGACTTCTGCTCAGGTCATAATATTATGGGAGTTCAAGACCCGCATAGGGCTCTCTGCTGTCAGCCCAGAGCCTGCATCCGATCCTCTGTCCCCATTTCTGTCCCTCCCCGCTTTCTCTGTCTCTCCCACCCTCAACCCCCTCTCTCTCATAAGGGTGTCCTGAAAATTAAGTGGACAATGTAGCTAAAATTCTTTGTCAATTTCAAAGTATATTATGACTGCATGAAACTATTATTTTCCCAACCAGGAAGCAGAAGTGTTTGTTAGTTTGTTTCTTCCAAACCTAGTTCCTGGCATCTAGGTGGGATTGAGTAAAATTTTGTTGAATGTTGAATAAAAGTCTTCTTAATGGAAAAAATTCTAAATGAACCTCTCCCGTAAATGTTTAACACACATACACTCACACAGTTTTTAACATTTCTTGTATGACAGTTTGCTAAATATAGAATCGATACGGCAAACCAGCAGTTAACCTTAAAGATTAAAGGAAAAAAAAATGAAAAAAAAAATAAAAGGTTACTGCAGAGCACTTGATCCATTCTGTCAAAATGCCAGATGTCTCTTACTCTTTGCTCCTGGATATTATTAAAGCTGGCTTCAAGGCTTCTCGGTCTATCTTTCCCTCATTTTCTTTCTTTCTCCTTGTCCCACTCAAAATGCTGGCCGCATTGCTCAATTACTGAACAAATGTAACTTCCTGTCCTCCTCTGCTCAGCCACTTTTATAGCAGCACTAACAGATGCTATCATTAAGACCCTCGACGGGAAATCATGAACTAAGTATATTCTTTGCCCTTCTCGCTTTTTAATTTTCTTTAAAAAGCTAAGCCATCTGCTTTAACCCTCTTAAAATTATGTTTCTTTATAACATCAGTCTTACATTTATCTTAATAATAAATAGATAATTTAAGCCCTAAGTTCAGAAGTTTAATTTGTATAGAGCTATGTGTTGGTACTGGTATAAATTAAATTTGAGCATCATAGGTTGGATCTCATTTTCTGGTAATAATTTCATATTTTAATAGTATACATGTAAACATAAGCATCGTGTTTACCAGAGTTTACCTTATGTAATTTTGGTAAAAATATACTTTTATGAAAATATATTGCAGAAGTGTTGTGAGAGGACTAAATAAATATTGTATTTATGAAAGCTTCAGGGTTTATAACATTACATGGGCAATTGGAAATACTGGTGATTTTTATATTTACATATAAATACTATCAGTGCTAGTCTATTAAAACTAAAATTCCAAGGTGAACTAATATATACAAACTTGGAGCTTAAATCTATATAGAAGATTACTAAAATAAAAGAATGGGAATGGGAATGATTAAGAATGCTGATGAGGCTCGGGGCGCCTGGGTGGCGCAGTCGGTTAAGCGTCCGACTTCAGCCAGGTCACGATCTCGCGGTCCGTGAGTTCGAGCCCCGCGTCAGGCTCTGGGCTGATGGCTCGGAGCCTGGAGCCTGTTTCCGATTCTGTGTCTCCCTCTCTCTCTGCCCCTCCCCCGTTCATGCTCTGTCTCTGTCTGTCCCAAAAATAAAAAAAAATAAAAAAAAAAAAAGAATGCTGATGAGGCTTTAATAACACAGAAGTCCATAAAATACAATGCTCTATCAGTTTGCTATGCTGCTCTAATTACCACAAATGTAGAGCTTGAAGACCAGATTTTCTTTTTAATTTTGTAGTTATAAGATAGAAGTCTGACACGGGTCATACTTGGGCTAAAAGCAAGTGTTGGCCAGGCAGCATTTTTTTCGGGAGGCTTTAGGGAAAATCTTTTACCTTGCCCTTTTCTAGTTTCTGTAGAATACTAACCCTTCTCAGCTGGTGGCCCTCTTTCTCCATCTTCAAATCTAGAACACTGCATTTCCTTTACCCTATTTAGTCATATTTCCCTCTGATGCTCTCTTTCCACCCTTCATTCCACTTCTAAGACCCCTTGTGATTATGTTGGGTGTACCTGGTTAAAAACAATTAATTATCCTATTTGCAAACTATATTCCATCTACAACCTTAATTCTCCTTTACTTCAAAACCTAGCATATTCGTATGTTTTGAGGGTTAGAATGTGGGCATGTTTCAGAGATGTATTTTTGCTTACTGTATATACACAAAAACCCTATCACAGTATGGTATATAAAATGTAGTGTATAAGAGAGTTGGGTTTTAAATGCATATGATAGAAATTTAGGCAACCACATGTATATACTTGATTAAAAGACACAAGCGCAAATGAAAGTTATAGCTTTAGACAAGATGTTGAAATATTTAATTTATAAAGAATTCTTAAAGTCTATGAAGAGGGAGGGAGCCAAACCATAAAAGAGTCTTAAAAACCGAGAATAAACTGAAGGTTGAGGGGGGGTGGGAGGGAGGGGAGAGTGGGTGATGGGCATTGAGGAGGGCACCTGTTGGGATGAGCACTGGGTGTTGTATGGAAGCCAATTTGACGATAAATTTCATATTTAAAAAAAGTCTATGAAGAAAGTGCTAAAAAGAGTAAACAGGGGTGCCTGGGTGGCTCAGTCGCTTGAGCGCCCGACTTCAGCTCAGGTCATGGTCTTGCAGTTTGTGAGTTCAAGCCCTGTTTTGGACTCTTTGCTAACAAACAGCTCAGAGCCTGGAGCCTGCTTCAGATTCTGTATCTCTCTGTCTCCCCCTCCCCTGCTCATGCTCTGCCTCTCTCTGTCTCTCAAAAATAAATAAATGTTAAAAAAAAATTTTAAAAAGAGAAAACAGATACCAAAAAGGAAAAGGTAAATTATAGAAAAAGAAATAAAAAAAATTAAACTAATGAAGCTCAGCATCATGGCAGTCTATTGAATGAGAATTAAAACAAACAAACTCTTCTTTATTGTCTTTAAATTATTAAAACTTTTAATATGATGATGCTGTGTACACGTTGGGCTTTAGTAAAATAAAAACTAGGGTTTTTCTTAAACATTTAATGTGGAATTTTTAGTGGAATGAATTTTCATGATACATTTGAAGTAAGAAAACTTTGTAAGACAGTTTTTCAAACCAGCTGTATTTCTTTTATACACTTGGTAAATAATCATTATGGTAATTAGTGATACCATAAATTTCCTACCAAATAATCTGGGATGGTGCTGGGGTGGAGCTGGATTAATATTTATGCTTTTCTGTATTCTGAGAATTGCCCTCAGAAAACAATCATAAAATTAATTACCATGATGATTGTTGCTGTAGTAAGAACGAGAAGTAACTGAAAGGAAAACAGGCTAGAAGCAGTGTGGAGATTAGGGGTCGTTACCAGGAGCTGCTTTGGGGTGCTTCCTCCAACTGTACTATCAAAGCCAGCAGCTTGAGGACAATAATAGTCTTATGTTACTTCCTGCTAAGAATCAAAATAACTGAAAAAAATATAATTAATTGTAGTAACAAAAAGATCTAAAGTGCATATAAATATTACCGTTGAATACACAATGTCTCCTAAAAATTTGAAGAAGATTGTTTTATGCTCAGAAAAAGTAAACTGATGTTCTCAGTTCCGTCAAATACACTTCAGAGTTTATATATTCTGATACCATTGTTGGGAAATTTGGGGGCACAAGAATAATAAAGCTCATCTTAATCCAATTTTTTCTCTATAAAAATGAGATGTTGAGAAAAAAATGCATAACTTACCCTGAATCAAATTCATTCTAGAAACTTCCTAAAATGACACTGATAATGGAAAAGAAAGACTGCTTTCACTCAAGTCACACATGACCATGACCTGAAAAAATTACTGATAAACTTCAGTTACTTTTTTTTAAGTTCATTTATTTATTTTGATAAGGAGAGAGAGCATGTGTGGGCATGTGCGTGCGCACAAGTAGCAGGGGGGCAGACGGGGAGGGAGACAGAGAATCCCAAGCAGGCTCCACATGGTCAGCCCAGAGCCCGATCTCACAAACAGTGAGATCATGACCTGAGCCAAAATCTAGAGTCAGACACTTAACTGACCGAGCCATCCAGGAGACTCAGCTTCAATGACTTTAATCACATCTGTCCAGTGCCTCTTGCTTTTTTTCTTTCTTTTGTCTAGTACACTTTATTCTAATTATGAAATCTATCCTTTCAGGATCACTTCTTTTTCCTTGGCATTTGTGAAGAATTGAAATTCATTTTGAGAGCTAAGAATGCCTAGAAGTCATAGGCAGGTTTAGATAACAAGTTGGGTGTTTTGTTATTTTCCCTGTTATTTATTATTTTGCCCTTATCTCTCTGAGTAAAATAAAGTGCATCGCTTCCAGCCTTTTCAGCTACAATAAGAATGGATAAAGCTTTTTAAATAATATGTTCCCTAAAAATCATGTTAGAATAGATTTGGATTTTTTGGTTGTTTATTTGGGGGGGTTTACTGCTGTTACTTTGTGTTGCACAAAATGTGAGATGAGATGGCAAGAAACCACAAAGAAGTTGAACTTTAGGACTTTACATTCCAAATAATTACACTTAGGGAGTATCTGGGTTTGTGCAAGTATAACCAGTTGTCTTTGATATGCTGATATGTGAAATATACTCTGTTGCTGTATTTTATGCATATATTACTTTTTAAAAGTTTGTTTGCTTGTTTGTTTGTTTATTCAGAGAGAGCAGAGCAGGGGCAGAGAAAGAGGGAGAGAGAGAATCCTAAGCAGGCTCCGCACTGTCAGTGCAGGGCCCTACTTGGGGCTTGATCTCACCATGACATTATGACCTGGGCCGAAATCAAGAGTTGTGTGCCCAACTGACTAAGCCACCCAGGTGCCTCGTATACATATATTACTTTCTAACTTCTCCATAATTAGGTAGATAAATATTTATATTTACTACTAATTTAGTTTCATTCTGTTTTTACATTATCTGTAATAGTTAATCAGGAATATGTGAGTTAGTCCTGTATTAACTGAGCATTGCCACCTTTGCTTTGTGTGGGCAAGACTGCAAATGAGATCAAGAAAAATTCAGAGCACTACTTATGTGATAAATGTAAGATAAGTGTCCTTGTAGAGGAAGATCTCATGGGCCCAGGACAAGTCTGTCATTACCTCTCTCTGTGACTTTAGTTTTTATTTATAACCAAGAAATATGTCAAAGGTGCAAAGATACAAAGAATTCTTCCACTTTATTTCCTTTTTATTCCAAAAGGAAATTTGGATTATTTAGATATTACACAAACATACAAAAGCAACTTTTTAAGAAATGCCACAGATGAATGTTTTCATATAATGTTCTTTGTCTGAAATTGCTTTATAGGTAGTAGAAATAATGATCAGATAGGTGGATTTCTGCACGCTCCCTGGGTGACTGTTCCCTGATGTTTGGAGGGCTGTGACACTCCTAACCAATTGATCCCGAGGCACTAGACTTATGAACCAGCAGCTCTCCCCTCATTAGCCTTCTACCCTGCAGGCTTTTCACCCCCATCCAGGAGGGCTAAAATAATCAGTATTACATATCACATTGGCTATGTTACACATGTCTTTAAACTGGCTTGTGTTCTCCCTTCAAATCAGGTTTGAATTGGTCACCCGGAATGCTAAGACCTCCCGGGTGATTGTTTCTGCCTATGTCATCTTCCCCATGAGTCTCTCTTCTACCTTCCAATTTAAAACAGAATAATGACTTATGATACCTAGACCTCTTTGTTCTTTTCCTCTGTCCTCTCCACAGTCATCTTAATGGATTGGATTTTTATCTTCTATTATAGAAAAGAATGAAAGAATGCTTTACAGTCACTAGCAGCCTTGTTCTGCAAATTATTTTATAATCTTTGTTATTTTCAGGGAATTATATTCACTCTTCAGAGAAGAGCTGATAATACTCTTTATTCTTTGTCTTAATATAAAATTTATTAAAATTCTTTTCTCCAAAATAGTTTAATAAGTTTCTTTATGTACCACCCATGGTTGAACACGATGTTTCCAGGGGGCATACATGGGTACACTACCCATAGGTCAAGAGATGCCTTTTCTTAGAAAAAAACAAAAAAAACAAAAAAACAAATTCACTCTGCTCTACTACAGATAATCTTTTTGGGTCATTTAGAAACAGTTGAAATGTCAACTTTCTTTTAAAAAAAATGTTTCAGCAATGCAAAGGTCAGGTTACCTCTGCATTTAAATAGAAGAAATAAAACATTGTACCCATTAAGTTTATACTGCTGAAACATCCAGCCTCTGGAAACATTTCAGTTGAGGACAGAAAAAGGTAGAAAAGACTGGTGAAATAATACCTACTTGTTAGGTATTTCTTTATCTAACATATAAAATACATAAAGATGAATTCTGTAGATATAGATGATTCAAATATTAAAAATTATTAACAGTGATACAGATATAGGCATATAAATGTAGTAGAAGAATTGCACACATATGCATATAGGCACAGCTATATACTGAGAGTGATTAAGTTAGAATTATGCAGGGATATTTTAGAGACATAGAGAAAAAGGGGAACAAGAAAGAGCAGAAAGGAGAGGAACAAGAACAAAAATGTATGTTAATCTAAACTCAGTGGGGGAGGAAAAATAATTTTCCTAATACTGTTGTCCTAAAAAGTATAACAACCAATTATTTTACTGGCAAAATGCGTTTATTCAGTAAGAGCAGAGGAATTGCAATACTGGACATGAGGGCTATGGCAAGCTATAGGCAAGTTCAGAGATAAAAGGGATATTACTGTATAATAGGTGGAAGTTAGGAGGGCTGATTTGAATGAGGGACCATTGGAGAAAAGCAAGAGCTCAGGGTGGTACTCGCTTTTCATTGGTTGAGTTGTGGTACTGTCTTATTGGTCGAGCTTGTTGCCACATAAGGAGAAATTCTTTCTTCCTCCTGCAGGAGTTGTAGGGTAGGATTCTCTCTGTTGGGAGGCAAAGTCTCTTCCTGTTGGGGTACAATTGATAACAAGTGGTAGGGAATGAGAGCTCCCCCTTTTAGGCCTTCCCATGCCATTTTAAATGAAGTTTGTTTTATTCATTTTCATATTTTTTTCTGGATTCTGTGGCTGAGATCTCCTCCCCTCATAATCAAAAATTAATAAGTGGATGACAAATAAAATTTGATGAGCATGTATACCTCCTATATACTTGGGAGAAACCCAGGAAAACTGAGTAAAACTCCCAGAATGGTCCAAGCTACCATCATAAATACCATCCACAGCTATTGACAAAAGACAAAAGAAAGAAGTTGAAGGTCAGTGAAGAGAGATTGTCAGGAAAGCACAGTGACCAAGGATAAGGTGGATGCAGATTTAAGTGTGTGGCTTCTTTATTGATAAAAATTTCTTGTGATTCAGAGTCACCCTTTTCTTCCTGGTATGTTGAAGGGAGACACCCATACAAATGGAGATTTCTCTTATAAATGGAAATTTCTCTCACCAAAAAAAAAAAAAAAAAAGAAAAAAGAAAAAAAGTACCTTCCATTTTGTTTTCAGAGATTCTGTTGTGTCTGCAGTTTTGAAAAAAAATAATGATAATCGGTTCAAAATAATCCTTATGCCAAAGAGTCATATTTTGGTGTGGCATGCTTTGCTACCCTTTCACCCTATAATTTTATGCATGAAGAAATAGTGATGAGACTTGATGCAAGACAGGACAACTAGGAAAAGACCAAGAGTGCCTTTCCATAGTACACTGAGTATAAGAGTCACACTCCTGGAGGCCAGCACCCAGAGTGAGAATCAGGACTCCGCTTAGAGCATTTGATATGCACCAATACAATTTTATACCAGTTACTTAATCTCTTAGTGCTTGAGTTTCTTCATAAAATAGGCATGATAGCAGCACGCTTCTTACATGGGAATATTAAGAGAACTAAAAGTGTGAAATGCTGAGTCCGCTCTTGGCCTTCTGGGCACAATCTCAGGACTGTCTACATTAGCTCTCCTCACACCTGTGTCTCAGTCCACTCCACACCCTGTAAGGCATACGACCTGTCTATGTAGTTAGAAATTTGCAAGCTCTACTTCTATAACCCCACAGAAGGTAGTAGTACTGAATTGATCAAAATTCACTAAAGCTTTTATTTAACATTTAGTAAAATGAAAGTATATAAAATCAACTTTTTTGGAATGTTAAAAACAATTACTACTTTCAGTGAAATAAATTTACATTTACAGTAAATAACAATTATAATATGTTGTTAGTTTTGCTATTGTATCCCAGATTGACAGTTTTCAAGTTTAATTTTATATACTTTTCAATATTTGTTGGCAAAGGCTTAAAATAATCAGGATCAGCATGAACTACTGTCATAGAGAGTGATAATTTCTGGGTTCAAACCTACTTTTCTGATCCTTTTCTCCTCTTTCTCTTTGCCAGCATCCTTTAAGATGAATAATTCTCCCAGGCAACATTTCTACATCTAAAGCCTAATAGGCCTTTCTCTTTTCTTTGTACTCTTTGTTAAAAGCCTTTATAATGGAGAATACCTTTTTTTTGTATCCTGCATTTTCCCTTATCTGAAGAGAAGGCTGCCTGCAGGCAGTTCCTTTGAGTTCTAGGAGGTTGCTATAACCTTTGTGATTAGATTACCAGTGATCTTCTACTTTTCCTGCGTAATGCATTTCTAAAACACTAAAACACAAATGAAAGAGAAATGAGCCAAACAATAACTTTTCCTAAGTTTGGTTGGGGTGGCTTTGTCTTTTTTTTTTTTTCTGTACTTTAAGACATACAGGGGACTAGCTTAAAAGAAATGACACATTAAAGGTGGAAGATAACTAAAGTTGCTAAAGCTAATGATTTATATCTTTGATGGAAATTTTTTTAGTTTGTGGGTTTACTCTAATATTTGTATCATTACTGCTTAATGTTTTAAAATCTGTTTCAACTACTTGATAAGAATTGAAGATCAAAATGCATTAAAATACACGAAGAATTTTGCAGATCACTAATCTACCAAAAATGTCAAAGCACATGTTTTGTCACTAGTTTGTAGTAAAGGAGAACAAAATATAGCACCCTCCAAAAATATGCCACTTTGGCATAAGGATTATTTTGAGCTGGTTATTTTTAAGAAATAGCAGACCTAAGAAAAGCTCTGCAAACCTAGTACAAGTTACCCTTTGGTAAGAGACAATTACATTTATGAAGGAAATCTTAATTGTTAGGGTATCTGTCTTTCTATACCCGGAAATTTGCACTCTGGCCAAATTTCTAGAAACTCTTATCAATGGAGAAAGTAGCTACTTACATGTGCATAACAACCATACCCTAGTTTACTGTGTTTTGCCTGATAACCTCCCATAACTGCCTTCCCACCCCCACAGCATCTTCTTTTGTCTTTAGCTAGAGATAGTATTTAAAGTGGTGGCTTGGGGCATTTTGGGGAATAACTCAGTTTTCATGGTTATTTCCCATTTATACAAGAAGTATACATGTTATTAATTTCATATTTGTTTTTCCCCTGTTAATGTCTTTTTACTATGGGGGGGAGTGGGGAAAGAGGACTCAACGAAGAACCTAGAATGGGAGAGGAAGAATTTTTTCTCCCCTACAGTTTTATCTACCAAGCTAGTGCACAAAATGTTAGTTTTCTAATCAATACATTAATATTAAAATTCTTTGTGTGAAAGATTGATAAGTCAAGGAATACCCACATTCTGCATTTGGAATGAAATTTCTGGAATTATAATAGTGTCACTTGTCAGTTTGAGGTGGGGAGAAAGAAAACAATAAATTTTCTTGGGTAAGATAATGACAGTTCCTTCAGTATTTGAAAATGAGCTTGAGTTTTATTAGATGAAAGATACAATAAAAGAAATTTTTAAATTGCTTATATAGAAAATCTTCTTTCCCAATGATATTATGCAGAATGTATCTAATTTAGTTTAATTTTGTTATTTGTTGTTGTCATCATCATTGTTTTCAATTTAATTTGGGTCATGATGGAAGAGATAAGTACAGAATTTGAAATAGTATATAAGGTACCAAGAGCACAAAACATTCATATGACTGTGGCATTGTATATTGTTAATTACTGATGCTATACTTCATCAACTGCCAATAATCCACCGAAGACAGAAAGACCTTTCTGTCTTAGAGTATAATTGTAGAGAGAGATTTAAAATACTTTATTTCTCTTCGCATTAAGGATTACACATTCTTCTTGTGATACAGGCTTATAGGGAAAAAAGAAATGGAAACCTTTCCTTTCTCAAAGGGAAAGAAATGCAAAAATATAGTAGCATAAAAAGTAGCCTGTTATTAAAGCAGTATCACATTTAAGATATTTTGGAAAATACTGTTTTTTTCTACCCTTTTGTGCATGATCCAGAATTTCAAGAAATCATCAATACCAAAGCCAAAGAGTATATGATGGTAAGAGCTATATATTAAAGTATAATTGACATACAATATCCTATCATTTTCAAGTATATATCATAATGATTTGATATTTTTATATCTTATTTCCAAAATAAGTCTAGTTGTTCTCCCTGAACTGTATATTACATTCCCATGACTTATTTATTTTGTAACTGGATGTTATTACCTCTTAATCCCATTTACCTATTTCATTTGCCCATGAAACTCCTCTTTCCTTTGATAATCAATATTTTGTTTGTTGTGTTTATGAGTTTGTTTCTGTTTTGTTTTATTTGTTCATTTGCTTTATTTTTAATATTCCACATATAAGTGAAATCATACAGTGTTTGTCTTTATCTGACTTATTTCGCACAGCATGATACCCTCTAAGTATATCCATGTCGACACAAATGGCAAGATTTCATTCTTATTTTATGACTGAGTAATATAGTTTTGGTTGTACACACACACACACACACACACACACACACACACACAAATGCATGCACACCACATCTTCTTTGTACAATTTTCTATTGATAGAAATTTAGGTTGCTTTCGTATCTTGGCTATTGTAAATAATGCTGCAGTAAACATAGGGGTACATATATATTTTTTGAATTGGTGTTTTGGTATCTTTGGGTAAATGCTCAGAAGTGAAATTGCTGGATCATATGGTAGTTCTGTTTTGATTTTTTGAGAAATGCTATACTGTTTTCCATAACACCTACATCAGTTTTATTCCCACCAACAGCATACGAGGGTTCCCATTATTCCATATGCTTCTAACACTTGTTCTTTTCTGTCTTTTTGATAAAAGCCAATCTGGCAGGTGTGAGGTGGTATCTCATTGTGGTTTTCATTTGCATTTGCCTGATGTTGAGCATTTTTGCAAGTGCCTATTGGCCATTTAGGCACCATCTTTTTTTCAGAAAAAAATGCCTATTGAAGTCCTCTTCCCATTTTTTACTCAGGTTGTTCGGTTTTTGATATTAAATTGTGTAAGTTCTTTATTTTAGGTGTTAACCTCCTATTGGATATACGATTTGCAAATATCTTCTTCCATTAAGTAGGATGCCTTTTTGTTTATTTTTAATGATTTCCTTCACTGTACAAAACCTTTTTAGTTTGATGTAATACCATTCTTTAAATTTTAGCTTTTGTTTCCTGTGCCTGAGGAAACTGCTCTAAAAATTTTTGCTAAGATTGATATGAAAAAGCCTACTGCCTATGTTTTCTTCTACAGGTCTTACATTCAAGTCTTTACTTCATTTTGAATTTTTTTTTATATATATAGTATAGGATAGTGGTACAGTTTTATTCTTTTGCATGTAGCTCTTAAGTTTTTCCATCACCATTTATTGAAGAGACTGTCTTTTTCCCATTTTTTGTTCTTGCCTCCTTTGTCATACGTTAATTGACCAAATACGTGTGGGTTGATTTCTAGGCTTTCCATTATACTCCATTGATCTCTGTATTTGATTTTATGCCAGTACCATAGTGTTTGGATTACTATAGCTTTCTAGTGTCGTTTGAAATCAGGGAGAATGATACATCCAGGTTTGTTCTTCTTTCTCAAGATTGCTTTGGCTATTTGGGGTCTTTGTCATTCCATACAAATTTTAGAATCATTTATTCTAGTTCTGTGAAAAATGTTATTGTTATTTTGATGGGGATTGCATCGAATCTGTAGATTGCTTTGTGTAGTATGGACATTTTAACAATGTGAATTCTTCCAGTACACAAGAGCAGTGTATCTTTGCATTTGTTTGTGTCATCTTTAATTTCTTTCATCTGTGTCTTCTGGTTTTCAGAGAAAGTCTTTACCTCCTTGGTTAAGTTTATTCCTAGGTATTTCATTCTTTTTGATGCAGTTGTAAGTGGGATTTTTTCTTAATTTCTCTTTATGAAAGCTTGTCATTAGTTTATAGAAATGCAACCAATTTCTTTATGTTAATTTTATATTTTGTGACTTTACTGAACTCATTTATTAATTCTTAGTGTCTTGGTGAAATCCTTTGGACTTCCTATATATAGTGTTACCTGCAAATGGTGACAGATTTACTTCCAATGTAGATGTCTCTTATTTTGCCTAATTGCTCTAGCTAAGATTTCTTTTTTAAAAATATTTTTTAGTGTTTATGTTTAAGAGAGAGAGAGACAGAGTGTGAACTGGTGAGGAGCAGAGGGAGAGGGAGACACAAAATCTGAAGCAGATTCCAGGCTCTGAGCTGTCAGCACAGAGCCTGACGTGGGGCTCTAACCCATAAACCATGAGATCATGACTTGAGCCAAAGTTGGATGTTTAACTGACTGAGCCACCCAGGTGCCCCTAGTTAAGATTTCTTTTTTTTAAATTTTTTTTTTTTCAACGTTTTTTATTTATTTTTTTTGGGACAGAGAGAGACAGAGCATGAACGGGGGAGGGGCAGAGAGAGAGGGAGACACAGAATCAGAAACAGGCTCCAGGCTCCGAGCCATCAGCCCAGAGCCTGACGCGGGGCTCGAACTCACGGACCGTGAGATCGTGACCTGGCTGAAGTCGGACGCTTAACCGACTGCGCCACCCAGGCGCCCCAAGATTTCTAATATGATGTTGAATAAAAGTAGTGAGAGTTGGCATTCTTGCCTTTTTCCTGGTCTTAGAAGAAAAGCTTTCAACTTGTCACCATTGATTATGTATAATGCTAATTATGATTATGCTTGTGGTTTTGCCATACATTTATTATGTTGAGGTACATTCCTTCTGTCCTCACATTGTTGAGAATTTTTATCATAAATACATATTGAATTTGGTCAAATGCTTTTTCTGCATATATTGAGATGATCATATGAATATTATCCTTTGTTTTGTTAATGAGATGTATCACATTAATTGATTTATGGATGTTGAAATATTCTTGCATCCCTGGAAAAAATCTCACTTATTCATGGTATATGATCCTTTTAATCTATTATTGAGTTAGGTTTGCTAATGTTTTGTTGAGAGATTTTGCATTTGTATTCATCAAAGATATTGGCCTGTAATTTTCTTCTTTTTTCTTTTTGTGTTTTTTTTTTTTTTTGTCTGATTTTGATATCAGGGTAATGCTGGTCTCATAAAATGAGTTTGCAATCATTCCTTTGTCTTCCATTTTTTTGGAACAATTTTAGAAATATAGGTATTAACTCTTTTTAAATGTTTGGTAAAATTCACTAGGGAAGCTGTCTCATCCTGGACTTTTAATTTTGGGGAATTTTTAACCAATTTTTAACCAATGACTTTCTATTTCTTCTTGATTAAGTCTTGTAAGGTTGTGTGTTTCTAGGAATTTATTTCTCCCAGGGTTTGTCAATTTTTTGGGCTATAATTATGCAAAGTAGACTGTTATGATCCTTTGTATTACAGTGGCATAATTCTTTCATTTCTGATTTTATTTATTTGGGCCTTCTCTCTCTCTCTTTCTCTCTCTTTTTTTGTTGATGAGTGCAGCTAGAGATTTATCAATTTTGTTTATTTTTTCAAGAACCAGCTTTTAGTTTCATTGATCTCTTCTAATTTTTGTGTGTGTTTATTGTTTTTAGTTTCTGTTTATTTCCACTATGTAATTGTTTCCTTCCTCCTACTAACTTTGAGATTTGTTTGTTGTTTTTCTAGTTCCTTTAGATGTAAAGGTAGATTTTTTATTTGAGATTGTTTTTGTTTCTTGAAGTAGGTCTCTATTGTTATGAACTTCCCTCTTAAAACTGCTTTTGCTGCATTCAATAGATTTTAAAAGTTGTATTTTGCTTTGGTCTCAAGATATTTTTTGATTTCCTCTTTGATTTCTTTGTTGACCCATTGGTTGTTTAGTAACATGTTTTTTTTTAGTCTCCACATGTTGTGGTATTCCAGTTTTATTCTTGTAACTGATTTCTAATTTCATACCATTATGGTTGGAAAAGATGCGTGATATTATTTCAACTTTCTTGAATTTATTGAGACTTTCTTTGGTCTAAAATATGATCAGTCTTGGAGAATATTCCATGTGCCTTCAAAAAGAATGTATATTTTTCAGTTTGGGGATGACATGTTCATAAATCTGTTAAGTCCATTTGGTCTAATGTGTCATTTCAGGGCTATGTTTCCTTATTGCTTTTCTATCTGGATGATTCATTGATGTTAGTATGGTATTAAAGTCATCAACTATTATTGTATTACTGTCAATTTTTCCCTTTATGTCTGTTAATATTTGCTTTATATAGTTAGGTGCTCAGGAATTAGTATTTAATAACAGCAGTATTGAGTTGGTGTATTGATTATATATATTGAGTTTTATTGGTTGGACCACAAATATTAAAGCCAGAAAGCCTGGCTTATAATTTTGGCCCTGCTAATGAATTTTCAGACAATTTGATCCCATCAGTAGCTGTGCTACATATTTCTCTAAATCATTTTCAGTTCTGTAATTCCATGATTTTGTGATAAAATATTCAAATTTCAACAGTGTAGTTAACTCACCACTATATTATTGCAATGGGGTGGCATAATGTTCATACATATGTGATTTACATAGAGGTGTTCAGAACAAACCTCCCCAAAATATGCCACTTTGGCATGTGGAGTATTTTTGAGCTGAGGGCAGTCAGCAGACTCTGGAAAAGCTTTTACTTCTCCCTTAATTGGCATAAAGAATTTAGACAGGAAGCTTCTTCCGGAAAAAAAAGCTATTTGCAGAGATAAATTTTGTATCTAGGAAGACATATCTGCATGACAGGGGAAACATCTAATTACCAAACATTTTCCTTTCTTATCTTCCTGAGAACATTATCCTTCTCCTCTTTGAAGCCCTAGGCACCTCCATTCCTTAGCTCAGAATGACTTATAAGCATCAACTGCCCAACTTACCTTTGAGACTCATGACCAATGGGGCTCCTGTATGTATGTAATTAAATTTGATTTTCTCCTGTTAATCTGTCTTATGTAATTTTTATTCTTAGACCATCCACATAACCTAGATGGGTAGAAGGAAAAAAAAATTCCTTCTTTAAAATGTAAATAAACCTTTTACAAATTTCATATTTCATGTTACCTACTTAGACATTAATTAATAGATTCAACAACAACAAAAAAACACTTTTTTAAAGAGGAACTACATACAAACAGTACATTGACACGGGGTTATAATACTGGGTAAAGTAAATAAATTCATGCTCTTGTCTGCAAATATGTCTAAAAAATTTAAAAGTAAATGTGATTAAAACAAGACAGACTCAACATTTTGAGCAAAAATAAAACAAATTATGTAAACCGATGGAATATTATCTCATTTTGTCTTCCCAATAACAATGTAAAGTTTTTAAATCACTGTTTAAAAAATGAATGAAATGAGACCAGAAAGTTTACTTGACTTACTTATGGATGATCAGATAATTAACACTCAGTCACCCATATCTGATAATCCAAATATATACTTTCTAACTTTACCACTCTTTATGCAGAAACAAAATTTATTGTTAATTTTATATACCTATACAAATCTATTTATTTTAATAAGCTTTTAGTAAAAGTTTTTCATTGCCTAAGTAAATAATAATTAAAGTTTTAGATATAAAATACAGTGTTTTCTTGAAATTTATTAGAACTTTTTTTTTTTATCTCAGACATGGTAAAATGTAATTTCAACATGGTACATGCTCTATCAGCAGGGTCCTCTGAAAAACTAAGATGAATATAGCCCTCAAAGACACATGATGGATATGTATGTGAGGGGATAAAGAGTGAAATTGATTTGTATAATATATATATATAGTATGTAATATTTCTATAAATTATAAATGTATATATAATATGTAATTTATATAATATAAATGCATACATATATATAAAATCAGTGATGTCTTAGTATATTGAGTTTATAATTATACTGCTGCATGCATTATCACTTTAGATGAGTAAATTTGATTTCCTGCAAGAAGCATATTCTACATAAACGCAAGTAACAGTGACTTTCTGACAATTTATAGTGACTTTTTGTAATAAATTGCCTCTAAAACTTAGCTTCATCAAAACATTACATCAGAACAATACACATTTATTTTCTCACACTTAATTATCTGGTTTACCTTATCTGATAGCTTCTGGCTTGAGGACTCTTGTCAGCTTGGGCTGTGGCTCTTCTGAAGCCTCTACTCTGAGGATGAGAATCCTCTTCCAAGATCATTTATATGGTTTTTTACTGCAGCTCACAGTATTTTGTCACACAAGTCTCCACACGGCTTCTTTAAAAAATGGCAACTGGCTTCTGCCAGAATGAGTGACCCAGATAGAGCTAGAGAGTATGTGCAAGGTGGAAGCCACAGTTTATTGTAACCTAACATTGGAAGGAGCATACAATATGAGATCACTTCTATCATATTCTACCACTTAAAAGTGTGTCAATAAGTCCAGCCCATATTCAAGGAGAGTGGATTGTAAACATGCGCAAAAATTGGGACTTGGGGAGCTTCGAAGGGCCATCTTAAAGGCTGTCTACCATAATCTTATTATAATTTTGATTATAAAAGCTTATTTTATGAACTAATTTTAGTAGCACTGACATATGAAAAGCATTTATCTTCCATCAAAAGGTAAGGATTAGTAAATTAGGGAAACACTCCACAAATTCTCTGCTATTTACTATTTCATTGTTTTTGAAAACATTCTGGAACTCTTCTTAAGGCTATAAAACTCAAATCACTCATTTTCCAATCTTTTTTCCTCATTATGCTGGTGAGCTGGACAACACACATTGTTTTATGTTCCTCTCACGCTGTGAGTTTCTCTATAGCTATTAGCTATTGTTTTTTAAACTTTTATTCCAGTCCTATATGATAAATCTGGAAAATGACTGTATCATGGGCTGCTTCTAATTATATGGGAAAGGGTATGATGTGATCAAAGGGAAAAAATCTCTGAAATCTTCAGTGTGAGCCTGTTAGAGTGTCTGCACATCCACAAATGGTTGCTATGTTCCCTGTAATATCCAGTGAATGTTGACATAGAAATTTAATCTGTGGTTCCAATTTAAGTAAAGGTTTACTTAGATTCTGAAAAAGCAAACAAACAAACAAACAAAAACCAAAGCATTTTCAGAAACTAAAGGCCTAGAATATGAGTTTAGCTTCCAATATACTGAGGAATAAAGAATGTCTTCATATCATAGAAAAAAACCTGATTTTATGGTTGAGTAACATTCCATTGGTATTTGTGACAACATGAATGTATGTAGAGGGTATTAGGCTAAGTGAAATAAGTAAGACAGAAAAAGACAAATACTGTATGCTTTCCTTCTATGTAGAAACTAAAAAACAAAACAAATGAATAAACAATCAAAAAATGGAATCAGACCTATACATACAGAGAACAAACTGATCATTGCTAGAAGGGAGGCAGATGGGAGGATGGGCAAAATGGATCAAGGGGCGTGGGAGGTACAGACTATTATTCCAGTTATGGAATTTAGTTAATTCCAGCTGTGGAATGAATAAGTCACAGGAATAGAAGGTGCAGCATAGGGAGTCTAGTCAATCGTATTGTAATAGGTTTGTTCAGTGACAGATGGTAACTACAATTGTGGTGACCATAGCATAAGGTAACAAATTGTTGAATCACTATTTTGTACACTTGACACCAGTGTAACATTGTGTGTCAACTATACTCGAAAAAGAAATAAAAAGAAAAAGTTGATTTTAAATTTCAAGGGTCATGTAAAGCCACCATGTCGTAAACTTCGTTAATTAATGAGAAGGTTAATTTATACCACTGAGAAGATACTCACTAAACATGAATTATAATAGTTATGTATTTATTGGTTCATCAAAACTGTCATAATTATTAAGTGATAATTTATAAAATATAGGATATACAGTTTATATAACTTATCAGGTTAAAAGGGAAAATCCAAAATTGCAGGCTATTTTGTTATAGAATCCCTAAAAACTACTGATATTTGATTCAACAAATTTTCCTAGTGATATATTATACATGCACATCAATTACGAGTGAAATTAATTTTTTAGAATACATTTGTAATTTGATTTAGGCCACATTTTTCTATTTTTAAAATGAGTTTTAAATTGTGCCTTTTCTGAAAGGTTTGAAATCAATTTTCCAAATGAAGTTTACTTCAGCAAAAATTTTAAAAGTATTTGTTTTATTACAGCCGTATTTTACCTTCAGATATGAAAGATCCCTTAAAGCTCATTGTAAAATTGAATCCTGGAGAAGTTCCAGGAGTTTTATGAAGTCATTTACAGAATTATTATCATATCTAATCCTAAAAACAGAACTTTTCACTCATATATTTCTTCCTAATACATACAGTTGTATATATTATTTTATATGGAATTATTATTAGGAAATAATGGTAAAAAGTAAAACGATTCACAAGTAACTTAGTACCATCAACTGGCAATATATTCAATTGCATATGAAGAATGAGAGATAAATACCTCATCATATTAGTGGGCAACACCATTCAATATTAAAAAACAAAACAAAACATGAGGAGTCTTAGAAAGACCCTGTGTGATGTAGGCATTTATAGCCAATCCAGAGAATACAACCATCGATGGAATTCATGGATATTAGAAATTTCAGTAATCTTGTTATTTGAAAATATGGGTTCCATCATGTTACTTTATATTTAATTTCCAAAACATGTTTCCATAAAAAACTATAACCTATAGACTGTAAACACTATAAATTATAGACTTTAAAAAGCAGGAAAGCACTGCAACTACTACATTTATTATAGTGTCAGAGTTTGAAGTTGGTATAATAAAAAATGTCAGACTGAATAAGAATCTTACGCACTTATTGGAAATGGTTCAAGGCATGGGTTAAGTTCTGCTAATAAATGATAACTACGTCATGAGTCTCAATTCCTTAATTTTCACTTAGATATTTTATATCTCCTGATGTTTTTACATCCTTGATGATTTATGGGGAGTTGTGGTAACCTTTTACTAAGTTAGTAAAACTTCCCTTTCTTAGAAAGAAACCATATTTTCCTTCATAATACACAAATAAAAAGTGAAGCCCTATTGTTATTTAGAACCCACAAGTCCTATTTTTTCCTGAGCTGAGAGCACAATAAACAATATATATATATATTTTTTGTTGCCTACTGGAGCCAAAATAGAGCTATTTAGACCACATGAAATGAAATAACAAGAAGATACCTACTTTTAGGTACCTTACAATGCAATGCATTTTCCTTAAAGTGAAAGAGCATTTTCTATTTTCTTTCTGCTTATTTCTTCTTTTATACTTAATATCAACTTGATACAAATTAATATTTCCCCAGGAGATATGGCAATATTTGCTACTTATTTATGCCCTTAACTTGTATTGTCATGCTTGATTCCCTGTTTAAAATGCTTATTACAGAGCAGATTCAGGAGTATCTAGCTCCAATGTACACAAATCAGTGGGTAAAGGATATAAAGAGTGATGACCACTCATAGTGTATTAGGTTTCTTCTTTTTTTTAATATAATTTATTGTCAAGTCAGCTAACGTACAATGTATACAGTGTGCTCTTGGCTTCAGGAGTAGATTTCCATGATTCATTGCTTACATACAACACCCAGTGCTCATCTCAACAAGTGCCTTCCTCAATGCCTATCACCCATTCC
This sequence comes from Neofelis nebulosa, assembly GCF_028018385.1. Taxonomy (NCBI): domain Eukaryota; kingdom Metazoa; phylum Chordata; class Mammalia; order Carnivora; family Felidae; genus Neofelis; species Neofelis nebulosa. The sequence goes on along the minus strand of NC_080782.1, from coordinate 211,384,419 downwards.
CCCCACCCGCCCCATCAATGCCCATCACCCATTCCCCCTTCCCCCCCATCAAACCTCAGTTTGTTCTCAGTATTTAAGAGTGTATTGTGGTTTGCCTCCCTCTCTGTTTGAAACTATTTTCGCCTTCCATTTCCCCATGGTACTCTGTTAAGTCAAATTCCACATATGAGTGAAAACATATGATATCAATCTTTCTCTGACTTAGTTCACTTAGAATAGTACCCTCCAGTTCTACCCACATTGTTGCAAATGTTAAGATTTCATTCTTTCTCATTGATAAGTAGTATTCTGTTGTATGTATAAACCACATCTTCTTTATCCATTCATCAGCTGATGAACATTTGGGTTCTTTCCATAATTTGGCTATTGTTGATAATGCTGCTATAAACATTGCGGTACATGTGCCCTTATGAATCAGCACTCCTGTATCTTTTGGATAAATTCCTAGTAGTGCTATTGCTGGATTGTAGGGTAATTCTATTTCTAATTTTTTGAGGAACCTCCATACTGTTTTCCAGAGTGCCTGCATCACTTTTCATTCCCACCAACAGTGTAAAAGGGTTCCCCTTTCTCCACATCCTTGCCAACATTTGTTGTTTCCTGAGTTGTTGATTTTAGGCACCCTGGCCAGTGTGAGGTAGTATCTCAATGTGGTTTAGATTTGTATTTCCCTGATGATGAGCAACGTTGAGCATCTTCTGTGTCTATTGGCCATCTGGAGGTCTTCTTTGGAAAAGTGTCTATTTATGTCTTCTGCTCATTTCTTCACTGGATTATTTGTTTTTTGGGCATTGAGTTTGGTAAGTTCTTTATAGATTTTGGATACTAACCCTTTAGTGGATATGTCATTTGCAAATATTTTCTCCCTTTTTGTCCGTTGCTTTTTGTTGATTGTTTCCTTCACTGTGCAGAAGCTTTTTATCTTTATGAGATTCCAGTAGTTCATTTTTGCTTGTATTTCCCTTGCCTTCAGAGATGTGTCAAGTAAGAAGTTGCTGCGACTGAGGTCAAAGAGGTTGTTGCCTGTTTTCTCCTTTAGGAATTTGATGACTTCCTCCCTTAAATTTAGGTATTTCATCCATTTATAATTTATTTTGGTGTATGGTGTAAAAAAGTGGTCCAGGTTCATTTTTCTGTATGTCACTGTCCAGTTTTCCCAATACCATTTGCTGAAGAGACGGTCTTTTTTCCATTGGATATTCTTTCCTGCTTTGTCAAAGATTAGTTGGCCATACATTTGTGGGTCCAATTCTGGATTCTGGATTCTATTCTGTTGGTCTATGTGTCTGTTTTTGTGCCACTATCATACTGTCTTGATGATTATAGCTTTGTAGTATAACTTGAAGTCTGGAATTGTGATGCCTCTGGCTTTGTTTTTCTTTTTCAACTTTACTTTGGCTATTCGGGGTCTTTTGTGGTTCCATACAGATTTTAGGATTGTTTGTTCTAGCTCTGAGAAGAATGTTGGTGCAATTTTGGTTGGGAGTGCATTGAATGGGTAGAACACTTTGGGTAGTGTTGACATTTTAACAATATTTGCTCTTCTGAGTCATGAGCATGTAATATTTTTCCATTTCTTTGTGTCTTCAATTTCTTTCATAAGTTTTCTATAGTTTTCAGCCTACAGATCTTTTACATCTTTGGCTACATTTATTCCTAGGTATTTTATGGTTCTTGGTGCAATTGTAAATGGGATCAATTTCTTGATTTCTTTCTGTTGCTTCATTATTGGTGCATAGAAATGCAGCTGATTTCTGTACATTGAATTTATATCTTGAGGCTTTGCTGAATTCATGTATCAGTTCTAGCAGCTTTTTGGTGGAGTTTTTCGGATTTTCCATGTAGAGTATCTTGTCATCTGTGAAAAGTGAAAGTTTGACTTATTCTTTGCTAATTTGGATGCCTTTTATTTCACTTTGTTTTCTGATTACTGAGGTTAGGACTTCCAACACTATATTAAACAATATACATCCCTGTTGTGTTCTTGATCTCAGGTGGAAATCTCTAAGTTTTTCCCCATTGAGGATGATGTTAGCTGTGGGCCTTTCATATATGGCTTTTATGATGTTAAGGTATGTTCCTTCTATCCCAACTTTCTTGAGGGAATTTAATCCATTCAAATTCAGAGTAATTATTGAAAGATATGGATTCAGTGTCATTGTGTTATCTGTTGGTTTTATGCTTGTGCTGATGTCTCTAGTCCTTTGTAGTCTTTGCAGTGTTCCACTCACAGAGTCCCCCTTAGGATCTCCTGCAGGACTGGTTTAGTGGTCATGAACTCCTTCAGTTTTTGTTTGTGTGGGAAAGCCTTTATGTCTCCTATTCTGAATGACAGCCTTGCTGGATAAAGGATTCTTGGCTGTATATTTTTCCTATTCAGCACATTGAATATTTCCTGCCACTCCCTTCTGGCCTGCCAAGTTTCAGGGGACAGGTCTGCTACTACCCTAATGTGTCTACTCTTGTAGGCTAGGGCCCGTTTGTCCTTAGCTGCTTTCAGAATTCTTTATCTCTGTATTTTGCTAGTTTCACTATAATATGCTGTGGTGAAGATCTGTTTTGTTGATTCTGAAGGGATTTTTCTGTGTCTGCTGGATTTGGATGTCTGCTTCCTTCCTTGGATTAGGGAAGTTCTCAGTTATAATTTGTTTAAATAAGCCTTATGCCCCTTTCTCTCTTTCTCTCTTCTTCTTCTGGAACTCCTATGGTACAGATATGCTTGCATTTCATGAATAACTTAGTTGTCTAATTCTCCTCTTGTCTTCTAGTATTTTCTTTCTCTTTTTCTCAGCTTCATCATTTTCCAAAATTTTATCTTCTATTTTACTTATTCTCCCCTCTGCTTCATGCATCCTTGCTGTCACTGCATCTAGTTTATTTTGCATCTCATTTACAACATTTCTTAATTTGTTGTGACTATTAGTTCCTTGATCTCTACAGCAGTAGATTCTCTGCTGTCTTCTATACTTTTTTCAAGTCCAGCTATTAATTTTATGACTATTCTTCTAAATTCTTGATCAGATATATTGTTTATATATGTTTTGAGCAATTTGCTAGCTGTCATTTCTTCCTGGAATTTCATTTGAGGAGAATTCTTCCATTTCATCATTTTGGCTAGTTTTCTGTCCTTTATGTGTTTTAATAGCTTGTTATATATCCTGCACCTGGGAGCACTATTATATTAAAGAGGGGTCATACACTGTCTAGGGCCTAGCACTTCAGGTGTTTTTGGAGTGTGTTGAATGCTCTCTGCTGGTTGCTTTATCTCCCTACTTAGAGTGGTGGTTTGGACCTTCTATTAGGTATGCTTTGATTTCTTCATTGAAGTAATCCTGGAAAAACTTTAAAAGGGGTAGTGGTAGAAGAAGGCTTATCTCATACAAAAAGAGAAATGATAGGGGCAGTGAAAAAGAAAATAAAAAGAAAAAAATTGATCAGGCAGAGAATCAGAGAAGCTATGTGGCTTAATCCAGAGAGAGAGAGAGAGAGAGAGAAAGAGGGAAATAAAGAAGAAAGAGATACAGAAGAAGTGTAAAAATAATAGATTAAAAATGTCTGCTTAAACAAACCAATAACCAGAATAGAGAATGGAAGATATAAGAGGAAGAAAAGAAAGAATATAACAATAATTGACCAAGAACCAAATCAGAAAATGCAAAACCGGTGGACCTATATCTGATGGTGCCTTGGAACTGGTCACTGTCCTGTTCTGGAGGAGGGGCCCTCTTGTTTGGTGAATCAAGATCACTCTGGTAAATAGGCAGTTACCAGACACGTACAGGGTGGGGCTTGGTGTAAGCAGTTCCTACCTTCATTGGGAGCCCACTGTCCTATTCCCTGTAGCCCCACTGGGTTGGTGATGATGAGAGAAATCGTGACACCCCTGTCACTCCTTCCCAGACTGGGTGTCACAAACCACTCTGTTCAGGCCATCCTCACAGTGCCCCACGGGTGCAAGCGGGCCGGTTTGTACTGCTCCACAGCCCGCTGCAACTGCTAAGTGCTTGGCTGGGATTCAAACCCCGATGTCTTAAAGGATCCTGCTCCAAACGCCCTGGTTCCAGGGCAGTGCCACTCTGCTCAGCTGACAAAGGGCCTCTGGCTGGTGGGCACCTGCAGGGTCTTTTGTCCTTGGAGACACTATATACCTTCTTCAAACAGAACTCAAGGGAGGGGACTGCTCTCCCAGGGCACCTCTGAGCTCACTACCAAGCCTGGGCCTGGCTCCCCTCCTCCCCAGACCTGTGCGTAGGGTGGTACTTTCCAGTCTGGAGGAAGTCCTGCAACCCTGTATCATCACTCCTAAGGTTGTTTGCAAACTAGACACTGGCTCTCTCTCCATTTTTTCTGTTTCCTAGTCCATGGTCCAGAGAGGTTTTTCTCTTGTCCAAATACAATCCTACACTTCCACAGCCTCTCTTTTTATTTATTTATTTCTTTTTTTTTAATGTTTATTTATTTTTGAGACAGAGAGAGACAGAGCATGAATGGGGGAGGGTCAGCGAGAGGGAGACACAGAATCTGAAACAGGCTCCAGGCTCTGAGCTGTCAGCACAGAGCCCAATGCGGGGCTCGAACTCACGGACCGCGAGATCATGACCTGAGCCGAAGTCGGACGCTTAACCGACTGAGCCACCCAGGCGCCCCTCTCTTTTTCTTTTGTCTCTCCACAGAAGGAGAAACCTTCCCTCTCTGCCTTTGCTGCTCATTTTATCTCTCCCAATTTGTAATCATGAACTTATGGCCTGCCGAGCTGTTCCCCCGTGGACTCCTGGTGATGATGTTTCAGTCACTTGGTAGCCCAGATTCTTGGAATTCCAAGGCTTCTAGCTTCCATACCATTGTGTTTGAGGAAAGAGGGATCTTTGCCCCCTCCCCCCACTTCTCTGCCATGTTGACTCCTTCCCCAGTGTATTTGGTTTCAAGAAAAGTACCTTATTTGTTTTTATGTTGGATACTAGGTTTCTTTAACAGCTGACAGTTTTCAAATTGTACTTGTTGGTTGAGCAAGATGAAATATTTTCCATAAAGTTTATTTAAGAAGTATAAGATGCAGTTTCATTAAACTGGAATTAATGTGTTCACTTGATACACTTAAAACTCAGGGGCGCCTGGGTAGCTCAGTCGGTTAAGCGTCCGACTTCGGCTCGGGTCATGATCTTGCAGTCTGTGAGTTCGAGCCCCGCGTCGGGCTCTGTGCTGACAGCTCAGAGCCTGGAGCCTGCTTCACATTCTGTGTCTCCCTCTCTCTCTGCCCCCTCCCTGCTCATGCTGTGTCTCTCTCTGTCTCAAAAATAAATAAACATTAAAAAAAAAATTAAAAAAAAAATTAAAAAAAAAAAACTCAGTTAATATATTTAACAGTATTTAAAAAAAAAGCATTTTGAGTAATAAAAATTCCAGATAACCTCTGAACAAGACAATGGCATTCTTTTTATTTGAAATGAATATACAGTTGCATTTCTGAGTAAGATAGAAATATACTACTTTACCTCTTAAAAGTTTTCCTTACTTTAAAAACTTTTTTATGGGTAAATGACATCACTAGTCCTTAACAACAAATTAACTCAGAAGTTGGCACAACAACTTCTTTTGATTTCGTCCTGCTTATGATAGGCTTACAACTGAGCTATAAAGAGCATTGCAGGCTCAATTACAAGTTATGGCACAAGTTATGTTCACCCATGGAAGGCAACCTCGGGAAAAGAACATAAAGTGGGAATGAGAGCGGGTTCAAAAGCTAAAGGAAAAATGAAATGAAGGTTAGAGATACATAAAAATCTACCAAATCAAGGAAACAACCTGAGATTAAATAGTTTTAACAAATTTAAATACCTAAGGTGAGAAGTGTCCATGGGAAGGAGATATAAGGAGCAAAGGGGTTTAGAAGAGTTGAAATCTCTTTAATAAAATGATGAAACTGACATTAGTGTAACCAGTTCCTACCAAAGCTGCATCAGTCTGTTTAGCAATTTGTTCACTAGTAATTTAAGTGAGTGGCAACAAATGATAAGGAGGGAACATTTGTAAGAATCAGGTGATAAAAGGCTAGGTACTTCTATTAAGTTTGGATGGCAAATTGAAGCCACCAAAGAATTTTAATTGTTATGTGTATTGATGTGTATTTATATTTTCATTTTAAATTAATATATTTTAGTTTTTATGAAATTGATGCACAAATATTATTAAAAAACAAGATTTAATAAATAGCTTTGTAATGAAAAGTAGTAGAATACTCCATACATCTTACCTCTGCTTTGCAGAGGAATATATCTGTAATTATTTTATGGTAATTTCTTTTTGTTTCTAATTACATTAATTTCATTAAGTAATATGCTTTGCCATTATATATTTATTATCTATTATAATAAATAAGAATTTATCTTATCTCAACACATTTTACTACATCCACCCAACACATATTGTAGGATAGATATGTAATTAACTTTGTATCTTATACTATTTCCTTCATAAATTTAACGAATACATTCACATTTGTTTCTTGTACCTGCAATACCACCTAGTCTTGTTTTATCTACAATACAGTTGTCTAGTTAGAGTATTTACTTTACAACCTTCTAGAACTGTCATCTTGGTTCTTGATTACCTCTTTTTGCCTCTGTTCCCTCATTTATGAAAAAGCAATAAGAATAGAACATACATTATAGAGTGGCTATTAAAATTCTATGAGTTTGTGCATTAGAAAAAACAATTGACACACAGTAAGTTTTTTTTTTTCTTTAATGTTTTTATTTATTTTTGAAAGAGAGAGAGACAGAGCACGAGCGGGGGAAGAGCAGAGAGAAAGGAAGACACAGAATGCAAAGCAGGCTCTAGGCTCTAAGTTGGCAGTACAGAGCCTGAAATGGGGCTCAAACTCATGAACTGTGAGATCATGACCAGAGCTGAAGCCGGATGCTTAACCGTGAGCCACCTAGGCGCCCCAGCACATAGTAAGTTTTTAATAAGTGATAGCTATTGTTAGAGTTTTCACTCTTTCATCAATTCCAATATATACTCTTTTACTATTGATTGTGGATCATATTTTAACTGTTAGTGTTTTTCCCTGGAATATAAAATAATGGTGTATCTTAGAAATGACTGACCTTTGGATTCCATACTATAATGGTGTATCTTACATTGACTGACTGTTGGATTCTACAAAACATTCTTTGTCTTGTAATTATTGATAGTATTAAACCTATATATTGAATCAAATTTGAAAATAAAAAATGGTATGAATATTATCAATGTAAATACAGTTTGTGCAAAGTTATTCAAATACTGTGATTGAGGGTTCCTGGGTGGTTCAATCAGATAAGCATACAACTCACGGTTTTGGCTCAGGTTCATGGTTTGAGCCCTGCATCAGGCTCTGCGCTGACAGTACAGAGCCTGCTTCAGCTTCTCTCTCTTTCCCTCTCTCTGTGCCCCTTCCCTACTCATACACACACACACTCTCTCTCAAAATAAATAAATAAAACTTGAAATAATTAAATACTGTGATTGAATTTTCTTTATTTTTTCCTATATTAAAAATATTATTAGTTACTTAGAATTGTGAAATGTTAGAATGTTCTTTTCCTCTGGAAACCTTCCTCCTGGACTTCTTCCATCATTTTGATTTAATCTTAACTCAACTCTTATTAGGAGAACAAGAGAGGTGTTCGTTGGGCACCATTTCACTGCTCTCCTGTTTTGATCCTTTGTTTCTTCAGTTAGTTCCATAAGAAAATTCAAATTTTGATGAAGCACATCATGCATAATGTGCCAAGAAATAGATTGTGAAAGGTTTTTTTCTAAGGACTTGTTTTTATGTGCAAAATGTCTTTATTTTGCCCATATTATTATTCAGTAATTTAAGTGAATTTCATAATTCTGTATTAAATGTCTTGTTTATTTTTTAAACTGCTCTCTGGCATCGGTGCTGCTGATGGGAAGTCTAATTTCAATTTAATTATCATTTATAATCTGTTTTGTTTCAGGTAATTTGGGTGATATTTTGTTTGTTTTTCTTTTTTCTTTTTCCTTCCAAGAAGCTTTAATAATCATCGCTCTATTAGTGTTATATAATGCCACAGTGCATATGTTGAATTTTGTTTTTGTGCATTTGTGTGTGTGTGTGTGTGTGTGTGTGTGTGTGTGTGTGTTCTGTGAACTCATTGATCTATTTTCAGCTATAGAATTTTATCTTTTGTTTCTGTGAAATTATATTGCATTATTTCTTTGGTATTTGCTCCTCCTATTTTTTTCCTTGCTTTTTTTTCTTTCCAAAACCTATCTATTTATAGATTGTTATACCAGATAGATTGTGTTCTACATACATTGTTTTTTAGTATCATTAAGTATTATTGACTATTTGTCTCACTTCCAGGAGATTTAACTAATTGGTGATAGACATGATCAAATTTGTGCTTTAAGAATGTAAATGGCCACTGGAAATGATAAAATACCGAGGAATAAACAAACCAAAGAGGTAAAAGAACTGTACGCTGAAAACTATAGAAAGCTTATGAAAGAAATTGAAGAAGACACAAAGAAATGGAAAAAAATCCCATGTTCATGAACTGGAAGAACAAATATCGTTAAAATGTCCATACTGCCCAAAGCAATCTAAACATTCAATGCAATCACTATCAAAATAAAACCAGCATTCTTCACAGAGCTAGAACAATCCTAAAATTTATATGTAACCAGGAAAGATCCCAAATAGCCAAAGTAATGTTGAAAAAGAAGACCGAAGCTGGAGGCATCACAATTCCAAACTTCAAGCTGTATTACAAAGCTGTAATCATCAAGACAGTATGGTGCTGGCACAAAAAGAGACACATAGATCAATGGAAAAAAATAGAGAACCCAGAAATGGACCCCTAATTGTATAGTCAACTCATCTTTGGCAAAACAGGAAAGAATATCCAGTGGAAACAAGATAGTCTTGGGGAAGCTGGGTGGCTCAGTTGGTTAAATGTCAGACTTTGGCTCAGGTCATGATCTTGAAGTTCGAATTCAAGGCCTGCATCAAGCTCTGCCTGACAGCACAGAGCCTGGAGCCGGCTTCCGATTCTGTGTCTTCCTCTCTCTCTGCCTCTCCCCTGTTCATGCTCTGTCTCTGTCTCTTTCTCTCTCTCAAAAATAAATAAACATTATTTTTTTAAAGAAAAAAGACAATCTCTTCAAAAATGGTATTGGGAAAACTGAACAGCAACATGCAAAAGAACAAAATGGGACTTTCTTACACCATACACAAAAATAATCTCAAAATGGATGAAAGACCTAAATGTAAGACAGGAAACCATCGACATCCTAGAGACAGGCAACAATTTCTTTGTACTTGGTCACAACAACTTCTTTCTAGGAGTGTCTCTAGAGGCAAAGGAAACAAAAGTAAAAATGAACTCTTGAGACTTCAAGATAAAAAGCTTCTGCACAGCAAAGGAAACAATCAACAAAACTAAAAGTCAGCCTACGGAATGGGAGAAGATATTTGCAAATGACATATCTGATAAATGGTTAGTATCCAAAATCTATAAAGAACTTATCAAACTCAACACCCAAACAACAAATAATCCAGTGAAGAAATGAGCAAAAGACATGAACATACACTTTTCCAAATAAGACATCCAGATGTCTAAGAGACACATGAAAAGATATTCAACATTGCTCATCGTCAGGGAAATACAAATCAACACCACAATGAGCTACCACCTCACCGCAGTCAGAATGGCTAACATTAACAACTCAGGCAACAACAGATGTTGGCGAGGATATAGAGAAATGGGAATCTTCTTGCACTGTTGGTAGGAATGCAAAGTGATGCAGGCACTCTGAAAGACACTATGGAGATTCTTCAAAAAATTAAAAATGGAACTACCCTATGACCCAGCAATTGCACTACTAGGTATTTATCCAAAGGAAACAAAAGTGCCGATTCAAAGGGGCACATGCACCGCAATGTTTATAGCAGCACTATGAACAGTAGCCAAACTGTGGAAAGAGCCCAAATGTCCATTGACTGTTGAGTGAATAAAGAAGTGGTATATATATATATATACACGTATATATATATATATATATATATATATATATATATATATATATGTATATATATACATATATATATACACGTATATATATACATATATATATATATGGAATATTAATCAGTGATCAAAAATAATGAAATCTTGAAACAAAGTGGATGGACTTAGAGTGTATTATGCTAAGTGAAATAAATCAGAATGATGAATATCATATGATTTCACTCATGTGGAATTTAAGAAACAAAAGAGATGAACATAGGGGGAGGGAAGGAAAAATAAGATAAAAAGAGAGAGAGAGAGAGAAACAAACCATAAGAGACTCTTAAGTTACAGAGAACAAACTGAAGGTTGCTGGAAGGGTTTAGGATGGGAATATGGGTTAAATGGGTGATGGGCATTAAGAGGGTTCTTGTTGGGATGAGCATTGGGTCTTATATGTAAGTGATGAATCACTAAATTATACTCCTGAAACCTTTATTACATACACTATATGTTAATGAAATTGGATTAAGTAAAATAAAAAAATAAAAATAAAATAAAAATAAAAAGGTAACTGGCTGCATTGTAGAAAACTGTTAGTAGTCCTTTCTCCAAAGGGTTTTGCAGGAGAAATGAAAATACCCAGATAATAAGCTCAGATTATTTTCATCCCTCATAAATCTTCCTTCTATCCTTTTCTAACTCTGAGAACATTAACTCTTGCTCTTTATATGAAAAAAAAGTTTCCTAAAAATTCAATTAAAATAAAGTGCTTCTGACAGACCTAGAATAAGTATATGTAGCCTAAGCTAAAAATTATCTCTGTTATACTATTAAAGATGTATATCTGCATATAAACTTGTAGGAAATGTGTAGCTGATAATCATCTCAGTTTAAATAACATTTTAACGCCATTTCAATGTTTAAGTAGTAAAGAGGAAGTAATTTTCCTGGAAATCTGTAATATATAGTGTTATGCAAGGAATAAAAGAAATATAAATCTCAAGGAGTTCATAGTGTATTGAGGCTTTGGATATATGAACAAGTAAGTTTAATAGAATATTTAAGTGAAAGAAACATATACAAGTAATACTTGAAATTCAGAGAATTAATGCAGTAATTCCCAGGTTTGTTTTGTGGGGCTTTGTTTGTGGTGAAGTGGGCATTAGGAAGTGAAGATATTATAAGTTTCTTCGAAGAAGTAACTTCTTAATTAATTAATTCGTTCTGGATTGGTAGGATGGTACATGAACCCAAAGACCAGATACAGTGAATCACATATATAACTCCTGTGATAATCATATTCCTTATAATTGAAAAAGTATAGCAAGCTCAGTATTTTTTTTAATATCCCCAGGTTCTTTCACTGATGGGTTTATGAAACATAATGTTGAAAATTGTGTTTGAAGAGTAAAGGTGAGACGAAGTTAATTGGCCTTGAATGTAAAGCTAAAGACTTTGAATCTTATAAAGATGGAAATATTCAGGTGAGTTATAGTAGATTTTTTAAAAAAATAAGTGTGGTATTATTATAATGTAGAGATGTGAATTAAGAAGTCTTCAAGTAACTCTTAAATCCTAAAAAATTTCACTATATTATTTCAGCATAGCACACAAACCATATAATTTACTCCTAAAATATAATCTGCCATTCATCCAACTTCTACGAAATTTAAAGAGAATAATAAACATGACACTGGAAACACACACCCTATTGATAGTCTTGCTTTCAACTTTGATCTTCAACTGGAATTGCAGAAATGAAATTTATGGCTGGGCTTCTTTTAATAATTAGAATCAGATTGGAACCATTGGAAAGGATGCCTAAGATGATATGGTTTTATTATTGTCTGTGTAACCATATGGGAGTTTCACTCTTTACTCTCTGTCGAGTTGATTTATGCCAACACATTAGCATTATTTTCCTAAGTATATTTTTAACAGAGGGTTGCCATGTAAGACATTTTGCATTGTTGGACTTAATCTCTGGAGAAGAGAAGTAAGTATAGACCAAAATGCTATAGAGCTGACAGAATCAGGAAGAAAATTTCATTGCTCAATATGTTATTGCCTTTCTTTACCAATAGATTTCATATGGATATATCAAGAATATGTAATTTACTACAATTTCATAACTGGAAGTCAGATGGCATTACTTAGGCTAATCAAATGTGATTTAAAAACTTTATCTGCCTACTGTTTATTCCATCTGTTTGCTTGGTTCTTACCATATATCTTAGCATATGAAAGCCACTTCAATGTAAAAAAAATAAGGCTTTAATATTTATTTTTATTCTTTTTAATTTTTATTTTTTAATTGAAGTTTAATTTACATACAATGTTATGTTCATTTCATGTGTACAACACAGTGATTTGGTAATTCTGTACCTTGTGCTGTGCTTGCCATAATAAATGTAGTTACCACCTATCACCATATGTTATAAAATATTATTGACAATAATAGGTGAAGGGTACAAATTTCCAGTATAACATTTATTTTTGTATGTTCTTTGCAATGGTCAACTTGGAGGAAGTTCACTGAAAATGCAAAAAGTTGCTTCTCTGTGAATAGTATTTAACAGATCAATATTTTATAACATAAATATGGATAATTCAATATTTTGGAGGTATCAGTCTCTGGATGCCTTCTAGCCATGAAGAGTCTAATCTCTTTCAAGTTGAACTACAGCCATTTGTGTTGGCAACTGACAGAAGAAGACTTTGACTTTTCTCCAAATGTGCTTGGGATCTACAGGGCTTGTAGGAAGTGGGAGTCAAGGAGGAGAGATTTGCCAGTATTGACTTAAGCACACTCTGGAGAAATACTGAATTAGGCTGTTGAACATTTCGTTAGCTGCTGTCCCTGTTCAGTGTTTGGGATCAACTCAATTCTCTCTGGTTAAAAAAACTTTAGAGGAGTATTTGCAAGGGCTGTGGTCTGCCAGGAGGCAGTAGAGAAAGCTTATTCTACTTTTAAGTGTATGCTGTTTTAATATTTACAGTTCATATGTAACTATCAATACTATCTTATATTTGGTTATTTTATATGTCTTTACATTCCTATGGCAATATATCACTTCCTAGTTTCATGTCTTATGTTCTTAATCATATGGAAAATTCATTAAAAATAATCTTTATTTGGGCAATGTGCATTTAATTTAATTACTTTTCAGTCTATGGTTGTTTCCCACCTCCCCCTAAATCCTTCAAAATTAAGTTTTTAAAACTGTCTTTTACTTTCACATTGGGTAAAGGTGACACATATTAATAAGGATTTCATCATGTGATATATTGGAAGAATAAACACTGTTTCTGGATCCATTTCTTCAAAGTTATGATTATCCTTAAGAATCAAATATGTCAATATTTATATTTCAGACTATTTTCCAATAAACATTTTTAAAATATTGAACATGCTTAAGTTTAATATAATACAAATGTAAGTTGAATATTTCCAGTTAACCCAATACTGGGCTAATTGCCATTACAGACACAGAAAAATGTCCAAGTTGGTTAATGGTATCGATCGATCTATCTATCTATCTATCTATCTATCTATTAGTTATCTATTTCCAATATATCATATCCATGGACTTGGAAGGTGGAATCCTAACGATTTACATATGAAGCCTTCCCAATAGGGCTCTTTGGATGTCATATTTTAAGGACAACAGCTGATATTTCTAACATAAACCCTGGCACTTTTTATTTTTCATACAGAATCTCTCTTCAAAACGGTGTTCTCAATTTTTCTTTCTCCTGGTGAATAAGAAACCACTTTTGAGGGACATTTATTAATTTATTTGCTATTCAGGAAATTCAAATTATAGATCCATGGAAATTTAGAGATGAAAGGTTGCAAATTCAACTCTCCACATCTGACTTAATGTTCCTAAGCCTCAGTTTCTTCATCTATAAAATGAGTAAAATATTAACTGTGTTATAGGGATACTTGTGAGGTATAGAGTGAATGTGCTAAACAGTGCCTAGGATAAAATCTTATGCATAGTAAGTGCTCAACTCATGTTATTTTCCTCTTCTGTTACTCTACATATAAGGCAAATGGTCTAACTTAGTAAAAAACAACATAGTAATATATCCTAAATAAGCCGTGATAAGGAATGTGTTTATCTTGATCTTGATCTTGAATCTAAGTGATGTTGAGTGCTAGCCAAAATAACAAGTTGATAAGAAAGCACTGAATTTATTCTTATAGAGTAAAAGAAAGAATTGCTTTATCAGATTAAAAAAAATAAGTTTCTTTATTTTTGAGAGAGAGAAAGAGAGAGAGAGACAGAGTGCGAGCGGGGGAGGGACAGAGAGAGGGAGACACAGAATCTGAAGCTGCCTCCAGGCTCTGAACTGTCAGCACAGACCCCAAGATGGGCCCAAGCACAGCCTCCTTATGCGTTGAATGTTGCCAAATGCTCTTTCAGAAAATGCTGAATTGCCTTCCCCCGCCCCCGGGGGAAGTGTTTTTTTTTTTTTGTAATATTCATAATTGTCGTGTGCTTAAAAGTGGGCTTTGAAATGTGTGCTGCTTACTACTTCCTTCTCTTTCTTCTCTACACAACCCCCCCCCCCGCCCCATCTTTAAACCTTGAATGCTATTTACTCAGCTATCCAGTAGACCTTCAAGATGGCCTTTCTGAAAAGTTGGTATGGTGTAACACTAAAGTAGGTGGTGTGTGTGCGTGTGCGTGTTCTGATTACTGCAAGATCATGACCTGAGCTAAAGTTGGACACTTAACCGACCAAGCCATCCAGGTGCCCCTGCTTTATAAGATTTTAATAGTATCTCAGAGAGAGGGAAAGTAAATTTGGTATTATGAGGTTTTTAAGTCTTCGACCCAGGTATTTGTATAATGGGTCATAATATAGTGGTTTAGAACTGAGGGGCACATCAAAGTGAGGATTTTGTTTTGATGTCTTTAAAGAGTCCTGAAAAGAAAATAATTGTTTGATGACATCGTTTGCAGAGTTGAACAGTTTGATGTTCATTTTAGGAGAAAAGAATAATTACCGAAAGGAATACCAAAATTACTCTCAACATTTTCCATCCTGGACACAACTTTACTATATTAATAAAATTGTATTAATAGAGACAGTGGAAAACAATGCTGTGTTTTTTATATAGTTGTTTTTTACTGTTTATTTTATTTAATTAATTTATTTATTTTTGAGACAGAGAGAGAGCGAGAGAGAGATTGATTCAGAGTGTGAGCAGAGGAGGGACAGAGAGAGAAAGACACAGAATCTGAAGTATGGTCAGGCTCTGAGCTGTCAGCACAGAACCCTACATGGAGTTCAAACTCATGGAGTGTGAGATCATGACCTGGGCTGAAGTTGGCTGCTTAACTGACTGAGCCACCCAGACGCCCCTAACAATGTTGTATTAATGTAGATAGTAAAATCTTTGTTTTAGGGTGGCTTGAGGTCTCATTGTCTTCCTTTGTGGTCATTTTTCAGCCTAAGCTAAATGATATATCATTAATATATAGGGGTATGATTAATCCAGATAATGACAACATGAGGTATCATACTCTCATTTCAAGTTTCCTGTTAATGGTTGTTTAAACCTCTATATGTGCCAACCTGTCTTATTTATTTCTTATGTATATTTATATATATACCTATATATAAAAATATATATGACTATATATATGATACGTATAAATATATATGATATATAACTATGTATATACTATATATACTGTATATAGTATATATACACTGTACATACTATATATACACTATATGACTATATAACTATATGTAGTTCTTTTATATATATTTATATATAATGTATATTTAATATGTTTATATATAATATATATATTTATATAATGGAATATATATGTATATGTATATATATGTGTGTATGTGTGTGTGTGTGTGTGTGTGTGTATATATATATATATATATATATATATATATATTCTATTATAGTCCAGTACAGCAGTGAACATGTTGAAGATCACAAGTTGAAATATTTAACATAGTCAACTGAGAGAAGGATTATCATCAGAATTTATAGTCCACTTCTCAGGTGCCAAGGATGTCTGAAATAAACCAGGAGAATAGAATAAAAATCCTGTAGAATAACACCATAACACCAGATATGGTATTATTCACCAAATAATCTATTTTTTTTTCATTCTTTTCTTTGATTAGCAGGTTTTTTGGTAATAGTGAAAATCCTAGTGAACATTGCGGGAATATAAGCACAACATTCTGTTCCCCTGAAAGGCCAAAATTATATCTAAATTGATTTTCCTCTGAACCACTGCTTATCCAACTTCATGAATCTCCCAGATTCTATAGTCTGGTTGGCATTGTCTAACTCTGATATTCTCTAATCCACAGTACCTGGGATCCTACTTTGTAGGTAAAGTGTGTAAGGAGAAAAGAAATCAATCAAAAATTTCCCTTGAATAATTAAGATGTTGGCTCTCAACTCAGAGCCCATTTTTTATTTTTCTTAAATTATTATCTATTATCTTTTTATCCAAGAGGGTAAACTGATGGTAAAAATTGGACCCTGGTTGCCATGTCAGTAAATGTTCTTTTTTTTTAATTCCAAATTTTAATTTAAATTGCATTTACTTAACATATAGTGTGATACTGGTTTCAGGAGTAGAATTTAGTGATTTACCACTTACATATAACATCCAGTGCTCATCATAACAAGTGCCCTCCTTAATACCAAACACGCATTTAGCTCATTCCCTACCCACCTCCCTCTATCAACCATGTCAGTAAATATCTTGAAAGAAGGAATTAGTTGAACAAGTTTGTATTTAGTCAGCAGATGGCTTTTGTGTCACAAATCTAACACCGGGCATAGAAAGTCATACAATGATCTGTTAAGGACCAAGATACTCCAGTAGGATTTCTGAACAGTGTAAACAGTGTTAAAGTGTTATGGCATGACTCCTTTAGAATTGTCCACTGCCAAGCAATTAACTTATAATGGTGAGATCGTTAGGTAGATCTAAAGCAAAAGAGAAGTTTGTCTTCCTTGTAAGATCTGTGAAGTTGAGAAACTCCAAATATACACCATCTGTTTCCTTTTTTCTTCCAAGTTCTATTTCTTAACAGTTCAATTAAAAACTAGTTCCCACATAAGGTCTTCAAGTCATATTTTATTGAAGAAAGTAATCTACTTTTCTATGAAAATTTGTCTTTTAGATGCTTAGACATTGGGATGTCTGTCCTGTTGTTGTGTTTGTCATCTATAAAAGTCACACGTAGGTTGAATCCAGTTAACCAGGAAATGAACTGATTCTTTACAAATAACCAGTATTAAGAGAAGCTGAGTGGTTGTCAAAAAACTGTATGTACAAATTCGACAGTTTATTGTTATGATTTAGCCAGTTCACCAGTCAACTGTAGTCAAGTATTGAACTCAAAACAAAAAATGTATAAAGAAGTAACACTGTTAATAATAGAGACTTACTCTATAGTTAACACAATTAAAAGTAGCCTTAAGCCAACCAAAAGGGAAAGAAGATTACTAGAAAAATGAAGAACCGGGGTGCCTGCGTGGCTCAGTTGGTTAAGCATATGACTCCTGATTTTGGCTCATGTCACGATCTCATGATTTTTGAGATCGAGCTCCATATTAGTTCTGTGCTGTCAGCACTTGTGGTTCTCCCTCTCTCCATCTCTCTCTGTCCCCCCCGCTCTCTCTCTCAAAAATAAATAAATATACATTAAAAAAAAAGAAAAATGAAGAACAAAAGAATGAAGATCAAAATGTAACAACTCTTGGTTTTGTTTTCTGAATCTTCAGTGAAAACTATCTATACCTCACGTAGTTGATTTGGTCTGGGAAGTGTTGGGTGGAATCTGTCTCCTTACAGAGGTCATAGGCTTCTGGAGTTTCCCTAATAATCCTCAACTTGAAGACTCCAGAAGGAATTGTCTTCTAGTGATTCAAGGATGTTATATGCCTCTTTAATTGGGAGATGTGGACCAGTTTCCAACAGATTCCAAGGCAGATCTCTAGGTTTTAATTAATGCAAAATTTCTTTTGAAAGAAAGTGAAGAAAGGCTCTCATAATTGTTGATGACAGCCCTGGGTGCATTGCTAAGTCACCTGTAATTCGAGCAATGTGTTCTTGCAATAATATGGTGTTTATAAATGGAGATGATACATCCAAACACATGTTGCTGCCTGTTACTATCACATGAAGGGAGAATTGATGATACCCAGAGGGAGCTGATCTCATTGTCATTAATCGAGAGTAATACTTAACTTTTTTTTAATTTTTTTAAACAATTAAAAAATTTTTTTTAACATTTATTCATTTTTGAAAGGCAGAGAGAGACAGAGCTTGAATGGGGGAGGGGCAGAGAGAGAGGGAGACACAGAAACAGAAGCAGGCTCCAGGCTCTGAGCTGTCAGCACAGAGCCCGACGCGAGGCTCGAACTCACGGACCATGAGATCATGACCCGAGCCGAAGTCGGCCGCTTAACCGACTGAGCCACCCAGGTGCCCCAATTTTTTTTAAATAATGTTTATTTACTGGGGTGTCTGAGTGGCTCAGTTGGTTAAGCATTCAACTTTGTCTCAGGTCATGATATTGCAGTTTATGAGTTCAACCCCTGAGTTGGGCTTTGTGCTGATGGCTCAGAGCCTGGAGCCTGCTTCAGATAATGTGTCTCCCCTGGTCTCTGACCCTCCCATGCTCATGCTCTGTCTCCCTCTGTCTCTCAATAGTAAATAATCATTAAAATTTTTTAATTAATTAATTAGTTTATTTATTTATTTATTTATTTATTTATTTATTTATGTGATTATTTATTTTTGAGAGAGCGTAAGCAGGGGAGGGACAGAGAGAAGGGGACAGAAGATCAAAGCGGACTCCATGCTGATAGCAACAAGCCCCACATGGGACTCGAAACCATGAATCGCGACATCATGACCTGAGACAAAGTCAGACGATCAATTGACTGAGGCACCCAGGCACCACAATCCAGTGGTAATACTTTAAATGCATCTAAGTTGGAGAACCTCTGAGAGTTTTGCTACTTTTCCTTTCATAATTACATTTGATATTTCTACTTTTCTCAAAATTGTAAAACTTTGTAAAATTTTTGATATGACATTTCAGTAAAATGGGTACATCTGTCACTAAAGGATGCTAGAGAGACAGAATGAGATTTCTTGGATTGGTATCACAAAGTACCATCATTGTTACTTATGAAAAATTAAATGAATGAAATTTATTTTTATAAAATTAAATCATACATATATATATATATTTTTTTCAAGTAATTATCACACTCTTAGGCAACAAGAAGGTTCAATCAATTCTGAGAGTAAGAAAACAATTGTAGACACATATACAATAGCCATTCAGGTGATAGTTATGTGAAAAAGAACTAATCAGGGGGTTGCTGAGGTTTGGGCTCTTGAACCTTTAAAAAAAATTTTTTTAATGTTTTTATTTTATTTCTTAGAGAAAGAGACAGAGAGAGACAGAGTGTGAACAGGGGAAGGCAGACACACACACACACACACACACACACACACACACACACACACAATCTGAAGCAGGCTCCAGGCTCTGGGCTGTCAGCACAGACCCTGACACAAGGCTTGAACTCATAAACTGTGAGATAAAGACCTGAGCCTAAGTCAGACACTTAACCGACTGAGGGCTCTTGAACCTTGTACTCACCTTTAGAGTTTTACCAAAATTATGCTGGTGACAGATGAGACAAACACTATAGACACCCTCAGAAATTTTAGTGATGTTCCCCCCAGTGTTGATTGAATACAGTAGTGTTGTGGTAGGCAATTTCATGTGTCATTGCATGCTTTCATTTGTGGTACCCCAGTGCTCCTAAGCAGCCATCTTTGAAGATTATTCTCATGTAGCCTGCATTCATATTTTTCCCAGTACCTTTGTTTCTGACTCTGGTGCAATGACTCTGGTACAATAGCCTTTTGAAGCTTTTAAAGGATTTTTCTCTTTGGGTATGTAACCAGGATGTTAGTGAATGCAGTCTGTCTAGCAAAATGAACATCATGGGCATTTTCTCTAGTTTTTAGGTTATTCCCTTAATTCCAGCTTTTAGTGAATCATGAGGGCGCACAAAAGTTCTTTAATGTATTGGCTACTCGTAGATATGGTTAAAAACCCTTTCTTCTTTTTAAAGCATTCCAAAATTATGGTCAATTCCCAAAAACTTATTGTATACATTACATTAATTCTCCTATCTCCAGCTAACTGACAAGCTGTGGTGAAAACATTGATTTCTACTTTCTGCGTAGACTTTGCCTCAGACAGGAAGTCATATTCTTGGGGTGAAGTCAAATCTATTGGGGACATACTAAGGGTGTTTTTCTGTTTTGGTCTCAAGATATAATCAAGTCTTAATATAATCAACCAAATTAAGTCTGTATATTATAAAGGGTTTTCCAATAAATCTCCCTGAAATATAGCTCATGAATAAGAGGTTAGACAATTATGATTTTCCCTTCTCTATGTAATGAAATAAAAGTGGCAGGGTTAAAAACATTACAATGATGAATAGAAAATAATAGAATTTCATAGAAGTAAGCCTGTTTGCTAAGAAGTGTGTATTTTTATTGAGCAACCATTATAAAACACGAGGGATCATCAAGTGTAAAGGAGATGCTAAAATAAAATTGGCGGAAGTGTTTGCTTAATTATCTGTCATGACTATTACCTGTAGACAAAGTGGATAGGCTTTGGCAGGGAGTCAAGAAGGAGTCTATAGTTAGCTACTTGTCTGTGGTCATTCTCAAAACATTAATCAAGAATGCTGAGGGCTTGTCCATAACTCTGACATAATGAATAAGTAGAAAGGTTCATGATAATTAAGTAAGCCTACATCAGATGTTGAAGAGCTAATTTCATACACACACCCCCCCCCCCCACACACACACAAATATGTCACTTCTCAGATTTTCAGGGAAGAGTCTCCCTTGCCATAAATTTGGTTAAGTCATATAGTGTTTTGGTGATTTCAGAAAAGTTAAGGCCTATTACCTGTAGAAGTCAATAAGTCTATCTTGAAAGTGTCTGATCCTGGAAACTAAGCAGGGTTGGGCCTGGTTAGTACTTTGATGGGAGGAGTCAATAAAATCCAGGAATTCCTTTATCTTTTTCTTTTTTTAATTGATCTGGGATAGTTTGAATGGTTGTAGTGACTCAGGAATAAGAGATCTATCTCCTTGGAATAAATCATACTCTTGGGGGTAAACTTTATTTAAGAAAACATTTAAATACTCTTTGGAAATCTTTTGCCCTTTCTAAACTGTAATAGTAAGTAGATATATACAATCAATCTTAGAATTTTCCTTATCTTTAAAACACACAAAAATAGTCATACACATATTGAATAAGAGTAGAATCACAAGGAAATGTAATGTTTCCTTAAGGTCTTAGTTGAGGACTTGTGAAAAGCAGTAAAGTTCCTTACTAAATTCTTGGGATATTACAGTCCAGGTATTTTTTGCTTTTTGCTTTTTTTTTTTTTCCAGGAGAAGGCAATTATTGCCTATATTGATCTAACTCTAGAGGGACACTAAAGAAAGCAGCACACAGATCAACAACTGCAAAATATGCAGAATCAGGAGGTACTGAAGGTAAAACAAATCTCAACTCTATAATACAGTGAAAAACTAAGACTATTATATTTATTTATAGCTCTCAGTTCCTAACTAAACAGAGATCCTTGCTTACTGGTTTTGATAGGGAGGATAGGAGTACTCTAAGATCTAGTAAAGGTAGGTTAAGTTCTTCTCCATTATTTGGATTTTGACTGTTGGTTTTAGTCTCCTTTTACCTTCTGGTTTAAGAGCTAATTTTGTTAGGTTGGCCAGAGGTTTACATGGGTCAATAGGAACATAAATGGATTCAGCACCTAAAATCCAACCCAAAAAAAAGTAAACTTTTTCCCCCCCTCAAGTGGTCAGCACCTCCTTGAAGTCCTCAGTTTGGACTTAGTTTAGGCATAAGGGTACTGGCAAGTCAGTGACCAAAATAGCTATTATCTCATTATGAAAAGGAATAGCCTCAGGAATTTCAAGATCACAAGGAGAGCATTTACACTGGTAATTCCACCTGCCAGGTAAAAGTCTCACAATTAGGTTGGTGGGTGTAGGGCCAAAAGGAAAGAAGAATGTTTCTTATTTATAACGATGAGATAACAGGTTGGGACTAGAACACAGGGAATGTCTGAGGATTATGTTTATCAGAGATACCCACAATCTAAGAGCTTACTGAGTCTGAGAGAGAGAGAGATTATGTAACACTGTTTGGGTTTAAGGTGATAATGTAGTGCCTCTATCAGTGAAACTTTTTCAAAACTGCCTTTAAAAAAAAACAAAGGAATTTTTGTTTTTACTTTTATTTTATAGCCTTGTTGAGATACATTTCACATACCATTAAATTCACATATTTAGGGTAAACAGTTCAGTGGTTTTTGTGAATTCACAGGAAAAAAAAATACATATCACCAAAATCTAATTCTAGAACAGTTTTTCAACACCCCCCACCAAAAAACAAAAAACAAAATAAAAAACAAAAAACCTTGTACATATTAGATGCCATTCCAAATTCCCACCTCTTTCCTACCCAGCACCAGGAACTAGGATCTATTTTTAGTTTCAATGGATTTTCTTATTCTAGATGTTTTATATAAATGAAATGATGTAATATGTGGCCTTTAAACTGTCTTCTTTGACTTAACATAATACTTGAAGCTTTATCCGTGTTGTGGTGTGGCGTGTATAAACCCTTTCTTCCATTTCCAGCCGATATTCCGTTGTATCAATATACTACATTTAAAAAAAATCCATTCATCAGTTGTTGAACACTTAGGTTGTTTCCACTTTTTTTTTTTTTAGCTGTTATGAATAATGCTGTGTGCTTTCGCACATACAAAAAAACCTTGTACATGTACAGGTTTTTACCTGGATATGTTTTTGTTTCTTTTGGATATAAATCTAAGAGTAGAATTGCTGGGTCATTTGTAACTGTATTCAAGATGTTGGGGAACTGAAAAACTGTTTTCTGACACACTGACAAAGTGTCTGTACCAATTTTGCATTCACACTAGGAACTTATATGATGGTTCCAAATTCTCCACATTCTTACCAACATTTGTTCTTTACTGTCATCTTTTTTAGCCACCTAGTGGGTGTAAAGTGACATCTCATTGTGGTTTTGATTTGCATTTCTCTGATAATTATGTTGAGCAACTGTTCATGTGTTTATTGGCCATTTGTATATTTTTCTTTGGGGAAATGTCTTCAAATCACTTGCTCGTATTTTAATTGGATTTTTTATCTATTGTTAAGTTGTAAGAGTCCTTTATATATTCTGTAGAAAAATATCTTGTTAAGTATATGATTTGCAAATATATTCTAATACATGAGTTGTCTTTTTACTTTCTTGATAATGTCTTTTAAAACACATTTTTTTTTTAATTTTGATGAAGTCCAGTCTGTGTATTATTTCTTTGCTTGTGTTTTGGTGTCATACCAGAAATTACTGCCTAAGTTTGTAAAGATCACAAAGTGTTACTTCTGTGTTTTATTTTAGAAGTTTTATTCTTTTAGCTATTACATTAAAGTATATGATCCATTTTGAGGTAATTTTTGTGGGTCATGTGAGAACAGGGTCTAAATTCAGTGTTTTGCCTATGGATATGTATTTGATTCAACCTAATTTCTTGAAAAGACAATTTCCTTATTAAATTATCTTGGCACCCTTGTTGAAAATCAGCTGACTGTATATCTAGGGTTTACTGCTGGATTCTCAATTGTAATTTGTTGATCTATATGTCTACGTGTAAGAATGCATTGTCTTAGTTACTGAAACTTTTTAGTTTATTTTGAAACCAAGAAGGATGAGTCATCTAAATTTGTTCTTTTTAAGAGTGTTTTGACTATTCTAGGTGCTTTGCATTTCCATATGAATTTTAGGTATAGCTTGCCATTTTGCTAAAAATAAAAAAAAATAGCTGGGATTTAATAGGAATAGTGTTGAATCTGTACATCAATTTGGGTAGTATTATCCTCTTAACAGTGTTCATTCATTCAGTTCATGGACATGAACTCTTTCATTTATTTAGATCTTTTTAAGTTTCTTTCAATGATTTATAGTTTTCAGTGTACCAATCTTACATATTTTTGTTAAATTTATTCTTCATATTTTAATCTTGTAGATGTTATTATAAGTAAAATTGCTTTCTTAATTTGACTTTTGGATTTTTTTTATTGTTAGTAGATAGAAATGCAGTAAAGTTTGTATTAATCTTGTATACTGTCACATTGCTAAATTTGTTTATTAGTTCTAATAATTATGGTATGTTCATTATGGTGTTCAGTATATAAGATCATGTCATCTGTGAATAGGGATAATTTACTTCTTCCTTTCCAATATGGATGCTTTCTAATTCTGTTTTTGCCTAATTTCCCTACCTGGAACTTCCATGTTATTGTTGAATATATGTGGCAAGATAGGATACATCCTTGTTTGGTTCCTGATTTTAGGTGTAAATCATTTAATCTTTCACCATTAAGCTCGAGGCTAGTTATAGGTTATTTGTAGATGTTTTGTCAGGTTAAGATGGTTCCCTTTTATTCCCAGTCTAAGTGTTTTGTTGTTGTTGTTGTTGTTGTTGTTGTTGTTAATCATTAAAAGGTGTTGGATTTTTGTGAAATGATTTTGCTGTGTCTGTTGAGATGATTATGTTTTTTTTAATCCTTTATCCTATAAATATGGTATATTACATTGATTTTTGGATGGTAAATGACTCTCTCCTGTCTAGGAGAAATACCACTTGGTCATGGTGTATATCCCATTTTAATTGTTGTTGGGTTAAGTTTGTAATTTGTTGATGATTTTATGTCTATGTTCTTAAGGGATGTTGCCCTGTGGTTTTCTTGTGATGGATTTTCTACTTTTGGTATCACCATAGTAATGACTTCATATAATGAGCTAGGAAGTGGTCACTCCTCTTCTATATTTTGAAAGAAATTGTGATATTAATTCTCTAAATGAGAATTAATCAATTTCATTGATTTTACCATTGAAGCCATCTGGTGCTTGATTTTGTTGAATTTTTTTAAATTATTAGTTCAATATTTTTACTTTGTATAAATTTGTTTAGATTATCTATGTTTTCTGGGTTCAGTTTTGGTAGTTTGTGACTATCTAGCACTTTGGCCACTGCACCCAAGTTATCTAATCTGTTAACACACAATTGTTCATAGTGTTATTTTATAATCCTGTTTTAAAATTTCTCTAAGAACAGTAATAATGTTCCCTCTTCCATTCTCAATTTTAGTAATTTGAGTCTTTTCTCTTTTTTCATGGCCCATTGAATTACATGTTTTCATTTCAGTTTTCAACCTTTTTACTTTTTTAAATGTTTGTTTATTTTGAGAGACAGAGAGTGCCTATGCACTTGTGCGAGGTGGGGAGGGGCAGAGAGAGAAAGAGAGGGAGAGAGAGAGAGAATCCCAAGCATGCTCCATGCTGTCAGTGCAGAGCCCCGCTTGGGCTCAATCTCACAAACCGTGAGATCATTACCTGAGCCAAAATCAAAAGTCAGATGCTTAACTGACTAAGCCAATCAGGTGCCCCAGTTTTGACCTTTTTAAATATATGATTTTTATTTCATTGATTCTTCTTACTGCTTTCTATCTTAATAATTTAAATTTTTTTTTATTTATTTTTTTTATTTTTTTTTTTAATTTTTTTTTAATGTTTTTTATTTATTTTTGGGACAGAGAGAGACAGAGCATGAACGGGGGAGGGGCAGAGAGAGAGGGAGACACAGAATCGGAAACAGGCTCCAGGCTCCGAGCCATCAGCCCAGAGCCTGACGCGGGGCTCGAACTCACGGACCGCGAGATCGTGATCTGGCTGAAGTCGGACGCTTAACCGACTGCGCCACCCAAGTGCCCCAATAATTTAAATTTTAATCTTTATTTTTATGCTTTAGATTTACCTTTTTGTTCATTTTCTAATTTTTGTGGTAGAAGGTTGATTATTGACTTTATATCTTTCTTCTTCTTTCAGTATAGATATTTACAATTATAAATTCCTCTGTAAGCACTGCTTTTGCTGCATCCCATAAAATTTGATATGTTGTAGTTTTATTTTCTTTCAAGTCAAAGTACTTTTTCAATTTCTCTTGTTATTTCTTCTTTGACCATTAGTTACTTAGGAGAATGTTTTTCATTCCATGTATTTGGGAATTCTCAAAGTTACTCCTGTTGATGTTTTACTTAATTTTATTGTGATCAGAACACATAATAAATATGTTAATGTTTCAATTTTCCGAGGCTCCTTTTATGGTAGAGATTTTCCTAAGGGCTATAAGTAAGATAAATTTATTGACTGTATTCAGATTATAATGCTTTTAACAGACCATCAGAAAAGGTGTGCCCTCTCTGTTGTTTGCAGTGCTACTGGTCTTTGGTATCAAATCAATGAGCTGAGGAGGTAGGAGATAAGGAAATAGTTCCAAGTTAAACATCTCCAAACCTACTGTTTTTGTTTAGTGATTTTTATTGGATAGATGATTTTCAACTCATTCTGTGGCTTTGATTAATGGCCAGAGTTCTGATATGGTTGATTTTAGTTGTCTTGCCCATATATTTGTTCTTATAACAAGTTCACTGAGGTACTCCCTAATCTGTTCTGAAAGTCATTTTCTTAAGGTTGTCTTTGAATATTTTGAGAAAATTCTCTTTTTGAGGTTAAGAGAACAATAGGAAATTGGTGCTTAATTTTTTAGTAACAACTTCACTGATCACTAACTTATTTTCTTTTCTTGGCTAACACAGGAAACTTAAAAAAAAAATTTTTTTTCTCCTGTATACAGTATCTAGAGACCCTGTTTAAATAAACAAGGGTGGAAATTTTTATTTTGATTTTTGTTTGTTTTAATTTTTTTTAATGTTTATTAATTTTTGAGAGAGAGAGAGAGCACGACTGGGGGAGGTGCAGAGAGGGGGCGGGGACGAGATCCAAAGCAGGCTCTGTGCCAGCAGCAGAAAGGCTGATGTTGTTCTTGAACTCACGAACAGTGAGATCATGACCTGAGCCAAAGTTAGGTGCTCAACCAACTGAGCCATCCAGGTGTCCGTTGTTTGTTTTATTCTCATCTGTAATACCATCAATTTATCAGTTATAGTCTGCTTTGGTTCCAAGATTCTGAAAAGTTTCAGCAAAGTATTGGAGGTTTGCCTGTGGGGTAATTTCTGATTCTAGTTTTTATTGCATATTAAATTTCCCACTTTTGACATAATATTAATAAAACTTGAGGAAAGAGCTAAGATTACATATATTTTAGGTTTTACTTCTGAATGTTGTCTATTTAAAAGTGTTAAAGAACTATTCCTAAAGTCCCAATGATTCAACCTTTGATTGCTTAGAGGACTAAATCGTAACAAAGCTATTTCACAGGAAAGATTTTGAAGACAGACTTCAAAATACCTTGTCCAACATCTACAGTTTTATCCAAACACTTCTTAATTCCTATTCAGTTTAGAGTCTTGTTAAGTCACCCTTGGAATCTCCCCATTCTTCATTTTCCATACAAGATTTTGCAACTGAGATTTCCACTAACACAAATTAGTTGGTATATGTCTAGAAGCCCTGGATTATATATTCTTTTAATTAATATATGTTCTTCTGCAGATTTATTTCTATCTTTTCAAAGTCTTTGATGATGGCTGTCAATTAAGTAAAACACTGAGTCTTACATGGTCCTTCTTTGTTTTGAGAGTTATTTTACTTTCAGAAGTAGTTGAGATTTGGGGCTTTGGCAGGCCTAGGGGAAAGGAGAGGGGTGCAGATAGAATTAGGTGCAGAAGGAAATGAAGAAGCAAAGAGTGAGGGAAGTTATTAGTTAGATAAAGCATTTAGATTCTAGTTATGATGTAGAGGATCTAAAAGAAAGATAGTTTTAAGTTTTTTATTATATATATATGTTTCAGAATTTTTCTCAGCTTGGCCAAGGAATAGATTTAGGAAGCAATCTTTGGATCTGAATTTTTTGGATAATGAGTTTTATGCAAATAAAAATAGACAATATTTTTGGTATGATGTCCCCCCCATCTTTTCATTTTGAACTCAAATATTCAAAGACTTACAGTTAAAACAAACAAACAGAACAGTCTTTGATGTTGTTTACCAAAGTTTGAGTGGTTTCATAAACATTTAAATGTTTTCTTTTTCCCAAATCGAAAAATACAGTTATTTACAATTTGAATATTCTATTAAAGTGTTTTCAGGAATAATAAACTCATGTTGATAAATACAAAGAAATAGTAAAGTTGTGTTAAAGTACACAGAGAGTTAACTGTGTGAGTGTAAATCATTTCAGCTTTTGGTAGAAATGTCCAGTAGACAGTTCAACATATAAGTAGATGCAATTTCTTGCCAACAGTTAAACATATAACTAGATGCAATTTCTTACCAATTATTTTTTTCATAAAAATTAAACAGAAGAGATGACTAGATATTTTATGAAAAATATTGTAGATAGCTTTGTTTTGTTCTGTAACTATTATCAGATGTATACTATATTTATATAATTTTCAGATGCATACTATATTTATATAATTTTCAATTCAATAAATATGAGATATAAATGTTTATTATGATAAATGCTACTGTACTCATTCTGACCGTGCATGAGCCACTTATAAAATATATTGTTAACTTTCAGTGTTATTTTGCAAGGCAGTTGATTAAGCATAAAGTTAAGTGTGGTGTGAACAGGGTAATGGAGAGATAAAAGGTAAGGTCCTGTTGTATGATGGCATTGTAAACATGAGCTCTTTTGAAGATGGCCACTTTTTGTTGCTGACTGAACCTAATCGCATGGCTGATTGCATGAATTTCTAAAAGCTAGAGGCTACACATATCTGCATGAACTGTAGGAAACCATGCTCTATATATTTAGTTATCAAATGAAATACATACTTTGATATTATGAAGGACTAAACATATTTTATACTTTCCAACACCATTCTAAGTGTCCATGTCTGTAAAATGTAGATAAATAATGTCCACATAAGAGGATCTTCGTATTTAAGTCACTTAGGGTAATATCCACCATTGTTAGTTTCTTAGCTTATACCTTTATCATTGTCCAAATGAAAGTGATTCTAAATTGACCCCAACTTACATGACTATTAAGTTCTTGGTTCTCATGGAACTTCTTAAGATGGAGAGTCAATTTCTCATGTCTTCACACGTTCATTGACTATACTTTACTCTTAGTTAATCTTGGATATTAATGTATAGTTGACATTCATTCATCTAATTTGAGACTCTAAGAATATTTGATATAAACCTAAAGAAAGACCAAATTCAGTGATTTTCTTTAACAGTTATTGTTGGTCTCCAATCTCTGCCTGTGGGAAACTGTGCTGTGTCATGTAGTGTCCTTGTTCCATAGTCTTTTTTTTTTAATGGACCCTGGAAACAAAGTTCGGCTAGTTTAATTCTCTAGCATCAATTTGTATATGTTCTTCATTCAACCTCTCTCTCTGTCTGTCGTTATTAGTAGTAGTTGTAGTGTTACCATCATCAGCAACGTTTATTTATTTTATTTTTTTAATGTGAAATTTATTGTCAAATGTGTTTCCATACAACACCCAGTGCTTATCCCAACAGGTGCTCTCCTCAATGTCCATCACTCACTTTCCCCTCCCTCCAACCCCCCCCCCCCCCATCAAACCTCAGTTTATTCTCCGTTTTTAAGAGTCTCTTATGGTTTGGCTCCCTCCCTCTCTAACTTTTTTTCTGCCTTCCCCTCCCCCATGGTCTTCTGTTAAGTTTCTCAGGATCCACATAAGAGTTAAACATATGGTATCTGTATTTCTCTGTAGGACTTATTTCACTTAGCATAACATTTTTAAAACAGCTAGATTTATTTTTTTCATGTAGAAACACTTTATTTATTTGGTGTAAGTATAACTTTATTTTTATTTCTTTGTAGTGTTATATTAATTTCAGATATATATTATAGTAATTCAACAATGTCTTAAATTATGCATATGAGTGAAATAATATGGTATTTGTCTTTCTCTGACTGATTTCACCTAGCATTATATATCCTAGCTCCATCCACATCATTGCAAATGGCAAGATTTAATTATTTTTAATGGCTGAATAATATTCCATTGTATATATAAATGTCTTCCAAAGAAGACATCCAGATAGCCAACAGACACATGAAAAGATGTTCATGACTTACCGTCAGGGAAATGAAAATCAAAACTACAGTGAAAAATCACCTTACACCTGATAGAATGGCTAAAATCAACAACACAAGAAACAGCAGGTGTTGGCAAGGAAATGTAGAAAGGAGAAACCTCTTGCACTCTTGGTGGAAATCTAAACTGGCGCAGCCACTCTGAAAAACGGTATGGAAATTCCTCAAGAAATTAAAAATAGAACTACCTTACAAACCAGCAATCACAGTACTGGATAGAATACAAAAACATTAATTCAAAGGGATACATGCATCCCTGTGTTTATAGCAAGATATGGAAACAGCCCAAGTGTCCACTGGTTGATGAATGGATAAGAAGGATGTGCTATAAAACTGCTAGATTTAATGGCAACCTCCTCTGAAAATTTTACTTGTCCTTGCTTCAGGAACTGCTAGGTGCAAGTCTGAACTTCCTATCCAGAAACTTAGATACCTACTTACCAGTGTATTTTGAAAAACACTAAATAGCATCCTTTACCAAAAATATCTCAACTATTTTTCTTCAGCATCTAAAATTTTATTTACCAAAAGTAGTGTGTGGTATAATGGAATGATCTGTGGACCTAATGCTAGAAAACCTTAGGTTATACTCATTTCCACATCAAACACTGTATCTGGGGCTAGTGGAAAGTCATCTGAGACATTTCCTTGCCTTAAAATTGGGACAATCTTGATAGTCTGATGTGTTGAGGTATAGACTGAGGAAGAGACCTTTCCAGAAAGTGGGGCACCTAGAAGGATGGTTTTCCAAGGGAGAACAAAGAGTATATCAAGAAGAACTGAGGGGCGCCTGGGTGGCTCAGTCGGTTGAGCGTCCGACTTCGGCTCAGGTCACAATCTCGCGGTCCGTGAGTTCGAGCCCCGCGTCGGGCTCTGTGCTGACAGCTCAGAGCCTGGAGCCTGTTTCAGATTCTGTGTCTCCCTCTCTCTCTGACCCTCCCCCTTTCATGCTCTGTCTCTCTCTGTCTCAAAAATAAATAAACTTTAAAAAAAAATTTAAAAAGAAGAACTGAGAACATGCATATAATTCTCCACAAACACACTATTAGCTTTGGGGTAAGACTGTTCTTTGCAATTTTAACTGTCCCATATTGCAGATTATTTAGCTTTATCAGCTCCTACTCCACTAAATGCCAATAGTGACCCCCTTTCCATTTATATTGACAAACTAAAATACCTAGACCTGTCTCTTTGAGGAACATACTTCACATGGTTAGAACCTCAGTTAGAGTAGTTGGAAGAGGGGCACCTGGGTAGCTCAGTCAGTTAAGCATCTGACTCTTGATTTTGATTCAGGTCATAATCTCATGGTTTGTGAGATTGAGCCTTGTGTTGGGCTTGGGCTCTGTGCTAACAGCATGGAGCCGGCTTGAGATTGTCTCTCTCTCTCTCTCTCTCTCTCTCTCTCTCTCTCTCTCTCTCTCTCCCCCACCCCACCTCCCACTCTGTCTTTGACTCTTCCCTGCTCATGGCTCTCTCTCTATCTTTCTCTCAAAATAAATAAATTTTTTAAAAAGAATAATTGAAAGATATGTACCAAGAATAATAGATACCTTAAATAATGAAAGTAGATATGAGTGTTAGTGAATATTCTGTGAAAGAAAGTATCGTGGGAGGAAAACCACAAAGATTCAAAGACATAGTGAGACTAGAGGCAGCATTATTATTTGCCTTCTCAACTACAGTATAGAAACTGCATGAGGGCAGGGATTTTTTCACAGTAATGTATTCATATTTGTATCTCTAGGGAATATCAGAATGCCCCAAATGCAGTCGATGTTCAACTAAGAATATGTCCAATAAACAATTAATGGGTATAAATTATTGGTACGACTTAAATGAATTCTCCCATTTTTAAGAATTTTGTGTTTTTCTTTTTTTTCCAATATAATTTACTCTTACACACTTAAATTTAGTCTTGTTTTCTATTTGTCATTCTTGTCTTAGGTTTTGAAAAAAAACCCACGTATTTATCCACTCCACCTACTGATAGCCCTTTGTATCTCATCTTTGTGGACTACCTCTTCAAGTTTTGGTATATCCAGTTGCCTTGAGATACTTTCTGAGCTTCCAAGAAGTTGATTATGATATTTAGTTGATTATGATATTATCCTCTTCTTGACTACTGAGTCCTAAGCTTGGTAATTCAACTCCACTGAAATGGGAAGACTTTAGACATAAGTCACATTTTAAGATTTTTCACAATTTGTTTTAATTTGTATAAGTTAATTCACCGGAGCCTTTCCTAAATACATGAGGGAAGGGATGATATAGAAGGGGAAATTCAAAAGTCAACCAAGAGTCCAAGGTATAATTTAGTTGTCTATTCAGCTAAAACTAGCTTCTAAAATAGATGAATATTTTTTTTCAGAGAGAATCAAAATAGTTGTTCAGTGTAGCAAGACAGCTGCTTACTTTTAAATTGAATACCATTCTGTGCTCAGTTTGGGGAGCAAAGACCTATAAAAGTGGTTTACCGGTTCCATTCCAGCACAGGTAAATGTGTCACATGGTTAAACAGAACTCTTACCCTTAAACAAAGCTATAAAATGATAATCCAAGATTCTTGCTATTTTCAGTCATATATGTCATAGTACAAAGAATAGTTTCATGTTTAAAAATTAACACCAAATAATTCTACATTATCTGGATTTGTTGGCATAGCAGTTGTTCTTTGTAAAAAGGTCTACTTATTTAGTATAATTTATATTTGTTAGCCTGTCATACGGTCATTTTTTTTATTCTTTCCATTTTTCTGTTTCATTTGCAGTCTTTTGTATAGTGACCACTGAAATATGTTTCTAACTTAATGTCATTTAAGTGTATTTTATATATTCTTTAACACAATCTATATTGTAGTAAATTTATATTCACTCTGCAGACTCTCTCTTCTCTAATTATAAGGTGAATTTAAAATGTTTTATTTTAGTTAATGTTTAACTTCTAAGCCTGTCTATCTTTATTTTTCTTCCCATATTTCAATTTATTCAGCTTGAGAAGACAATGTAGCAGGTTGTACAAAAAGCATTCTTGTTGAAAATTCCCAGTAATGATAAATGAGTAATCCAATTCCAATGAAATAAGTGAATCTATAAGAAGGGAATTGCTCTATATATTAGTTTACTGTTATCCACACTTCTACATCACCTTTTGGGTTGGTGAATTCGGAATTATGCATATGAATAACACCTCTCCCAGCTGTCAATTCATTATCGCTAACCCATAATATGGAGTAGTAATATTTATTGTACACTACATTCATCTCTAAATGTAGAATCAGATTTACTCATTAGTTCTCTCATCAGACACAAAGTCCATTTCAAAATGAGTCATGTTACATGAAGGCATAACATATTGTCCTATAAACTCTGGATATCTTATTTTGAAGACCTATTGTTAAATGAACTGCAAATCATTTCTTGATGATACCTCTGATGCTTCTGATGGATGGTGTGAAGAGAGTTTTGTCTCAGTGGTTAGATATATTTCTGACATGCAGCTAAGGTATATGAGCATGTTTTAGTTAATGCAATTGTTATGATGAGGCTGTTGGAAGAATTATAAAATCATAAAAGGCTGGAACTTTTGGGAAGCAGTAAATAAAAAAAATCTAACAAAGAGCCTAAATAATAACTTTAAAAAAAACTTGTTTAGAAGTAGTTTTCCTGAGCAAACTATGCCAGAAATTATTTTAATGCTTTGCTAATGGAAATATTCACTCCCTGAACCTTATATTTTATATATTTGTCTAACACCTACCATATAACAATTCAAGTATGCAGTTAATATTATAGTACATAATATTATAATTTATATTTATAGTCATCCTGATTTTCCTACAGTATATGAATGATGGGTTTCTGAAGAAAAAAAAAAATAGTAGTCCCAGAACTTTAGATATGAATCTTACTTGGCTGAGAGGAATTAGAAACATTTAATTACTTCAAGATGTGCAGGAACTCAGTTTCAGCAGTGGTGGAGGCAGGCCCCATTTCTCTGTCTCCTCATTTTGTCTGACTTTCTGTGTCTGTTTCTGCATGTTAGAAAGGTCAGCGGTTTCTCTTTCTCTTAATAATAGTGTTATGAGTGGTCTATAAGTAGACCACTGCACACCTTGGTAAAACATACCTCACCCATGCTGGAGGCTGAACCCTGTCCACAATAGGCAAAGAGAGTCTCTGCAGACAACTGGACTGAAAGAAAAAGAGGCCAAGTCTCAAAATCAGAGCATACGCGACACACATAGGCCTGGGGGAACAGCTGACACTGAACTGCAGGGCACTACAGGACCTCTTCATAACACTATTATTGTTAAGAGAAAGAGAAACAGCTGACCTTCCTAACACATAGAAACAGACACAGAAAGTCAGACAAAATGAGGAGACAGAGAAACATCTCCCAGATGAAAGTACAGGACCAAACCACATCATGGGACTAAAACAAAATGGTTAGAAATAATATGCTTGAGAGAAAAGTTAAAGTACTGATCCTAAAGAAACTCACTTGACCAGAGACAAGAGTGGAGGACATCGGTAAGATCCTTAACACAGAGATTAAAAAAACAAAAAAACAAAAAAAAAAAAAACAAAAACAAAAAAACAAAAACAAAAACAAAAAGCAACCAATCAGACATCAAGACCACAATAAATGAAATTAAAAATATATATGATGGAATAAATAGCAGGCTAGATGAAGCAGGGGAATGAAATAATGACCCAGAAGACAAAATAATGGAAAGTAACCAAGTTGAGCAAAGGAAAGGAAAGAGAATCATGCAAATAGAGTAGTCTTAGGGAACTCAGAGACTCCATCAAGTGTAATAACATTTGCATTATAGGAATATCAGAAGAAGAAGAAAAAAAAAAGGGGGCAGAAAAGTTATTTGAAGAAATAGTTGAAACTTCCATAATCTGGGGAAGGAAACAGAGGCAGGTACAAAGGCACAGAGATCTGGGAGGCACAGAAATCTCCCCAGAAATCCAAACCAAGGAGGTCCACACCAAGATACATAATAAATAAATTGGCAAAAAGCAATGATAAAATTGAATAAGTTTTAAAAGATGTGAAGTATGTTTCTTTCTTTGAAGGTACTTTACAATGTAATATGTAAAATAATATTACATTTTATCTTTAAATCAAGTATCTTTAAATGAAGTATTAGTTCATTTTTGCATCTGTTGGATATTTACTTTTTATTTGTAAGGTTCAGTGAGCCCAGTAAATATATACCTTTTAGTTTTGGTTTAACTCTTTTAGATGTGTGTTTCTTAGTACAATAAAGATTTTCCTCCAGTTCATTGCTCAGTTAATTGTTTAGGTAAATTCAGGAACTATTTCATGTGATTAAATTTATGACTTTTATTTGTCTTTGAAAGCTAACTAAGGGGAATGTTTTTGAAGAGATTTGTGGAGATACAGCTAAACATCCCATAATATACTGTAGAAGCAGAAGCAAAGTTCAGTCTGTTAGAGACAGATAACCATATCATTATTACACCTGTTCTGTCTTCAGGCTGAGTGTGAGTTTTTTGGGTCCTGATATACTTCTTGTCCAGGTCTGTGAATCCTTCGATGCCCAGTACCTTTTGGCAGGAAAGCAGGTTCTTATGTGTCATTCTTCCAAGATGAGTAAACACTTCTAGCTGGGAAATATAGCCTTACCTACTAAATAAGCACAGCCTCTTATCCATTAGGCTACAGCATCTAACTAGGTAAGACCTTCATTCTGTGGTGACACACGCCTGATGGAGAGCAGAAAGAAATGGAACAAAGACAAAGGAAAATTGGGGATTACTGGAAAGCATCATTATTTTAGTTTTTGAAGATAATGTTATTTCAGGAATGGCTAAGACTAGATCATGAAAGCTCAACTTTCCTCATCTACCAAATAGAGCTGTATTCCTTCATCATTTGAGGGTAGCAATCACAAATATTAACTCCAGAGTTACACTACCTTGTAAATTCTAGATTTAGTACTTTTAACTCTGTGATCTTAGGCAAGTTATTTACTTTCTCTGCCCCGGTTTCCTAATATGTAAACAAAGAAAATAATAATCCCTGTGCAATAGTCTTACTTGATTGATTAAATGGGTTATTACAGGTAGAACTCTCCAAACATTGTTGTTATTCAATAAATATGAGTTATCATAGGGCGTTGCTGTCCCTTGGAAGCTGGTAAACTTCCAAAGGAATAAAGCATGTTCTGTAAATCACCTTCTGTCAGTAAAATGACTACCACTGTTTGTAATCACTGTCACAATGAATCATAGCAAACTAAAGGAAAAATACTACAGAATATTTCAAAGTCTTATTTAAATGCTTTGCTAGAACAAAGACCATAGGGTAGCTGAAGGAGGGTTAAGATATAGTAAATGTATAATGTCTATATATAACAAACTATAATCATATGACTCTTTCACATGCTTGCATTTATTTTACACTTTTTTGTGTATTATGCATGAGCTTATTGAACACACAAAAAATGAGTCTAGGATATCCTTCTTATATTTCACTGATGAGCAATTATTTGTTCATTCATCAAGCATTTAGAGAAACTACCGAGTCAGACATCACACTGCTTAACTTTACTGGATCATCAAAGGAGAAAAAATAAAAGCTGTAGCCTTACAAAGGTGGCATTCATTCATAGGTTGATATATTCATATATACATAATGAGCAGTTATACCACACCAGATACAAGTATAGCTACTGTATATCCAAATGGATCTGAATACACACCATGTGGTCCAGTAGACCAGTTGCCAATACACAGCATTTTACTAGCATATATGTCAGCAGAATTTAACAATCTGCTTATTCACCAAAAGTGAAGTTGACCAGATAGAGGGACAATTACTCCAGGTTGAGATTATAAACAAATTGACAGCATAGTCAAGAAGAGGAGCTGTAGGTGTGCGTGGTTGGCTCAGTCCATTGAGCATTTGACTTTGGCTCAGGTCATGGTCTCATGGTTCAGTTTGTGAGTTCCAGACCTGCACTGGGCTTGCTACTGTCAACGCAGAGCCTGCCTAGTATCTTCTGTCCCCGTATCTGTCTGCCCCTCCCCTCTGTCTCTCCTGAAGTAGAAATGAAATGATCCAAATATCACACTGCCATAAAGCACTGCTATGGTGTTAAATATATATACAATAATGACCCTGAAATAGATGAAGACAAACTAATATGAAAAAAATAACAATATTATAATGAACATGGTATTTAAAACCTAGGCATTAAGCTTTCTTCGAATGAATAAGTTTAATGTTAAAAAAAAAAAAGGACATATTTCACTTAGCATAACACTCTCCAGTTCCATCCATGTTGCTACAAAAGGCCATATTTCATTCGTTCTCATTGCCAAGTAGTATTCCATTGTGTATATAAACCGCAATTTCTTTATCCATTCATCAGTTGATGGACATTTAGGCTCTTTCCATAATTTGGCAATTGTTGAAAGTGCTGCTATAAACATTGGGGTACAAGTCATACGGAGAAAGACAGATACCATGTTTTCACTCTTATGTGGATCCTGAGAAATTTAAGAGAAGACCATGGGGGAGGGGAAGGAAGAAAAAAGTTAGAGAGGGAGAGAGCCAAACCATAAGAAACTCTTAAAAACTGAGAATAAACTGAGCATTAATGGGGGGTGGCAGGGAGGGGTGGCAGGGAGGGGTGTGTGGGTGATGGGCATTGAGGAGGGCACCTGTTGGGATGAGCACTGGGTGTTGTATGGAAACCAATTTGACAATAAATTTCATATTAAAAAAAAGGGTAATACCTATAGGTATATACATCATCTGTTTTTACAAAGGTTCTTTCCAAATCTTGTTGAAAAAAATAGTATATTCTCATTAGATTACTCTCTTAAATTATTTTATATCAAGTTCATGAAACTCAGTTATCAACTCTAGCAATGTCCTGGTTGCAAGGATATGCAAAGTATCATCTTAAATATTTTGGACTACATATATAAAAGTATATAAAAATTTTACCTACACACAAAATTTGAAATTAAAAAAAATAGTAATAAATTTAACGGTTGAGCTCTTTTCATTTACAATCCCTAATTTTATATTTATTTAGTTCTTTTAAAATTTGAGTATAACTGTGGCGCCTGGGTGGCTCAGATGGTTGAGCGTCTGACTTCAGCTCATGTCTTGATCTCGCCGTCTGGGAGTTCGAGCCCCGCGTTGGGCCCTGGGCCGACAGCTCAGAACCTGGAGTCTGCTTCGGATTCTGTGTCTCCCTGTCTCTCTGCCTCTCCCCTGCTCACATTCTGTCTGTCTGTCTGTCTCTCTCTCAAAATAACAAATAAACGTTAAAAAAATTAAAATTTGAGTATAGTTGACATATAATGTTACATTAATTTCAGGTGTACAGCATAGTGATTCAACAATTCTTCTATTTCACTGATGAGCAATTATTTGTGCTCATCAGTGCTCACTATGGTACTTACCATCTTTCACCATACAAAGTTATTACCATATTACTGACTATATTCCTGATGCTGTGCTTTTCATCCCTGTTACTTCTTTATTTTATAACCAGAAGTTTCTACCTCTTAATATATTTATTTGGTTTTTCTGTTATGATAAATACTGATTAAGCCAAGTACTTGTGAAACATTTTGAATCCTGTATTATCTTAAGGGACATCTTTATCAATTTGTGTGTATGAGTGTTCGGCAGATACAGTTATCCTTAAACAACAAGAAAATGACACTTCAGGACTATCTGATTTTTTTTAGCTAAACATAATGCCAATACCAATAGGTAAAGCAACACTGGTATAATGCCAATGTTTGCATTCTTTATAATACTACTAGAGATCAATACTTGTTTGGTATTCTGTAAAACACCTGCATTTCTTTCACAGGATATGCTGATGAATGTCTGTTTTTCCACAGTGGAGAAGTGAGTGTTCAGTTATATTTTATAGAAAATTGATATGATTTCACTATCCTCAGGCAGACTTGTAATTCTTACTTTTTGATGGAGTATGCATATGATGGATTGCATATTTTGTATGAGGCAAATATCAATCACATTGATATGGAATTTTTTTAAAAGACATTAAAAAATTTTAATACACATTTACTTTCTTCATATATCATGCAGAATGTACTTAAAAGGTATTTGTCTTTGTAGATATATGTTCATAAGACAGAATTTGCAGTTGCATGCAACAGAAATTGATTCTGAGTAATTTAAGCATTAGGAGAATTTACTGATTGATTATTAGGTAGCCCATAAATTCACCAGCAAAATAAAAGGACAAGGCTTAGCAAATGAGGAAGGAAAAAGGGAATCTAGAGAATAAGGACTGCTGTCTAAATCATTTCACAGAAGCAATCTGTGAGGACCATTTTTCTTCCAGTGGACACAGATTGTTTCAGCTTGTACTACCACAACCACAACTACCAAAGTCACCAACCATAAATTGACTTTGCTGCCATTTTTGCTATGGATGACCCTGAAAACTGATATGGCTTCCATTGATGTCGTTATTGAATTTTTTGTCTCTGCTTATTTTAGTCACTAGTCCAG
Organism: Neofelis nebulosa; assembly: GCF_028018385.1. Taxonomy (NCBI): domain Eukaryota; kingdom Metazoa; phylum Chordata; class Mammalia; order Carnivora; family Felidae; genus Neofelis; species Neofelis nebulosa. Next base: position 211,344,567 of record NC_080782.1, on the reverse strand, counting down.
ATTAAAAGATCCACATAAACATGTCTGATTGGGAAAAATTTATACAGTGGGGAATTTCCCATATATAAGAATGGTATTAAATTGCTTGACAATAAAACAAGTAGAAACATCCAGTACATTTCATGCTACGGTATGCCACAACCGATATACACGATTTTTCCCCCAGAGGGTAATTCCAATAAAAAAGAAAGCAGCAAAATGTATTCCTAAAAAAAAATGCAATGATATCTTCTCAATTAAGCCTCACATAGCTAGTTTAAAATTAATTCCCTCTCCGGGACACCTGGGTGGCTCAGTCAGTTAAGCGTCCGACTTCGGCTCAGGTCATGATCTCACAATCTGTGAGTTCGAGCCTCGCATTGGGCTCTGTGTTGACACCTCAGAGCCTGGAGCCTGCTTCAGATTCTGTGTCTCCCTCTCTCTCTGCCCCTCTCCTGTTCATGCTCTTTCTCTGTCTCGAAAATAAATAAAATTAATTCCCTCTCCAAAGAAGATTAAGGAAGGAAGGAAGGAGGGAAAGAAGGAAAAAAGGAAGGGAGACCATCAATCAAATACAAAATATGTAAATGTGTATCTCTTGGCTGCATTCAGGTCCAAGTTCAGAATCTCTCGGTGATGTTTATTTCCCCTCTGGTTTTAGTCCTTATACTGTCATGGTATTCTGCAACCTATAGGCAAAAATGTTAAGAGAAGAGAAAGAAAGAAATTATTTAAAATGCCTGAACTTTGGGGCACCTGGGTGGCTTAGTCAGTTAAGTATCTGACTTCAACTCAGGTCGTGATCTCATGGTTTGTGGGTTTGGGTTTGAGCCCCGCGTTGGGCTCTCTGCTGACAGCTCAGAGCCTGGGGCCTGCTTCAGATTCTGTGTCTCCCAATCTCGTTGCCCCTACCCCACTCATTCTCTCCCTCTCTCTCTGTCTCTCTCTCTCACAAATAAATAAACCATAAAATAAATAAATAAACTGCCTGAACTTTTATTTTTCAGCAATTATAAGCTCTTAGTTGTTGAATTTGTATAGAAGTAGAGTGAACTTTCATTGATATTTTCCTCTGGATGTGGCAGTACATAGAGCATTCCAGGGAATTACCTGGATTCCATTCCTTCCCTCCCTTGCTCTGTTCTATAGAAACAACCTTATCTCCCCTGGATGGTCAAGATCAGTCATCCTAATCAATACTGTAACCCCACTGATTTCTGCTGACTCAGAGGTAAGAGGAAACCAAAAGATTGGGAGGTAATCTCAATCTCCATTTAAAATGATATTATTATGTATCTCCTGATGGAAACATTTTTTTCTTTGAGTGTTGCATCTTCCAAAACTGAAGAACCCATAGTTGCAGGGAAAGGAAGCAGTCTTTGTGAAAAGATCGGTAGGCATCATTGTGAGAGGTGTCATTCTAATTTCCATCCTTTGACTTTAGAATGCATACCTTCTAGTTAGATAAGAGAGCTTACCATTTTATGATGTCTGGTTTGGGTGCTGTACCACTTCTGGAGGGACAGAATCCTCAAACTTGGAAGGAATTTTATACTTCTGAAACTGTAACAGTGTCTTTAATAAGTTATTCCATACATCAATAAAGCTAAGATCTGAATATTTTATGAATAATTAAAAGAATATATTCATCAGAAATAGGTTGTATGGGGGCCATGATGGTGAATAATATATATTATGGTTGGCAGAAAAAAAAATAGACGTAGTTGCTCCTCTTTAAGATGACTCCAGACACTTCCCACCACTGCGCCCCCTGGCATGTATGTGCCTTTTTGCCAGTGAGAAGTGGTATTTGTGAAAAGATTTCTTCCTTCTACTTAAATCAGGATTTCCTTAGTGACTTGATTGGCCAGTAAAATGCACTGAGGTGATAGTTCAAACTGCTAAAGGTTGGTGATATTAAGCCTTGCCACTTTTGCTCAGATTCATTGAAGTGCTTTTAGAACACTGAAATAATTGACTTGGGGCATTGGCCACCTTTTAAGAAGACCAAATACCCAGAAATAGTTATACTATGATAAGCCCAAGGCAAATAGAATCTGAAGGAGAAATACCATATGGAGAGAAAGAGGCGAGGGGCAGAGACTCACTAAGGAACACTCAGAAGTCAGACATGTGAATGAAGAAGCCAATTTGGCAGTGGATTCTCCAACATAAGCTCACCTCAGCTGATGCTATTTGATTTAGAAATGAACAGCCCAGTTTTGAGGAATTTGTTATGTAGGAACAGATAACTAGATAAGTGATAGATAAAGAAGTTCAATCCAAATATAGTATCTCTTCTCTTGAGAACATATTTCTAGTCCTTCCCTGAAGGAAAAAGTTCAGTATAATCAAGCTGCCAACAAATGGCTTGTCCACTCAGGTTTATAGCACCATATCAGGTGCTTGGGTTGCTCCTTGCCACTGAGCACTGAGAAGCAGTAGTGGCTAGATTGGCCTGACCTAGAGAATCCATGTTTTTGACCCCATGCATAGTCTCCATTGTTGCCATTTTACTTTGTTTATGGGTATACCAAACAAGCTGGGAGTTAAGGGTGACTGACATCACCTTTACACTCAATCAGTGAACATGTCCATAATGGAGATCTATGCAAGGGATTCCATGGGACAAAGATTTTCTTAAAGATCAAGCGTATTTTTATATTTTATTTTATTTTATGTTATTTTATTTTGAGAAAGAGACAGAGACAGAGAGAGCGAGAGAGGGAGCAGCAGAGAGGGAGAATCCGAAGCAGGCTCCAGGCTATCAGCATGGAGCCTGATGCAGGGCTTGAACTCACGAACTGTGAGATCATGACCCGAGCTGAAACCAAAGTCAGATGATTAACTGACTGAGCTACCCATGTGCCCTGAGCCTATGTTTAATAGTTATCCCTCAAAACATTGTTCACGTCTCCTTCTCTCCAGTCTTCTAACCTTTCATCTTCTAAGTCCCAGTTCAAAATCATTAATTACTTCCTATACATTAATATAAATCCTTATCTCAAGATCCTGGTAGTATAGATCCTTCTCTTTATTTCCAGAAAAATTAGCAATATTCTGCTCAGATTTATGTTTTCCTCATTTACAGATCTTGAATTGAATTGAACCATATCAACAATCTCCTTCCAAATGGTTTCAGTATGTCATTAAGAGTTGTTTGTGAACCAGATTCTAGTTTATTTGTTTGTTTAGAGTCAACTAGTCATAGGCAATTACCCTTGAAATCATATGCGGGAGACTAAGGATGCAACTTAAGTTCTATCACTAGACCGAGATCTGTTTTTCAAAAGAAGAACATTATAAAGAGGGAATATCTTGGCTCCAAAACTAGTGGACTCCATTGTAAGCCTATTAGCAGGGATTTCTGCATCTTTACAGTATCCCTATCCATCGTAGACATTTTTATATTCAGAACATTTCGATATTTGATATTTAATTGTTGATATTTAAGTACTGAATAGCAATGCTGCTTTTTGTAGGTTTGCCCAAACCAGCTGGGAAACCTTGCACTGAAAGCCACCCAAAGCTACAAATCTTATGTCATTTAAGGAATAAATGAGAACATCAGAATACTTAGCATTCAAAAATGAAGCAAAGTCACCTATTTTACAACTTTATTAGTAGTCGAGGGTGTAAGATGCAGAATAGTTCTTCACTTTGGAGGGGATATGTAATATTTCTCTGGCATATAACCAGAAAATTTGTTAGGGTAGCAGGTCATGGGTGTTGTCTTGGACCTCTAGCATGCATCTATCTTGTCAAAGCATTTAGGAACAGCTCTACAGATTCATATAGTATTATTTAACTTAAATAATCATTTATAGTAATGTTTTCTGTAATTTTTATATGACAAGGATACCTTGAATTTATAATGGTTTAAAGCCAATAAATTTTAGAGCAAGGTAGGAAATGTATATTGCTGTCTCTTACAGATAAAAGGCAGCTCGTTATGCTATTCTCCATTTTGGACAAGAGATAAAAGTGTTTTTATCCTAATAAGTGTATACTGATTGCCAGGGACTGTTTGATTTTTTTCAAGCGATAAGTTCCTATCAGGAACAATAGCTGTAATTACGTTTGCAGGTGATTAATTGTAAGACAATCCACTGCCATTCTCAAATATAATCTATCCCTGTACTAGAAAGTACAAATGTGGATGTGATAAGAATCAATATTCTTGAACCCTACAATCCTTCAATATGACACTAATTCTTCTATTCCCCTTGAAGTTATAATATTGGTATTAAGTTGCTATTCACTATTTTGTTAGTGGGAGTTCCACATCTTTCCACTTGACTGTTCTACCATCATAACTATTATATCTATATCAAGCAAACATTGTGGGTGTTCTTCCAGTGGGTAGAAGTATTTATTATAGTAATACACATTGGGGATAGGAATAAATATAGAATGGGTGATAGCTATGAGTTAAACTACCATGACGTGGATTTAGAACAAAATGAAGTTTATCTTCTGGTTCCATTACGCCTGCTCTTACCTATGGATACAGAATTATTCTTAAATCTTTAGGAATTAGTATTATCTCAGAATCAGTGTCCAATAATACCTCAAGGATCTGAATATTGTAGTGTAAACAAGAGGTCTAAAAGAGTTGAGAGAATAGCAGCATTACTTGTGGATGGCCAGAGAATTTCCATTTCTCTATTGCTTTTTGTGTTGGGAGGTGGGAGAAAAGTCCCACCTGTGGATGATTTTTGTGCCCATGTGCCTCTGTGGTTTAGAATGAAGTGATCAGAATATCGTCTAAAAAATTTTCCACATAGTATACCAAGTAAATATATCTATTTCAGATTAATAATGTCTAAACTGAAGTAATTAACTTTATAATTTGTAATGAATAAGTATGTTTTCAGAAATGTAGTATAAAAATACAGATCTTGGCTAGAAGATGTGTTATCTATCAATGCAAAATCTAAATTTAAAAGGCTCTCTAGTCTACACACCTAATATCAGTGAATATAATCTCTCTCAAAAAAGCAAATGAATGACATAAATAAGAGTATTTTAATTTTATTTCAAAATAATCAAGTGAAGTTGTTTTAGTAGCTACAAAATTCAGAAGCAATCGTGATAAATCTAGAAGAGACTAAACTTTGTTATTTAGATGGCTCAGGAGAGTTTATGCAAAGGTATTTTGGCTCACTGAATATATTTTACACTTACTCGCACTATTATTTTAAAGAATTTTACTACTCATACATTTTCTCTACTAGAGCACTAGTGTAAATACATTGAGGACTCTATGAAGTAATTGCATACTCTAGGGGTTTAATTAACAACAAAGAAAATATATATTAATGACACAGGCTGTTTTCAATTAATAACTTATCTAAATTAATATTACTATTATGGTTAATATTAAATGTATATTGTTCAAAACATGACTAGACTTTCAAAATTAATAGGAAGAAAGTATTGTGTTCTACTTTATTTTATGTATTTAATCTTAAAAGCTGAAAATAAAATTTATGGATTACAATATTTGAAGCTAAATTTTATTAACATTAACAGTATATATTTCATTTAATTATTTTTTTGTTTTCCCTTATTTATAGTCTGGCATATTATATTTGTTAAATAGCTATATTGTCAAAGAGGCTTTTCTAATGTTAAACACCCAATGACATTTTGTCTTCTGAAATGTATAGTCAGTGATTGGCTTAAGGGAAGAGTTACACATTTCTTCTGTTTGCTTTTTTCTTTTTTTTTTTTAAGAGTTATACTTTTCTGAAGGAAAACAGGGTGTTAGTGCCCCACGATTTCTCAGGTTGTTAAATAGGAATGTTAGTAAACATAAAAGGAGTACTGAGAGTGTTTTCTTTCTCTGGATCCTTTAATTAGCAAATATTTAATGCATGCCCCTACTTTACCAGTCTTTGTGGTAGGTACTGGGTATGAATACTGTATAAAATAGACAACAGCTTCCACTTTCATGCAGGTCGTATCAACACCACTTTTTTGACTCTCTTCATTAAACCTTGTTAAACCCTGTTTATTCTTTGACTACCTTTTTGAATCATGTTTTTTTTTCCTCCACACCATTCAGTTAAAATTGATCTTACTGTATTTGCTAATGACACCCTACTTAGTATATGTGTGAAATATGTTTATGTCCTCATAGTATTCGATGGCTATGAATTTGACATTGTGGAAATGCTCTTGTGTTTTCTGAGAATTTTTAAAAATATTATTTCTTTTATTCTTAAACAATACTCTATTATCTGTGTGTTTTTTTTCTTTGCTTCTCTTCCTCCACTTGCCTCTTAGATGATTATGTTGTATTTCAAGACTTTCCTAAATGCTTTACTCTTTCCCTGTGTATATGTACACCCTCTTTTTGCCTTAAAACTTATAAAAGAGGAGAAAATTCAGAAAATTCAGGAAAGCACACAACCAAGACTCACACAATTCTGATGTCCAGTGATGGACCTTTCATGGACTTAAAGTCAATAAAAAGGCAGTTTTTCCTGCTGAATTGCTTTCTAGTCCTCAAAGGAACTGATTTCAACGTGCAATTGCAGTTTAGGAGAGGATGAGAACAAAGGCAATCTATGAATATTTCCCCCGAGTGTTCCTAGAACCCAGTGAAAGGATTTATTCTGAGAAATAAGCATGTGTGTATGTGAACAGAAGTAACCACATACAGTACAGGCTGAGGAAAATCTTGTGACTGTAAAATTAGGTGAAGAAACAAAATATTTTACTATGGAAGTGGTGGAAATTGAGGTGAAATGCTTTAGTAGACTATTTGCTTACAAAATTCTTAGTGGCTCAAAATTTTTTTACACAGCTAATTTTATGTATGTTTCTCATTTGAATTTGTGAGAATTCTGTACTTTACCTATTACTGAGGATATTCTGAGAATTTTTTTAAAATATTATTTTTTTATTCTTCAACAATTCTTAAACAATTGGGAAGAAGGATCTGCCATTTTTTGAATCCTTAAAAGAACTGTCAACTTTTTCTTTCCTACTTTTTCTCCTCTCATTCTCTACAACACCACTGAATTGCCTTGTGCCCATGTCACTCCATGTTCGCTGTTCTTGTCAAAGTCTGAACTGACTTCTGCCTGCTAAATTCAATGTTCTGTTCTTGGTTCTCATCTCACTTGCCTTCTCAACATTATTTAGTATTTTATCACTCTCTCTTTGAAACACTTTCATTGCCACACTTCCAGGAATCAAACTATCGTGTTTGTCTTTCTTTTTCACTAACTGCACTTTTTTTTTTTTCTCACCTTCATGTTTCTTTGATTCCTTAATGTAGGAGGGGTCCTTGGACTTTTCCATCCAAACTCACTTGCATGGCAAATTTATTTGATTCTGAATAAGTATGTTAGGCCCATAATTCTCCTTTGAAATTCAGACTCATTTACCCAAATGTGTCTTCAGTTTGTTCACTTCAAAATTAGGATTACCCAATCTAAATTTGCAACCAGCCCCGTCAACCTATTCCACCATCCATCTTCTTTAACTTAGATGTGGTTAAACATCTTAAATTACCTGTAGTCATCTCTTTTGATCACACTGCATCCTATATGTCAAAATATCTGGCTTCTTCTTCCTTCAAAATACAACGGAATGGATCTTCCACTTCTAACACTGGTTCCATCCTTGTAAAGCTGCTGTTATCTTTTACCAAGATAGTTGTGATAACCTGCTATATGGCCTTCCTGCTTAAACCCTTTTTCTTGCAGTAAATTCTTGGCACACTTGTAGGAGTTTTCTTTTGTAAATATACATCAGTCTGTCACTCATGGTTTTCCATTTTATTCAGATAAAATCAAGGTCTATACAATAATCTATAAAGCCTATATATATAGGGATTCTTTATGTCTGTGACAGAATTTTATCCTACTCTCTCCCTTGATGATTTGTTTCTATTCATCCTGGCCTTTCTAGTTTTCCAGTGTCCTCCTTTCAAAGGTTCCTCTTGGCTCCTGACCTTTGTACTGGCTATTGGCTTTTTTTCAAATATCCATGACTTATTGCTTCATTTCCTTTAATTTTTGCTAACATTTCACTGGTCATTGAGGCCTCGTCTGACTGCTTTTATTTTTTTAAGTTTATTTGTTTATTTTGAGAGAGACAGAAATAGCATGAGTGGGAGTGGGGCAAAGAGAGGGAGAGAGAGAATCCCAAGTAGTCTCTGTGGTGCCAGCACAGAACCAGGAGTGGGAGGCTTAGTCAACTGAGCCACCCACGTGCCCCTAATCTGACTACTCTTAAAATAGTATAATCCACTTCTCTTATTCTGTTTTCTGTTTTTCCATGCCATACATAATCTTTTAAATATACTACCTAGCTTACCTAATTATTTTTTTGTCTTCGCTAACATATGTCTTCTCTAACATGTAAGATCTATGATGTTAAACATTTTAAGCTGTTTGTTTCCTGCTGAATCTTCGCCATCTAGCATAATTCTTACTACATAATTGTTGAATAATTGAATTGACTGGAGGTCCTGAGATTACAGAAAACTCTGTATGTTATAAAGAACATTGGAGGGGTACCAGCTTTGTCTTGTTCTTGGCCACATCATTTGTGCCTAGCAGCATCAAGAACATAAGAGACCCCTAGTAAATATATGTTGATTTAATAAATGTCCTCTATAACAAGTGCTATAGATTAAATGTTAGTATCCCCCAAATTCATATGTTGAAATCTCAAGCCCTGAGGAGGTGAGGCCTTTGGGAGGGTGGGGATTATGATGTTTGTACCATCATGAATGGGATTAATGTCCTTATAAAAGAGGCCTGAGAAAATTCCCTTGCTCTTCACGATGTTAGCTTCAATAGCCATCAGAGAGGATGGAGGCCCTCACCGGATATCAAATCTTCTTGTGCCATAACCTTGGATTAATAAATCTGTTATTTATTAAGCTACCCAGTTTATGGTATTTTTTCTATTGAGTAGACTAAGGAAACCATTTTATTTAGCAAATACATTGGATATATATTATATATACATCTATATTTTGGTGCTATAAATATTTTGCCCAGATATTTGTATTTGATTTTTACCTAATTAAAAGTATATACATACTTTTTTTTTTTTTTTTTTTTTTATTTTTATTATTTTTTTTTTTTAAAGTATATACATACTTATCTTTGAAATAAAAATATATTCCCCTATGTTTTAGAGATTTGAAATAGATATAACATTTTATACATGTGTGACATATATAGTTCTGTGTGTGTGTGTGTGTGTGTGCACGCATGTATGTGAGTGTGTTGTATACACATATATCTTATAGTTTGGTAAGTTGTATCATCTTAAAATTAGCCAGGAATGGGGCGCCTGGGTGGCGCAGTAGGTTAAGCGTCCGACTTCAGCCAGGTCACGATCTCGCACTCCGTGAGTTCGAGCCCCGCGTCAGGCTCTGGGCTGATGGCTCGGAGCCTGGAGCCTGTTTCCGATTCTGTGTCTCCCTCTCTCTCTGCCCCTCCCCCGTTCATGCTCTGTCTCTCTCTGTCCCAAAAATAAATTAAAACGTTGAAAAAAAAATTAAAAAAAAAATTAGCCAGGAAGGAAAATATTGTGTGAATGTTAATTGGAAGTTTACATATACAAGCATATAAAGATAGTGTAATTTTAATATGATTAATCTCACATATTTATGACCACTATAGATTCAATCACAAGGAATCCACTTAAAGCAAGATAAAACATGAAAAAAGTATATCATTATTGAAAATAACAAAAGTCTATATGATTATAAATAGTAGTCATTTTTGCTTGTGTATCAACTAAAGTTTCCAAACAAGTAATCAAACTCTATAATTAAATTATGCAATAAAAGGATGGAAATGGAGTTCATTTAGCAAGATTCTTCTTTTCTGGTACATTTGCTCCTTTCTCCTTGGTTTGTCCCTTGATATTGTGTCCTGTTTTATGAATGTCACATTAGCTGATAAAGAATCAACTGAATGGGCGCCTGGGTGGCGCAGTTGGTTAAGCGGCCGACTTCAGCCAGGTCACGATCTCGCGGTCCGTGAGTTCGAGCCCCGCGTCGGGCTCTGTGCTGACAGCTCGGAGCCTGGAGCCTGTTTCGGATTCTGTGTCTCCCTCTCTCTCTGCCCCTCCCCCGTTCATGCTTTGTCTCTCTCTGTCCCAAAAATAAATAAAAAACGTTGAAAAAAAAAAAAAATTAAAAAAAAAAAAAAAAAAAAAAAAAAAAGAATCAACTGAAATCTGAAGAGAGTGGGAAACACCTGTCACATTGTTGAATTACTCTAAATATTTCCTGTTAATGAGTAATGCATTTCAAAATTATATCCATATTTTTTCTTGGTCTATATGAATATCACATAAAATAACAGTCTGATACTTTAGTTTTGGTTCCTTTTTTAATTTGAATATTTAAAAATGAGACATTACACTCCTTTGTTAATGACACAGTTATTTAACTAATTCATTGATTCATTTATTCTTGAAACATATACTGAACATTTAGGAGCTGTATACGTTAGCAAATCATATTTGGAGCTTAATATTTTAGAGAAGCTTATAATCTAAAAGCAGAGGCATATATGTATACAACTAATTACAGAATACAGACAGAAGTGAGTTCAAAGTTGAAGGAATATAAAAACAGATGATAGGAATGAAGAGGAAGTAAATATTATATTGTAACAGAAGATATCAACTAATCTAAAGACAAATATTTATTTGCCCAAGCAAGAGAAGTCAGGAGTTTTAATCACAGCATTTAATAAGCATTAGTGGTAGGTGTTTGCCTAAAGAGATTCCATTTTTCATGCTGGCATCTGGACTTGCTCTGAAGAAATTGGAGAAAGGAGGGGATGTCTACAGAGGGTCTTGCCTATCTGGCTGTCAACTGCCCAAGCCCTGAGGGGAGGGTACTTGGAAATGAAGTTGATCCTCTTGTGTCTCCCTAGATAGCCTAAAGTTGGGAATTTTAAAGGAATGATTGCATTGACACTGGACATTTTGAATGAATGAAGTCTGAAGTACTAGGTCAGAGTCTTGTGGTTCTTCAATGGGACAAATGATAATCCTTTCATTATGGACATGGGGAAAAATGGATTATCAAGGAGAGGATAGGAGAGTGAATGACAGAAGAGGCACTCATATATTTAAGACAGTGTCCATTAGTCAATGAGTAAAGAGTATTTCAAGTTTTAACAATAAAACACAGGTTTTCTTGCCATTGCCTAAATATCACCACTTTGAGGAAGAGTTTCATATCATAAGAGCAAGAGTGTCATTGAAGCCAACTTTCAAATACTTTTATTTAAAAGGTATTGAATATGGATGGAATCTATTAGGGAATAGAATATATTTATGAAAATTCCTTTGTAATGTCTGCTAAAATTTTCACGGCAAAACTTTTTTTTAAATTTATTTATACAACATACTCAAACATGTAATTCTAATTCTAACAGGAATCTTTCATCCCACGCATAGACACACACAAACAAAGAATACAAAGAATTGCTATTTTGGTCAATAAAGCCCATATTTGAGTAACAGATGAAACTATATTGCTTTTTTACTATGTTGACATTTGGCTTGCTTCTTTCACCTAAAATTCAGAAATGCTTAATTTCAGATGAACTTAGCATGTTTACAAATTACTCAGCAGTTGACCTCCATCATAGATATTTTATGGATATATAACTATAATATCAATATATTCTGAGAATAATAAACATTAAATAAATAACCTTAGTAGATTCATTATGAAATATACATTTTAGAAATAAATACATTATTTTATTCACAGATATCTTATGACCACAATTGAATACCAGAGATATATCAATGGTGATGATTTTTAATGTTTCCTCAGTTAACATTATTAGCTAGTGTTGATAGGAATGTATCTTCTAGAATAGCATATTTTATTACCAAAATCCATCTTTTTAAATAATAAGTAGAAATTTTCAACAAATTCTGTCTTCCTTTAAATTAATCTTTCCTTTCCCAATAGGATAATTTTCTGTACTTTGTATCTTCAAAGGAGAGAGTTTGTAACTTCCCAATATAATTTATTTCAGAAATATGTAATAGATTATAATAAGTGCAGTAGAAAACATAGTGTAGTGTAAAAGATTGTGAAATTCTTTTCTAAAATTTAGAGATGTGAATGATCATTGATGAATCAATCATGCACATTGTGTTTATATAGTGTATATATATATATATTATAGGCAATAAGTAAACTTATTCTTTGTGTAATTAAATTTTATTTATGAAGAGTAAAAATATTGTGACAGTGCTTTCAATAAACATAGTCATTTTTGTATGTAAGTACAAACAAGGTAAGTAGTAATTTTCCTTTACTGTCATTGCAAACAACGTAAGGCCTAGTTTAAGACAGCTTTACACTGTAGAGTCACACTTTATTGGAAATATTGACTAAGGTATCAATAGTTATGACTTTTCCACTTATTTCAGATCAGGTCTTCAATGTAATTTTTCTTTCCTGTCAGTATGGTGAGAGTAATAACAGAAGTCTGTTGTTTATATGATCTATATGCAGTGCATATGTATGAAGTCCCAGAAAGTGTTCTTCAAATTATTGCTTCTGTAGCCCATTTGGGAGATTGTTATAGTGCCAGTTTCCAGATCCAATACCATGAGATTTCTGATCCTGTAGGTCTAATGAAGTCTAAGGAACACACTACATTTTAAGACACACTGGTTTCATGGTGTATTAAAAAGCAAACACCCACAAAAGGATAAAACACATAAATTAAGAGATTGGGATGATAATGAATAGTCCAGATAAAGACTATCAATCCCTGATCAGAAGGTGCAAAAATTTCTTTGACGTGTTAATTGGGGACTGAAAAACATCTCTCATTGGCAGTGGAATTAATGTCTAAAGGCTGGAGATGGTGGGGAAAAAAAAAAAAAACAACAGAGTAAACTGTTGCATGTTTAGAGCTGACAGCTACTAATGTGAGTGTCCTGTAAAAAAGGTAGGGCAAGCAGGAAAAATAAACCTATCAAATAATCACCTTAAAGAAAAAAGAGTAAATCTTAGTTTTTCTTTTACTTAAAATCATTTAAACAGAATTATATTCAGTGAAGGACATAATACATAAAAATAAAAGAATTTTATCCTTTCATTCTCTTGAGGGAAAAATTTCACTTGAATTTTTCAGTTCAGTGAACAAATATGTCTTAAATACTTTCTATGTAACAAACACTGAAAATATAGTTATGTCAGTATAGTCAACTGGAAATAAAAGTGTGAATTTATTTTTTACATATGAATTTCTGTATAAATTAATTTCAGTCTTTTCTGTAACAATGTGGAATATGAAAACAAAAGAAAAATAGTCTTTTTTCCTTTGTCTTTTAAAATGTTAGTGTTTTAATATATTGTCAGTCAGTAATGGAAGGAAGAAAAAAATGCATGATTAAGCCCACCTGATGAACTAACAAAACTCTAAAAAGAAGACTGTGCCTGAATACAGATACTGCTTATACCTTTAAAAATATTTGCCTATGAAAAATTTAAACATTTTAAAGCTGTGAAAACTAATATTAGGCAGCCATAGATTCACTGTTCATATTTTAACAAAAGTTAACTTTTTTGCCAAAGTCAAAGAAAAAATGTGAGTTAACTGGGAAGATAGGAAAGGTAACACACCTAATGATATAACCCTGAAGATTCACTGGGTTATGTCATCCTCTCACCTTGAGTGAAGATGAAAACTGACTTGCTTACAATCAAGGGAGATAGGACGTCACTCCTATGAGTACATCGCATTGTGTAAGGCTCCATTATAGTAGACTATAAAGAGAGGCTGTACTATTGGCTTTGAAGAAGCAAGCTTCTAAAATCACTCTGGGGATGGGGTAAGAAATTAACTTGGAAGCCCTCCTTTCAAGAGCCTTGTAGTTTTCTAATAATCAAAAATATATTCACATATTTAGTGTAATAATATAAATATGAATACCAGTGCATGCTTCTTACATAATCGTTTATCATAACTGAAAGTACCTTTATTGTGAATCTGTGGATATGCATTAAAACAAGGTTGAAGAAGAAACTAACACAATGTCAATAGGAATAACCAAATGAGTATGCAATTTTATAGGTCTCAAAGCACATGATGTTTCTTCTGTTCAGAATATTTTCCCTCTTGATCCTGAATAGCTACTTTACTTGTGTTCAGTTTTACAAATCACAGAGCTCTTTATCATTCAAGATTTCCATAACTCTACTCTTCTGCAGTAACTGTGGCTCCTACTCTTTCATATTTTCTTATCATGATGCACTTTTACCAGTATCTGAGATTATTGATAGATTGTTCTGAAGAATTTCCATAAGAACTTAAGGTCCCGTAAGAATAAGGACTACATTTTTCATCACTGCTATCCTAGCAGTAACATCTCAGACATGGTAGTCATTTAAGGAATACTTGTTGAATGAATTGAAACCACAAACACACTGCTAAATTTCGCTTGATGCCTGCTACAGCTGTAAGTGGTAATGATAGGAAAAACTCCTAAGAATGTCCCCAAAGCAAAATATCATTGAAACAATTTAAGGAAAAAAGTCTACTAGAGTTAGGATATAATTCTGGCATGAAAATGGTGAAATCTGCGGTTTTTCGACACTTACTAAACATGAAAGAAAATATGAAATGCCCTCTAAAACCTTTAACTTCATAATTTAGAATGCTTTCTAGACCATTTTGGATTTTTCTTTTCTTTTTTTCTTTTCTTTTCTTTTTTTTTTTTTTGAGACAGGGAGAAAGATTGGGAGGGACAGCGGGGTACAGAGGGAGAGAGAGAAAGATAATCTTAAGTGCTGGACGTAGGGTCTGATGTGTGGCTTGATCTCACAACCTTGAGATCCTGACCTGAGTTGAAATCAAGAGTTGGACACTTAACCAACTGACCTACCCAGGTGCCCCTAGACCTTTTTAAAATTCATTCTTTCTCATTTTTAAAATTCATTCTTTCTCATTTCCTATTTTCTGAATGGAATTAAATATGTATGTATATATATATATGTATTATTGTGTATGTGTATATATATGTATGTATATATTTTAGTACATTTAGGATAAATAATGGCTACTTATATAGCATGTATTGGAGGAAAATACCAATGGACTCATCACATTTACTGCCTTAAAACAAATATAATGCTAATTAGATTATATAAGGATAGTTTCAGTTTTTGTCTTTAATAATGTAAACTGATTTGTTAACTTAAACTCAGTCATATGTATGTTTAAATATAAATGATCTATTTGCATTGTGATGTTTTAGTTCTACACTTTTAAAAACAAACATTTGTGTTTTTAATAGAATCAAGATGAAAAGACTTGATGCATTATTTTATGTTTGTAAAGAAAATGAAACAACATGCTATGTGAGGGTCACTCATAATTATATAACGCATGTGAAATATACTTCTATGAATCCCAGAATGATAAAAAGAATAGATTGATGACAACAACAAAAGCATTATTCCACTTAATGTTTGTTTAAACTACAAAAGCAGATTTCAGTTTTATTGAAAAATAATTGATATACTTTACTGTATAAGTTTAAGAAGTTGAGTTTGATGGTTTGATTTGTACATATTGTGAAATAATTACCCAAATAGATTCAGCTAACATCCATCATCTCCTATAGGTATACTAATAAAAAATAAATGAAAAAATTCTCCTTGAGATGAGAACTGTTAGGATTTACTCTGTTAACTTTTCTGTATATCATACAGTGGTGTTAACTATATCATCATGTTGTACATTACATATCTAATACTTTATCTTATAACTGAAAGTTTGTACCTTTTGAGCATCTTCCTTCACTCTTCCCTTCCCCCACTCTTTGTCTCTGATAAACACAAGTCTGATCTTTTGTGTTTTTTAAATTTAAATTTTTAAAGATCTCCACATATAAGGGAGATCATACAGTACTTGTCTTTTTCTGACTTATTTCACTTAGCATAGTGTATTCAAAGTCCATCCATGTTGCAAACAGTAGGCTTTCCTCATTTTTTATGGCTGAATAATATTCTATTGTGTATATGTAACCCAACTTTTTAAGTCCATTCATCCATCAGTGGACACTGAGGTTGTTTCCATGTCTTGGGAATTGTAAAAAATGGTACTTTGAACATGGGGGTGCACATATCTTTTTGTAGTTAGTGTTTGCATTTCCTTTGGATGTATACCCAGAAGTGGAATCACTGGATCATATGGTAGTTATATTTTTAATTTTTTAGGATTCTTCATACTGTTTTCCATAGTGCCTGTTCCAATTTATAATCCCACCAACACTGCACAAGGGTTCCCTTTTATTCACATCCATGCCAGCATTTGTCTTTTTGATGATGGCCATTCCAGCAGGATTGGGGTGGGTGACATCTTACTGTGATTTTAATTTGTGTTTCCCTAATGACTAGCGATGTCGAGCATCTTTTCATGTACCTGTTGTCCTTTTGTATCTCTTTGTTTGAAAAATGTCTATTAAGATTCTTTGCTCATATTTTAAATTGAGCTTTTTTTTTTTTTTTTTTTTTTTTTTTGCTATTGAGTTGTATGGGTCCTTTATATATTTTGGCTTTTAACCTCTTATCAGATATATGGTTTGCAAATATTTTTCCAATTCCATTGGTTTTATTTTTACCGTGTTCATGGTTTCTTTCGCTGTTCAGAAGCTTTTTACCCTGATGTAGTCCCACTTGTTTATGATTTTGTTCTCTGTACTTTAAGGTGTCATATCTTAAAAGTCATTACCAATATCCATATTGAGCTTTATTCCTATGTTTTCTTATAGGGGTTTCAGGGTTTCAGGTCTTATTTTCAGTCTTTAATCCATTTCAAGTTAATTTTTGTGAGTTGAGTAAGATAGCGTTTCTGATTAATTCTTTTACATGTGAACATCCAACTATCTTAGCACCGTTTATTGAAGAGACTCTTTTCTGCATTGGGTATTCTTGGCCCCTTGTCAAATATTAGTTGGCCATATATACTTCTGCTTATTTCTGGGCTCTTGATTATGTTACATTGATCTATTTGTTTTTATACAAGTAATTTTTCTATTACTATAGCTTTATATTGTAGCTTGAAATCAAGGAGTGTGGTGCCTCCTTCTTAGTCCTTTCTCATGATTTCTTTGACTATTTGGGGTTTTTTGGTGATTCCCTATACATTTTTTCTACTTCATTTTTGAGATGATAACCTAACATTTAAATATTTTAAATAATCATCCACTAGGTGGTGAGGAAATTAGAGTTTGTGATGAGCTTCCAAGAATTTCATTTGGGGGAGATAGTCTTTCCCATTTCTGGTGCCATGGGCATAAAGGCACACTCTTTTTTAGTAATTTCATTACTCCTGACTATATTTAAGATACAAATAAATTTATGCTCATAAACCTTACTTTCAAATAACATGTATCAGGACACTTTGATTTTTTTTTCTGTAGAATAATATTGCAATTCATCATTTAACCTAAAGTATTTTCTTCTAATTTTATTTTAGAGGAAGTTTTTCTATTTATGCAATAACTAATAAAGAAAAGTTCTACAGTCTATTCATTTAACCCAAGGAACAGTAACATGGAATGAATCAAATACTCATTGAAGGTGACTGGGATGGAGTTTAAGGAAATAAGAAATGTATATTTTTATGTATACCTCTGTTCCTTCCCCTGGTGTCATCTACACAGTAGAACCATAAATTACAATCCATTCACTGCTTCATTTTATGAGTAAAAAGGTGTGAGGATGTTCATTCAGTTGGGAAATCAAATTGACTTCATAACTCCATAGTGAAATCATGGGAAATGCTACATAGTTGCTGTTTTGAAAATATATTTAAATTTATGTATGCATTTTCAGAAATATTCATCTCATCTCTACACATTTAATAAAAGCAATTTATTCCAATATAAATCATTTTGCTGTCATTGTAATATCCTCAGGAAATAGTTCAAATTTAGTTGATGTTCTAATATGGGAAACTGAGGCATCATGAGGTTAACACATGAGTTCAGTTTTGCTTCTGACTTTTTTTTTTCTACTGTATAGGAAAAGAGAACATAGTTTTCTGTCATCCTGCCTATTCTGTCCTATTCAGGAACATTTCTGTCTACACCTGTTGACAAACAGGTCATTACATACATACTTTCACATGTTTAGTATGTAGGAGATAAAATCCACATATAGCTTAGGCAGTAATAACATATTTGAAAATAAACTCTTGATTCTTTTCTTTACAATCTATGCTGCATAGTGTTTTCAATGTTTGTCAATAGAAGCTCTATCCTCCGAGTTTTTTCAGAAAAAAATATTTTGAAATATATACATGTTCAACTCATTCTTGACTTCTTTCTTACTTCGTATGGTATTAGTCAGGAATTATTGTTGATGGTACTTTCAAGATATATCCAGGATCTGACCTCTTCCTGTCACTTCACCCATCACATATATTCATCCCTGCAACCCTGTTAGCATCCTAAAGATATTTAGCTGAACAAAATCTCACAGTCTGTTAGGAAGTAGTGACGCTTAAAAACAAGACGTCTGGACAGGGCAGTATAGGAAAACAAAGTATAATTTCTAAGATTACAAAGGGCAGAAATAAATATAAAGGACAGAAAATAAAGGGCAGACTCAGCATAAAGTTTATTTTTTATTCTTATACTTTAAGTAAGATGATAGATTAAACTCAAAAAGTGTTCTTTTCATATGTGTATAAGCACCTGACTGATTTGCATCAATATGTGCTCAGTGCATATTCACAGATAAATTTTAGCTCACTTTCTTGGTAAATATCTATTGAATATTTCAAAACATGCACTAATATTGACACTAAGGTGTTTTCACATAATGCCTATTCTGATGATCACAACAGCCCTGCAAATTTCTATTGCTATTCATTCCTCATTGCCCATGAAGATGCTGTCTTTTCTGTATGTTCACGTAATCCTAATCCTCTGTGCAGAGGTTTGGCAAGCTTTTCTGATAAAGAGTCAGATAGTATATATAAATATATAATCTTACTTTGCTTGCCATGTAGTCTCTGTGGCAACTACACAACTTTGGCAGTGCAGAGAGAAAACACTCATAGTAAATAAGTGTAAGTGAATGGATAGGTCTGAGTTCCAAGCTAACTTTGTTTACAAAATTAGGTGGCAGGGCAGATTTGGCCCATAGGCCATAGTTGGATGACTGCTGTACATTATAAAGGTTATGGCAGTTCCAGTTATATAGAAAGTGCCCTCAAAACTTTATTGAATTAATGCTTATATTAGTTTGGTAAGTTCATATAGTTTTACAAACCTGGGAGGAATAAGGATTTCTAAAAAGCATTGTGAAATTTTTAAAATTAAATCAATAGGAAAGCAAGTGAATATACCAAATATTTCCTTTATCCTTCTAAAGGATTATATTAAGTAATACAATATATATCATAAACATCTCTCTCTATAAGATTAATTGATGAAACTTAGTTTATAGCCCTTTAAATTTATGTCATTGTACATAAGCATGTGTAATATGCTTATAAAAGAATTTATAAGTTGACCTGTTTGCTATAATTCAGAAAAACAAACTGATATGGCAAAATATCAAATGAGTTTCTTCCATTTTATGTATGATTTAGAGTAAATATAACACATATTCATATGCCATGTTCAGGCCATACCTTTGTTATGTTTTTTATTATTAAGTAGAAAAATATATGCAGGATAATTTTGGTCATTAAAATTGATAGAAATATTTTAAATATCATTTTCCAACATATAATACCATTTGCAAAAACATTCCTTACTTTGGAACAGCTAAGTGCACTTAATGTAATTATTTATGTGTTTAATATGCTATAACTAGGGGCATGTTTTTATGGTAGCTATCTAGTTTTGATTATTAAGGATGTTATAAGCACCACATGTTTAAATGCAGAAAACAGAACAGCTAAATTCAAAGGCTTATGAGTTGAAAAATAAGCTAGCTGTTCACATACCCCTGGGGCTATGGATTAGTTACTGTGTATTTCAGTCCCTTACTTTTGGTATACTTTTGAAAGGTATTGTATATGATTTGTATTGAAAATCTTGGGTGTTACATTGATTTTATTCAAGGATTACAGCTCATCCAACTTCAGAGTTGTTATCTTGGTATCTAAAATTTCTAAAATTGCTTGCCAAGTTCTAACAACAAGCTGTATAATCCCAGATCAGACACTGCCTCCTGTGTATTATCCAACAACAAATTGGGTAGAATAGAATATCAGTAAATTAAGTATCAGAGTAAGCATTTTTATGTACAATGCAGATTTATAATTATAATTTATTTAATCACTAAAAGCAATCTTATCGTTATTAATTTTTTTCTTATTTGTCCTTTAAAATTTTTAGGCTTAACACAGCTCATGCCACCTAAATTTCTTACTAATTAATTTCATAGCAAGTGTTCATTCATTAACATGATGCTGTATCCCTAATTCATATTCCAAATTTGATTTACGTTTCAATATGATTTGAAAAGAGGAGATTTGGTAAATTTATTAATGTATATTTCTTTTATAAAGGTCAGACAAAGGGAAATGTCTTACCCTCAATCATAGCCCACAATAATTATGTTTTCAATGTTTTGCTTAAAGTTTGCGGGAGAAATATTATCAACTCTTTCCATAGAAAGCAAGAACAATGATGCTAGGTCTGTTGGTTAAAGGTAAATGCATAATACAGTCAATGTAGACATAGAGGTGAGGAAGGGACAGGAATATTAAACTTTGTTATGCCTTCTTGTATAAACAAATACAAGAATATCAAAGTAAAAGAGTGAGGGACGATGATTGCTGAATAAGGTACTTTTCAGATTGTGGATGTTATGTTTTTTATTTTTTATTATTTTTGTGACATTGTTGTTGTTTTTGTTGTTGCCGTTTTATGGATTGAATTGTGCCCCCCCCAAATTAATATGTTGAAGCCCTTTATCCCCAGTGTGACTGTGTTTGTAGTCAGGGCCTTTAAGGAGGTGATTAAGGTTAAATATAGTCACAAGGGTAAGGCCCTCATCCAATAGGATTGGTGTCCTTGTAAGAGGAGGAAAATACACCAGAGATGTGCACATAAAGAAAAGATCATGTACAGAATACAGTGAGAAGGTGGCCTACTACAAGCCAAGGAGAGAGGTTTTGGGAGAAACCAAACCTGCTGAGATCTTGATCTTGGACTACTAGCTTCCATAATTGTGAGAAAATAAAGATATTAAGCATATGCTATGCTTTAAAATACCTAGTCTGTGATGTTTGGTTAGGGCAAACCTTGTGGACTAATTCAACAGGTGTATAACATATATATGGGATTAAGTATTGCTTAATGAATTTCCATATAGAACATAACCCATGAAATCACTCCACATATTAAATTACATAAATTTATCAGCACCTCAGAAACTCCAGAAAGTATCTTTCCATTTACTCCATAACCAAAGGACACACACACGCACGCACACACACACACACACACACATACACACATACACATAAATAAAACCTGTGTTATACACTATATATATATATATATATATATATATATATATATATATGTATATGTATGTATATCAGTTTATGATAAGTGCTCTTTTATCTCTAACTTATTTAGCTCAACACTGTGCTTCCGAAATTCATTTGAATTGTTGTTAATTCCTACATTTTACTCATTCTCATTAGCTTTTACCATCTGTTAGATGAATGTAATACATACATTTATTCATTCTACTCTTGATGGACATTTCAGTTTGAGACTATTGCAAATAGTCCTTCTTTGAACATTCTTATATATATCCTAAGCTGAACAGATACATACAGTTATAACTGATATAGCTAATGTAAATATAATATACATATATATTAGGTATATAACTAGACTTAAAATTGCTGGGTTCATATATTCTTTTGACTAGATTTATAGTATTATTGCTTCATTTGTGACCATGACCAAAGCTGGAAGAAGAGACAGAAGAATGTGGAATCTTGTCATGCTCTGTAATGAGGATTTTACTGTAAGGCTACCTATTTCTTCTTAGAAATAAGTCCCATTGGTTTAAAGTCATTAGAAATGATATTAGGATCATACATGAGAAAGTGTGCATGTGTGTGTGTGTGTGTGTGTGTGTGTGTGTGTGTGTGTGTGTGTCTGTAATTAGTTTTGGAATGTGAGAATAAGCCTTGCATAAATTTAATCTCTTCTGAATCACTTTCTTCTATATGTCCTCATATGTTGTATTTTATAATTTTTTTAACATTTTTATTAATTTTTGAGAGACAGAGCATGAGCAGAGGACGGGAGGAGAGAGAGGGAGACACAGAATCTGAAGCAGGCCCCAGGTTCTGAGCTGTCATCACAGAGCCTGAGGTGGGGCTTGAACTCACAGACCACGAGATCCTGACCTGAGCTGAAGTCGGACACTTAACCGACTGAGCCACCGAAGCACACCCTCATATATTGTATTTCAGAACCTTTATTTTCATGTCCACATAAGTTAATTTCTAAGTCTCCTTTGTCACTATGCTACTAACATGCATAAGCATTATCATATCAGTGTTTGCATCAATGTTGGAGGGTAAATTAGGATGTAGGAACCATGTCTCTTCATTTAAAAATATGAGATATTATTTAGTAAAAGCCCAAACTAAATATTTCATTGAATAATTTAAAATATTTCATAATTTAAATTTTAAAAGATGTGAAAAAATAATAAAAACCAGCTTCCCTTCTTTACATTGTTTTTTTTTTGTCAGACATTCATTGTCTGTCATTTTAGTGATTGGAATCTTTTTTGTTTGCTTGTTTTCAGATTGATGTATCCCAAGTTTCTCCTTACCAGTATTTCCATTTAATTTGATACCTGAGATATTTTCTACATATAACAAATACTATCGTATTTTCCCTTGTGTCTCTGTTATCCAAAAGAATCCCTTCTTGACTCCATATTTGCTCTCTAGTTTCAACTTGAGTAATCCATATTTGGCCTCACATCATCTCCCTTTTCTATCTTTAATGCATCTTCAACACTTTGACTTCCCTTAATTTCATTCTGTGGGACACAGTTTTATCCCTTGGTTTTTGTTCTAACATGGATATTTACAGCTCTGACTCCTTTATGTTCAAGATTGGACATTTTCTAAGGTTATCTATTATGTTCCTTTCTTTTATGTACTTGCAAGCTGTTTCTTGACTCTCTCATCTGTTCTTAAAATTTAAATACTACATCAGCGTAGAGAATATAAAATTGCATTCCAATTTGAGTTCCAAAACACAAAGACTCAGATCTGTTGTTGATGTGAAATAAAACACTTCGTCAGGTACACAGATGATGGAAATAGTCCATCTGTCCCACTGCAGTCAGGTGTAGTCATGGCATGTTAAGCACACTCATGTTTTGGTCAATTCTACTTGTAATAGTTGTAAGTTCAAGAGCTTTATAAACCAAATATGTTTGCGTTGTTTATCACCTGAATCATCCTAAGGAAATTAGGTTCTCCACCTGAATCCTATGTTTCTCATTGTGAAAATGGGGAAAATGACACCTATTATGTTGTGATGACTTATATATAATTGTGGTATTAGTAACATCTCCGAATAGGAGCAGCAAATTGCTCAAAGTCAGGTACAAGAATCATAAAAATACTTTCTTTCTCTCTTTCTCTACCAACTTCAAAAATGCAAAAACATACTTGAAGGCTGCCTGATAGTCCAGCGAGAAATCGGGGCTATATGGCTTTCACTTCCTCTAGGTCCTGTAGAATTTATTACTTTAAAAATGCAAGGACTAGGGCTGGACTTCAGGTATAGTGTAGAATGAGCACAAAACTTATATGCAGGCTGTGGCTGTGACCTTAGACAAGGCACTGAGATGTACAACACTTCTTTCAGTATGAGTTGTCCCAAGGACATTGTGGTTTAAATACATTTCTGAGTACCAGGTTGCAGATTTATGTTTCTTTCTCATTGTTTAAAATGAGCTGATTTAAATCTTACAGCTTCTAAACTTGAGGGCACCATATTTATAAAATTGTTATATTGTGACAAATGTTTTAAAAGAGTAAAACCTTTTTTTCTCCTTAAAAAAAATTGGTAGCTTAGCTCTGACACATTACATGATTGCCTGCCTAAATATCTTTGTACTTCAGATTATAAACATTGTTTTATAGTATAAAATACTTAAAGGGAATTTAATAGAAATGCATTTTATTTGTTAGATAATTAGTCGGTTGCTTTTGAAAAGGAACAGTTCATTTCAGTATAAGGTAGCATCCAGACTATGAAGAAATGTTAAGCATTTGATAGCCTGCTTATTTTGCTTTTATTTTGCAAGTCTTTTGCATACTCATACGGGGCTTGTAATCTCTGACATTATCCAGGGACCTGAACTATCATTTCTTGAAGCAAGATGGATGTTTACCCTGCTTGGGAGGCACTTAACATGGCAACAGCACAGGCAGTGTAAGTGACCTCTCTCTGGGTGGAAGCCTCGAGTGTATACATAGATTAATGTGCTTCTCCAGAGAGTGATCACTGGGCAGGTTCTTATTAGTCAATTTATTCAGTTGATTAAAGATGACTAATCATATTGTATTTTGAAGAACTCTCTTAGTTATTAATTTGAGCCACAGAAAACAGGAGAACCAGTTCACCTTAGCTACAGAAATTGTGTGCAGAGAATTAGACACCGCACGTTGCTACACATGGGCACTGGTTAAGCGTGGGGAGGGAATATAAAGTTTCAGCTGTTATGTTCTGTCTAGGTGCAAGTGCAGATAAGCCTTTGAACTTTAAGGCATATACAATCTGTAGTTAATTGATGGAAAATTTACCTTCTTCTCAAGGTGCATTTTGCAAAGTGATTGTAAAGGTGCTTGCTGAATGCAAAACAGATTTAATAGATAATTTGGATTGCATTGACTTTACACTCATTGTGATTTAAACGGAAACTTATGCTAGCAGGATTGGATTTTAACATTATATTGTTTTGTGAATGTATCCGTGGATTGTAACATTAAATTGTCTTATGAAAGGATCTGTAGATATTGATATAGAAGTGTTTATATTTTGCAAGAAAGGTTCGATGTGACATACTATGCTTAATTTGAAGTGCAATTCTTTTTGATGATAAACTATTTGCATAGAAAATCATAATGTTATTAAGACAAATATTTTTAAACATAAAATTCTTTAAAAATAAGCTTTAATTCTGTCAAATTTCTGACAAAGTATGAGGCAAACCATTGTATCTCCAGAATGTCTTGTAGGCGTGGGGTTAGGGCCGTTATCGACAGGGATGTTGTCCTAAGTCTGTGTTTTCATAGGGTACACACTTTTATTTTTTAAGAGATCTGTAAAAAATATCTTATTTTAAAGTTATGTAATTATTTAAAGCATTAAGACAATGTAGGACACTAACCGAATGATATTTGAAAATCCCAATTCTAATGCTCAGAAGTAACAACAGATTGGGCATTAAGTCAACCAGGCATATTTTAACATACTGATCTAGATACACTAACAACTACTTTATGAAAACAGAATCAAATTATATATACTATATTCACTTTTAAAAATGATGAACAGACATACGGGTTTGTGTCAGAAAGCCTCAGCATGTTGACTGCATGCCCGCTGCCTTCTCTGTCCTCTGCATCCCTTCAGATATATCGTTATGATGTGAGCAAAATCATGGGCACTGGTCTAGACTGGGAGGGAACAGTTGACACCAGAGGACAAAACCTAGTGAGCAACTGTGAAAAGCCCTGAAGCCAGAATAAGACAGCATTTTCTAGAGATACTTTGGCCCTTAGGGATGTAAGAAAAAGAACCATTCTGGCCTGAGTGAATATCTGTGGAAGGACCTGCTGACATACTCCCAGTGATCCTAAGGCTGAGGACCAGGGTTCGCTCTCTTGACCTCTGCAACTGTTGCTGATGCAACTGTGCGGGTGACGAGAGAAAAGAACAGAGGCAAAGCTTTCCATTATTGTTTAGGATTCTAAACATGTCAGTTCCGATGTGTGAACGTTTTCGTACTTGCCTTTTGGTGCATATTATGAGAGTTTCTATAGCATATATATTTCAAAGTAAATTACAGAGGTTTCTAGTTGTCTTCCAGTATTAATCATCTCCTTTTTAAGGTAACATTGAATTTCTTCATGTTGCACTGGGCACATGGTTTCTCAAAATATAAGTATACTTTTGCCCAAGTTGTATTCATATGTGCCTAAGTACTGGCCAATAAAGATAAGATACTGTAATATACTGGTTTGTTAAATTAGCCTCAGACAAATCAAAGATCTAACCCATGATTAAACTTTACCAGTAATTTAAAGTACTCAGATAATCGCAAGGTGTTATAAAAATTGGTCGAGGACTTACAATGAGCTTCCCAGGCTACTTCTAATTGTCTCCAATTTGTTCTATCCTGACTTCAATGTGAGGTATCAGGTGATGTGTGCAACAGCAAATCTTACACAGAAGAGAGTCATTTCAGTTATAAAACATTTCCATTTTATATTCAGTGAGTGATAGAGCTTCAGTGACATTTTCCAGGGAACCATTCCCCATAGATCCATAGATTTTGTTTGTTTCTTATAAACAATCCTAGACAACCTGCTAAGTATCTCCTGCTAAATGTGTCCCATACATACAGACTCTGCTGCCTGCAAATATCATTAGTTTGCTTGCCAGGAAGTCTGTGATTAACATGCCTAAAAGGACATTAAAACAGGTCACTGACTTCTTTCTTTCCTTTAAGGTGGATTGGATTCTTAACTCTTTCCTTCCCAGATGTATAAGCAGAAGCAGTCCCTAAATCCTAGGCAGTATCATTTGCATTAGAGAGTTTTCTTCTTCTTTCCTCATTCCAAGTAGAGTGTGGATGTAGTGGATGGAAATCCGCCAGACCTTTGCAATGGAAACTTTTTGCCAAGTAGACAAACAAGATGAAAAGAGTCTGCATCCCTGTAGAATTGCAGGGACATAGCAGTACCAGCATGCCAACTTCCAGCCTTTCTCAGTATCAGGGAAAATTAACTATCTGCTTAAACTCCTGTTATTTAATATGTTTTGAAACTCTCATATGACTCTAATGACAAAACTGAAAAAAATTAGAACCCAGCAGAATACTGCACATGACAGAACCTATACATGGCTTTGGAATAAGAGAAGAAGATAGGTTGGCAATCTGATGATGCTTGTTAAACAACGGAAGTCATATTATGACATTAAAAGTATTTATTTATTTTGAGAGAGAGAGAGAGGGAGAGAGAGAGAGAGAGAGAGAGAGAGAGAGAGAACAAGGGAGGGACAGAGAGAAATAGAGAGGGAGAATCCTAAGCAGAGCCCAATGCGGGATTCGATCCCATGAACCATGAGATCATGACCTGAGCCAAATATGCTTAGCCAACTGAGCCACCCAAGTGCCCCTATTACATTTTTGGATAGAGTCACAAGCAGAACTAGGGGGAATAGTTGAAAATCAATAACAGCCTTAGTTGTCCATTTTTTTCTATTTCTAATCCTTCAAGAGAGAAGTACTCTATTAGAATTAGATGGTCAGTCTTTACATAGAGAGAGAATGAGTGAAACCTTATTAAAGGAAACATAATTGGTGGCTAAATGTGTAGTTTGGAACCTTGGCAGATTGAAGAAATGGCTTTTTTACTCCAAGCCATATCCTTATATAGATTTTGGTTGTAACTCAGAAGACTTAGCAGTTAGTAAGATTAAATATTTCTGGCTTACATCCTGCTGGGTGTGGCTATGTTACTAAATTTTGCCAAAAAATGTAAGAAGATATAATTTGGGAAATTTGGGGGAACTGACCTTAAATGAAAGGGGCATTAGAGTATCTTTTTTTTTTCTAATTTTCTATTGATTGAATGTTAATATAATTTCTCGAGCTCCAAAAACAATTTTAGAACCTGACTTGGTCTTGGGGATGGAAGCCAAATACGGTAGAGCAACATGAATGTATAAGCCTGACATTCTGACCAAATTGATGCCCTGGTTTTCCACACTTCTCGGATAAGGGAGAAGATCAAATTCTAATAAGAAACTTATATTATTTGAGTTGCTTCTGATACTCAAAATAAAACCCAACTAAGGAATATTTGTGAGAAACAAAGTGCTAAAGAAACATTTACAAAAAGGTCAAGAAATATTAAGAGAAAATGACAAAAAAAACAGAAATACACATTCCATTTACATACATGGCAATTTTGTGTTGAAAACACTAAAGATAAGGTACAATAATAAACTGATAAAAGACAGTTTATCCTTCCCAAAATTAAAAGCCATATTCACCAAAGAATCCAGCTAAATATTTATGATCAGAATTATTTGAAATGCATGCTTCAGTTTATATTAGTATATTTGATTAGCTAATATAAACAATAAAAATCTAAAAGTCTGAGGGACAAATAAAATTGTAGGGAATTAAAAACAAAATGAAACTAGAAATTTGGGGAGACAATTAAGCACCCAAGTCAACTTTCACTCCGCTGGTGTCTGCTAAATCCTAGATAAGTTGAGTTTTTGTTTCTGTGGATGAAGAAAAAGTCTAGGGCTCACTCAAGTTCGAGAATATAATTGAAAACTAATAAAAACTTAGGATTCAATGGGATACACCCTGTGTAAATTAGTATAAAAAATAAATCTACAATACAATGATAAAAACTACACTTTTCCATTCTGATAGTTCTGTATGGACTGACGCTAGAGATGAAATCCTCCTGGACATTTATAACCAGGAGCCCATCCTCACATGATTTTTTATTCTAAATCTATGCTACTTTTTGGTCAAAAATACCAAATAAGTGAATTTAAATGAACAGATTCCTGGGTTAGTAGTGCTTTAAATGACTGGTAGAACTGAATGCATCAGTATCTATATATCTATATCTATCTATATCATCTATATCTATATCTATATCTATATCATCTATATCTATATCTATATCATCTATATCTATATCTAGATCTAGATCTATCTATATAGATATATAGATATTTAGATTTTTTTTTTTTTTATAATTTTTTTTTCAATGTTTTTTATTTATTTTTGGACAGAGAGAGACAGAGCATGAACGGGGGAGGGGCAGAGAGAGGGAGACACAGAATCCGAAGCAGGCTCCAGGCTCCGAGCCATCCGCCCAGAGCCTGACGCGGGGCTCGAACTCACGGACCGTGAGATCGTGACCTGGCTGAAGTCGGACGCTTAACCGACTGCGCCACCCAGGCGCCCTAGATTTTTTTTTTTGAATTTTCAGTTCACTGTCAAAATCACAAAATCAACATGGAAACAAGACATGCTACAAGAAAGTTAACATAGATATTAGAGGGGCACCTGGGTGGCTCAGTCGGTTGAGCCTCCGACTTCGGCTCAGGTCATGATCTCACGGTCTGTGAGTTCAAACCCCGCGTCGGGCTCTGGGCTGACAGCTCGAAGCCTGGAGGCTGCTTTAGATTCTGTGTCTCCCTCTCTCTCTCTCTGACCCTCCCCCATTCATGCTCTGTCTCTCTCTGTCTCAAAAATAAATAAAAATTAAAAAAAAGTTAAAAAAACCATAGATATTAGATAGAAGAATGAGTCCCATAAGATTTTAGTTATATAGAGCGTCCAATAAAGATATAAAATAAGCATGTTCAAATGAACAAGAAACAAGAGATAACAATGAGTACAAAAAACCTTTTAAAACTTTTAGGAAAAAAAATGTCATAGTAATCGAAATATAAAACTCAATAGAAGAGTTAGAGAGCAGATGAAAGTCAGCATACGATAGAACTAAAACATGAAAGCAGTGCTAAGAAATTATCTAGAACACGTAATGATGCAACAGAGATAGGAAACAGTAAGACATTGAGTCACTGATGATAGAAAGAATGGAAAGTCCAATGCCTTTTAGCTTGATGTTGCCTTAGAGGTAATACAAATAATGAGAAAGAAAGAAATGTGTATTCCAGCAATGACTGGAAGTTCTCTAAAATCTAAGGCACTGTAATTTTACCAAATAGGGCCCATGAGCCTCAAACAGAATAAATTAAAAGAAAATCAAACTTGGACACACATAATAGTGAAACTTCAGAGAAACAAAGATAGATAAAGGGAACCAGAAAGAAAAGACTGATCACTTAGAAGAAGGGCAGACCCATGGGTAACTTCTCAAACATCAACAGCAGCAGTTAAAAGTTAGTGGAATAACATTGTCAGTGTCCTCAGAAAACAACTGCAAAATAACCATACTCTGTTTATTTTTTTTTTTTATTTTATTTTGATTTTTAGAAATTGCAGTTGGATTTTGCTAACCTCCATGGATAGGATCATAATGTTTAATTTCTTTGATTGGTGTATGCATTGAATCATATTGACGAATTTGTAAGGTTTTTCTCTTTTAGCTACATTGTAATAATCAATTTTCTAAAATTTAATTAGGACTTTTCCATAAGTCAGGTAGTATATAGTTTCCTTCTCATTTATTTCTTATATTCATTCTTTATCAAGTTTTAGAATTAAAGTAAATCCACTGTGTTTTTTAAATGTATTGAGCTTTTCTTTTTTGTTCCATGGGGTAAAGTAATATCTATGCATGCTTCAATAAGCGATAATTTTTCCAATACTTAGCCAGTTACAGTGAAGTAATTGTTCTTCAAATATATTTTCTTGCCCTCCTTTGTACCTACCCTATATGCATCCTTTACTCCAAACGTCCAAATTTATTTTAACATAAGTTCAGGACTAGACTGTGTGGGATGTCTTTCTTTAATGTTAATGTCTTTATTTTGAAGAATCATTCCAAAGGCCATCTCCTTAATAGTAACTTCCCTAAACACCACATTCAGACACATGTATACTGTCTCCATCGCAATTCACGAATCCCATTAGAGTACCCCAGTGGAGTTATTTGTTCAAATGTCTGCCCAGTCCTCTGAACAATTAGTTACACTATTAGATCCTCTGAGTTTTTGACTGAGAAAAACAGTGGGTAAATAGACAATCACTTCAGACACCACAAAGTCTAATGTATTTTTTCAGTACTGTGCTTCTCAGGTTTTGAAAACAAGAGATACAGAGAACTGAGAAGCATCCTTTTGATTAACAGAAGCTGACTACTTTTACAGAATTAACTTTTTTTAAAAAGTGGTTTTTTTTAACATATATTTATTTTTGAGAGACAGAGCATGAGCAGGGGAGGGGCAGAAAGAGGGAGACACAGAATCAGAAGCAGGCTCTAGGCTCTGAGCTGTCAGCACAGAGCCCGACGCAGGGCTTGACCTCATGGACAGCGAAATCATGACCTGTGCCAAAGTCGGGCGCTCAACCGACTGAGCCACCCAAGTGCCCCTACAGAATTAACCTTTTTAAAAATTTCCCCATGTCAAGAAACACAACAATTAATGATGCCACGTGTCATATTTGTCTATTGCCAAAACTAAATATAGAGTTTGTACATAGTAAGCAAAAAAAAAAAAGAAAAAAAATGGTGTTTGTGCCTGATGCATGTCTAGTCAGTAAGCACAAGTAGCACGGCAGAAAACTTTGAGGAAAAATAAACACTATTAGAAATCAAAATGAGAAAATATTAGCCCCACAATCTTTCAAGGTGATCCTTCTTACATGTATATTAAGATGGATTTTTTTGCAAGATGAATTTAGAACTACTTTGCACATTTAAATTTGATTTTCCTAAAAGAGAGAAATTGCATTAGTGTGTTTTGTGTGTCTGTGTGTGTTGTGTATAAGAGAGATTAGACTTTTAGCATCATTGTATCATTGAAGATACTTTCGAACAAAAAGCAATGACAGTGAGTGAAGACTATGTTAATGTTGTACTTTACCGCAAGAAGTGAGCTTTTGTCTATGTGCATTGCTAGATCCAACAATCTTCTTAAAATTATTTGGGATGTAAACCCGGGATTCTACTATTGAAATCAATCCTCCAATCCTTGGAGCACATTGTAATTTGCTTTTATATACACATCTAGTTAAGTAGTGACTTAAATTTATAAAAATAAAATTATAAGTCAAGGTGAAAGTATTCTGAAAGTGACTTTCTATCATTTTCTACTGTGCCTCATTTTTGATCTTGAACACTATCAGGATAGTGCCAAAGCTTTAATTTAAAAGTTTGAGAAGCAGTTGGCAAAAAGCATTTTGAGCCTGAAGCAGTCATCAACACCTCAGGAAAATTTTGAACATCTCTGAAGTGTTTCTAAGGTATGATATAAGGACTCATATTATTTTCTCTTTTTTAAAATTTTTTTAATGTTTATTTATTTTTGAGAGACAGAGAGAGACAGCATGAGTTGGGGCGGGGCAGAGAAAGAGGGAGACATAGAACATGAAGCAGGCTCCAGACTCTGAGCTGTCAACACAGAGCCCAGCGCGAGGCTCGAACTCACGAGCTGTGAGATCATGACCTGGGCAGAAGTCAGCTGCTTAACCAACTGAGCCACCCAGGAGCCTGACTCATATTATTTTCATTCAAATTCAGAGGGATAAATACATTTTGTGAAGGGCCCACAAAATGTACTTTGGATATCCCAATAATACATCAGGCTCACTGGTTTAATAAGAGTTCTCAAAATTTGATCTTTGATCTCATAATTGTATTTCTGATTGTGACATATTTGTATCACACAAATGAGTCAGCAGTTTTATTTTTTAATTTAATTAATTTATTTAAGTTTATTTATTTATTTTGAGAGAAAGAGAGAGTGAGTACAGTGGAAAAAAGGCAGACAGAAAGAGGGACAGAGAGAATCCCAAGCATGCTCCCCGCTGTCAGTGCAGAGCCCCTATGCAGGGCTGGATATCAAGGACCACAGGATCATGACCTGAGTCGAAATCAAGAGTTGGGTGCTTGGGGCTCCTGGGTGGCTCAGTCACTTAAGCATCTGACTCTTGATTTTGGCTCAGGTCATGATCCAACAGTCTTGAGATCAAGCCCCATGTTAGGCTCCAAGCTCAGCGAGGAGCCTGCTTGGAATTGTCTCTTCCTCTGCCCCTTCTCCCTCCCCCAAAATAAATACTCTTTAAAAAATTTAGATGCTTAACCAACTGAACCACCCAGGCACCCCAAGTCAGCAGTTTTATAGTGATCTTGAAAGAGTACACTCTCTCAAATGTCTAAATATAAAGACTTCTCATTTGAAAATATAAGTGGAAAAGAGTTGAATAAGTAAATAATTATTTTGTATACTAGCTTTTGAGTTTTCTTGAAACTGGTAGTATATTTCTTATCAAAATCACATTATAACATCTAATCTTTATCTACATATTAATTAGGAAACCAAAGTGTATACTAAGATGTTATGATGAGCAGTGGGTATTATATGTGAGTGATGAATCACTAAATTCTATTCCGGAAACCTATATTACACTATAGATGACTTAACTAGAATTTAAATAAAAATTTGAAAAACAAGCGTATAGTAAGAAAGGAATCTGTTTTTTAAAGGCTTGAAATCAAGTCAATGTTTTCTTGCTTCACTTGATTAAAGAAGCAAAATCATTCTAAGCATAATATTTTTAGGCAACCACTCCTTTTATTTTAAGAATTAATGCATATTTTGTATTAAGTTGCAGCTCAAAGTACTTATTTTTCCATTATTCTTCACTAAATATGCCAGGGTGGCATCAATAATTCTATAATACGTTGTAGGAAAAGCACCAACTCTGAATTCAAACATGTTGGTTTGAACTCAAGTTTTGCTGTTTACTTTTAGGATGATCAAGGAAAAATTACTTACTTTATTGGAATCTAATTTCTTTATTTTTAAATTGTAAATACTAACAGTAACAAGGGCTCACAAAAGACCGCAGGGGAACTAAGTATCGACCAGATTATGGTGCAACCCATCATCTAACTAAAAGTTAAAACGGATGGATACTAACCAGAGATCTTTTGCTATCAGATCAGGAACACACAAAAAGCTCATATACTCTTCATTCAAATTTCTTATATTCATTTTGGAGAATCAGAGTCATTTAAGAATATTTCATCAGGTTTATTTTTTATTTTAAACTTAATCTTAACTCTGAGGTAGGTAAACCTAGCTCTTTTACTTGATTTTCTTAAAAGGTCAGTATTCTTGAGGTTTTTAAGTAATGAATACTCAAAACAATTACAGGTATGATTTATATGTTTTTATTTTAGTGTAAGGTAAACTTTGAGAAGGTTGATGTATTTAAGTGTCAAATGTTAATGTTTTAATTTCTTAAAATATACAGAAGCAACCATTTTTACAGAGCATCTGAGGTTATAAATCAGCCCTGTACTATAAATGACAACTCTGTCTCCATTATCCACACAAGTATTAATTGTAAACTCCTAATTCCTTTTTTGTATTTGATGAACAAATATTTTAATATAGTAAGAATTTCTTATGCAAAATGTCTTTGGAAAACCAAATATGTTTTTGGTGGGCTTTTAATATTCTCAGAATATGTACTTAGGCTTTTTAAATGCTACAGTCATTCATGATTTTAATAATGTTTCTATGGTTTCCTTAACATACACCAGGTAAAACACTATTCTCTGTATTTTGTATGTAGCTTTTTCTTTGGTGCATTTCATGAGTTTTAATGGAAAAACAATGTAAGCTTGAAAAATAATCACTTTATGCAAAAAAAAAAAAAAAAGAAAAAACCCACAAACAAACAAACAAACAAAAGTAGGCAAGGAGGATATTCACCTTTAAAGATGAGAACTTAACATCTTACTTTATAGTTTCTAGAATTTAATTAATTTGAGAAGTTGCTAATAAATACTATCCATGGTAACAGTCATATAACCAAAGTATGAGATAGAAGCAAGAAAATAAAATAATTCATATTATGAACAGTATTATGTTACAAACAATTGACATTTAATCCTCACAGCAAATATATTTGGTAGATACTATCATTCCCACTTTAGGGATGATCTTTAGATTTAAGGATGTTAGAGATTTTCATGGCATATAACAACCCCCTCTCAGAGTACGACAAAGCTCACGTCTAATATCTTTGCATTGTAAAGAAAGAAAAATCCAGATTAGTTAAATTCATAATCAGAATCACATTTTTAAAAAATTACCATCTTGTTCAAAGTAGGTAGGAAAGGTAGGCCCATGTAAACATTATGGGTGGAGCTATGGAGAGACTAGAAAACCCCTGAGTATTTATGGATGTGAATATTTCAGAGAATTTAAGTCATTGCACATATATTTTTTTTTCACTGAAACTTTGATGTTTTACTATGAATCTTGAGCCCAGAACCAATCCAGATATTGACAGAAGGGGTTTGAGCGAATCTAGCTCACTCTTACCAATAAATAATACTTATTTTTACTTTGATTTATATTTGAGTTTGAAATTATGCTCACTTCATGCCACAGTTGTCAAAACTGGATTCTATAAAATCTGTATCTGAGAGAGTATTTTGGTAGTGCTGTCTGCACAAGTAGGGCCTGCCTGATCATGTCATACTCACCATATAATGCATTAGGCCCTGTTAACAAGCTGCCGTCAAATGCTTTCAAATTCTTCATTTCCATTTTCTTTCAGTGTGAGGCCAATCTAACCCTGTAAAAAAGAAAGAGAGCAATAGAGAGAGAGAGAGAGAGAGAGAGAGAGAGAGAGAGAAAGAAAGAAAGAAAGAAAGAAAGAAAGAAAGAAAGAAAGAAAGAAAGAAAGAAAGAAAGAAAAAGAAAGAAGGAAGAAAGAAAGAAATTTTATTCCCTCGAAGTTCTGGAGGCTAGAAGTCTGAGATTGAGATGTCAGTGGAGTTGGTTTCTTCTGAGGCCCCTCTCCTTGGCTTGTGGATGGCCGCCTTCTACCCCTGTCCTTACATGGTCTTTCTCTCTGTGTCCTAATATCCTCTTTTAAAAATTAAAAAAAAATAATTGAAACAAAGCTGACATATATCATTTCCAGGTATAGCATAGTGATTCAACAGTTATATATGTTAAGAAATATTCACCAAGATAAGTGTATTACACGGTTATTGACTATATTCCCTATGCTGTACTTTTCATGCCCACAAATCTCTTTAAATATGTATTTTATCTCACTCTTCAGACTTGTTGGAATATTATGTATTTTCTTTTGATATTTGATATGTATAGCATTTTTTTTAACGTTTACTTATTTTTGAGAGGTGGGGGAGGGGCAGAGAGAGAGGGAGACACATCATCTGAAGCAGGCTGCAGGCTCTGAGCTGTCAGGACAGAGCCTGACGGGGGGCTGGAACCCTTGAACCATGAGATCATGACCCGAGCTGAAGTTGGAGGCTTAACCGATTGAGCCACCCAGGTGCCCCTGTATAGTGTACGTTTTTAACAGTCATATCACCACACTGATGGATTTCATCACTGGGGAGTTGTGGACACCTTTTGTTAAAACTGGATAGAACAGGCATCAAGGAAAGTAAATGTGGAGTTTTTCTGACACTGCCAGGTAATGGTATTGACAAAGATTGTCTAATTCAATAAGAATCACATGTCCAGGAGTAAAGTAAAAAAAAAAAAAAGTGATAGGTGAAATGAACATAGTAATGGTAATATAGGAGAGTAAACATCCTGTAAGAGGCAGTGAACACCAGGGAGTTCTAGCAGAATACCTGGATATCTAAGTATTGTTCTGTTCTGTTGTTGTCATTTGTTTGTTTTGATAGTCAGTGCCTAGTTACATATATGTATTATCTTAAATTTCTGAGTCATTTCTTTAGAAGGTATAGTGTTTTGACTTTATTTACTTCATATACATCTACATTTCTAGATTTGAAAGATGACCCCTCAAAAGTAATATCTGAAAATAAAGACAGAAGACTCTTGATAAATTAAAGCAGTACTAGATTGATTTGATGATAAAAATTACTTCAATTCTAAGCAATGTAGTTTACACTTTAGTAACTTTGAGGTGGTGGTGGGATATGGATGTAATGATTTTGTGGAGAAAAATGTAATTATTCCAGAGAAGAGTAATCAGTTAATTCTGGATAGATGAATTGTTTGACAAGAAAACAATTTGAGATGAATCTAGTATAACTACAAGGCACTGAGGGCCTGGACCACATCTGGAAAAAAGGAATAGATGCAAGATATATTACAAAGTTAGCATTTCATGCCAGAAAAGATACGAGTAAATAATTTATGAACAAGCTGTGCATGTACTAAAATTGATAGAAGGCAGGTAATAAGTATAGTCACATCATTGTTTTACAGCTACACCTTGTATTTTCAAAGTCCATTTCTCATTCTCCTGTGTCCTTTCACTTGAATTATCTGACTTCTTTGCCAAGATGAAGTTTCATTTTTGATTCTAATATTTGTTGAAAGAAAATGCTTACCTATATTATATTTAAAGTTTTTATAGTACCATTCATTAGTTGTGTGTTTCAGTATTTTAGCAATAATTGATCTTTTCAAATGAGAGATATAGATAATGATGGTAGGTAGGTAGGTAGAAACAGAAATACCCAGTTACAGAGGAGAAGAGAGAAAAAAACCCTATTAAAAAGACTTGGCATTCAAATCTTAGTAGCAATTACTTGAAGGCATTCATAGAATGGGTTTTAATAAATATTTTCAATTTATTTAAAATATCAGAATGGGAGACATGTTAACAGTCTCAATGTTTAGACATGTGCTAATTATTTAACTAATCATCATTTCCTCTTTGTGAAGTTGAATTAATTTAAAATAATTAGATCACCATGTCCATTTCACATTTTGAGCCTTCCTAGAATAAGCAATGAAATGGCAAATGGAATTGAAAAGTGATGGCACCTCAGCTCTTTTCGAAAAATAAATATACAACCAGAGCATGTAAAGCCACTGTCACTTCATATAGTAGCAATCTAGGCTAAAATGAAGATATCAACTGCATTAAATTAGATTTTTTTGGTACTTAAGTGAAAGACAGTTTTTCCAGTATCTGAATTACCTGCCTTAAATCACTTCATAAATTGGACTAAACAGTATTGAGTTTGAGGGTTGTTTTTCTATTCCCTTCTGTCGACACAAAGTTCAGTGCTCCATTTCTTCTTTAACTATGAGAGAAGCTGTAATAACAGAGACTATAGAAGTAATGTAGAAATGAAATGTTTCAAATTGCATCTGTGTCCCCAATGTCTACTTTAGACTTGTCCCAAGAAAAGCGCACATTTTGAAGTAGTTTTAGAGGGCCCTTCTTTTGAATGGATAATAATTTATTTCATGAGGTACACATTTTCTCTTTTGAAAACAAGAGGAAAATAATTTCCTCTTTGTTCACTTTTCAGTGTAATTGTGTAGAGAATATTGGTACTTATACTGATGACCTCAATTTCCACAATGTTAGAATAGATAGTTTAATTGCAAGTACTTACATATATACTCTTACTGTTAATCTTCTTAATATTACCATGGTGATGGTCCTCTGAATCCAAGTTTATTGATATGTACGTAATAGGGAGGTGAAAAGAAATTTCTACCCCAACTCCTCCCATTATGCTATCATTACATAGACATGGGAAAACTGTTGTAAATACGCTCATGATACAAAGATAAATACATTTATGAAAATGAGAACATGGCAGGCAGTAGTAGTGGGGGAATAATTTAATATTCGTGTTATCCTCTAAATAATATTGGAAAATCAAAAAAGAAATTCTTAATAAATGTATTCTGAATAATAACAGGAACCTCAAAATTCTATTATTTATGTATTATTAAATCAGTTGTAAACTTTTAATAAAAATTATTTCAAGGGGGATTGAGTGAGATATTACTTTAATCTAGTTTTATGTCATAAGATCTAAAATACTGTTTCATTAACCTCAACACTGTACTTTCAGAACCTACTAAACTACTGAAAACATATAAGTAGAAGTTTCTCAATGAATGCCTATTGAATTAAGTTTATGGTAAAAAAGGTTGTTAGTGAAATTGAAGAGTGATTACCAAACTCTTTTTACCAAACATTAGTCATTTACCGAACGTTTTTTTAATTTTGGCTCTGCATACTGATACCAACTTTACAACCCCATAAATTATATACTTGATTATTTAAAAAACAAATATTTTTATTCAATTTAAAATTAACTCTAGGGGGGCACCTGGGTGGCTGGTCGGTTAAGCGTCCGACTTCGGCTCAGGTCATGATCTCACGGCTCGTGAGTTCGAGCCCCACATCAGGCTCTGTGCTGACAGCTCAGAGCCTGGAGCCTGTTTCAGATTCTGTGTCTCCCTCTCTCTCTGCGCCTCTCCTGTTCATGCTCTGTCTCTCTCTGTCTCAAAAATAAATAAACGTTAAAAAAAATTAAAATAAAATAAAATTAAATTAACTCTAGGTTTTAAAAGATTTAACAGCTTGGTCTTAAGCCAGATATATATTTTTCCCTTACATTAGAATTTTCCAAAGTAAAACCAAGATACCTGAACATCCAACTGTATCTTTATTCGATTTAAGTAGTACTTAAATCGATAACATTCTAGTTTAAAAGAGGCTACTTCACTTTCAAGGCATTTAATTGAAGCTACATTCCATTAGTTAGAATAATCTAAACTTGACTTCATCTACTAAGACATTTGGATCGTTTTATCAGATCCTTCCCTTCTGAAGATTGTTGATTTACTTGTTCCTTATAGATCACACTTTACTCCCAGAATATCCAACACTTAGTCATTATATGTTCAATTATAAAATACATAAGACAATGAAAAATTTTCTTAGCCTCATTAATGGGTATATGTAAATTCTCACACATGTAATTTTTGTCTGAGATTGTAAACATTCTTATTCCCCAAATCCCATCTTTAGTCCTGTGTTGTCTCATAGCACACACTGTCCCGTGATGATTTTTCCAATAACAACAATGGCAGTAATGGCAGTTACTATTTATAAAACAATGGCTATGTGTAAGGCACTGCTTAGGACTCAACATTATTATGTTTAAACTGATTGTCATTAGGTATTATGGACCGTTAGTTGTTTTAAGATAAAATTACATATTTATTTTTGTAGTTTTAAGATAAAACTACATATACATATTTATGAAATCATATTTAGGATGAACAGATTAGCATTACAAACAAATAAAATAAAATGCGACCATCTGGAAACAGCCATGGTAGAGCTGTGTTTTGTTTTGTGTTTTTTTTAATTTTAAATTTTATTTGAGCATGTAGTGTATGTAGTGGCCTTCTTTTTACCACTTGGGCCAGTACTTTTTCTCCAGGCTCTGTCTATTCTTAGGTATCATTATTTTTCCTATTTTTACAATCAAGGGGAGAAAATAGAAACTTATTAGCTTATTCTTTTGAATGTTTTGAAGCAAAATCTTTTACATATGTAGATTACTGGCCATTTGTATTATTTCCCCCTAATTTTCTATTTCTTTCTCCTGTTAGATATGTTGCCATTGTCATGGCTACATATGTTTGGGTTTTCCAATGATATATTGAAAAAAAAAAAAAACATTGTCTTAGTGTCCCGAAAACATTAACATAAATAGGTAGTTATTGAATAGTATTCATGTGTCTGACACTGTTCAAGAGATAAGGGATAAAACAGCCTGCATAATACATATGGCCCCTCCAAATATGAGACTCATAGGCTAAGGGGAAGTGACATTATATATTTATAAATGGCATTACTACTCTGAAACAGTAGCCTCGAAACCAGAAACCAAAGTAACTCTAGGAGGATATATTTCCAAAGTATTTGACAATTTTCTTTGTTCAGTCTTAGAAAGGTCTTTTCAGCAAATTTTCCAGAGTTTATTTATAATTGCTGATATGGTTTATTTTCCTAAATTTGGCCTCCCTAGTGAGGAAACCAAATTACACACCTGCTCCCCCTTCTCCTCATCCTCCTACCCAAGTGTATATTTGAAAAGAAGACAAAAGCATATGTATGCATCCCTGTTATAGCTATTTGGAGAACTTGGCATAGGACTACATCAATTTCCCAATATTTCACTCCAGGATTAGTTTCATAAGGTTTCCATAACAAATTACCACAAGCTGGGTAGCTTAAAACAGCAGAAATCTCTTCTTGCAGAGTACTAGATGCTAGTAATCTGAAATCAAGATGTCTGCAGGACCATGTCCTCTGTGAAGGCTGTAGGGAAGAATTCTTTCTTGCCTCTTCCTAGTGAATGGTGAT
Organism: Neofelis nebulosa; assembly: GCF_028018385.1. Classification (NCBI taxonomy): domain Eukaryota; kingdom Metazoa; phylum Chordata; class Mammalia; order Carnivora; family Felidae; genus Neofelis; species Neofelis nebulosa. The sequence continues at coordinate 211,303,427 of NC_080782.1, read as the reverse complement.
GGCCAGCAATCCTTGGTGTTCCTCAACTATAGCCGCATCACTCCAATTGTTGTCTTCATCTTCACATAATCCTCTTACTTCCATATCTCTGTGTCTCTCCAAATCTCCCTCTCCCTATGAGGACACAGTCATTGGATTTAGAGCCCATCTGAATGTAGTATGACTTCATTTAGCTTGCTTACATCTGCTCAGATCACATTTACAAATAACGTCACATTCACAGGTTCTGGTGGACATGAATTTTGGAGGGCACACTATTCAGCTCAGTAATGAAACCACTCAGTCACAAGCAGAACTAGACAACTGTGACTTCTAGTTGGATAAGGAAGTAAGAACCCCATAAAACCAAGAGAAAGCTGCTAAATTCTGCATAATTTCCTCTCAGTAACTTCATTTAGAATAAATATTTCTTGTCTTTGGTAAGGAGTGAAAAAGGGAGAAATACAATAAACTTTTGGGGGAAAAAAAAGAATCCATTCAGAGGAATTGATAATACAGTCAATTAAAGAAAAATCTAGTGTCTTTGAAAATAATTTTAAGGTGGTATAAGGCCCACAGAATCAAATCTTTCTGGTTGTGTTAACAGATAAATTGTAGTTGAATCCAGTGTCCATGCTCAAAACCAAATTAAGAACTTCTGTAAAGGGGCATATAAGTGGCTCAGGCAGACTTTGGCTCTGGCCGTGATCTCACAGTTCATGAGTTGGAGCCCAGATTCGGGCTCTGTGCTGACAGCTCAGAGCCTGGGGCCTGCTTCAGATTCTGTGTGTCCCCCCTCCTCTTCCTCTCCCTGCTCCCTGGCTCATGCTCTGTCTCAAAAAATAAATAAACATTTTTTTTTTAAAAGAGCTTCTGTAAAAATTAAGGGACTTTTCTTGATGGGGGGAGAAAGGAATTCTCTAACCCTATCCCACCATTCTATAGGTAATGGAGTTTCAAAGAAATTTCCGCACTTCTCAAACTAACCCCTGAGTCCCCAGTTTACCACCTATTGGCACAGTGGCTTTGGGCAAGTTGTTTTATCCATGACTGTGCTTTCTATTGTGAGTCTCCATGCATCCCAGCCTTCATTAAAGCATTCTCCGTAGTTCGATCTCTGATCGTTTCTGAAGACCATTAGCCATAAAACTCTTAGTTGTCACCTGAACAACAGTAACTGAATGCCCCAGCAGCACTTTAAATTTAATACCATCTATTCCATAAATTTCTTCTTTTTAGCCTGAATCCACATCTCTCATGTCTCCTAAGGTAATGGCATGCTTTCCTTTAAAGCTTAAAGACATCAGGTCCAATGAACCCATCCCATCAATTTCTTGACAATATCTTTTGATTATATTATTAACAGTTTTGATATTGAAGTATCTAGCATTTAATGAACACTTTCTACATGTCAATAGCTATTTTAAGCAATATTGCATATATATGTGTATGTGTATATTTGTACTATGTATGTGTTGTATATGAGAATTATTTAACTCTCAAAAAAACCTTATGAAATAGAAGCTATTAGTCAACATATTCTAATGACTATTTCATATTCTAGATGAAATATATTCTAGGTGAAACATGTTCTACTGAAACATATTCTAGATGAAAAAATAATACATACAAAGTCTAGTTTATCTACTCAAGATATACATCTAGTTAGTGAAAAAAAATATTCAAATTCAGGCAGGACCTATTTAGAGCTGGAAAACCAAGTAAATACTCCTCATATTATTTATTACAATTTATTGCTCTTTATTCATTTTTACTTATTCTGAAATTTTATCAAATGAATCACCTATCAGTTTCTGCATTAAACATACATTTTCTTTTGTGATTTTATTCATGTTTCTTTCATTTTCATGAGATTGTCCTCCACTGCATTGACGTAAATGTTTCCTTTATCCATAAATTTTAATTAACTCAATCCTTTCCCCTTTTAACTCAATCCTGTCCCCTTTCCCGGGAAGTTATAACTTTTATTGTGAACTCATAACATCTGTTATAGTATGTTATATTAATTTGTATTATAATAACTAAACTGTTGAAGTTACTAAGTAGTATATGTTCCAAGTACAATGCTTAGCCTTCTACATATATGTCAAACTGTATATTATTTAATTTTCAAACTGTATACCAGGTACTATAATTATTTCTACTTTATAGACAATAAAACTAAAGTTTAGAGTTAAAATAATTTGCCCAACCTCACATTAGGAGTAGAGTCAGGATTTTAAGAGAGAGTTCAGTGTGATCAGCTATAACATATTGTGTTTACATGGGAAATGCATGGCCATTGTCCAGAAATTTGAATTCTTTTATGGGAGATATGACAGACAAAGTCTTATAAGTAAAATAAACATGAGTAAAATAAAGCTTCAATAAAGTCCAAATTAATTTATCATTCAAACTGAGACACTTTGGAAAACAAAGTTATGCCATTGATAATTATGTCAAGTCAACATGTTTATATCCAGATTTGGATTCAGAGTCACCCTGAATAAATGGAACTATAAAGTAGTTCATTGTCAATACATGAAAGTTAGATTTCCTGCATGCAAATCATTCTTGCACCAGTTTCTTAACCTGTACAGAAAGAAGCAGAATATGTTTCCAAATGTCTCAGATTGCCCAGACCCCTCCATCCAACAGGGATATTTTGGCCTATTCAGAGTTTCTAAGCTTCTATACCTTGGAGACACCTTAGTTAATGTGACTTATTTTTTAGTGAATCTAGAGAAAAACCTTTTATTCACTGTTATTACAAATTTACATTTTACCTTATCAATCTGTCTTATCCACATTTTGGCACAGAGTTTCTAGGATTAAACGCATGCTTTGTCCTTATTCCTTGCCAAGTTCCTGTTATTACCCCTTATATTTAGAGACCTAACCTGAAACTTTTACCAGTATGATGAGCATACTCTCTCTCTTTCATTGACCAGAGCTTGTTCTCATATTTAGGCTCCTAGATTGGATCTTGTTGATATTGACAAGTCAATTATCAATCCATCTTATTGAGTGTTCACTCATTTGAGAAATAACATTTAGTGCTCAGCTTAACACTCAGAGATCTGCTGATACAAAAGCAAACAAGATGGAACCCCTACTAACAAGGAGCTATTACAATCAAGTGGTAAAGACAATAGATGCTAAAGTTAACAACTTCCTCTACCAAACCAAAGTTAACAGCTTCCTCTACCAAACCTCACCTACAAGGCTCTACTTTGAGAGAAAACATTTGCAGTTGGGTCACTTTACTTTGTACCCATATTGCCCTGCTGGACATATTTCATATTGTTCATATATGCTTGCTCCCTGCTACCATGGCAATTTAATTATGCTCCACTACTTTGAGAGAAGCTTAACAGATAGGACTGTATACTTAGTAAGGAATGGTTGAATCCCAAGTACATAGAAGTTAAAGGACAACTTTTTTTTTTCTTTCTGATGGTTTTGTATTGCCCATATAAAAGCAAACATATGTCCTCAAATATGAAAAATCACCACAATGTAAACAGAGTCAAGAATCTTATTGGTGGAAATTAGAAAATCGTATGTGAACATCTTTAATCCTGGATTTACAGCTTTCACAGTTAACTTCCTAACTTTCAGAAATCTCATTCTCCAAATAGGTAAAATCACTGTATTTTATTTTTTTAAGGTAATGAGACACAAGTGCAAAAGTGAATGGAACATCTGTTATAGGCACTGGCATATAATCAAAGTACATTGAACACGGGGGTCCTCATGTGTAATGAAAATAAACCATGGCTGCCTCTGCATCCAGGTACTTGGTGGGTTGCTGCAGAAGCCCTGATGGTGCAGGGTGGCATGGAATTCAAGCAAACCTGACCTAGTTTTTAAGGGAAGACAGAGTGCAACTTTGGGGATCTTTGTATACAGTTGAAAATGAAGAAGTTGGTTTGGCATTGAAGGACCTTGCTAAGGACTCTGACAAGCTAATAGGTTGCAAAAGTAAAGCAGGAAAGATAACAGAAGAAGTATGTTACAAAGCAATTGAGCATGAAACAGGAAATGAAAATTATAAGACAATAGGAATTGCCACAGTTGAGTATTTTCACCTCCAAGACTAAGAAAAGGTAAAAAAACCAAAACAAAACAAAACAAAAAAAACACTTGTTGGAGGACTGGTTGTATATTAAAAGCAGAGAACTGAAGTCTAACAGAGCTGAAACCTTTGGCTTTCAATAAAACTATATCAAAATTGTCATAAATGAGAAAGAACTTCAATTAGGAGAAACACTTAAAGAACGAGTAGTAACACAATGTAAAAACTATAGTGCTCTAACTAAAGCAGTCTGAAGAGGATGTGAGATAAACTTCAGGTTGGAGAAAAAGAGAAAAATAAAGCCACAATAAAAGAATAAGAAGAATTTGGAGGATTTATAGACTATGAAGTTTATCAGAGAGGGTTGAATAGGTGGTAAATCCAGAAACAACATGCAACTAACCAGACAGGCAGAGCAACCAGAATTCCTCCATCAGAAAGAAAAGCCCTTATTTTACCTATGGGATATCATCAGTAGGGCAGAGCTTTCCTGAAAAGAAAATAATATGGAATAGTCTTGCTGTGTCTGTTGGACACTGACACATTTTCTGAGTGTTGCAGAGAACTAAATAACTATGCAGTGCTCCAGCTGGATACAGCATGGAGCTACTCCTACTTGGAACAACTGGGATGCTTTGAAATTGCAGGAAAAAAACCTAAAGTTATCCTAGAACTCCTTTAAAATTGCTGTGATGAAAAACTATCAGAGACTGAACCACATAAAGGAAATTGTGGGAAAGAGAAGGTACTGTTTTTAAGACTTACTTGCTTCTAGGTGTCTGAAATTATCATGATGGAAATGGTGAAGAACCTTGTGAGTATCTCAATAGGGCACATCAACACTTTAAACAGTCCTGTATTGATCTGTCACAAGTTCACAATTTGTTGCAGTTGGGATTTACTGCTGAGGAAGCCTGGCTTGGACTAGGCATGTGACAAGCACATGGATCGGGTAGCCACCCACACTAGCAACAAAAGAGAGGACTTGGCCCAAATAAGAAAAGAGGAAAAAGAAGAAAAGACATTAACTGGAGAAAATACTCTTTGAAAGGAATGGTCTACCTTACTACTGTAGCCAAGCATGGCTCTCTATCAGGCCCTGAGGATTGCTGTCAGCAATCACCAGGTGTGTTGGTTAAATGATTCAGATCCTGATACCAACAACCGTCAAGAAAGCCCTCTGTAAGGGGTGCCTGGGTGGCTCAGTCGGTTGAGCGTCCAACTTTGGCTCAGATCATGATCTCATGGTCTGCGAGTTTGAGCCCCGCATCAGGCTCTGTCAGAGCCTGGAGCCCGTTTCAGATTCTGTGTCTCCCTCTCTCTCTGCCCCTCCCCTGCTCATGCTCTGTCTCTCTCTCTCTGTCAAAAATAGATAAACATTAAAAACAATTTAAGAAGCCTTCTGTAAAATATTAGCCAGTTGGTGCATAGGGGCCTTGACATGGTAGCATCATTCTGAAATTCTAATTTTGACAGTTGTATCTTCAAGTCCAAAAATCTTCACAAAGAATTTTCCTTATTTCGGGTTCCATTTAAGAAATATTAGTGTTTGTCTAGACACTTCATAATAGTCCCTCTTAATATATTTAACTTTGTCATGTTAAAAAATGGTAAAATAATCAAAGCAGATTCTCTCTCTTTCAAATCTATGACTTATATTATGTATGGCAAAACTTTATAGTATATCTAGCCAAAAGATGGTTTTAAAAATATGAATATTTTGTGAGAAATAAAAATGCAAATAATATTTGAATCAAATTATGATTACTTCAAATGAATAAAGATATTTAAATGTAAACAGTTGCTCATCTAGTTTCTATGTTGGCACTAAAAATGCATAATTTTATTTGCCTCTGAATTTCAATGTTTAGTTACTATAATAAATTACTATTACATAATTTTTCCATTTCCAATTTGTGGTGGCAAATAAAACATTAAATATAATCCATGTATTCTTTTTGGTTTACTTATCTATGTATATATTTTGATTCAAATTCATAATATTTTTAAATCATCTAAAAAATTAAATAATAGAACTATTTCTTTTATTTCTTCTACAGAACTTGATGGCTATGGATTTTGTGCACTTAGCCTGTTATGCAAGATGGGATTTTTAGAAATTATGATTTTAATATATGCAGACCATCCTCAATTGAGAATAGGTGGGGTTCTAAAAAAACTGAATTGTGTGAAAGTTTCAACAATGCATGGAACACATGATCTCAAATTAGCAGTGTTATATATGAGGCTGAAATTTTTATTATTTTGCCTACCAAAGTTATTATTTCACCTCAGTAATAAACTGGAGCCATAGTAATGTGTTGTATGCCTTCAAACGTAAGCAACCAGGATGAATTTCTTTCTATGATAAAATATATTCTTAAATTTAGCAAGAATAGTCACTCTGTAGCTCATTAATCACTAATCCCCAACAGGTCTCTCCCTGATAAACCCTAAAGCTCCTTTTGCTGACCCCTGCCATCCTGGCTACATGTTGACTAGCAAGGGCAGGCACAGAGGTTATAGAGGAAAATGAATCATAGGCACCAGGATTTTGAATATAGGAGTAGACTGATATCCGGGAAGATAGAGAAAGGAAAAATGGGTCAATATTGAGAACAGATCTCTTTCACCTTTCTCAGAATATCTCTTCCCTTGCCTCTTCACTTTCTCAGAATATCTCTTCACTTGCCTTCCTTTTCCTTTCCACTCACACTCCCAAAGATGACCACGGTTTCCTCTACTATCATCCTTGGTTATTATTAGGCTCTTGTTCATTTTAGTGCCTTTATGCAAAACAGTTGTCACTGAAGTTTTTAATTAAAATTTCTTTTTCAAAGCTAGAGCATGGCCTTTAAAGTTTTTGTTTCATTTTCGATTATAATAAATAGCAAAGAGGAAATGAAAGTATTTTAAACTTTGAACTCCTTCTTTTTAGCCATATAATCTATATATAAAAAGGTATCATTTGTCTTTATGAAAAAAATTATTTAATACAATTTGTTTGGGCACACAGCAGTTCTAGGCATTTTCTTATGGGGAATCTGGATAGTCTCAGCTGTTCTCCATATGTCCTAAATTCTTCTTTTGGAACTAGGTGTCTGGGCCAGGGATATTTTTCTCATGGAGTTGGCTGTATCACAGGATAGAAATCCCAACTGCTCATGCACTTTCTAGCCATTGGTCAACTTATACTTGCTAACATTCAATTGGCTAAAGCCAATTATTTGCAAAATTCAAAGTCAGGGGGTGGAAAAATATCTTCAACATTTTAAATGGGATAAACATCAAAGTCAAATAGTGAAGAGTATAGCTGTGTGGATGCATAAAATAGTGAGGCCATTAATATACCACAATTCTTCAAACACTATTTTGATGGCATGTTGGAGGAAATGATTCTGAGGTTCACTTAGGATTAAATGGGGTAGAATGTGGACAATAACTTTTGTCTTATTTTTTAAACTTTTATTTTTTAAAAAATTTATATTTGAGAGAGAGACAGAGACAGAGACAGAGACAGAGTGCGAGAGGGAGACAGATATAGAGAGAGGGAGACTCAGAATCTGAAGCAGGCTTCAGGCTCTGAGCTCAGCACAGAGCCTGTCCGGGGCTGGAACCCATGAACTATGAGATCATGACTTAAGCCAAAGTCGGGCGCTTAACCAACCGAGCCACCCAGGTGCCCCAACTTTTTCCCTTCTAATAAGAATTTAGAAACAAATTGATTCTAAAGGGTGACCAATATTTCTGTAACTGATTGAGAAAGGAAGAATGTGCTATGAGAAATGATCAGATTGGTAAAAGACAAGATAGTGGAGAAATTTTGGTCTAGGCTTTGGTCTAAAAAGCTAGATGATTGTGTATTTAATTCTGTATGTAATAGTATGTATGTAATAATAAGTTATGGAAGATTTTGAACGGAGTAATGGCATACTGGCTTACTTTATGAGAGGAACATACTGGCTGCTATTTTGGTCTGAGTAATTGGAAGCATGTAGTTTTCATTTACTGAGGGCTTGGGTACTTAAACATAATATTATTATCCTCTATCTAAACACTGATATTTTGTATTTAAAAAATACATTTACAAAATCAAAAATACTTGAAAGGTGTTTAAAGTTATCAGCTAGGGGTTTGTTTCGGGTTTTTTTGGAGTTTTAGATATAATTTATTGAAAAAGTCATTTTTGTTGTTTCTCTGGAATCTTATTCCTTTACGATCACTTTATTTTTTTTTTCTTTGCAAATTTTTATTTAAATTCTAGTTAGTTCACATACAGTACAATATTGTTTTCAGGAGTAGAATTCAATGATTCATCACTTACATACAACCCCCAGTGCCCATCACAAGTGCCCTCCTTAATACCCATCCCCTATCTAGCCCATCCCCACCCACCTCCCTCCATCAACCCTCAGTTGTTCTCTGTCACTCAGAGTCTCTTTTTTTTTAAGTTTATTTATTTATTTTGAGAGAGACAGAGACAGCATGAGTGGGGGAGAGGCAGAGAGAGAGGGAGAGGGAGAGAGAGAGAATCCCAAGCAGGCTCCATTCTACCAGTGCAGAGTGTGAGGTGTGGCTCAAACACACAAAGGCATGAGATCATGACCTGAGCCAAAGCCAAGATTCAGATGCTTAACTGAGCCACCCAGGCACCCCATTCAGAGTCTCTAATGGTTTGTCTGTCTCTTTTTTTCCATATGTTCATCTGTTTTGCTTCTTAAATCGCACACGTGAGTGAAAATCATTTGTCTTTCTCTGCCTGACTTATTTCGCTTAGCATAATACACTCTAGCTCCATCCAAGTTGTTGCAAATGGCAAGATTTCATTCTCTTTGATGGCTGAGTAATATTCCGTTGTGTGTATGTATGTAAGTATGTGTGTGTATACATAATCTTTAGCCATTCATTAGTAGATGGACATTTGGGCTCTTTCCACAGTTTGGTGATTGTTGCTAATGCTGCTGTAAACATTGGGGTGCATGTACCCCTTCAAAGCAGTATTTTTCTATCCTTTGAGAAAATACCTAGTAGTGCAAATGCTGGGTGCAAATGTAGGGTAGTTCTAGTTTTAATTTTTTGAGAAACCTCCATACTGTTTTCCAACATGGCTGCACCAGTTTGCATTCCCACCAACAGTGCAAGAGGATTCATCTTTCTCCACATCCTCACCAACATCTGTTGTTTCTTGTGTTGTTGATTTTAGCCATTCTGACAAGTATGAGGTGGTATCTCAGTGTGGTTTTGATTTGTATTTCCCTGATGATGAGTGATGTTGGGCATCTTTTCATGTGTCTGTTAACTATTTGCATGTCTTCTTCTTTGGAAAAATGTCTGTTCCTGTCTGCCCATTTCTTACCTGGGTTGTTTGTTTTTTGGGTGTTGAGTTTGATAAGTTCATTATAGATTTTGGATACCTAACCCTTTTCCAGATACGTCATTTGCAGATATCTTCTCCTATTCTGTCAGTTGCTTTTTATTTTTGTTTATTGTTCCTTCACTGTGCAGATTTTTATCTTGATAAAGTCCTGATTGTTCATTTTTGGTTTTGTGTCCCTTGCCTCTGGAGATGTGTCTAGCAAGAAGTTGCTGGCTGAGGTCAAGGAGGTTGTTGCCTGTGTTGTCCTCTAGGATTTTGATGGTTTCCTGTTTCTGGGTTTTTTATTCTGTTCCATTGATCTATGTGTCTGTGTTTGTGCCAGTAACATACTGTCTTGATTACTAAAGGTTTGTGATATAGCTTGAATTCTGGAGTTGTGGTGTCTCCAGCTTTGCTTTTTCTTTCTCAGGAATTCTTTGGCTATTCAGGGTCTTTTGTTGTTGCATACAAGTTTTAGGATTATTTGTTCTAGCTCTGTGAAAAATGCTGGTGGTTTTTTTGATAAGGATTACATTAAATGTATAGATTGCTTTGGGTATTAGATGACATGATACTCTATGCAGAAATCCCAAAAGACTTCACCAAAAAATTTGCTAGAACTAATACGTGAATTCAGCAAAGTCACAGGATATAAAATCAAGGTAAAGAAATTTGTTGCATTTCTATACACCATAATGAAGCAGCAGAAAAAGAAATCAGGGAATCAATCCCATTTACAGTGACACCAAAAATAATAAGATACCTAGGACTAAACTAACCAAAGAGGTAAAAGATCTGTACTCTGAAAACTATAGAATACTTATGAAAGAAATTGAAGACGACACAGAAAAATGGAAAAACATTCCATGCTTATGGATTGTAAGAACAAACATTATTTAAAAACTAGGGAATTTTAAATGTAAAATAAGAGTGAAGAGGTTGTTACTATATACTAATTCCTATAGCTGGTCGCAAGGCCACAGGTGGTATTTTCAACTGCTTCCCTCTTTTATCTATGCCATGTTTCCTTTGCTCTCAGGCAGCACCACAGAATACTTTATCTGGTAGGCTATTCCAAAATACCTCATGCATGTAATTTATTTTTTGTTTTTTGTTTGTTTGTTTGCACAAGATCAGTGGGCATGCACAGTCTTAGATTACAAGGAGTAGACCATATACTCTCAAGTAGGTCATGGATATGATCACAAGATTCACTTCTTCATTCTATTTTTCACCCTCTGGATCCTTGTATTTTGTCTGGGAAGAAAAATGATGCCCCATATTAGTAAGTTGCTATGATTTAGGATAAGAAAAAAAAAAACCTTTCAAGTTGTTGTCACCATTTAGAATATTAGATACGTATTTTATATTAATTCCAGTGTACTCTAGGGCAACTACTTCTGAAAGATGGAATACATGTCAAGATTGGTGAGTCCCATGAGTAATAGTGTACAACCTTGTATCTTTAATTTTAAAAATCATTTTGGTCATAAATATTATTGTTGGTTATAATATTAAATAACACATTTAGTAATTTTCATAAGGTAATGCTTTCTAAAGTATAGTGTGTATAATGGTGATTTCCAATCAGTAATGTCTCTTTTTCAGGGTGGGAAACATTCACTGTAAAAAAGAAAATCCACCATACTATTTGATTGTCTGAGGGGATGATGACACATGGAATTGGTTCATGTCACTGGAAAATTCTACATCTACTAGTGTTGGCAATCAGGTCAGCCTTGATAAGGAGAAGTCAATATTCGGCTATGTACAGTGTTTATCCCTGCTGCCACTATCACTTGGTTCATGAGTCCTTTGTGGGAAAACTGAGTGTGGCAGGGTAAAGGGTTACTTGACATTTATAGGCTTTCCTACAGTTGAAGGCTTTTTTGAGCATTCATACAGGACGAAGATATCACACTCTTGGAATATTTGAAGCTGAGCATTTGCATCCCTTTTCCCCAAAGCTGATCATTAGATTTCTAATATTACTCTTAAAAACTCACTTAAAATATAGTCTAACTATTAGCTGTTAGACATCCTTACCTCTAACCATCTCTTCTTTCTAATAGAGGTGGCGGTGAGATATATCATTAACATTTTCAGCCCAGGAGCGTCTCACCAAAATATTGCATGTTGTGCTGGTGCTAGAAAATTTTAGAGGCCTGTCTTTAAAATAAGACTAATTTTTTTCTGCATTATCTGTATATTTGTAATGTCTATGAAGCCATAAGTGTAGATTGAGGAAAGTGATAGGGTGGATATTTTAGGCTAATGAGCTGTGTGCTCATGCAACCTACTTGTGCCTTCAAACTTATTTGAACCTAGCCTCATTTCTAATGTTCAATAATAAATATTGTTCACTGTGCATACAACACCAGCTCATGATGGGCACTCAAGTGATATCACCTGGAGTGATCACCTGGTATCTCAGAGTAAACCATTCAGTTTATGTTAGTGCTCAGAAAAGCTAGGAACAACTTTTTAAAAAGGTATCTTTCCTTATTTCCCCAAGATATCATGGATTATCTCCAGAACTCTAGGGGCATCTACTTAGGATTTCCAGTAAGAGTTTCTTATGGATTAAAGAGAATTCTATTTTGTCATATACTTGTTCGGGTCACTATATATAATCATGAAGATTGGGCACTCTCTAATTCCAAGGAATCTCCCACATTTTTGTCAACTTTGAATGGTATCCTTGGAGTTGCACAGTGAATGGAACTAATGCAGCCTGAACATTGTACCTGCTGCCTCAAATAGTCCAGTAGTAGAGATGAGTATGTCACTCTCTGGAGAAGATTGAGAACCTTCACTTCCTTTAGATTCCACATAAAGTAGAAAGCTTCCAGGTTTCCCAATATACATTTATGTCCAAAATATCAATTTGTCTCCAAATTGTTAAAATATGCAATAGGTATGATGTATCTTTTGCAATAATAAAATATGCTGAGGGCAGTACTTGGTACTTTACCTTGGATAATTTATTATAATATAAACCAAGACTACTTGACCTCCAAGACCATCATTGAATTGGGTATCTTAACTTTTTGTTATTCTTTTATTAACTCATAACTTGGGATGTTTGGTGTTTTGAGAATGTCTGGTGATTCTAGATTTCCAAATGTTAGTAGAATGCTGTCACAGTGTAATTGAGAGTAGGACCTCCTATGGCATGGTAAGATGATGATCAAAGTCCTTGTGGACTAAACTGTGGCCCAAGTCAGGGAGTTGACATTATAAGCTGAATGTGTGCTAATATTACTGGCAGGTGAAAATACAGTTTCTAATAATCTCTGCTTGTTAGGATGGGTACAAGAGGACATTCTAGATCAATAGCTACATACCAGTCAAGGGCTGTGTTGATTTCTTTAGTAAAAGTAGACATCTGAATTAACGGACGAAATTGAATTAAGTTTATAATAAGCTTAATGTATTAAAAAAAAACAGTATCTCATCTGTGTTCTATTTAGGGAAACAGATAAGTTACATATAGGAATCACCATCTTTCCTTGGTCAGCTAAAGCTCAATAGTAATGTTTATGATGACTGCAAGAATATGTTATTGCTTTTGGCTTACTGTTTGAAAAAAGAAAGCAGTTCCATTGGGTTTCATTAGACTCTTCCTATCATAAATGCTGTTTTATATGGGTAACTACTTCAACCATAAATTCAGAAACTAGAGATTTAACAGCCCACCATACCAATTATGTGTCAGGTGAAAATTTAATTTTCCCTCCTCAGTGCACAACAGTGTTATCCTGGACCACAGAAATAAACATTAATTTAGAGATGGTATCCAATCTAATCAATTTCCTAAATTTTGGTTATTTCCCTTTTAGCAGTGATTAATGATCCTGGTGAATGTTTGCAGGTGAATTTCTGTAGTGATAGAAGTATTTATAGTACACATTTGCATGTTATTTCTCAAAATTACCTACCATTATTCTATTTCTAGATACTCTTAAGTCTATGAAGTAACTCAGGTATAGGAACTGAAATTAGGTATAGAAATGATTCTTAATGTCAGTGCTCTGTTTGCCAAACCTAGCATAAATTTTGGTTGTGAATAAGGCAGAATCTATTTGAAATATCAATCTCAGTCCTATAGACTCCATGATAAATTAGCAAACTTCCTGTTTGATAATTCCTGTTTATCAAATCAGTCTGGTGATTTCTCTGATCTCATTTCTGGCCTATCCATTTTGTATCTGGGGTTAAATTTCAAGTGTTGCACCCCATCAACAAGCCATCCCCAGGAGCAGTGCCATTCTTGCCTTTTCACAGATGCATGTACTCTTCTCACTAAAGGTGTTCTCGATGCATTGGTGAGTGTAATGTTTTCTGGGTCTCCTTAGTTTGGGGAATAGTTTAAGATATTATATGTGAGAAATGCATCCTTAAGTCCTTTTCTTCCTTCATCTACATATTCAAAGGAATTTTTAGGTTGTCCACTTATGTTAGTGTGAATGATCTTTCATCAAGATTTTAGTAACCATACAAGTAAATTAAATGATTGTTTCTATGCAAGATTATATATATATATATATATATATATATATATATATATATATATATACACACACACACACAACACACACATACTGTATTCTTTTTTGATATAAGCTTTTTTCTTTGGCATTTGAATATGTAATTTCATACATCTGCTGGAATCTGATTTTAGTTAAAGATAATAAGAGAGCTGTTGAGTATGGAAAATGGGAAGGATTGAATTCTCTTTGGAAGAAACGGCTTTGGTCAAATAAGTTTAAGATTTTTGAGTAGGACAGGAATAGTCGCATAAGACAGAGGTAATGTCTCAGTTGGAAATAAAGGTTAGAGTCTGGATATTTGGTGTATTTTAAGACATCCAAATCTCTCAATAGGTCCTTATGCCTACATTCAGGGTTTTATTCTTTTCCTTATCAAAGCTTTGTCACATTTGATGCATTGTCAGGTTGTTAATTCAACCTACATAAATTGAAAACCCTTAGGATCAAGTTTTAGTTTGATTTTCATCTATCTCAGCCTAGAGGCAAAAAGAAATGAGAGATACTGAAAATCCTTGGTTGTCTGTCTGAGTTTTGAGCTGAGAATTTAGAACCTTGAGCTTGTTACAGTTTTCTTTAAGCTATTCAGAAAAATTAAAAGCAACCAGCCCACCCTAGAGCCTTGAATTCCTCATACTCTTCATTCCGTTCTTTTTAGAGGTGACTCAATCTCTCAAAGCCTTGTCATTAATAGACACTTTATTCTAGGTGACCACAGGTAATAATTTAATTAGCTGTTTTTCCCCTAAATGTCATGGGCTGCCAGAATCCCATGTCTTAATCCAACTGGAATCTTCTCTGCCTTTAGCCACAAGCCATAAAACAAATGCCACCTTCCTATCATGTTCCTAAAGTTTTCTGACCCACATTTAATCCAGTTACCAATTTTTATATCAGTCAACAGTCTTAATTGTAAATGATCAAAGCTTATTATATATTATTAACTAAGTGATTCATTAAATATTGAGTAACTCAAAATATTTTTGAGGGCCGAGGACCTATGGTCTAAGCTATCAGAAACAGTACCTCCGAAAATGAAATAATCCAAAATTTCAATTATATTGTAATTTCTGACACCTCTGTCAGGAAATTAACCCAGGGGCCATCTAAAGTGTAACCTGTCACTGATGAGACAGAGACAGAGAAAGAGAGGGAGACACAGAGAGCGTGAAAGAATTTAAATCCTGGAAAACAGAAATGATTGAAAAATGTTCAGTACACTGGCAATCCTTGTTTATTGTTCAAATTTAAGTCTAAAACCTTTAAACAGCTGCTTATGAGTTGTTTATAGGTTTGTTGGCCTTTTTGGAATTTTTAAATTTAGACTGGTAGAGTGGAAAACAGACCTCCACACTGGAGGATAGCTATTGCTAGACTACAGATATGGAAACTTTGCTTGCTATTGTCTACATATATGGGGTCAAAGTCAAAGCCAGCAAATGAGGAAGGGTTGGCAGGAGTAATCTACTCTTGATAGATCTTAATTTGATCCTTATTTTACCCTCTACTCCATACTGTTTTTACTCAGTATGTGGGATTTCTTTTTTTTTTCTCCCACAGGAAAACACATATAGAGTTCCAAATTATTTATTTATTCTTGTACTATTAAAAAATAATTTCAGTAGAGCTACCACAGTGTTATATTAGTTTTAGTTGTAAAATATAGTGATTCAACAATCCCGTACATTACTCAGTGCTTATTATGATGTGTACTCTTAATCCCCATCACCTATTTCACTCATCCTCCCCACCCAACCTCCCCACCCACCCACCTCTGGTAGCCATCAGTTTGTTTTCTAAAGTTAAATTTAAAAAAAAATTAAAGTTTATTTATTTTTTGAGAGACAGAGAGAGAGTGTGAGCAGGAGAGGGGGAGTCACAGAATCCAAAGCAGGCTCCAGGCTCTGAGCTGTCAGCACAGAACCCAAGGTGAGGCTTGAACTCATGAACTACAAGATGATGACCTGAGCCAAAGTTAGATGAAGTCAGATTAACTGACTGAGCCACCCCGGTGCCCCTGTTTTCTATGGGCAGGCTGCAAGTGGGGGCGGGGCAGAGAGAGAGGGAGACACAGAATCCAGGAGCAGTCTTCAGGCTCTGAGTTGTCAGCACAGAGCCTGACACAACGCGGGGCTTGAACCCATGACTATGAGATCATGACCTGAGACAAAGTCAATCGCTTAACCAACTGAGCCACCCAGGCGCCCCTTCCTCATCCAGTTTCGAAACTTAATAAAGTGGTTTTTCTTTTAATTTGGTATGTTAAAAATGAGCAGCAGATTCAGAGGTCTTTCTGAAATTTGCACTTCAAAAATAATAATTTTACTTCACATATTAGGATCAACCTACATTTATGTAAAAATGAATATATTTAATTACATTAATTTACCTGTCATCTGAGTTACTTAAGCATACAAAATTGTATTTGCATTTTTCATACTATATTCACTGTTTTTTTTTTCACTTTTGCCTTTCCAAACTAGCAGTAAATGACTTTTTTAAAGAGTGAACCTAACTTCTTATCAATGACCAAGTGAAATAGGGTTAATATTAAGTATAGGATTTTTTTTTTCATTTACTTCAATCACTCCTTTTTGAGGATTGAAGGAAGAACTAGAATTTAGTGTTAACGTGTATTTCTGGCTGGCTGGGAAAGTCTTCTTTAAAAATAATTGTTTTAGTAATTAATGACCATGGAGATTGTAACTTCTCTAAATTCACGACCTTGGTATTAAGACACAGAAAGAGGTTGCATGTGGTCTGTAACTGACCTGTAGAGATGGTTAAGCAGCCACACCATGAAACCTAAAGGTAGTAGGTATGAACTGTGTTAGTTTGCAAGGGCTACCATAATGAAGTAACCCTGACCCGGGGGCTTCAATAACAGAAATATATTTTCTCTTGGTTCTGGAGGCTAGAAAGCTGAGATCGAGGTGCGGCAAGTTCAGTTTCTTCTCAGGCCTCTCTCCTTGCCCTGCAGGTGATCATCTCCCTGTGTCCTCACATGTCCTTTCATCTGTGTATGTGTCCTATTCTCCTTTTCTTACAAGGACACTGGTCATATTGGATTAGGACTCACCCCAATGACACTTCATCTTAAACACCTCTTTAAGGAACCTCTCTCTAAATACTGTCACATTCTGACATACTGGGGATTAGGATTTCAGCATGTGAATTTGAGCGCCACACATTTCACCCTATGATACCAACCAAAATGTTCACAGAAGTCTTCATCCACACATTTTTTGAGCCCCCAAAAGCCCAAATTAAGCCATGCCCAAATTCTACCACTTGGGATAGCAACCTTTCTAGTGAAGAAGAAATTATATTTTGGGCCTTGATGTGAATTACAAGTCTCTGTTCACTAATTCAAATTTATCATTTTTGTTCATATTTGCCCTCCTTGCTCAAGTAATTGATTCTCTGATAAGTGGTATACTAGTAAATGTAATGGTAGCCTATCAACATGCACAATACAGTATCATTTCTTTATTGTTGTTTACATACACATTTATTCTTACTTTTTAAAATTATTTTCAAAGTTTTTGTTTTTAAATTTACATCCAAGTTAGTTAACATAGAGTGTAATGATAATTTCAGGAGTAGAATTTAGTGATTCATCACTTACATATAATACCCAGTGATCATCCCAACACGTTTCCTCCTTAGTGCCCTTTGCCCATTTAGCCCATCCCCCCCCCCACCTAACACCCCTCCAGCAACCCTCAGTTTGTTTTCTGTATTTAAGCGTCTCTTATGGTTTGTCCCCTTCTTAGTTTTTATATTATTTTTGCTTCCCTTCCCATATGTGCATCTGTTTTGATCTTAAATTCCACATATGAGTGAAGTCACATGATATTTTTCTTTCTCTGACTTATTTCGCTTAGCATAATACCCTCTAATTCCATCCACATTGTTGCAAATGGCAAGATTTCATTCTTTTTGATACCCAGTAATACTGCATTGTATACATATACTGCTTCTTTTATCCATTCATCAGTCAATGGACACTTGGGCTCTTTCCGTATTTTGTCTGTTGTCAATAGTGCTGCTATAAACATTGAAGTTCATGTGCCCCTTTGAAATAGCACTCCTGTGTCCTTTGGATCAATACCTAGTAGTGCAATACTGGGTCATAGGGTAGTGTTATTTTTCATTTTTTGAGGAACCTCCATACTGTTTTCCAGAATGGCTGCACCAGTTTGCATTCCCACCAGGTGTCCAAAAGGGTTCCCCTTTCATCGCATCCTTACCAACATCTGTTGTTGCCTGAGTTGTTAATTTTAGCCATTCTGACAGGTGTGAGGTGGTATCTCATTATGGTTTTGATCTGCGTTTCCCTGATGATGAGGAGGAATTTGGGCATTTTTTGATGTGTCTGTTAGCCATCTGGATGTTTTCTTTGGAGAAGTGTCTATTCATGTCTTTTGCCCATTTCTTCACTGGATTATATGTTTTTTTTGGGGGGGGTGTTGAGATTGGTAAATTCGTTATAGATTTTGGATACTAACCCTTTATCTTATATGTCATTTGCAAATATCTTCTCCCATTCCGTCAGTTGCCTTTTAGTTTTGTTGACTGTGTTTTTTTGTTTGTTTTTTGTTTTTTGTTTTGTTTTATCTTGATGAGGTCCCAGTAGTTCATTTGGCTTTTGTTTCCCTTGCCTCTGGGGACATGTCAAGTAAGAAATTGCTGCGGCTGAGTTCAAAGAGTTTGTTGCCTGTTTTCTCTTCTAGGATTTTCATGCCTTCCTGTCTTACATTTATATCTTTCATCCATTTTGTGTTTATTTTTATGTTTGGTGTAAGAAAGTAGTCTATGTTCATTCTTCTGTTGTTGCTGTCCAGTTTTGCAAACACCATTTGCTGAAGAGACTGTCTTTTTTCCATTGGATATTCTTTCTTGCTTTGTCAAAGATTAGTTGACCATATGTTTGTAGGTTCATTTACAGGTTCTCTATTCTGTTCCATTGATCTGTGTGTATGTTTTTGTACCACTACCATACCAACTTGATGATTACAGTTTTGTAATACAGCTTGAAGTCTGGAATTGTGATGCCTCTACCTTTGGTTTGCTTTTGCAACATTACTTTCACTATCTGGGTCTTTTCTGGTTCCATACAAATTTTTGAATTGTTTGTTCTAGCTCTGTGAAGAATGCTGGTGTTATTTCGATAGGTATTTCACTGAATATCTAGATTGCTTTGGGTAGTATTGACATTTTAACAATATTTATTCTTCCAATCCATGAGCATGGAATGTTTTTCATTTTTTTTGTCTCTTCTTCAATTTCTTTCATAAACTTTTCATAGTTTTCAGTGTATATATTTTTTTAATTCTTTGGCTATATTTATCCCTATGTATTTTATGGGTTTTGGTGCAATTGTAAATGGGATTGATTCCTTGATTTCTCTTTCTGCTGCTTCATTATTGGATATACAAATGCAACTAATTTCTGTACATTGATTGTATATCCTGCGACTTTGCTGAATTCATGGATCAGTTCTAGCAGTTTTTTGGAGTCTGGGTTTTCTCCATACAGTAGCATGTTGTCTGCAAAGAGTGAAAGTTTGACTTCCTCCATTCCAGTTTGGATGCCTTTTATTTGTTTGCATTGTCTGATTGCTGAGGCATAGTATCCAACACTGTGTTGAATAACATAAATGACTTTCTTATGTTAAAAATATCACACCATCACAGTACACATCATAGTATATCAGGATTTCTTCTAAATTATTATCTATCACTATTATAAAATATTTTAAATTAAGCTTTCCAACTGGAGAGATTTTACTAATTAATAAGATATTACCTTTATAGGTATGCTTTTCAGCTTTAGAAAATATTGAATCATCAAGGAATTCTACAGTTCCTAACAGATGAAATTTATCAGCAAGAACTGTATGTCCTCTGAAAAAATGAACTTCTTATATCAGTAACTTACTTGTATGATTCAATTTAGTTATGATTTTTTTCCAGAGATGAGCTAGGTGAAGAATATATACATAAAGGATTTTTCCACCTTATTTTACCTTTGCAAGTGAGTTCTAGTCATATGTTCAGTATTTATTAGGCAAAAATAATTTTTCTATCAGATAGTTTGGTTGTTGATCATCAGATAGATGATCATTGTCATTTTGCTTGGGCCTTGGTGTAGATGAGCTACATTCAGGGCCTTTTGTCCAATGATTCTACTAATATCACTGTACAAGCCTTTTCAATCACAGAAGTCTAGGTGTGTATAATCATTGGTATACATCTCTAGAGGATTTGATAAACAGATCCCTTCCTTTTCTTTTGACTGCTATTACCATCCTTTTTCAGATATCACACTCTTCTTCCAACGTTTTTTATTTTTTTATTTTTGGGACAGAGAGAGACATAGCATGAACGGGGGAGGGCCAGAGAGAGAGGGAGACACAGAATCGGAAACTGGCTCCAGGCTCTGAGCCATCAGCCCAGAGCCTGACGCGGGGCTCGAACTCACGCACCGCGAGATCGTGACCTGGCTGAAGTCGGACGCTTAACCGACTGCGCCACCCAGGCGCCCCATCACACTCTTCTTCCTACCCTTTTTCCATCAGGCCATTCTTATTCACTTACTCTTCTAGAGTAATCTTCAGTTTTCCCCTGGATGAGTGTTTATATTCACTAGCATAGCTTTTATTACAACTTTGGAGCTGACAATTATGAAGTACTTATTCCAACCTCAGACTTCGTTTTGTTTTGGAATTAGCTATTCAGTGACCTACTGAACATCTTCACTGGGATGTCCAAGAAGTGTCTCAACTCAACATGCTAAAAATTGATCTCTGGATACTCCTGTCACTGTCTGATTTTATAACAGCTAAATTCCTCGGGGCAGAGATTTCTGTGTTGCTGGACAATGCTGTTGAAATTATCCAGACCCTCTCTTTAATCCTCTAAGAGGCTTATAATGGTTTATTTGGGGTGTATAGGGGATAAGGGAATGCTATGGTTTCTGGAGGATAGATTGATATGTTATCATACAAAGCCAGTAATGCCAAACTTAAACCAGGGAAAGAGTAAGCACAACAGTTCAACAAAACTCTGATTTCACATGTTCTAATTTTTCACTTTCTCTGCCTTCATTGCCAGATACAGGGTGGATATATATACTTGCCAAGGATGTATCAGAAAAATAAGAGGGAAAAGGCTTAGGACCAGTATTTTAAAATCTGCACTATGACTAGGAAAATGATGGTATTATAAATTGTTTATCTAGTAGTAATACATTTTTTAAACTCAATGTTGCTGAATATGTTTGTCCTAATAGCAGATTAAGTAAATTTGACCCATCCTCTTATGGAAAAAAAAAGGCGGATATAATATTAATAAAATATCTTGATGGATGAATTATCGAACTAACAAGGAATATAAAAATTATAGGTCAAGGTTCAGGAAAATATGAAAACCTACGGTGGCTCTATGCCAACTTTGACAAATATGTTTCTAATTTTAATTTTTTGTAATGTTTATTTATTTCTAAGAGAGAGAGAGGCAGACAGACAGAGTGTGAGCTGGTGAAGGTCAGAGAGAGAGACACACACACACAGAATCCGAAGTGGGCTTCAGGCTCTGAGCTGCCAGCACAGAGCCCAATGCAGGGCTGGAACCCACGAACTGCGAGATCATGACCTGAGCCAAAGTCGGACGCTTAACCTACTGAGCCACCCAGGCACCCCAATATGTCTCTAATTTTAAATGAGACTGCAGAGAGGAATAAGTGAGTAGAAGTTTGGCAGACTTGTAGGTCTAAAGGGATAAAAATTAGAGTTCAATAACTAAAAGAAAAGGATCTGATAGACCCCAATATTTTGGATGCAAAAGCCCAAAGGCCTTTGGTACAGGATTAATGGTAAGCTAGAAATGACTATCCTTCACAGCAATCGAAATCAAACATCAAATCATCTCATACCCTATTTAGAATATGGCCAGGATGGTTATTTCTCCCTCTCCTAACTGTCTAGAAACATACATAAAACATCTCTGGAATAATGTAAGTACACCTGAAGTCAAATTATTTTCACAAACAATTATCAGTACATATCCATTATGTAACATAGCATTGTATAAGAAAAAAAAAAAAACACCTAAATAATGAGACTCTAGTTCTTTGAATTGTAAGAAATAAAATTGTAGAATATTTATTATTAAACTAAATAAAATTGGAAAATCAGCCAATATTTAGAAATTACAAAGTAGAATCAGAGAGTAAATTTTAAATTTCAAAATAAAATAATAATGTAATGACAAAATAAGTGTAAGCAAGAATAACAGTCCTTAACAAACCTGAGTTAAGAGCAGATGAGATACAACTGAAAAGATAATGAAAGTAATTCTAATTTTTCACCAATGGAGTGTTAGAAGGATAAAAGGAAGAAAATAGCACAGACTCAAAACCTTCAAAAATGATTGCTGAGAATTTGCTGAAACATCAAGTCTTTCTGCTATCATTTTAGAGGCACTATGAACTTCCAGCAGGAATACTACAAAGATAATAACTCAAAACATACAGACTTCGGATTTTCCTTTCCATTTTTCCTTCCAAAATACTTGCATGAGTAAACCTTTCTGGGACAATGGAATCTGGAGGACTCATAATTTCTTTCAATAAACCATTATTTGTTCTATGTTAAAAAAAAAAAAAAGAAAAGAACTTAGAATCTCATAACAAGACTATGGACATACATAGTAAAGGACAAAAATCTCAAGTAGCCAGAATAAAATAATAGGTTACCTCCATGCAGATCAGTCTAATGTTTGACTTTTCTTTTTTTTTTTTTTTTTTTTTTTCAACATTTTTTTATTTATTTTTGGGACAGAGAGAGACAGAGCATGAACGGGGGAGGGGCAGAGAGAGAGGGAGACACAGAATCGGAAACAGGCTCCAGGCTCCGAGCCATCAGCCCAGAGCCTGACGCGGGGCTCGAACTCACAGACCGCGAGATCGTGACCTGGCTGAAGTCGGACGCTTAACCGACTGCGCCACCCAGGCGCCCCTAATGTTTGACTTTTCAATAGAGACAGAGCCAAATGATCAAGGGATAATTTTTAAGGGCTAAAAAAAGACTGTCAATCTAGAATTCTACAGCCAGTGAATAAACAAAATAGTTTCAAGCAAATACAGAGATAACATGACTGAATTAAGAAAGCACTGGATGCTTTCTTTAGGCAGAGAGAAAATGATTACAGATAGAAGCTCAAAGATACAGATTGAAGACTAAAACTTTAAATCTGTAAGTAAACATAAATTAATCTTCATTACACAATACATTAACAATGTGTTATGGAGTATTATACAAAAGAAAAGTTAAATGTGCAGTATCATGAAATGCAGAGTTGTACTAGTAAATAATAACCAACAGAAAGCTGATCAGGCTATATTAATATCTGACAAATTAGACTTTAAGAGAAAAAAATATGAGTAGTCAGAATATATATATTCAGTAGTGTGAATATATGCATGTAAAGGAAATTGGATATTTTAACACATCTTTCTCAGAAATGAATAGAACAAACGAGTAAAAAATCTATAAAGATATACTTGATTTGAAAAGCAATATTAACAAAACCATCATAATTGAGGCTTAGAGGGCACTGCATCCACACCACTGCAGATTACACATTATCTTTAAGCACACATGAAACATTTACAATGTGACCATATGCTGAGCCATAAAACATGTTTCAAAAACATCCAAAGGACTGCAACCATACAAAGAATATTGTGTGACACAATAGAATTAAGATGTGAATCATTAACTAAAAGGAAAAATAGAAGATCCCCATGCCATTCAAAAATAACAAATACACTTACAAATATCACAAAGATAAAAGAAGAAATCACAATGGATATTGGAAAATATAATGAATTGAATGAGAAGGAAAATACTTTACATTTGTGGGATTTAACTAAAGACAGATTCAGATAAGAATTCTTAGACTTGATTGAATGTATTCAAAAATCAAAGTTGAAAATCAACAACATCATTCCTTTAAAGAAATCATTAAAATGAATGAAACTGAAATTCAGAAGAAAAAAACTTAAGAAAAATATGTAAAGATATATGAATTGCAAGAACAAATCAATAAGGAATGTAAAAAATATTGAAGACAAAAATTAGGCAGCCAAAATCCTTAAAATAACTGATAGACAGCTGTGAAGCTCATCAAGTAAAATAATAAATAATGCAAGCACAAACTACATTAAACGTAAAAAAATTGGCATCTACCCTCAAAACTAATGCCAGAAAAAGTGCATATTACAATCTTTTTAAAAATTATCATGAAGGCTTAAATCACGTGAAAAAAATGCCTAGAGAAAGAAACTAGCAAAACTGACACAAGAAAACACTGAACTTCCTATACTATAAATTGAATTAATCCATCAATCAATTGTAAAATACTTTCCCACAGGGAAAACATCAGTCCCCTATGGCTTTAATGTTGAAGTTGCATTTCAAAAGAAACATTTAAGAAGAAAAAAGAACAAGAGAGATTTCTTCCAGGGGCGCCTGGTTGGCTCAATCAATTAAGCATCTGACTCTTGATTTTAGCTCAGGTCATGGTCTTACAGCTCATGAGTTCAAGTACTATGTCTGCTTGGAATTCTCTCTTTCCTTCTCTCTCTGCCCATTCTCTTCTCTCTCTCTCTCTCTCTCTCTCTCTCTCTCTCTCTCTCTCTCTCTCTCTCTCAAAATAAATAAACATTAAGAAGATAAAAGAGATTTCTTCCTGCCTGACGGCTTTAAACATCATCTTTTCCTTGACTTAGGTGAACTGAAACACTGGTTGTCGCTGAGTCTATTTCCTGGAACCTACTCTTGGTGAACGTGCTGTGAAGATTTTTGAAAGGACAGTAAAGGATTTGAAAAGTTACATAAACTTAGTTGATAACGTAGTGGCAGGGTTTGAGAGGATAGACTCCAGTTTTGAAAGTGCTACTTGTGGGATCAAATGCTATCAAACAGCATTGAATGTTACAGAGAAATAATTTATGAAAAGAGGAGTCCATAGATGTGGCAGACTTCACTGTCCTCTTGTTTTAGGAAATTGCTGCAGCCACTTCAACCTTCAGCAAGCACTACTCTGAACACCCGGCAGTCATCAGAATGGAGACAAGACCCTCCACTAGCAAAAACATTACAACTTGTGAAAGTTCAGGTGGTGATTAGCATTTTTTAGCAATAAAGCATTTTTTACTTAAGTACACACATTGTTTTTTTAGACATATGCTTAGTAGACTATGGTATAGTGTAAACATGACTTTTATGTGCATTGAGAAACCAAAAAGCTTGTTTGACTTGCTTTAATGTGACATTGGCTTTAGTGCAGTGGTCCAGAGCAAACTCACAATATCACCAAAGTATGCCTGTACTGTTTATATTGGCTATTGTTTTGGCTCCATATCCTAATGTAGAACTCTATTTCATGCTACCTTTCCTTTTGGTGGTAAGTATCATTTTAAACCAGAAGCTAAGAATGCATCATTTCAAAAGGAAACACAGTTAAGCATATGTCCTCTACAGGACTATCTATATCTGTGTATAGTAATATGAAAATACATATAATACATATTATAAAAAATATCCACATGTAATAGACATATATGCTCTCCACTTGAAACTCACTCTTCAGTGTTTCATAATTTTATCTAGAAGATTGCTCTTGGAACAAAACTAAAGGTTTTGGGGACGAGTGAAGGACAATGAAACCTTTCTCTTCCATCTCCCAACTCATAATCCCAGAGTGAAGGCTATTACTCTACTATTGTTCAGTCTCATGAGCCAATCTTCAAAAACATCTGCAATTACATTCTGATTGTTAATGGCTTATGGTTAGAGCTCACTGTATAATGTCTCTTGTTTTTAATTTTACTCCCCCAAAATTTGATTCATAAGAGTATATTTTTACAATCCTTGAAGTGATGATGCATGCATAGTTCATTGATATCTGAGTGAGTGAATAGGACATTTTTGGCTAACACTGTTTATTTTGTTTCTTTGGTGGTTAGTGTCATCTTGTCTCTTTATAGGTAGAGTTGAGCTTCCCTGTTCTGAATATTTGAGCATTCCTTTTTCTAATATTTGTTTGACATATGTGCACAGGGCAACTTGGTTTTCCATCAGATTTTCATTAGAAATTTTTGTACAATTACACGATCACATATAACTTAGGATACGTATTTTCTTGGGTCCACTTGTAATGGTCCTAACTAGTAATGAATTCTAATGTGATGACAAGACAATATTGGCTAAAACAAAATTGTTCTATTTAGTGGACTATGCAGATTATTGATGTATGGCAATGCCAAATTATTTCCAAGAATGTGAAGAAATACAACACTTTTTAAATACTATCCTAAAACAAAAAAAAGTAAAAATAAGTAAAAATAATGAATAAGAGGGCTCTTTAACAGATGTCTAAACTCAGTCATAATGCATGGGGATCGATCAAAATAACAGAGTATCAAGTTTCACACTTTATACTGTAGTTCAGTCTTTCCTGTAGGTGAAAAGATGTTTCAGCTTTAAAATACTATGTACAGGGGCACCTGGGTGGCTGTCAGTTGAGCATCTGACTTCGGCTCAGGTCACGATCTCAAGGTTCACAAGTTCAAGCCCCACATCGGGCTCAGTGCTGACAGCTCAGAGCCTGGAGCCTGCTTCAGATTCTGTGTCTCTCCCTCTCTGCCCCTCCCCTGCTCATGCTCTGTCTCTCTCTGTCTCTCACTAAAAATAAATGTTAAAAAAGTAGTATGTATAGCATTACTGTCAACAATACTAACTCAACCATGGTCGTGGTGTGTATATGTGCACACAAATGAGTGAGTGAGTATGTGTGTGTGTTCATAATCTATTAATAATGAACAGTTGATCTTATTTATACTCCTTATGAAGGTCAGTAAATATGATTCTTCTGTTTTTTTTTTGTGTGTGTAAGAGGATGGCTCTTCAACTCTTCATAGTGTTCCCTTTTCTATTTTTTACTCGTCAAAAATTGATTCATAAAATTGTTTTTGTAGTCCTTGAGATGCATTGGTTCATGGCTATCAGAGTAAATACATGAGGACATTTCTGACTACATTTAAAAAGCATGTATGTCATAATAGAGCTTGGTCAAGAATAATGACTAAAGAAATTGTTTATGAATTGGTGAAAATTTTATATGTAAAATTAATATTTAACTGTTGTGTATAGTTCGGTAGGCTTGAAATCTGGGATAGTTTCTCCACCTTATTCCAAATAGTTGGGGTGGCATTTTAGAGCATGGTGGTCAGCTGTACTTTCTGCTATGTAACTTTAGTAGTACAAAAATATGAGCAGATTCTTAGAAACCATGACAAATACCTGTAGTGACAGGTAATATACATGATATATTTAAGCCTCCTACTAAATCATAATAAGTAAATCTAAATAGAAAGACCCAGAGTTGATGATGAATAAATATTGAATAAATATTGATCTTTCAATAAAAAGTAGCTTAATGTGAAATAGTCAATCTCATTGCAAGTGCATATATATAAATGCTTAGGTTTATAAGGGGGTTAAGGAAAACTTAACCAGTCATGAATAGGTTCTCTAATAACATATCATTTCTAGTTATAAAGTATTTTTAAGTATAAATAGCATTCAGGTGTGAAATTTTAAATGAGCATAACTGAATCATAGAGGATGATGGAATATATGCTTTAAATATTTAACAAACAACAATACATTTTTCATGGTAATTTGACACTTATAATATAACATACCTCAATTAAGACTCTTTATTGCTTCGGGTACTGAAGGATTCATACTTATTTTGATATGATGGGTTCATAGTCTCTTACTTTAGGGGGATAAACCCAAATTGAAGATGAAAATGCTTTTGGTAATTATCTGTCCCAATAGGCAAGCACTTCAAAATTCTCCTCTTAAATACCAACAGAACACTTAAATAGGTTCTGGAGATATGATAATATTAAAGTTGCCAAGGAAGGCCTATCACAAAGTATGTTTTGGTAGTTTTCCTTTATTACTTTAGTTATTTTGCTTTAAAAGGCAATTTGGGAAGATTTTCCTAATTGTTACTACTAAATACTAATAGTGAACAAGCATAATAGATGTTGTTTTTGTTTTGGTTACTTAGATGATAAAAATAACTGTTGTATTATTATTTAGAATCCCTTATTAAAAATGCTTAGGGGTAAACAGATAGAAGGGATTCCATTTATATTGTAGTTTCTACCTCACTTAAGAAGCTTTTGTAGCTTTTTTTTTCACCTGGGCAACTATTATATAGTGTGAAAGATAAAATCACAACAAACAAAATGTAGCCTAATTTATTTACTGACTAGCCACAGAAGTTTGACTTAATTTTTTTCCATTTAACTATAAAAGAAAGGACCACTTAACATAGCAAGCAATTTTATCAATTAAGAAGTAATTCATGTTTACTATTTAACTGACAACTTTTTCTCTCCTTTTGAAATAATTCGTTAGCTTCTGTATTATTCTGTAAATTATAATTTTGTTATAAATTTTGCTTTTGAATTTTGTCACGCACCTGTTAGAACTTAAATAAATACACGATAACTTGTTTCCTTATAGCACAGCTTCTCACTCTATCCATTTTTCCTAATAAAATCATAAATTGTTCAAAACACATTCAAATACATTAGAACGCTATTATACTGTTTAAGCTATTTAGTATGCATTTATTCATTTCCCTAATGAGGATAAATGGGTGTTTGACTTGAATTTCAACTTCAAATTGTGTGTCTGCAATAGAGTTTATCCCAAGATGTGAATTTTTCTTTTTTGCAAATAACTCTGTTAGATTTAATAGACATTTGCTGTGTATTTGGATGAAATTATTACTTAAACCATTTGATCTGCCAGGTGTTAATAGGCAAATACTAAACATACTTGTGTGCTTTCCAATTCCCCTTTGTTTATTTTCTTCATCTCTATCAGCTGTAGACATAATTAAGGGAAAGCCTTTGCAAAATTACTTTTTACACAATTAAAGTGAGTTTTAGCAGATTGTTCTTTTTTTTTTAATTTTTTTTTTAACATTTTATTTATTTTGAGACAGGGAGAGACAGAGCATGAACGGGGGAGGGTCAGAGAGAGAGGGAGACACAGAATCTGAAACAGGCTCCAGGCTCCGAGCTGTCAGCACAGAGCCCGACGCGGGGCTCGAACTCACGGACCGTGAGATCATGACCCGAGCTGAAGTCGGCAGCTTAACCGACTGAGCCACCCAGGCGCCCCAGCAGATTGTTCTTGAATATATATACATATTTATACGTATATGTGCATACTATATACATATGTATTTTCTGAATTAGGCTAGTCATAGTTTATTGTCAGTTTTCAATATAAATAAGAGCTATTTTTTAATTGCTTAAATGCTGCCTATCATACCTCTGTTTAACATATTATATCTTCAATAGTGATGTAGAATTATTTCTTATGGGAAATGGGAAGCTTCCAGAAAGACATAACTGTTCTTTCCTGTTAATTCATATCACACTACTGAGTTTTAATAAAGCCCGGCCAGTTTATTAGTCATTAATAGTGTTTTCATATAAGCGAGCTAAATACTAACTCTAAGGTAGCAGCATGTCACTTACACCAACAACCAAACCACAGCTCTCTTTTAACGTGAGTTGCTTTTGTACACATACATACACCATGATGAGGAATTTTGCCTCTAATAGAATCAAAAAAGGAAAGGGAGAAACTTTCTTTATTTTATTTGATATTTTATTTTTTTTAAATTTTTTTTAACGTTTATTTATTTTTGAGACAGAGAGAGACAGAGCATGAATGGGGGAGGGTCAGAGAGAGAGGGAGACACAGAATCCGAAACAGGCTCCAGGCTCTGAGCAGTCAGCACAGAACCTGACGTGGGGCTTGAATTCACGGACCGCGAGATCATGACCTGAGCCGAAGTCGGACGCTTAACCGACTGAGCCACCCAGGCGCCCCTTGATATTTTAAAATTGAGGTATAATTGACATATAATATTATAAGAGTTTCAGTTTACAGCATGATTTGATGTGTACACATTGCAAAAATGATAACCACAAGTTAACATCCATTACCTTACACAGTTAAAATTATTTTTTTTTGTGATGAGAAATTTTATTAGCGACTTTCAGTATGCAATCTAGTTTGTTTTCTATAGTCAGCTTTCTGTACATTACATCCCCATGACTATTTATTTTATAACTGGAAGTCTGTGCCTTTTGATCCTCTTTACCCATTTATTCTGTCTCTCTAACCCTGCCTCTGTTCTCTGTATTTGAGATTGGTTTTTATTGGTCTGTTTTTGTTTTCGTTTATGCTTTTGTTTTGTTAGATTCCATATAGAAATGAGATCCAGATGTTTTTTTTTTTCTTTCTCTATCTGACTTACTTCACTCAGAGGTCCATAATCAGAATGACTTAGAGGTCTATCCCTGTTGTCACAAATAACAGTATTTCATTTTTATGGATAAATAATGTTCCATTGTGTGTGTATGTGTGTGTGTGTATCACAGTTTATTTATCCATTCATCTGTTGATGGACACTTAGGTTGTTTCCATATCTTGGCCGTTGTAAATAATGCTGCAGTGAACATAGGAGTGCATATATCTTTTTGAGTTACATGTTTCCATTTTCTTCACATAAATACTCAGAAGCAGAATTGCTGGACCATGTGATAGTTCTAGTTATTATTTTTTGAGGAACTCCAATACTGCTTTTCATAGTGACTGTGCCAGTTTATATTCCAATCAACAGTGTACAAGAGTTGCCATTTCTCCACATCCTTGCCAACACCTGTTATTTCTTGTCTTTTTAGTAATACCCATCCTAACTAGTGTGAGGTGATATCTCATTGTGGCTTTCATTTTCATTTCCCTAATTGTTAATGATGGTTGAATATCTTTTAATGGCTACCTGAACATCTTCTTTGGGAAAATGTCTACTCAGATTTTCTGCCCATTTTTTAATGGGTTTGTTTGTTTTTTTACATTGAGCTATGAGTTATTTATGTATTTTGGATATTAACCCCTTATCAGGTATAAGATTTGCAGATATGTTCTCTCATTCAGTATATTGACTTTTCATTTTGTTGATGATTTCCTTTGCTGTGCAGAAGATCTTTAGTTTGATTTAGCCCCACTTGTTTATTTTTGCTTTTGTTTCTTTTCCTTTTGGTGATAAAGAACTTATTGGTGTTTTATAGTTTTACGCCCTATGTTCAAATCTTTAATATTTTTGTGTATAGTGTAAGCTAGTGGTCCAGTTTCATTTTTTTTCAGTAGCTATCCAGTTTTATAAGCACCATTTTTTGAAGAGACTGTTCTTCATACACTTATATCTTGGTTCCTTTGCCATAATTTAATCGATAATATATGTGTGCCTTTATTTTTCAGCACTCTATTCTGTTACATTAATCTATGTATCTGTTTTTTTTTTTTTTTTTAATTTATTTTTGGGACAGAGAGAGACAGAGCATGAATGGGGGAGGGGCAGAGAGAGAGGGAGACACAGAATCGGAAACAGGCTCCAGGCTCCGAGCCATCAGCCCAGAGCCTGACGCGGGGCTCGAACTCACGGACCGCGAGATCGTGACCTGGCTGAAGTCGGACGCTCAACCGACTGCGCCACCCAGGCGCCCCTCTATGTATCTGTTTTTATGCCAGTAGTATACTGTTTGTTTACTATAGCCTTGTGGTATAGTTGGAAATTCCAGCTGTGTTCTTCTTTCTCAAGATTACTTGGCAATTCGGAGTCTTCTTGACTCCCTAAAATTTTAGGATTTTTTTTTTTACTGTGAAAAAGGTATTGTGAATTTTTGTAGAAATTATATTGAATCTGTAGATTGTTTTGGATAGTATGCACATTTTAACAATTTTAATCCTTCCAATCCATGAGCATGGATTTCTTTCCATTTATTTGTGTCTTCTTTATTTTATTTTATTTTCTCTTATTTTATTTTAGAGAATGTGAGTGGGGGAGAGGGCCAGAGAGAGAGAGAGAGAGAGAGAGAGAGAGAGAGAATCTTAAGCAGACTCCATGTTCAATGCAGAGCCGAATGCAGGGCTTAATCTCACAACCCTGGGATCATGCCCTGAGCTGAAATCAGGAGTGAGCTGCTCAACTGACTGACCCACCCAGGTGCCCCTTCTTCCATTTCTTTCAGTAATGCCTTGTAGTTTTTAATGTATCAGTCTTTTATATCCTTGGTTAAGTTTATTTCTAGGTATTTTACTCTTTTTCATGAAATTATAAATGGGATTTTTTTCTTGATTTCTATTTCTGATAATTTGTTATTAATGTATAGAAATATAACAGATTTTTAATATTGATTTTGTATCCTACAACCGTACTGGATTATTTTATTCTAACATTTTTATGGTATATCTTAAGGATTTTCTATATATAATATCATGTCCTCTTCAAATACTAACAATTTTACTTTTTCTTTTCCAATTTGGATGAACTTTATTTCTTTTTCTTGCTTAATTGATCTTGTTAGAACTTACAATACTATGTTGAATAAAAGTCCTAAGTATAGGAATCCTTGTCTTATGTCTGATCTTAGAGGAAAAGCTTTCAGCTTTTCACCATTGAGTATAATGTTAGCTCTGAGCTTGTCATATATGATCTTTGTTATGTTGAGGTATGTTCTTTCCACAATCACTTTGTTAAGAGTTTTTAATCATGAATGGATGTTGAATTTTGTCAGATTCTTTTTATTCATGTATTGAGATGATCATATGATTTTTGTTCTTCATTTTGTTAATGCAATGTATCACATTGATTAATTTGTGAGTGTTGAGACATTCTTTCATCCCTGGAATAAATCCCACTTGATCATGGTGTGTGATCTTTTTAATGTTTTGTTGAATTTGGTTTGTTAATATTTTGTTGAAGATTTTTCATATGTGTTAGGGTTATTGGCTTGTATTTTTCTTTTCTTGTGGTGTCCTTGTTTGATTTTGGTATCTGAGTTATGCTGGCTTTCTAAAATGAGTTTGGAAGGATTCTGTCTTCTATATTTTAGAAGAGTTTACCAAATAATTAGTATCAATTCTTCTCTGAATGTTTGGTAGAATTCATTAGTGAAACTGTCTGGTTCTGGACTTTCGTTTGTTGGGAGGTTTTTGATTACTGATTCAATGACTTTTGTTAAGGTTTTCTGTTTCTTCATGATTCGGTCTTGGTAGGTTGTGTATTTTAGGATTTTTTCAATTCTAGGTTTTCCAATTTGTTGGTGTATAATTGTTCATAGTCGTCTCTTATGATCCTTTGTGTTTCTGTGGTATCAATTGTAATGTCTCCTTTTTCATTTCTGATTTTATTTATTTGAGTCGTTTTTTTTTCTTGGTGAGTTTTACTGAAGTGTTGTCAATTGTGTTTATTTTTTCAAAGAACCAGGTCTTAGTTTCATTGATCTTTTCTATCATCTTTTTAGTCTTTATGTCACTTATTTCTGCTGTGATCTTTGTTATTTTTTTTCAAATGTTGGACTTTGTTCCAGCAATTTCAGTTATTTGAGGTGTAAAGTTTGGTTGTTTGAGATTTTTTCTTGTCTCTTGAGTTAGGCACTTATCTCTATGAACGGCTCTTAGAACTGCTTTTGTTGCATTCCATTATTTTTTCATGTTGTATTTGCATTTTAACTAGTCTCAAAGTAGTTTTTAATTTGTCTCTGATTTTTACTTTGACCCATTCATTTGTTGTAGCATGTTGTTTAATTTTCACATATTAGTGATTTCTCAGTTTTCTTCTGTAATTAATTTTTATTTTTGTACATTGAGATCAGAAAAGATGGTTGAGATTATTTCAGTCCTCTTAAATTTATTAATACTTTTCTTCTGATCCATCTGGAAGAATGTTATAGGTGTATTTGAGAACAATGTGTATTCTTTTGTTTTTGGATTGAAAGTTTTGTATTATTTGTTGAATCCATCTGGTCTATTGTTTCATTTAAGACTGTTGTTTCCTTATAGATTTTCTGTATGGATGATCTATCCATTTGTGTAAGTGGGATATTAAAATCCCCTACTAAAATTGTGTTGCTGATTATTTCTCTCTTTAGATCTATTGATATTTACTTTATATATTTAAGTGTTTCTATGTTGGGTACATAAATATTTACAAATACCAGAAAAATAAAAAAAATATGCTGGCACCTACCAGACAGAGGGAGAACACAAAGTTGGTGCCTTCCAGTCTCTGTCCCTGGAGATAGGTATTCCAGTAGTCTACTAGATTTTTGTATTAAATTAGATGCCTGCCCCTCAGGCCAATACATTAATATGAGCAAATGAGCCTTTTTTCTCTTAACATTTGAACATGATTGTTTGCCCCTGAGCTGGGTCCTGGGTTTAGTGAGTCATAGTGTATAAGCCATCTAGGGGGCCATGTAGGGGCCTTTTCTCATTTACAATAGTCCTTGGTCTTATGGATATGAATTCTATTGGTTTTTAAAGCTAGATATTTTGGGGGCTTTTCCTTCAGGTGAAGTTCTTAAAAGTTGAGTTGCCCAAAATGAGGTTCAAACTGTTCAGGTCTCAGGGAGAAGCTTTGGTCTTGAGTCCTCTCCTGATTGTGGTTTGCCATTCTGGGTTGGCTTTATCATGAGATTATGTCCCTACCTGCTTCAGTGTTGTTTTCTTCTTATTTGCCCAGTGTGTAGTTATTGTTCTATTGTTTCCAGAGGAAATTGCTCATATGTAACTCTGGGCTTGGTATGACTGTGGGAGGACATAAGTTCAGGATCTTCCTATGTTGCCACATTGAACTTAAACACATTCTTTGATTCATTTAATAGGTGTTTATCAAGTGCCTAAGATAGAAAGACACTGTGCCAAGTACTGTTAGTAATCCAGATAAAAGGAGCATACATACTTCTCTTTCTGGGATATGACAAGTTGAACTATTTTAACGGACTTTCTCATTGAAAATGCAATGCATAAAATTACCAGAATATAGTTCTAAAATATTCTTGATAAGATAAAGAAAATGAGGTATAATCACTATAATCCATAACATTCATGATAGAAACATTCATCTATTTCACTGGTAATATGGTTACAAGGGATTGTAAGCAAACCTGCCCAAACTGTGCCTGGAAGGAGTATATTTTTATTATCTTGGAAAACAAACATATATGCATTCTGCTATTGAGAGAGACATTGTCTATGTTCCAAAACTATTTAGTATACAAATAACATTGAAAAAATTGTCCAAATCAGAAGCTGTTAATGCCTTTGATTAGAAGAAGAAATATGAGAGACAAGGAATTTGTCTCTCAACAATACTTCCTAATGACAGGTCTGCTTCAATTATTATTTTTGTTTGCCTATAGGTGATGTGCTTTTACTCCTCTAGCTGTCTCATGATACTCTATTCATCATTGTACTTTACTGTTTTCTTTAAATGTTTATTTATTTAGAAAGAGAAAAAGTACACACATGCGTGCGATCAACACAGGGGCAGAAAGAGGGGGGAGAGAATGCCAAGCAGCCTCTGTGTTGTCAGCATGCTTGACATGGGGATCAGTCTCACGACTGTGATATCGTGACCTGAGCTGAAGTCAAAAGTTGGACACTCAACTGACTGAGCCACCCAGCCGCCCCTGTATGTTATTGTTTTAATTATAATTTTTTCTAGTTGTATTGTTGTTGCTGCTGGTGTTGTTGCTGTTATTATTATTTATTCTCTTTTGTGTTGTCTGAGCTTTTTGGCTCTTTGATTTTATGTCTTTTATTTCTTTTGAAAAATGCTAACCCAATATCTTTTAAAATACTCTTCTACCACATTCTGTCTCTAATCATATGAGATTTCAGTTGTACTTATGTCAGTCCATTGGAAATTGCCCTACAGTCCTTGGCTGCTATACTCTATTTAAGTCTCATTTTTTCCCTCAAATCCTTTTTATTTATTTATTTTTTGTTTTTTTCAATGATACTCACTTTGGAAAATTTCTTTTAACTATCTTCAAGTTCATTGATTATTTTCTTCAGTTATGTTCATTCTACTGATGAGTCTAACAAAGGCATTTTTCATCTTGTTACCATATTTTTCATTTTTTAATAGAATTGAATAGATTTATATAAGACTATATGGAATTCACATTTAGATATAACATACTTTTCTGAAAAAATATAAAAACATAATTCTTGTCTCAAGAAAGAGAATTATCGTTAAGAAAAATAGGAGCTTATCAAGAATTCCAGGTAGGATAAAAACTATGCTGAAAGCTTGGAAATGAGGAGCAAAATATTTTCAAGTGTAATCATGCTAAGGAAAGAAATACCTTGGTGGCATGGGCCTTAAACAAGAATTTTCCAATCTCCTTATAAAGACATTTGACAAAATCTGAAGGTGAGTAGAGTTGTAGATTGAAAGGCAAGGCAACATTGTAAACAATGCTTGTTATTTTCATAGGTTTTTAGAACTGAAGAGGTAACTATTTTCCTGGAATTCTTTCAAAAGCTCATAAGTCAAAAAGAGAAAGATAAACACTGTATGGTATCTCTTATATATGGAATCTTAAAAAATATAAACAATCATAAATAGTCAAACTCGACACAGAGCGTAGAAAAGTGATTGCCAGGGGCTGGGGTTTTGGAAAATTGGGAGAAAGTGGTAAAAGGGTACAAAATCTCAGCTGTAAGGTAAATAAGGTATGAAGATCTAATGTAAAATCTGTGACTGTAGTTGTTAACACTATATATATGATTGAAATTTGCTGAGAGTAGAACTTAAACATTCCCTGACACATAAAAAATCAAGTCACCATGATATACTCTACTTTAAATATTTTATAATTATATATGTCAATTATATCTCAATAAAGCTGATATTAAAAAATATAACAAAGTTAAGAACAAAAAACAAAACCAAAAACAAGCAAACAAACAAGAAACAAATCTCATTAGGGTCAGGCACAAGAACAAGGGAAAGCTAGAGGTGGTTTGAATCTTTTTTTTTTTTCAATATATGAAATTTATTGTCAAATTGGTTTCCATACAACACCCAGTGCTCATAAAAAAAGGTGCCCTCCTCAATACCCATCACCCACGCTCCCCTCCCTCCCACCCCCCATCAACCCTCAGTTTGCTCTCAGTTTTTAAGAGTCTCTTATGCTTTGGCTCACTTCCACTCTAACCTCTTTTTTTTTTTCCTTCCCCTCCCCCATGGGTTTCTGTTAAGTTTCTCAGGATACACATAAGAGTGAAACCATATGGTATCTGTCTTTCTCTGTATGGCTTATTTCACTTAGCATCACACTCTCCAGTTCCATCCATGCTGCTACAAAGGGCCATATTTCATTCTTTCTCATTGCCATGTAGTACTCCATTGTGTACATAAACCACAATTTCTTTATCCATTCATCAGTTGATGGACATTTAGGCTCTTTCCACAATTTGGCTATTGTTGAGAGTGCTGCTATAAACATTGGGGTACAAGTGCCCCATGCATCAGTACTCCTATATCCCTTGGGTAAATTCCTAGCAGTGCTACTGCTGGGTCATAGGGTAGGTCTATTTTTAATTTTCTGAGGAACCTCCACACTGTTTTCCAGAGTGGCTGCACGAGTTTGCATTCCCACCAACAGTGCAAGAGGGTTCCCGTCTCTCCACATCCTCTCCAGCATCTATAGTCTCCTGATTTGTTCATTTTGGCCACTCTGACTGGCATGAGGTGATATCTGAGTGTGGTTTTGATTTGTATTTCCCTGATGAGGAGCGACGTTGAACATCTTTTCATGTGCCTGTTGGCCATCCGGATGTCTTCTTTAGAGAAGTGTCTATTCATGTTTTCTGCCCATTTCTTCACTGGGTTATTTGTTTTTCGGGTGTGGAGTTTGATGAGCTCTTTATAGATTTTGGATACTAGCCCTTTGTCCGATGTGTCATTTGCAAATATCTTTTCCCATTCCGTTGGTTGCCTTTTAGTTTTGTTGGTTGTTTCCTTTGCTGTGCAGAAGCTTTTTATCTTCATAAGGTCCCAGTAATTCACTTTTGCTTTTAATTCCCTTGCCTTTGGGGATGGGTCAAGTAAGAAATTGCTACGGCTGAGTTCAGAGAGGTCTTTTCCTGCTTTCTCCTCTAGGGTTTTGTTAGTTTCCTGTCTCACATTCAGGTCTTTTATCCATTTTGAGTTTATTTTTGTGAATGGTGTGAGAAAGTGGTCTCATTTCAATCCTCTGCATGTTGCTGTCCAGTTCTCCCAGCACCATTTGTTAAAGAGACTGTCTTTTTTCCATTGGATGTTCTTTCCTGCTTTGTCAAAGATGAGTTGGCCATACGTTTGTGGGTCTAGTTCTGGGGTTTCTATTCTATTCCATTAGTCTATGTGTCTGTTTTTGTGCCAGTACCATGCTGTCTTGATGGTTACAGCTTTGTAGTAGAGGCTAAAGTCTGGGATTGTGATGCCTCCCACTTTGGTCTTCTTCTTCAAAATTACTTTGGCCATTCAGCGCCTTTTGTGGTTCCATATGAATTTTAGGATTGGTTGTTCTAGCTTCGAGAAGAATGCTGGTGCAATTTTGATTGGGATTCCATTGAATGTGTAGATAGCTTTGGGTAGTATTGACATTTTGACAATATTTATTCTTCCAATCCGTGAGCATGGAATGTTTTTCCATTTCTTTATATCTTCTTCAATTTCCTTCACAAGATTTCTATACTTTTCAGCATACAAATCTTTTACATCTTTGGTTAGATTTATCCCTAGACATGGTTTGAATCTTAATGAAACTGAAACACTGCCTTGACCTGGCAAAATATGTTACTGGTAGAGCTAATTAGTTCTTTACTCTATCTGATTTTATTGTGATTTCTTTTTCTTTAAATGTTTCTTTATTTATTTGGAGAAAGAGAGTGAGGCTGGAGGAGGGGCAAAGATAGAGAGGGAGAGAGAGAGAATCCCAAGCAGACTCTACACTATGAGGACAAAGCCCAACACAGGGCTCAAACTTACAAGCCATGAGATCATGACCTGAGATGAAATCAAGAGTCAGATGCTTAACCGACTGAGCCACCCAGGCACCCCTATTATGATTTTCTTTACTATAATTATTAAAGGAAACATGTACTAACAACTTATAAAATCTGTACCTGAAAAGGAGAAACGTTTTTTTTTATTTTTATTTTTTATTTTTTAATATATGAAATTTACTGTCAAATTGGTTTCCATACAACACCCAGTGCTCATCCCAAAAGGTGCCCTCCTCAATACCCATCACCCACCCTGTCCTCCCTCCCACCCCCCATCAGCCCTCAGTTTGTTCTCAGTTTTTAACAGTCTCTTATGCTTTGGCTCTCTCCCTCTCTAACCTCTTTTTTTTTTTTCCTTCCCCTCCCCCATGGGTTTCTGTTACGTGTCTCAGGATCCACATAAGAGTGAAAACATACGGTATCTGTCTTTCTCCGTATGGCTTATTTCACTTAGCATCACACTCTCCAGTTCCATCCACGTTGCTACAAAAGGCCATATTTCATTTTTTCTCATTGCCACGTAGTATTCCATTGTGTATATAAACCACAATTTCTTTATCCATTCATCAGTTGATGGACATTTAGGCTCTTTCCATAATTTGGCTATAAATTAGCCAAAATTTATAGTTTATAGTGCTGCTATAAACATTGGGGTACAAGTGCCCCTATACATCAGTACTCCTGTATCCCTTGGATAAATTCCTAGCAGTGCTATTGCTGGGTCATAGGGTAGGTCTATTTTTCATTTTCTGAGGAACCTCCACACTGTTTTCCAGAGCGGCTGCACCAATTTACATTCCCACCAACAGTGCAAGAGGGTTCCCATTTCTCCACATCCTCTCCAGCATCTGTAGTCTCCTTATTTCTTCACTTTGGCCACTCTGACTGGCGTGAGGTGATATCTGAGTGTGGTTTTGATTTGTATTTCCCTGATGAGGAGCGACGTTGAGCATCTTTTCATGTGCCTGTTGGCCATCC
Source organism: Neofelis nebulosa (assembly GCF_028018385.1). Classification (NCBI taxonomy): domain Eukaryota; kingdom Metazoa; phylum Chordata; class Mammalia; order Carnivora; family Felidae; genus Neofelis; species Neofelis nebulosa. The sequence continues at coordinate 211,263,468 of NC_080782.1, read as the reverse complement.
GGATGTCTTCTTTAGAGAAGTGTCTATTCATGTTTTCTGCCCATTTCTTCACTGGGTTATTTGTTTTTTGGGTGTGGAGTTTGATGAGCTCTTTATAGATTTTGGATACTAGCCCTTTGTCCGATATGTCATTTGCAAATATCTTTTCCCATTCCGTTGGTTTCCTTTTAGTTTTGTTGGTTGTTTCCTTTGCTGTGCAGAAGCTTTTGATCTTCATAAGGTCCCAGTAGTTCACTTTTGCTTTTAATTCCCTTGCCTTTGGGGATGTGTCAAGTAAGAGATTGTTACGGCTGAGGTCAGAGAGGTCTTTTCCTGCTTTCTCCTCTAAGGTTTTGATGGTTTCCTGTCTCACATTCAGGTCCTTTATCCATTTTGAGTTTATTTTTGTGAATGGTGTGAGAAAGTGGTCTAGTTTCAACCTTCTGCATGTTGCTGTCCAGTTCTCCCAGCACCATTTGTTAAAGAGACTGTCTTTTTTCCATTGGATGTTCTTTCCTGCTTTGTCAAAGATGAGTTGGCCATACGTTTGTGGGTCTAGTTCTGGGGTTTCTATTCTATTCCATTGGTCTATGTGTCTGTTTTTATGCCAATACCATGCTGTCTTGATGATGACAGCTTTGTAGTAGAGGCTAAAGTCTGGGATTGTGATGCCTCCTGCTTTGGTCTTCTTCTTCAAAATTACTTTGGCTATTCGGGGCCTTTTGTGGTTCCATATGAATTTTAGGATTGCTTGTTCTAGTTTTGAGAAGAATGCTGGTGCAATTTTGATTGGGATTGCATTGAATGTGTAGATAGCTTTGGGTAGTATTGACATTTTGACAATATTTATTCTTCCAATCCATGAGCAGGGAATGTCCTTCCATTTCTTTATATCTTCTTCAATTACCTGCATAAGCTTTCTATAGTTTTCAGCATACAGATCTTTTACATCTTTGGTTAGATTTATTCCTAGGTATTTTATGCTTCTTGGTGCAATTGTGAATGGGATCAGTTTCTTTATTTGTCTTTCTGTTGCTTCATTGTTAGTGTATAAGAATGCAACTGATTTCTGTACATTGATTTTGTATCCTGCAACTTTGCTGAATTCATGTATCAGTTCTAGCAGACTTTTGGTGGAGTCTATCGGATTTTCCATGTATAATATCATGTCATCTGCAAAAAGCGAAAGCTTGACTTCATCTTTGCCAATTTGGATGCCTTTGATTTCCTTTTGTTGTCTGATTGCTGATGCTAGAACTTCCAGCACTATATTAAACAACAGCGGTGAGAGTGGGCATCCCTGTCGTGTTCCTGATCTCAGGGAAAAAGCTCTCAGTTTTTCCCCATTGAGGATGATGTTAGCTGTGGGCTTTTCATAAATGGCTTTTATGATCTTTAAGTATGTTCCTTCTATCCCGACTTTCTCAAGGGTTTTTATTAAGAAATGGTGCTGGATTTTGTCAAAGGCCTTTTCTGCATCGATTGACAGGATCATATGGTTCTTCTCTTTTTTGTTGTTAATGTGATGTATCATGTTGATCGATTTGCGAATGTTGAACCAGCCCTACATCCCAGGAATGAATCCCACTTGATCATGGTGAATAATTCTTTTTATATGCTGTTGAATTTGATTTGCTAGTATCTTATTGAGAATTTTTGCATCCATATTCATCAGAGATATTGGCCTGTAGTTCTCTTTTTTTACTGGGTCTCTGTCTGCTTTAGGAATCAAAGTAATACTGGCTTCATAGAATGAGTCTGGAAGTTTTCCTTCCCTTTCTATTTCTTGGAATAGCTTGAGAAGGATAGGTATTATCTCTGCTTTAAACGTCTGGTAGAACTCCCCTGGGAAGCCATCTGGTCCTGGACTCTTATTTGTTGGGAGATTTTTGATAACCGATTCAATTTATTCGCTGGTTATGGGTCTGTTCAAGCTTTCTATTTCCTCCTGATTGAGTTTTGGAAGAGTGTGGGTGTTTAGGAATTTGTCCATTTCTTCCAGGTTGTCCAATTTGTTGGCATATAATTTTTCTTAGTATTCCCTGATAATTGTTTGTATCTCTGAGGGATTGGTTGTAATAATTCCATTTTCATTCATGATTTATCTATTTGGGTCATCTCCCTTTTCTTTTTGAGAAGCCTGGCTAGAGGTTTGTCAATTTTGTTTATTTTTTCAAAAAACCAACTCTTGGTTTCGTTGATCTGCTCTACAGTTTTTTTAGATTCTATATTGTTTATTTCTGCTCTGATCTTTATTATTTCTCTTCTTCTGCTGGGTTTAGGCTGCCTTTGCTGTTCTGCTTCTATTTCCTTTAGGTGTGCTGTTAGATTTTTTATTTGGGATTTTTCTTGTTTCTTGAGATAGGCCTGGATTGCAATGTATTTTCCTCTCAGGACTGCCTTCGCTGCGTCCCAAAGCGTTTGGATTGTTGTATTTTCATTTTCGTTTGTTTCCATATATTTTTTAATTTCTTCTCTAATTGCCTGGTTGACCCACTCATTCGTTAGTAGGGTGTTCTTTAACCTCCATGTTTTTGGAGGTTTTCCAGACTTTTTCCTGTGGTTGATTTCAAGCTTCATAGCATTGTGGTCTGAAAGTATGCATGGTATAATTTCAATTCTTGTAAACTTATGAAGGGCTGTTTTGTGACCCAGTATATGATCTATCTTGGAGAATGTTCCATGTGCACTCGAGAAGAAAGTATATTCTGTTGCTTTGGGATGCAGAGTTCTAAATATATCTGTCAAGTCCATCTGATCCAATGTATCATTCAGGGCCCTTGTTTCTTTATTGACCGTGTGTCTAGATGATCTATCCATTTCTGTAAGTGGGGTGTTAAAGTCCCCTGCAATGAGCACATTCTTATCAATAAGGTTGCTTATGTTTATGAGTAATTGTTTTATATATCTGGGGGCTCCGGTATTCGGCGCATAGACATTTATAATTGTTAGCTCTTCCTGATGGATAGACCCTGTGATTATTATATAATGCCCTTCTTCATCTCTTGTTACAGGCTTTAATTGAAAGTCCAGTTTGTCTGATATAAGTATGGCTACTCCAGCTTTCTTTTGGCTTCCAGTAGCATGATAAATAGTTCTCCATCCCCTCACTCTCAGTCTAAAGGTGTCCTCAGATCTAAAATGAGTCTCTTGTAGACAGCAAATAGATGGGTCTTGTTTTTTTATCCATTCTGATACCCTATGTCTTTTGGTTGGCGCATTTAATCCATTTACATTCAGTGTTATTATAGAAAGATATGGGTTTAGAGTCATTGTGATGTCTGTATGTTTTATGCTTGTAGTGATGTCTCTGGTACTTTGTCTCACAGGATCCCCCTTAGGATCTCTTGTAGGGCTGGTTTCGTGGTGACAAATTCCTTCAGTTTTTGTTTGTTTGGGAAGACCTTTATCTCTCTTTCTATTCTAAATGACAGACTTGCTGGATAAAGGATTCTCGGCTGCGTATTTTTTCTGTTTAGCACACTGAAGATATTGTGCCAAGCCTTTCTGGCCTGCCAAGTTTCAAAGGAGAGATCAGTCACGAGTCTTATAGGTCTCCCTTTATATGTGAGGGCACGTTTATCCCTTGCTGCTTTCAGAATTTTCTCTTTATCCTTGTATTTTGCCAGTTTCACTATGCTATGTCGTGCAGAAGATCGATTCAAGTTACGTCTGAAGGGAGTTCTCTGTGCCTCTTGGATTTCAATGCCTTTTTCCTTCCCCAGTTCAGGGAAGTTCTCAGCTATAATTTCTTCAAGTACCCCTTCAGCACCTTTCCCTCTCTCTTCCTCCTCTGGGATACCAATTATGCATATATTATTTCTTTTTAGTGTATCACTTAGTTCTCTAATTTTTCACTCATACTCCTGGATTTTTTTATCTCTCTTTCTCTCAGCTTCCTCTTTTTCCATAACTTTATCTTCTAGTTCACCTATTCTCTCCTCTGCCTCTTCAATCTGAGCTGTCGTCGTTTCCATTTTGTTTTGCATTTCATTTAAAGCGCTTTTCAGCTCCTCGTGACTGTTCCTTAGTCCCTTGATCTCTGTAGCAAGAGATTCTCTGCTGTCCTGTATACTGTTTTCAAGCCCAGTGATTAATTTTATGACTATTATTCTAAATTCACTTTCTGTTATATTATTTAAATCCTTTTTGATCAGTTCATTAGCTGTTGTTATTTCCTGGAGATTCTTCTGAGGGGAATTCTTCCGTTTGGTCATTTTCGATAGTCCCTGGGGTGGTGAGGACCTGCAGGGCACTTCCCCCGTGCTGTGGTGTATAACTGGAGTTGGTGGGTGGGGCCGCAGTTCGACCTGATGTCTGCCCCCAGCCCACCGCTGGGGCCACAGTCACACTGGTGTGTGCCTTCTCTTCCCCTCTCCTAGGGGCGGGATTCACTGTGGGGTGGCGTGGCCCGTCTGGGCTACTTGCACACTGCCAGGCTTGTGGTGCTGGGGATCTGGCGTATTAGCTGGGGTGGGTAGGCAAGGTGCACTGGGGGCAGGAGGGGCAGGCTTAGCTCGCTTCTCCTTAGGTGATCCACTTCAGGAGGGGCCCTGTGGCAGCGGGAGGGAGTCAGATCCGCTGCCGGAGGTTTGGCTCCGCAGAAGCACAGAGTTGGGTGTTTGCATGGAGGAGCGAGCAAGTTCCCTGGCAGGAACTGGTTCTTTTTGGGATTTTGGCTGGGGGATGGGCGGGGGAGATGGCGCTGGCGAGCGCCTTTGTTCCCCGCCAAGCTGAGCTCTGCCATCTGGGGACTCAGCAGCTCTCCCTCCCTTTGTCCTCCAGCCTTCCCGCTTTCTAAGCAGAGCTGTTAACTTATGACCTCCCAGACGCTAAGTCGAGCTTGCTGTCGGAACACAGTCCGTCCGGCCCCTCCGCTTTTGCAAGGCAGACTTGGGGGTTCTGCTTGGCCTGCAGGCCGCCCCTCCGCCCTGGCTCCCTCTAGCCAGTCCGTGCAGTATGCACCACCTCCGCCCTTCCTACCCTCTTCCGTGGGCCTCTTGTCTGCGCTTGGCTCCGGAGACTCCGTTCTGCTAATCCTCTGGCGGTTTTCTGGGTTCTTTAGGCAGGTGTAGGTGGAATCTAAGTGATCAGCAGGACGCGCGGTGAGCCCAGCGTCCTCCTACGCCGCCATCTTCCCTCCAACCTCGAGAAACGTTTTTTTGTGAAGTTAGCATTTGATACCAAACCTGAGAACATTGTGTGAAAGGAAATTACAGGCCTATTTTTTTTTTCATGAATATGGTGTGCACAATCTCATAAAAAGCAATACAAATAAAATTCAGTGAATACACTGTGGTAAAAATAACAAAATGTAATTTATTCCAAAAACAAAAGATTGGTTACACATTTGAAGACTTAAAAAAATCCAATGCAAACATACACACACAAAAGTAAAAAAAAAAAAGAAAACATTCATTTAAAATAGCTACAAAAAGTTGTTATTGTTATTATCATTATTAATGTTTATTTATTTTTGGGAGAGGGAGAGAGAGAGAGGGAGACACAGAATCCTGAGCAGGTTCCAGCCGTTGAGCTGTGAGCACAGAGCCTGATATGGGGCTCGAACTCACAAACTGTGAGCTCATGACCTGAGTCTAAGTCAGCCAAGTGAGTCACCCAGGCACCCCACTGCAAAAAATTATTTGAAAAAAATAATATTCAGTGAATGTTAGAACTCAAGAAATTAGGTGGAAATTTCTTCAATCTGATAAAGGATAGAAGAAAGAATTTATACCTATTAAACTTCATACTGAAATATTATCTTTGGTTAAAAAAATCAAATACATTCATAAATACTAGTTATATTCAACACTAACCAATAGGATTCAAAGGGAAGGAAGAAACAAAACTGTCTCACTTATACATAACATAATCCCCTAAAAGGTACAGAAACTACTATATTTAATAAGTAAAACTGATAAGGTTATAAAGTCAAAATTTTGAAAAAGATCTATTTTACCTTTATATGTTGGCTAGTAAGAAAATATATTGAAATGCTAGGTTTATTAAAGATGAAAAAAATCTAAAAGAAGATGTGCACAGTGTCTACTTTGAAAAACATGATATAATGTTGAAAGAAATTGGAGATCTGAATAAATGGAGGAATGTACCATGTTCATGGATTTGAATACTCAGTATTGTGAACATGTCAGGTAACCCCAACAGACATGAATTTCGTGGAAGTACAGGTAAAAATCTTAACTTTTTGAGGAGAAATTGACAACCTGGTTTTGAATCATACAAAAATGAAAAGAATTCAGAATGATCAAGGCAATTTTGAAGAACAAAGCTGAAGAAATCATAAAAACACATATTAATTCTTAAATATTTTATAAGTATAGCAATTAATGTATTGGAACAAAGGTGACAAAAAGAACAAAGTTGAGAATTAAGAATTAATCTCTAAGATATGTACATTTATCAGATATATGGCCTTTTTAATAAATAGTGCTGGATGAATTGACTATCTATGAAATATAGTTTTGAAATATCTATGAAATATAATGAGATAATAATTTTGCAAATTATGTTACATCATATACACACAGTTACACTGAAATAAAAAGAAAAAGAAGAAAATCAATTTCAGATACAGTAACTTGGTCTGTGAGTGTTCTGCAAGACGAGCAAACATTTTAATAAATTTTAACTTGATAAATGAGTGGTATCTTGCAGTACGAGTAGTTTGTGATGCCAAATGTCACATGCTCCCAAGTGATCCACTGGTTCTTGAAATTCACTTTGATATGTAAGTGCTTTGGATTATAAGCATGTTTCCAGAATGAATTATGCTAGCAAACCAAGGTTTTACTGTACTTTTAGACTTAATTAGAATACAAAAACAAAATTTTAGGAGACAACAGGGTATCTGTATTGCTTGGAACTGACAAAGATTTCTTATATAAAACTAACAGTAAAATAATAAGTCAAATTGCACTTATTTATATGTTTCATATGACTTAAGTTGCACATACAAATTTACCTAAATATATAAATTATATATTTAAATATATTACTCAAAATCAGCCATTAAGAGACGACAAAGAAAAATATCAGAATTGAAGATATTTGCTCTAGATATTCAGTAAAGGATCATGTCCAGTATTTGTATTAAAAAATTTCAAAAATCAATACATAAAAAATAAAAAAATAATGGTGTATTGGATTAAAAAAAGAATATACAAATGGCCAATAAAAATATAAAAAGGTGATAAACTTCATTAGTCATCATAATTCAGTTGGTCTACACAGTCATCACAATGAATACAATGGAAAAGGGAGGAAATACCAATGGTCAGAAAAGATGTGGACTCACTGAAATTTTCATTAACTGCTAATGGAATCTAGATTACTCGGGAGAAACTCTGGCCTTATTTGACAAAACTTAATTGGTGTATACCCTGTGACCTTTGAATTATACTCCAAAAAGTCCAATATAAATGTAAATATTGAATAATCAAAAGACATGTACTAAAATGTTCTTAGCAACACTAAAAATTCAAAATTACAGGGGTGCCTTGTGGCTCAGTTGGTTAAGTGGCCGACTCTTGATTTCCGCTCATGTTGTGTTCTCTGGGTTCATGGGATGGAGCCCCATGTCTGGCTGTGTGCTGACAGCGTGGAGTCTGCTTGGGATTCTCTCTCTCACCTCCTCTCCCTGTCTCTCCCCCACTCAAATAGATAAATAAACTTTAAAAAATCCAAAATTATAAATATCTAAAGGTTCATCAACAGTACAATGGATAAATAAATGGTCTTATGGTCACACAAGAGTGTATAGTACCTGGCGTCGATAATGAGCAATATACAACTACACAAAATAAGATTGATAATGAGAGACAAACCTGGATGGCCACAGGGCCTCATTTCCTTTCTCTTTTTGGTTGCTTAGTGCAGAGCTGGCCCAGCTGAACTAATGTCAGCATTCTTATCTGGTGGCGTCCTTTCCCTAGCCTTAGTACGCAATCCTTGATACTCCTTATATACACTCCCACATGCTGTTCCTGAGCAAGAGATCCAGTGATATATTTCTTGTTACTTAGAAAACCAGGTGTTTCCTAAGGCCTTATTTGGCCAGGAATTCACAAATGTACTCCAGTGTCTCCGTGGGGCTTGCTCTCATTCTTGAAATATTTCTCACCTCAAATCTCTTTTAGCTAGAATCTTGACTGTGGTGCACAAGGATCATCTTTGCCCAACCGGTGCTGTGAAATAATCAGAGTTAGGATTCTGGGCACTCTTCTACTTGTCTGCTTTTTAATTTTCCCTCTCCTGCCCCACAAAATCCGTTATATTTGTACCCTATGGTGCCAGGGGTGTGCATCCATGACCTTATTGCATGACACATCTCACAAACGTAACACTTTGTAAAAGAAGCCAGGTGCAGAAGACTATGTCTCCTTTTATATAAAATCAGATAAACATCTATGCCTTTATAAGCATCATACTGTTTTGGTGAGGGCTAATGATAGAAAGAATCAGAGGGGATAGGGTTTCTGAGGTGCTGACAGTGGCCTATTTTTATCAGGATTTTATTTACTTGGATTTAATCCAGTTTATGAAAATTCATTGAATTTAAAACTCATGATGCTTATGTGCATTTCCTGAAAATGTACGTCAGTATTTTTAAAAAGAAACACACAAATGCATCGTCATAAGAGACATTCAGTTGATTGATGTATTCACAATATATATAGTAGTTTTACATTTCACACTAAGTTCGTGACAAAGCTAGGTACCTAACTAATTTCTAGGTAAATTTTTACCTAGGTAAAAGCTAGGTAAATTAATTTCTAGATACTATTTATAAAAACAATATGCCTGTTTAATTAGTTATTTTAATTAGTTTAATTAGTTATTTCATGATAATTTTTGAAGACAAATATGTGATTTTGGCTCGAGATTGACTGTCTTTTAGAGCAGTGGGACCGTGACTATGCCTAGTATGAGACATCTCCAGTGACGAGATGACTAGCTATTAGAACCGTAGCCTAAGTTGACATTAGGAATTTTTGAAACTTCCCTGAGCATTGGTAAACTTAAGTCTTGTTAAATGTTTTAATATTTTTTAGTTGGGAAAATGATTAGAGTTCATAAGTCAGTATATGGAAGAATCAAGCTCTGGCTCTCAAGTACAGACCTCTAATAGAGTCTTACATGGCTTGGTAACATTTGCATTTTTATTTTGGAGTGTCTCTAAGAGGCATATTGAAGGCAAAAGCACCAGCTTTGTCATCATACGAAGGGAAATCTGTGTTCTTTCAATTACTGTACAACGTTATGCTATTTTTTCCCTCTTTTTTTGGCATTAGGTTGTCTCCTTTGTGAAGTAATACGTCTTGCTTTACAAGGATTAAATGAACTATTATTTATAAAACATGAGTTATTTTATTTTATTTTATTTTTAACGTTTACTTATTTTTGAGACAGAGAGAGACAGGGCATGAATGGGGGAGGGTCAGAGAGAGAGGGAGACACAGAATCTGAAACAGGCTCCAGGCTCTGAGCTGTCAGCACAGAGCCCGACGCGGGGCTTGAACTCACGGACTGCGAGATCATGACCTGAGCCGAAGTCGGACGCTTAACCGACTGAGCCACCCAGGTGCCCCAAACATGAGTTATTTTAAGTGCTTCAAAATGATCACTGTTTATCAAGGGAAGCAGAAAACTTGAGAGTATTGGACATCATATGCTGTGACTGTTATGACAAGATATTAAAACATTTACTATTAAATAATTTTATGATAGTTTGAGATGCTGTGTATATCAATAACTGGAAATTACTCTAGTAGTTATAATAGCAATATGGATGTGAAAGAGAAATATATATTAACTATTATAAGTGGTTATTTAAAAGAAAAAGTAAGAGTTGCTGTTGTATAGAAATATACTATTCAAACTTTTTGAGGGGAATAGAAATATTTAGTTAGAATTTATCCATTTAAATAATTCAGTTTGGACACTAAGTGTACATTTTGAGTCTCATCTACTTTTAAAATATTGACAAATGGATTGGATTAGTGGGTTGTAATACAATATCCTTTGCTAGACACACTTCATTCACCTTGGACAAATTCAGAATATATTTTAAAACAACTGTTTGAGATTCTATTATTATTAAGGTTTAGAAGAGTAAAACAGTGGGAAAAGTGGATTAACCTAAAAAACCTAAGCATTTAACTGAAATCAGATGTACAAATTAGCTAAGTTACGAAGATTTTATCCCATCTCAGTCTTCTATTTGAAATCTGCAGGTATCTGATAAAAGGAATAAGAATTATTACCTTGTTTGCAAAGTTCATTCAATGATGCCCAAGAAAAAGGAAATAACCAAGATTTAAGAAATCAAAGAAAGATGAAACTATTTACAAAAACAAATGCTTCCTAATTATACCCTTTTCACTTATAAAATTGATTTATAAATTTTAGAACAGATTATAAATAACATTTTTATCATTCCTATTAATATTAAATTTAGAGACTGTAAATTCAGTGTGTTGTGTGTGATTTATTTTAATAATAAAAGCATAGCAGCAAGATTGTAAATTTGATTGTTAGAAATTAATCATTGAAATGATATAAGATGAAAGTTTTAATATGACTGAAAGATCAGTTATTTGGGCCAATAAACAGTCCAGAGTGTCTTATATACTCTGCAATTACCACTATTATGATATTTATGTATATTCATCAACTGGATGCCTAATTAGCAGGAAGTTTTGTTTAGTAACTCGAGCCTTAATATACTGATTGAACTGTATACCTTGGTTTACTAGCAACACTGTGAAAATTATACTTTTTAAAATATATAGATATTCACTAATGCATTTGTTTTTATGGATTTTCTCTCCTTAATATAGACCTTTTTTTTTTTGTCTGTCAAATTTCAATAACAATTACCTTAAAGCATATTTAATTATAAATTTAAAATAAAAGTTCAGGAGGAATAGGGGAAGGATAACCATTGAAGGGGATTCTTAACTCTAAAAAACTGTCACTCGTTTGGAGTTTTAAATGTTCTGACCTTCATGGCATGATACAAATCCCATCTGTTTATCCAAATGTTTACTTGAAAGTGGTGATTTGAAGTGAACACTTTTTGGGAGGGACTTAGATTGGTTAGGAGATTTTATCATATAATTTGATATTCTGAAGGAGATTGCTGTCAGAATTAAAGGGCATTTTTAATTATGTGAAGATTTTAATGTTAAAAATAATTTTACCGTAGTAATTAGATGAAGAATATTAAACTAATGAAATCTAAATGTTATTTTACAAATTGTTGCAATATTTGGGTTACATTAAAATGAATATTTGGATTATGATTTGTTAAGTTATAAATTTTCAGAAAACGGGAAATTCTATGATGCTCTGTTCTTATTTAATAAATCTGAAATTGCTTATTTGTATAATTTTGATTTTTAACAATGATATCAAATTAGATTATGAAAAATAAAGGATTTTTCAAACACATAATTATCTGTATTTTAAACACTGGGATCAGTCTTTAATAAGGATAGATACATACAAATGTGTTTTAAAAATATGCCTGACAATCACTTATGCCTTCCTTTTATTCAAATATTGGATTGATTTAACTTCACAAATTATCTTAGATAATATATGAGTTTAGAGGTGAGATAATTATATAATTCAAAAAATCAAACATTTCACTAGTGGTTGACTTGTGTTTTGAATCAAAATTTTTAACTGATAATTTCTGAAATTTCACATTAAATTGAAACAAACTAGGGAGGGAGGGGAGGGTGGGTGATGGGTATTGAGGAGGGCACCTTTTGGGATGAGCACTGGGTGTTGTATGGAAACCAATTTGACAATAAATTTCATATATTGAAAAATATAATAAATTGAAACAAACTCAAGCTGGCAAATATATTCAGAAAATGGACAGAAATGAAAATAAAAATTACTAAGGAAATGAATTATTCATCTATGCATTTATGTCATTAATTATTAAGTAATATGGGTCAAAATATGAATATACCATATTCCAGAGGGTCAAGGACTTAAAATTCTGATGAGTTTAAATATGTACAGAAATAATTCTAATATAATTAAATATAAATATCGATATAAATTCAATTAAATTTATTGAGTCCTAAATTTGTGCCAAGAACTTTTCTAGGTAAGGTTTCTTTCCTAAGGAATAATGTGTATTACTAAAAAGTCATTGTGTTATTATTAAAATATTATATATTGTATTATATAATTACATATTATTATATATATTATATATCATATTACACATTTCATTATGTTAATTATATTATTATATTACCATAAGTGTATTTATTAAAAGTTATTAAGGGTTAAAATAGTAAATATTGATTCCTAGTAAATATTAATGATACTGATAAAAAGATTTTCATGGAAAAGTTAAAATTTGTGCTGGACCTAGACAGATGTGAAACATGTAAAGAAGGTAATAAATGGAATATAAACCAAACCTTAGGAACACGGCAAGAAAATATAAGGGATGTGGAAAAAGTCTAAGTCGTGTTTGAGAAATCAGTAGTAGTCTAATTCAACAGAAGGTAGGGCATGTGTAGAGGATGAGAGTTAAAGAGAAGGCAAAATCCAGGCCGTGTTGAGATCATGGAAAATGTTCACTCTGAAGCTAAGAGGCTTAGAATATTTTCTATATTTAGTAAGAATTCAATAAATATTTTTGACAGAGTAGTGCATTAGTATAATTCATGTGACAGTAGAGAACAGGAATAAGTACAACTGACATTATTAAAGATTATTTAGAAATGCAAATAAATAGCTAGGAGGACCCTAATTTCTGTTGACAATAATGAAAATGGAAGTTATTTTATGGGCAAAAGAGATATTTTGCAGGAAGAATAAACAATTTGATGACTAAATATAAGGGAGTGGGCAGAGGTTAAGGTTAGTATTCCAATAGATATGCTAATGGTATTATTACCAATAATAAAAAAATTAAATGAAGAACTGACAAGAAGAAAATATTTGTGTGGAGAATAGAGAATGTTTAGAAATAGATAAACATATCAAAGTAAAATGGCAGGTAGTATGTACAACTGAAACTCTTGAAGAGTTCTTGATAAGGAAATGGAATACTCTCTATGTTAAGATATTTCTATTATTCTGCTTGGGATGCCATAACGAAATGCTACAGACGGGGTGGCTTTAACAAGTGAAATTCATTTTCTCATAGTTCTGGATGCTAGAAATCCCAGATCAAAGTCCTGGCAGATTATGTTTCTGGTGAAAGCAATCTTCTTGGCTTGCAAATGGCTGCTTTCTTGCTGTGGGAACACGTGGCCTTTCCAGTGTGTGGGCCAAGAGAGAGAATGAGAGGGATCTGGTGTCTCTTCCTTTTCTTATAAGACATCAACCCTTTCAGATTAGGGCTCCACCATTATGACTTCATTTAACCTCCTAAAAGCCCTATCTCCAAATATAGTTACATTGAGAGTTAGGGCTTCAACATTTGACTGTTTGGAGATGGGGACAAAATTTAGTCCATAGTAGTATTATTTGAAACAATGGAAATACAATAGAGTAGTTTATAGTGGAGAAGAAGAATCTGTGGGAAGATATGTATCTGGAGGACATGAGGTTGAGATGTTGCAATTTTAGAGAAAAGGAGAAAGACAGAGAGGAGATAAATAAAACTTAAGAATAACATGGAAATCAAGAAAGAAGAGGTTTAAGGAAGGAGGTAGCGATTCATAATGTAAAATGCCGTAAGTGATAAAAAATGCTGAAGATTATATAAAAGTAATTAAATATGGCAATTATTTAATTGAGTGATAGTTAAACAGTTTCACTGAATTAAGGGGAATGAATTAGGAAGGAAAACTTTTAAAGAATCTTTAAAAGTAATTTTTACATAGTTAGGACAAGGAACACCTAAAGTAAGCTTTTAAGAAAGGAGTGAATTAGAATATATTGAGGTATAAGAAATGTGAGAAGTTTAGCCATATATGTAATGAGTACAATGGAAAAGTTTTTGGAAAAAGTATGACTCAGGCACATGTATTTACAAAGTAAAGAATTTTTTAAGTGTATAAACACCTGAAACATATCAAGTGGAAGTAGAATATTTAAAATTCAAGGAGAGAACTACAGTTTTGAGCATTACAACATAAGAAAACACCTTCCCAGTTCTTCCAGATATTGTACACAATGCAAAAATTTCCCTGGAAAATGAAATCTTCAAATAAGTAAAAGAGCTATTATTTGGACACTCAACAATTAACAAAAGCTCCTGAATCATTGTAAAATTAGAATCAAATCCATATGGCCAAATATGGCTGACATAGTAGTAGGGCAAATAAACTGAGAAAGCCTCATTACAAGAACCATGTAGAGGGGCGCCTGCGTGGCTCAGGCAGTTAAGCATCCGACTCTTGGTTTCGGCTCAGGTCATGATCTCCCAATTTTGTGAATTCAAGCCCCACGTTGGGCTCTGTGCTGGCAACCAGAGCCTGCTTGGGATGTTCTCTCTCTCTCTCTCTCTCTCTCTCTCTCTCTCTCTCTCCCTTCTCTGCTTGTCCTGTCTCTGTCTTTCTCAACTTATATACAAACAAACAAACAAACAAATAAATCAACCATGTACAGAGAGCCTGACTAATCCTCAGGCTGGACCATGAGAAGGGAGAATGCCCTCCCCCTCCCCACCACATGTCTATACTCTGGTAGTAAGCATTTTCAGTCGACAATTGGTAGAGGTACAGTGTGGAGAGAGACCTCTTCTGTGATACACACATGCGGGTATGCTGAAAGCTAAGGGTAGAAGAGCAATGCTGAAGAAAAAGCTTTTGGCACCACAGGTCTTAGACTAAGTAAAGGTAGGAGAAACCTACTTCTGTGTCTGTGGACTGTGACGGTGATGACAGGAACAATGAAAGAGAAACCTTTCTAGTCCAGTTATGTAGACTAGATTGATTTCACCTCCCACCTTAAGTCATGCAGAATAGATTTGCCCATTTCTGGTAATAAAGCCAATTTATGTTAGTATCCACTGTTCTAAAAACATTGCCCAACATTCAATCAAATCCTATTAGATACACAAAAAGACAAGGAGAGACAAGAAAACACTTTATTAGGATATAGTCAACAGAATCAGATGCAGTGATGGCACCTATATGCATGACAAAAATCAAGTGAGTAATTGTACTCTAAGAAACAAACTCTTAGACCTGAAAAAATGGCAATTTACAATGTTGTTTAAAGAATGAAATAGAGATAAAACTATCAATATACATGCAAGACTTGTAGGTTGAAAACTTTAGAATTTTGATGCTAGAAATTAAGACCGACATAAAGAAATGGAGATCTCTACCAGATAGCAAGTAAGGAACAGTCCAGTATTTTTAACATATCAATTTTCTCCAAATGGATCTCTAAATTCGATGACATCCAAATCAGTATTTCAGCAGACTCTTTTCTTTTGATTTGTCTATCTGACCCTAAATTTTATACAGAAATATAAAGGACCTAGAATGGGCCAAAGGTTCTAAACAAAGTACAAAGTTGAACTAGATTATAAGATGAATAAGTTCTGAGAATCTAACATACAGCATGAAGACTAAAGTTAATAATACTGTATTGTGTTTTGTTTGTGATTCTCCGGGAGAGTAGATCTTAGGTGTTCTTACAGAAAAAAATAGGTGTGTGATGTGATGAATGAGTGGGTAATTGACTTGACTGTGTTACTCGTTTCACAATGCATAAATATATTGAAAATCATGTACATTTTAAATGTATCACAATTTTATTTATCAATTATGCATCAGTAATCTGGAGGGCACAATAAACCTATCATTGATTAAATGTAAAGTAATGTGGGGGAAAGTGTATTTTCAGTGAAAAATATATATTCTACATATTATATTATGATGTATAAACAGGTATGGAAATGAGGGAAGCGAGGAAAGGAAGAAAAGGTAATCCACCGATCTAATCATGGCTCATAGCTTACTAATAGCCTCCTATTATTATCAAAAGAAATATCAGACAAGGATATTATAAGGAGTTAAAATTTAAAAAGTGACCACCACATAAAGAATGCAACTATCTCCAAGTGTCACAAAATTCACATATACCATAAACAGAAGAAAATTGATGTCATAGTGATATATAATTTAAAATATCATAAACAAATAGAAAGGAATGTTAATTCCTACAGAAAAGTAAATAGATGTCACAGAAAATCCAAAATTTATGCTGCATTCCAGAGACAGAACTTAAGAGATTTCTAAAGATCGACAATTAAAGGACAAACATATGGCAAGTAAATGCTAATTAAAAGAAAACAGGTGTTGCTAACATGACATCAGACACTTTAGAATTCACATCCAAAACATTAAATAAAACAGAGAAGAGCCTTTATAATGCTGAAAGTTACATTTTATAGTGAAGATGTGTTAGGGTTATCTATATACACACATAAAAAGACAGACACAAATTATTTTTAAGAAGTTATAAACAAGGAAGATAAGAGAGACAGAAATACTCAGATAAGAAAAAAATTACTTATGAGATAAAGTAAAATGAAGTAAAGTGAAATAATAAAATAAAATAAAATAAAATAAAATAAAATAAAATAAAATAAAATACTATTTGGCCAAATCAAGTAAAAGGAATGAGAGATAATGGTTAACTCTCCTATAGTTGGCCTCCTATAAAGCTTCACAGAAGCCTAACATGTGCCTGTGCTTAGGTATTCAATCCTAGTCATCTAACAGACTTACACTTCAAACCCTTGAGAGGACAAGGGGAGGGACAGGTCTCTTTCCCAAACATAAATAATGTCATGCATGGCTAATCCTTCCACTTATTGCCATTTCCTCTAGCTATAAGGCATAGACTCCCAGATGATCTTACCAAGAGTGAGTTCAGTATCTCCACAGCCTCAAACACACACACACACACACACACACACACACACACACACACACACACCCCACGCATATACATATGTATATAGCAAAGCTTATGCCGTATCATCCTGTTATTGAGTGGTGACTCCTATTCATAACAGAAAAAATTGATGTGTCCTAAATACAAGTTCAAAATTTCACAGCCAAGAATCAGGTTCTGGTTTTGGAGTACTGAAATTCAGTACTCTTAGATCTTTGTGTGATGCCTTACAATGAATGGTGGATTTGCAAATCTGTTGCTGGTGCTGTATTTATCTATTTTCTTCTACAACCACTCTTCCAGTGATACATGTATATGCTACTTGCTATTCCTTTGTTTTAAAAGAGTGAAAGTTCAATAATAATTTAAAAAGTGATATGGTAGAGGTAATCTCATAAATTTAAAACAAACTTTGATTAATTTTATACAAATTAATATGAAATCCCAGTCAAACTGATTGAATACTTTTCTACAAAAATTCTCAAAAAAGACATGAGAAGAGATAAAAAGTTTAGACAATTTTGTTGCTTATTAAGAAATGTGTCAAGAGAGTTTCTAAACCTTCCTGCAAGAAAGCAGTAGAATCAGATGTTGTTACAAGGTAATTCTGCTAACATTTTTAAGACAAATGATGTCAGTGATCTTTGAATACTTGGGAAAATATTGAAGATGTTAATACAGAACTTGATAATTTATTAATCAAACTGAGAATTCTTCACTCAAATTTTTCATAAACCTAAATATCCTAATCATCCTCTAGTAAACATCCTAAATAAAATATTAACAAACATAAATTAGCAGTGTATTGAAAGAATTAGATGTTAGGGCTGATTAGGTTTTATTTAAGGGATGCAAGGATGTTTCTGTATTAGGAAAGTTGCCAAAACAGACCATCGTTAGTAAATCATAGGAAATAAATACTATGATTATACCAATAATTACCAGAAGTATTTGGAAAAAATAGATCTTCTTGATTTTCAAATATCAATCATAACAGAATAGATAGTTACTTCTTTAAAATGATCAGATACATCCATCTCAGACTAAAAGACAGCATTCTGCTTAATATGGAAGGGTCTCTATTGTATATAAAGAGCTCCCCAAAACTATAAGGAAAGGAAAATAAACAGGAGCTAAAGAATAAGGATGAATAATCCACATTATGGGATGAATAGGTGATAATAATCTATGCAAGTTATAGATAACTCTAACTCACAAATTGATGCCTTATATGGGGTTAGCCAGAGTGAAATGAGCTAACAGCATGGAAATGTGATACTTAAAGTTGTATCCATTCATTATCACCCATTTCAACAGTTCCTTCATCCTAAACCTAGTATATTTTTTCCCAAGCTTTTATCACCTTGTGATATATTATATAATATAAATTTTATAATATTGTCAGTCTGCTTTCCCAGTTAACATGTGATGCCCATGATGACAGGGCTTTTGGCCTGCTTGGCTCAGTGATGCAACCCAATTGCTCAGTTAATATCTGTAGATGACTAAATAATAATTAGGATGTAAACAAAAATCTCATGATAGTAAGGGAGGCCATATTCATGAAGGCAAATGAACTTGTAGTGTGTTGCATCTATGATGATTATTTTTTTAAGTTTCTATGTTTAGCTGATAAAAAATTACAATCCATTCTATGAGATGCAAATAGACGGCCTAACAACAACTTTACCTTCAAATTTTCTTGTGTGAGTCTCTGAAAAGGCATTTTGAAAATAAAATATATTGGGGCGCCTGGGTGGCGCAGTCGGTTAAGCGTCCGACTTCAGCCAGGTCACGATCTCGCGGTCCGTGAGTTCGAGCCCCGCGTCAGGCTCTGGGCTGATGGCTCGGAGCCTGGAGCCTGTTTCCGATTCTGTGTCTCCCTCTCTCTCTGCCCCTCCCCCGTTCATGCTCTGTCTCTCTCTGTCCCAAAAATAAATAAAAAAACGTTGAAAAAAAAAAGAAAATAAAATATATTAATTGCTTACAGTTAAGGAAGAAAGGAAGAAAATGTTAGTCATAAGTTCTCTCTTGTGCAAGTTGTATTGCCCCAATATGGAGAGAAAACTAAAGTATCATTCTTGCTGACTCAAAACCTTCACATTTTTCTATATTTCTACACCCCTCTATGTCTAACCAGTTTTAGATGCTGCACTTTTCATCTTCAAATAGATCTTTTGTTTCTTCTTTTTTGTTTCTACTGCTGGACTAATTAATACATTTTAGTATTTCACATTTTGATTGATATAGTAATTTTCTATCCATGTCCCCTACATGGTTTTCCTTCCTAAAACAGCAACTGCATTTTTGCTAACAAAAAGTAGTATTTTGTTCTGCTATTGAGGTATTCAAAAATTTTTTTTAAATATTATTCTTCTGGATGAAATTTACAGAAAAGTGACCATATTATATTCTCTATGATAATGCTTATATTAAAAGATTTGTTTTCTTCAGTTAGGATAATATATTCAACTTCATTTATTTACAAGATAATTATAGTTTTGTTTTTTTGCATCTACCAAACATTTTATAAAAAGAGATATTTCTCTTTATGATATTTTCAACATTCCAAAAAACATTGCATATCACCAGCCTATATGTCCTGTATCAGCTGCTACTAGAGTATTGTTTCTTTAAAAAAATTATTGTTTATTCCAAATTAAATGTTTCATTTTGAGTAAAAATTTTAAAATATTTTATTATTTTGTGATGAAAAGGAAATATGTGTATTTATTTATTCAAGTTAAAATAAGGCATAGATGTATTAGATTATACTTCAGCTAAATAGAAGCTGAATAGCTAAATAGAAAGTGGTCATCCCCTAAAATCATTAAATTTAAATTTTATTTTGATTTTGCATAATGAGAAAATTAAAATAAATAATAAGATGGTATTATTTTTTAATGAATATTTTAGGTAAATCAGAAACTTGTAACACTAATAGAATTCAAGAAATAAATAAAATGCAGTTCTGATACAGTTATAGAGAATGATGGGTACCTACTTAAGTTTCTTTATTTTGAATATCCATGTAAATCACAATAAGTCCTTGATACCATTTTACAAAATATTTGGGTAAAATCCACACAATTGATAACACATGAAGGTATCAATATTTTAAAATTACAATATGGAATGAATACACTCTAACTAAAACTTTCATATGACAGAAAGCTTCGGAAATATGGTTTTCATTTTTGAATGGCAAATATAAATCAAATGTTGTTTCGCTGGCCCTGTACACTAGTCCAAGATTTAACCTTTAATTTATAATTCAAATAAAATCAATCGGGAGGCGTTGTTTTAAGGCAATATGTCAACTCAACCTCAGTATATTTAAATTTTTAAGTTTTCATGTCAAAAATTATTGGAATATACAGTTTACCTAATTATTAATTTGAGGAATAAGTAAATGTGGTACTATTCATTGCCCTCTTTATTTCTACAAATTAAATTAAATTAAATTAAATTAAATTAAATTAAATTAAATTAAATTCATTATTTTCCAGAAGGTATTCACTTTCTAAGAAATACTGATGCAAACATACTAGGAATACCTGAAACAAATCTGAAGCTAAAATGAATAATGATGGAGAATTATCCCACACTTGAAATCACTTTGTTTCCATCCTGATGTGTAACCAGTCCAGGCATAGTCTTTGAATAGAAGGTTCAGCATACTCTCACCTGTGGCATTGTGCATTAATTCTTCACACAGATAACCTAGCTTCGCAAAATATATCATTGTCAACATCATTACCATCCACTAAATGTGTTAACATCAACAGGAATTTGGAAGTTAAAACAGAACCTGAATGGGACACTACTTTTTATAACAAAAGATTGCTTTCGTCTCTATATCAAATGTTGCAATTAAAAATAAAACAAAACAGAAAAGCCTCTACTTACCTCTTAGAATTAGACTAAAATTTCTAAAATGTAATATATATCACTAGCCTACTACAAACTTTAAATTTAATGAATTAAATAGAGTATAGGCTAAGAGATCCCGCGAAAACATAGGATAAATACAATACAGATTTCTTTGTCTCTTTTAATTATGACTCTGATTGGTAGCATGTTTTAGGTCCATTAGAACTTTCAAAGGTCTAGGATTCTTTTTTCCTCCTTACTCCCCGCCTCCTTCCTTCTCTCCCTCTTTCTCTTCCTACAATTCTTTCCTCTCTCTCCCTCCTTCTTTCTTCCTTCTTTTAAACCTTAAGTAAAAGAGGCAGGAACTCAAATGTCCTAACCTGTGTAATTTCATTTATAACGAAGTTTTCAAAAGGGTAAAACGAATGTTATAGAAATCTGAAGAGATTATCCATAGAGGAGATGACTAGGGGTAGGAGGGAATATTCTGGTATGCTAAAGTATCTCCTGTCCTACAATGTGCTGATAGATAGATAGATAGATAGATATGAAAAATAGAAAATTAAACAAACATATTCAAACAAACAAAAATTTTTGATAATTTGTAAGCATCGCATTTACTAATTACTACAGGGTGATCTTTGGTTAGAGGAAAAATACTCCCAAATATAAGTACAGAGATGTGGGAGGTAATGAGAGTGTAATCAAAATAGCAAATTTGGGTAAATCTAAATGAATATTAATTTAATAAAAGTATATCAGTAATATCTTGTGACACTTAAAATTTGCATAAATTCAGCACATGTGGCAAATTATTATAGAATTCATGGGGATTGTAAATGTAGATAATATATTCTAATGTATTGCACAAATAGTGGTAAAAAATACTAATATATATCAAGATTTAAGGTCAAGGATAAAAACTGAAATTTTTAGGGGCAGCTGGGTGGCTCTGTTAGTGGAGCATCTGACTCTTGATCTTGACTCAAGCCACAATCTCACAGTTAGTGGGATTGTGCCCTGCATCAGGCTCTGTGCTGACAGTATAGAGTCTGCTTAGGATTCTCTTTCTCTCTCTTTCTCTGCCCCTCCCTCGCTCTCTCTCTCTCTCTCTCTCTCTCTCTCCCCCTCTCAAAATAAATAAATAAACTTTAAAAATATATAGAGAGGTGCCTGAGTGGCTTAGTTGGTTAAGCATCTGACTCTTGGTTTCAGCTCATTATGATCTTCCTGTTTTGTGAGTTCAAGCCCTGTGTTGGGCTCTGTGTGATAGCACAGAGCCTCCTTAGTTAGATTCTCTCTGTCTCTCTCTGCCCCTCTTCATACTGTCTCTGTCTCTCAAAATAAGTGAATAAACTTTTAAAAAATATAAATTTTTAGGATTTCCACTAAGAAAATAGGAAAATATGTATAACTAATGTGGTTATAGAAATATTAAGATATTCGATTTTAAGTCCAAATTTATGAGCAATCACATTAAGTGTAAATGGGATAAATACTCCAATTCAAAATATATGGTTAGACTGAATGGAAAAACTAATGCTTTTTATAAGGAACGATTTTCTGATGTATAAAGATGTTGAAAGTGCAAGTAACAGTCACAGAGATCTTGTTATTTAACCTAGAAATGTTAGTGCATCTTTTCACTGAGAAATATTTTCAATTTTCCATATCATACCAAGTCAATTTCAAAACCAGAAGATGAAAATTTCAATTTGAGTGATAGCAATAATAGATTCTTAATCTGTCTTTTGGTGGAATTTAACTTTGGAAAATATTTCTTCACACGGATTGCAGCAATTGGATTTTTTTTAAGTGAGCTCTGTGATACGCCATTGAGTGCTTTCTCTGATAAATGAAGAAAATCATCAAACATTATGTTATCTGCACTACAGTTTGGCTTCCTAAGAAATCTTCATATCTTATTTCCACATTAAAAATATCAAATTACTTCTGGCTCTAAGTGACAGGATTGGACTTTTTGAAGCCAGATGTATTTTTTAAACTCAGGCCAATATAATTCTAAGAAAAATATTTCAACAAGTGACTTGAAATCAGAAAATGAGAATTTTCTCTAATTTAGGTGGTGTTTGGAAAACTGCCCAGAGTATTAAAAAACAAAAACAAAACTTCGATATCATGATTACTTCCCATGTATACTGATAGCCCATCCCTGCACACCTCCCAATGGCAAAGGCTAGAACAAAACGTTCTACTTTTGCTGAATTAGATTAAACTCTTAGTGTCCAATCAATATGATTCAACAGACTGGAGGCAATAGAAGGAGAGTATGGTGGCTTACGGCCACAATTTTTTCCCCCAAAAATACTATGCATGATAACAAAACCAGTACATTTTATAATAGCTGAAATGTATTGAGACTTTTGAAATTGGATGTTAAACTATGAACATCTCATTCAAAAATGCATGCTTGCTCTCTCCTACTACCATTCTCCCTTCACATCCCCCAATACAGACTGACTCTTCGCAGAAAGGCAAAATAAGTCCATTTGACTTATTAGAATAAGTGTCTCTCATTCTTAAGAGGCAAAATATTTTAGATACATTATAAGTCATAATGTATAATGGAAAACAAAATTTAAAACTCAGACAGGTATGTATTCAAATCTCAGGTGCCATTCATGAATTATGAATGTTAAGCAATTTTCAAGATTCTGATTTACTTGTCTACATAATGGGTATATTAATTTCTTCCCCACATAGCAGTTGTGAAAATTAAACAATGTAAGGCATCTTCATAGATGCCTGATGCCTGAATCAGAAAGCCCGCAGTGAACATTACTTCCCTTACTGCTTCTCTTACAGTTTTTTCTTTTACCCAGACACAGTTTTGTCATATAAGTTCTTTACATCTTAAAAAAATATGTATTTTTTGTGTTTGATTTGAAATTTGAATTACTCCTATTTTAGCAGTATTTCTTCTCTAGATTTATAGCCACATGTGTATCTGTGACCCATTATTTGTACTCTGTGTCTCTCAGAACTAATTAGTTTGAGGCTAAGCCTGTATGTAAATTTCTTAACACAAAGTAATGACATATCTTGATATCTAACTATTCCTTTAATATACACTGTATTGAGGTTATTCATCAAAATAAAAAGAACTGAACATGTGGACATTTGACAGGAGATACAGAATTTCAAAATTCATTATTGTTAAAACAAAGCAGGCAGTGATGAGAGGAGATACTAACTGTAGAATTTTTTCAGGTTTCTGGAACTGTTGCTATTAAGGAAATTTCCGTTATTTCTATATGCCGTAAAATATATGGAAAATGGCCAACATAAAATATCTTGAGGTCCACATTGCACAGTTTATGTTATGATAAAATAACCATGTTGAACTCAGTCTACCATTTACCATTCTAGTGTTTAATGAAAAATACAAATCCTCTGGCCTCTACCACTTTAATCATACCTATATTCCTTGAGTTCAATTATCTCTTTCTCTCTGAACGTGGGTAACAATAATGGGACACCATTTTTTTAAAGGAAGCTAGTAAATTACTGGAAAAGTAGAACATTGTGCACTTTAAATGTTTTTAAGTGCAAGATTGAGTCAGAAAACAATAGATCCCTGATGAATTCCATTTCTAAAGTTTCTTTTAAATTTTACTCATATGATTAGGTTATGTCTGCTTAGTACTTTGAAAGAAGAGAGATTTTTGGCCTACAAAAATCTTAAGTTTTAGAAAACAAAATTGCATTCAACTATGTAATCATCCCTCTAGGTCTTTAGCAATTACTTTTATCTGAGGCACACATTATGTCTCTGTAATACAAGTATTCATTTTCTTGATTCAAAACCTCCTTGATTGCAAGTGCCAGAGTTTGTGGTGGTTCAATAGTTGGAGCTTGCGTGTCACTATCAATCTGATTGTCCTTCTAAGTAATAGTTTCTTACTTCCTAAATAGCTAGAACTTCTGCCTTTTATTTTAGAGCACTAAAACAAAACATGCTGAGACTACTGGTTACAAAGCAGCTTTTGAATTCCATCTATGATGCATTTGTATATCTGTTATTATTCTTTTGAATTCTACTAGACATGAGACAGAGTAGCCACTAGGTAAACTAATATTTGAGTGAGCTAGCTTGTCAAATAGCAGGAAAGTATACATTATTATTTGTACAATAAAATAAATAATATGATTAAAATAGTGAAATAATGCAATTTTGGAATAATCCTTTACTGATAAAATAATTTATGTTAGGTGGAGATGCTATCTTTGATAAATATTATCACAAAACAGAAATAAAATGTGTGGAAATTTCCAAAGCAGAAATAGTCCAGTCTGGGATCTATAAATTAGAATAATCGCTGATGCAGATGATTGTTTGCTCTGGTGTATTTTCATTTGGAAAAAGTGGATAGTTTTTCTTGTAGAACAATTGAAAAAGCAACTGTACCAATTCTGTTTAAACAATTGAACTGCTAGTTGAAGCAAACATTTGTACATACAGAGAAAATTGAAAATTGCTGATGGCCCAAGAGGATAATGCTTGACTTGTGTTCTGTAGACACATGCAGACAAGTGACAGAATGTGACATAGAGTTCCCTTATAAAAATATTACCAAAATATGAAATTTTCTTTCTTTTTATCTGTACTGATAATTATCGTGCATTCACACACTCTAACCTTCAGCAAAATATAAATAATAGACTTGCTACTTTAAAATGCATTCCTAATTTATTTTAAGTTACTGGCAAAAACTTCTATTAGGCCAGCAGTATGCTATATGATATAGTATATTGTTGTATATTATACATTACCTAGCCATATAATGATTTTTTTTAATATTAACCATGCTGCTAGTATAACATTATATTGTATCCGTTCTCTCTATGGTCTTATTCAAAATACATGGCATAATGAGTAACTGGCAAAAGGAATAAAAGGTATGTTTTGAATCCAGTATTTTAAACACTGTGGCTTTTATGGAACAGATCTGTTTGCTGGCATGCAGTGGGAAAAGAACGAATAGAAACAGCCTGTTTATGCCTGGATTTTTTCACTACTCAATTTTTTCATTTTCCTGGATATAGGATAGGATTATCATGGATATAGGATATAGGAGATTTAGTAGTGTACATAATATACTCCATCTCTGACGATGTTGAATTTAGTGACTAGTAGAAAAACAAAATGGTAAATGAATGTTTACGCCAACTGGTTGCTATAGTACACATCACTAAGGAAGAGAAGTAAAGAGCCATGCCTGCACATATCATAGTAGAACCCAAAACAGAATATTCTTATACCCATTTGCAATGGGTATAACTTGTGATAGATGCAGTGGGTAGTAGTAAGTCTTCACGGATAACTGCTTAGCTAGAGCTGTGCCCCTAAATTTGGTGGTTTATTTCAGAATAGCTTAAACTGAATGAAATTTCAAAGGGTCCCTCAAAGAGCAGAGGATATGACAAGACATAACCTTCTTTTAAAGTTCCTACTTCCTGTCTTGAGCACTGGGGTGTGCTCCTCACTGGTCCACCACCAAAGTTGGTATATGACAGTAAAGGTCTTAGTTATACTCTTAAGCTTGACATAAGAGGTGAGGACTTAGCATGAGAGCAACCAATCTTACCTTTAAATCTCAAAAAATATATTGCAACATAAAAAAAAAAATCCTGTCTTTTGTTTTCTAAAGATTTTGTGAAGTTTCTCTACAGCCATTAATATTTTCTCTGAATATTAAAATCAAACATATGTAGCATATTCATTTTCATCATCCATCCAAATAAACGAGGTAATCAGAAACAGAACAGTAAGAAAGAACATATCTTATGTGGAAGTCTCCACACTTTGATTTGGGATTATAAATCACCATTTTCTTCAGAGGCAGAGATTAGTTGGCAGTAGAGGAAAGTCTCATATCAGTTACAAGCCATGAAGTAATAATTTTATCCTATCTTGATGTACTTAATTATAAATTCATTAATTTACTCATTTACTAATTCATTTAATAGATATTTACTGACATCTATGTGTAGCGATTTTATGTCTTCTGAATACAATGGCTTTAAGTATTACTTACTTTATATGCAGTAAGAAAAACTCTAAAAAACTTAAGCTAAAAAAGGTATTTAAAAAGGCAAATAATGATATACATAATTAGTAGTTGCAGAGGCACTCAGATCTCTTTGATGTGTCTTTTGTCAACATCTTTTTCTGTAATTTTGGTTAATTTTCTTAAACCCCATTCTTCACATGGAGGTCCACATGGCTGGCAGTTGCACTGTTTAATGTATAATACCTCTACAAGTAGGAGTTAATTTTGCAAATTACAGGATGGACTGTGGATAATTTAGCAATATACATAAATTATCAGCAATAGCTCATACTCTGACATAGTTCAGATATGATAGAATATGACAGATTTTTTTATAAAAATACTACCAAAATATGAAATTTTTTATTTTACTATTTCAAAAGACCTTAAGTAACTCTAAAGCATATAGGATCCTGCTTTAAGAAAAGCTTACTAGACTCACCAAGCTGTGCCAAGATGTAACCAGCTGATTGAAAGATTAATGAGCTCCTTATTACCGAAGATCCTCAGTTATAACTTGTATGATTCCTTGGTGGGGATGTTGTACACCTAATGCAGATATCAGTTTGGTGGGATTTAGATCACGTCTGATTGTCAGAGTGACAAAACTTAACTACCTCGTAGAGATGATGTGAAAACTCTTTGAAAAAAGACACATTAATTTACAATTGTTGATGCATTTTGTTATTATTCTTGTGATGTTATAGACAATATTGGCTCCATAATGGTCTTAGAGATTTGTGTGTAAATTCCAAAATATGTATATTTGTTTTAGTAATAGCTAGGTCTCCAATAGAAATAGTTACATCTAGATAAAAGCAGAGCCAGCACTATAAACCTTCGTCTTCTGAATCTAGAACTTTTTATTCCAAAATACATTCTGAAATTTAAGTGAATACTCCAGATGTGCAAGGTATTAAGCTTAACACTGCTTCCCAGATCTACTGCCGCTAAAAATTAGGGTGTCATCCCTTGAAGAAGTGTTTTTAGTAAGTTTATGGGTACTTCCATTATTACTTAAATAAGGGTTAAAGAAGTAAAGCCATTTAATATGTTGGCATTTTTATACTCCTTTTTGGTAACGGAAAACTCAAAGTAGCATAAAAATGGAAAATAATTAAAAGGAAAGTTAATCATAGTTTTGGTAAACGTCAATATAGTCTCATTTATGTTTGGTTTGAAAAATGAACAAGGTGTGATAAAGTTGTTTTATCCAGAATATATATTTTTTGAGAATTTTAGCCAAACAGGAGCACTGCTGGGGGTAAAGTTAGTGTATATACTGGTGATTTTTCAGAACAAGGAATAGTATTATATGGTGCATTGAAATGAATAATAAAACCACCAGTATAAATGAAAAGATACTTGGAGTATATGCTGGGTAAGGACACAGAAAAAAAAGGCCTTAACTTTGGCCAAATAAACTGTAAGGAAGAAACTGACACCACAAAATGAAAAGAAAAAAAAATCAGAAAGCAGAAATACTATAAAGGAAATATCTTTTTTAGGGAAAAAGAGTTATCCATAGTTATCAATTGTTATGCTGCCATGGAAAAAGGATCAACAAGATTGAATGAAATTTTAAGTGTTTTTAATACTCTTCTTTTCACAAAATATTTTTAATGTTTTACATATAATTTGCTAAATACAAGTCAATATGGCATACTTACCAATTCAGGGTATAAATCAACTTCATTCAAAAGCTAATTGCTATACAACCCCTTTATAGTACAAGAAGAAGTTTTTTCCCCCTCTCCATACAGATCCCCAAATCATATATTTAACAAATTTGAACATATCTCTATTCATATGATTTAAGAAGGAGCAAAATTTAATTGACCTCTCTGTTACCTATTTATATTGTACTTACTGGCATATTACAAAGGAGAATATTATGTCTTCGTTACACAACAAACATTATATTTTGGAAAATCCTCTTACTACCAGTCTAAGAAAGCTATGACACTTTGGCTATGTTAGCAGGATTGCACACATAGTGAAAAAAAAAAAGTTTTGATTTATTTATAAGTAAGACATTATACTTTAAGTTTAAATAGTCGTTTTGAAGGAGGGCAAACACATGGGAGACATTTTTATTTTGATTTTTTTTCTTAAATTCAGTGGTAACAAATAAGTTCTTATATTTATACTCGCTTCTTCATCTACCATGGCTTAATCACATTAAGGATTAGGATTTGGACAAGGGGGCTATAGGGAGTAATGGAGTAAATAACCAAGGTTTTTTGTGTTTTTTGTTGTTTGTTTGTTTGTTTGTTTATATTTTAATATGAAATTTATTGTCAAATTGGTTTCCATAAAACACCCAGTGCTCATCCCAACAGGTGACCTCCTCAATACCCATTACCCACCCTCTCTCCATCCCACCCCTCATCGACCCTCAGTTTGTTCTCAGTTTTTAAGAGTCTTATGTTTTGGCTTCCTCCTTCTCTAACCTTTTTTTTTTTTTCCTTCCCCTCCCCCATGGTCTTCTGTTAAGTTTCTCAGGATCCACACAGGAGTGAAAATATATAGTATATGTCTTCCTCTGTATGACTTATTTCATTTAGCATAACACTCTCCAGTTCCATCCACGTTGCTACAAAAGACCATATTTCATTCTTTCTCATTGCCCCATAGTTCCATTGTGTATATAAACCACAATTTCTTTATCCATTCATCAGTTGATGGACATTTAGGCTCTTTCCACAATTTGGCTATTGTTGAGAGTGCTGCTATAAACATTGGGGTACAAATGCCCCTATGCATCAGCACTCCTGTATCCCTTGGGTAAATTCCTAGCAGTTCTATTGCCTGGTCATAAGGTAGATCTATTTTTAATTTTTTGAGGAACCTCCACACTGTTTTCCAGAGCGGCTGTACCAGTTTGCATTCCCACCAACAGTGCAAGAGGGTTTCTGTTTCCCACATCCTCACCAGCATCTATAGTCACCTGATTTGTTCATTTTGGCCACTCTGACTGGCGTGAGGTGGTATCTGAGTGTGGTTTTGATTTGTATTTCCCTGATGAGGAGCGACGTTGAGCATCTTTTTATGTGCCTGTTGGCCATCCGGATGTCTTCTTTAGAGAAGTATCTATTCATGTTTTCTGCCCATTTCTTCACTGGATTATTTGTTTTTTGGGTGTGGAGTTTGGTGAGCTCTTTATAGATTTTGGATACTAGCCCTTTGTCCAATATGTCATTTGCAACTATCTTTTCCAATTCCATTGGTTGCCTTTTAGTTTTGTTGATTGTTTCCTTTGTTGTGCAGAAGCTTTTTATCTTCATAAGGTCCCAGTAGTTCATTTTTGCTTTTAATTCCCTTGCCTTTGGGGATGTGTCAAGTAAGAAATTGCTACGGCTGAGGTCAGAGAGGTTTTTTCCTGGTGTCTCCTCTAGGGTTTCGATGGTTTCCTGTCTCGCATTCAAGTCCTTTATCCATTTTGAGTTTATTTTTGTGAATGGTGTAAGAAGTGGTCTAGTTTCATTCTTCTGCATGTTGCTGTCCAGCTCTCCCAGCACCATTTGTTAAAGAGAATGTCTTTTTTCCATTGGATATTCTTTCCTGCTTTGTCAAAGATTAGTTGGTCATATTTTGTGGGTCTAATTTTGCGGTTTTTGTGCCAATACCATGCTGTCTTGATGATTACAGCTTTGTAGTAGAGGCTAAAGTCTGGGATTGTGATGCCTCCCGCTTTGGTCTTCTTCTTCAATATTACTTTGGCTATTCAGAGTCTTTTGTGGTTCCATACAAATTTTAGGATTGCTTGTTCTAGTTTGAGAAGAATGCTGGTGCAATTTTGATTGGGATTGCATTGAATGTGTTGATAGCTTTGGATAGTATTGAGATTTTAACAATATTTATTCTTCCAATCCATGAGTATGGAATGTTTTTCCATTTCTTTATACCTTCTTCAATTTTCTTCATAAGCTTTCTATAGATTTTAGCATACAGAACTTTTACATATTTGGTTAGGTATTCCTAGGTATTTTATGCTTCTTGGTGCAATTGTGAATGGGATCAGTTTCTTTATTTGTCTTTGTGTTGCTTCATTGTTAGTGTATAAGAATGCAACTTATTTCTGTACATTGATTTTGTATCCTGCAACTTTGCTGAATTCATGTATCAGTTCTAGCAGATTTTTGGTGGAGTCTATCGGGTTTTCCATGTATGATATCATGTCATCTGCAAAAAGTGAAAGCTTCACTTCATCTTTGCCAATTTTGATGCCTGTGATTTGCTTTTGTTTTCTGATTGCTGATGCTAGCACTTCCAACACCATGTTAAACAACAGTGGTGAGAGTGGACATCCCTGTCGTGTTCCTGATCTCAGGGAGAAAGCTCTCAGTTTTTCCCCATTGAGGATGATATTTTATGTGGACTTTTCATATATGGCTTTTATGATGTTTAAGTATGTTCCTTCTATCCCAACTTTCTCGAGGGTCTTTATTAAGAAAGGATGCTGGAAGGCAGTCCTGAGAGGAAAATACATTGCAATCCAGGCTATCTCAAGAAACAAGAAAAATCCCAAATACAAAATCTAAGAGCACACCTAAAGGAAATAGAAGCAGAACAGCAAAGACACCCCACACCCAGGAGAAGAAGAGAAATAATAAAGATCAGAGCAGAAATAAACAACATAGAATATAAAAAATCTGTAGAGCAGATAAATGAAACCAAGAGTTGTTTTTTTGAAAAAAAATAAACAAAATTGATAAACCTTTGAGAAGCCAGGCTTCTCAAAAAGAAAAGGGAGTTGACCCAAATAGATAAAACCATGAATGAAAATGGAATTATTACAACCAATCCTTCAGAAATACAATCAATTATCAGCGAATACTATGAAAAATGATATGCCAACAAACTGGACAACCTGGAAGAAATGGACAAATTCCTAAGCACCCACACATTTCCAAAACTCAAACAAGAAGAAATAGAAAACTTGAACAGACCCATACTAGCAAAGAAATTGAATCAGTTATCAAAAATCTCCCAACAAATAAGAGTCCAGGACCAGATGGCTTCCCTGGGGAATTCTACCAGACATTGAAAGCAGAGATAATACCTATCCTTCTCCAGCTGTTCCAAAAAATAGAATGGGAAGGACAACTTCCAGATTCATTCTATGAAGCCAGCATTACTTTGATTCCTAAACCAGACAGAGACCCAGCAAAAAAGGAGAACTACAGGCCAATATCCCTGATGAATATGGATGCAAAAATTCTGAGTAAGATACTAGCAAATTGAATTCAACGGCATATAAAAAGAATTATTCACCATGATCAAGTGGGATTCATTCCTGGGCTGCAGGGATGGTTCAACATTCACAAATCAATTAATGTGATACATCACATTAATAAAAGAACCATATGATCCTGTCAATTGATGAAGAAAAAGCATTTGACAAAATTTAGCATTCTTGATAAAAACCAAGGTTTGACAGATAGATTTTGTTACTGAATGGCTGAGTAGTTCCTAAAGGACTAATACAGCTACAAATTATGAAATACTTTGAAGTAGAAACACAAACCAACCAAATAAGTTGAATTCTTAAAAAAAAAAAAAGCATTTGACCCAAATGAAGTTAAAAGGAACAAGAGGACAACCAAAAGAGAACAACAAAAAAGGGGCAAAGACAAAACTATGAAACATACCAATAATTTCATAAAATTGTGCTAATCACTAAAATCTCTGTTTGATAGCTCAATGCAATCATAATAGATTTTTTAAATTCTCAATTTTTTAGAGATGTAGAATAATAATAAAATGAACTTTTATATTTATTTTCATTTTAACTATTGTCTGGGATTTTCATTTTCAAGCAGATAGTTCTTAATAATATTATTAGTAACTTATGTATTATAAGAAAGGTAAGATATTGTTATAACTTCAGACAAAATAATTTCTTTTAATTATTGTGCACAACAGGTCTTCTGGTAATGTGTTCTCTCAATTTGCATTTTTCTGGAACAGTATTTCTCATTCATGTTTGACATATATTTTCTCGTAGGTTAGCTATGTATGTGTACGTGTGTATGTTTCATTTTACACAATCTAAGATTCTAACTTCTTGTATTTTTTAAGAGAAACCTGCTATATTTCTTATCTTTGTATCTCTGTGCATAATGTTTCTTTTTTATTGACTATAATAAAGATGTTTAATTTTTCTTGGATTTTTAGCAGTTTGAACATAATGTATCTTGTGATTTTGGAGGATATTTATTCTACTTGGGGTGTCTAAGTTTCTTAGATTGTATTTTAAAATTTTTATTTTTTAATTTTTACTTTCTTTTATTTATTTTTATTGTTTTCAATTTTAATTACAATATAGTTAACATACAATATTTATATTAGTTTCAGGTATACAGTATAGTGACTCAACAATCGTATACATCATTAGTGTTCATCATGATAAGTATACTCTTAATCTCTTTCACCTATTTCACCCATCTACCCACCTACTTCCCCTCTGATTGTCTTTATTTTTTTTTTATTTTATTTATTTTATTTTATTTTGTTTTATTTATTTTATTTTATTCAAGTTTATTTATTTGTTTTTAAGAGAGAGAGAGCAAGAGTGAGCAGGAGAAGGGAAGAGAGAGAGAAAGGGAGAGGGAGAATCCCAAGAAGGTTCTGCACCATCAGTATGGAGCACGATGTCGGGCTTAAACTCGCAAACCCTGAAGTCATGACCTGAGTGGAAATCAAGAGTCCGACCCTCAACCAACTGAGCCACCCAGGTGCCCCTGATATGCTTTACTTTAAATGAGTAGCCTCAGTTAAAGTTATTTTTTTTTCAACAAGAACATTTTTATTTGAAGCGTTCTTTGGAATATATGGTTCTAAAAGATATGTATAAAACATTCCATCCAAGAAAAATATAATATACATTTTCCTTAACACACAGAAGAATCACCTGGTTAAATCTATAAAAAAAGACATAACAAATATTACAAATGTAAGAAGACATTTTGAAATCATACCAAGTATGTTTTCCAACCACAATGGTGCAAAAGTAAAGCTCAACAATAAAACAAAGCTGGAAAATCTATAATGTAAATATTAAATATTTAACATATAAATATTAAACAACACATAATCACACAAGCAGTGGGCCAAATAAGAAATCAGACAGCAAATCAAAATATGTCTTAAAACAACAGAAAAAGAAAATGCAATATTCCAAAACCTGTGGGATGCAGCAACATCAGACATTGGAGGAAACTTATCTATAAATGCTTGTATTAAGGAAAAAAAATAAACAACTGAACATTACACCACAAGGAACTAGGAAAAAGAAGAGACTAAGCTGAAATTTAGTAGAGGAAGAAAATAACAAAGAAAAATCAGAAATAAAATAGAGACCAGAATAACATAATATTGAAATGATCAGAATGAATAAATAAATAAGTAAATAAATCAATAGTAACTAAGAAAAAAAGAGAGAAGACACAAAAACCAATGAGAAATGGAAGAGAAAACAAAACACCAGATAACCACAGAAATACATAGTGTGATAACAGAGTACTATAAACAATTATATACTAACAAATCAGATGATATAGGGGGAAAACAACAGATAATTTCTAAAAATGCACAAGTTACCATGATTGGTCATGAATCTTGAGGATTTTTATTATTCTTGAAAAATGTGGCCATCATTTCTTCCCATATTTTTCTTTTCTTTTCTTTTCTTTTCTTTTCTTTTCTTTTCTCTTCCTTTCTTTTTTTTCCTTCCCATATTTCTTCTGCCTTCTTTATGTTTTCCTCCTGGGATTCCAATTACATATATGTTAGACCATGTAATTTTGTCTGACATCTTTTGGAAGGTTCGTACTTTTGTCTTTTTTCTTTTTTCCATTCTCATTATTTTTTTGTGCTCCAATCTGAGTAATTGTTATTTTTCTGTGATTGTTTACCTTTTTGTCCCCGCAACTGAATCAAGTCTACTGATGAACCCGTTGAAAGAATTCTTTATCTCTGTTATCAAGTATTGTCGCATTTTGCTTTGTTTTGTTTGGCATGTCCTTTTGAACTTTTATGTAGTTTCTCTTTTCTGAAGTTTCCCACATGTTTTACGTGTTGTTAAGTTCTTCCATTAGAACTTTTAGTATATTCATCATAGTTATTTTAAAATTCCCTGATAAACCCAACATCTGGGTAACTTTAAAGTTTGGTTCTGTTAATCTTGTTTTTTTGTGTGTGTATCATAATTTTTTCTTGATTATGATAATTTTTTGTAGAATGAGAGAGGTAGAATGGAGTAGTATTTAAGTGGTTAGTCTCTTCATCTGCTAGGTCACTAGTATGGGAATTTGAGTCAGTCTAGTCGAGAGTTGAGCTGTCTTTAGATTTTGATGTTGCAGTGGTGTCTTTCAGTGGAGCACTGGCTTCAGATTCCTCTAGTGTTACCTGGGGCTTAGGGTGCACATTGGGTGTCCAGAGAGTTTCAATCACTAGTCCTCTTGAAACTAAGTATTAGAACCTCCTTGTAAACTTGTACTCCAGAAAGGACCTCTGTTCATATTCTTCCCCCATCCTCTAGTGATATGCTGCTAATTCTAGTTCTCTGGTGCTTACTAGTGCAGTATTGTGGGTAAAAGAGTTTTCTTTTTCTCTTGATCTGACTTTGCCTTAAGCAGGCTCTGTAACCCCAAGTCTGATTGTTACCTTCCCTCTGTTGTAGGAGTTGTCTTATGGTTTAGGCTCAGGAAATTTTCTGCCCCATCCTGAAGGGTAGAGAGATTTTTTTTTTAATCTGTAGGTTTTCTTCTTATTTTTAATGTTTATTTATTTTGAGAGATAGAAAGCAAGTGGGAAGAGTGGCAGAGAGAGAGAGACAGAACAGGCTTTGCAAACTGTCAGCACGGAGCCCAATGCAGGGCTCAAACCCATGAACTGGGAGATCATGACCTGAGCCGAAACCAAGACTTGGAAGTTCAACCCACTGAGCCACCCAGGAACACCCTGTAGGTGTTCTTCTATTGTTACACCACTTTTGCATACCTGACATAAGCTCAATTGGAATGTGATATATACACACACACACGTATGTGTTATACATATATACATATGTATGTATTATATATAATAATATATATTATTAATATATATTACATATCACATATATATATTTATACACCACTATATATGGTTCACTAGCATTTTTCTTATAATTGTTGCATCTATATTTATGAGTGAGATTGGCTTCTAATTTTTCTTTCTCATCCTGTACTTGCCTCATTTTGATGTTAAGGCTAAGGTTACCCTGGCCCCATAAAACAGGTAGTGTTCCTGCTT
Organism: Neofelis nebulosa; assembly: GCF_028018385.1. NCBI lineage: Eukaryota > Metazoa > Chordata > Mammalia > Carnivora > Felidae > Neofelis > Neofelis nebulosa. Next base: position 211,227,325 of record NC_080782.1, on the reverse strand, counting down.
TTTCCAATCTCAGGAAGAGTTTTTTTTTTTATAAAAGTAGAGTTATCTTGGGGCACCTGGGTGGCTCAGTGGGTTGAGCGTCTGACTTCGGCTCGGGTCATGATCTCACAGTTTGTGGGTTCAAGCCCTGCGTCAGGCTCTGTGCTGACAGCTTGGAGCCTGCTTTGGATTCTATGTCTCCCTCTCTTTCTGCCCCTTCCCTGCTCATGCTCTGTCTCTCTCTGTCTCTCAAAAATAAATAAATGTAAAAAAAAAATTAGAGTTATCTCTACTAGAGAGATCTTTTTTTGCCCCTTTATTGTTCTTTCCTACACAGTATATCTTCAGTTATGTCATTGAGGTAACAGAGTTTGTATTCTTCCCAGCCGCTTAAGACGTGTTCCTCAAAGATAAAGGGCCCAGGTAGAGCTTTACATCCTTCTTGCTTCTGTAACCACTTCCCTTCTCCTGGCAAACTCCTCCAACAGAGGTTTCCTCTAGTCTCCCTCCCTTCTCCCAGTTTTTTCTTGTGTTTCTCATGAGTACCTGCTGAGGTCCATGTAGTCTGAAGCCAACAAGCCCACTTTGTATTTGCTTTTGATCAATTCATCATGGTTATTTTAAATTCTGTGGTCATGTGTTAGTCATGTGTTAGCCCACTTTTAGCCTTTATAAACTTGTTAAACACTTATCTGAGATCTTCTCACCTGCTTGAGAGAAGATTCTGTGTTCTTCCACAAATGATCCAATGCACACACTGTGTCTTGCCATGGATTTTCTTAGATTTCATTAGAGTTTGCTGTCTTTTGAAATCAAATCCCTAGTGAGTTCAAAAGTGATGATTTTTAGATTATCAAACTTTTTCTCATTTTGGGGGGTGAAAGTCTTCAGTTTCCTAGGGTGAAGCCAGAAGTCTATTTCCCTAAATATTTTAATATACATTCTAATTGATAAAGTCTAAAATTAATCATATTTATCCTTCTCTCAAATATCACAAAGACCTAATTATAATGACTTCTAACATTTATATTTGCTTATGCACAATCTTAGTTTATTTTTGTATATTGTTTGTATTTTTGCTTTTTCCTCTAATTGCTGTTTCTGTTGTTATTTGGCTATTTTATTATGATGTTAGGTTCTGGCTTTGATTGTTATGCTATACATATGGGAATCAATCACATGGCTTCAATCTGAGAATCTGTACCTTTTATTCAGTTAGTACCTAGTTTAGCCATTTGCATGTCCTGGGTTGACAAAATGATGATTGTGGGTGAGGCTCAAGCCTGCCTTTTACATCTCTTTTACATTTCTTCTTCACATTTTGTTCTCTATTTCTCTCAATATTTTATTTTATGAGTTATGATTTTATCCTTTAGAAGTTTTCTTCCATAGTACTAATGTTATTTACATTTATGTCAAATTTGCTATTCGTCTATGCTTTAAGCTTTAACTCTAATGACTATGTCTTCTGTAAATTGAATCTTATTCTTTTTTTATAAAATTGTTGAGTTATTTATTAATTGTGAAAAAATGTGTGTTGTAAATTTTTTTTATTACCCTTTATCTGCAGTTCTTGATGTAATACTATTGTTTGCTCTGCTGGCTGAATTTACTGGTTAGTTGTATCATTGTTGGATTTGTAGTTATATTAAAAACATTGTATACCAACAATGAACATTTGGAATTGGAAATTAAAAACAATATCATTAATTGTACCTTTGAAAATGAAATACTTAGGCATAAATCTAAGAGAATATATGTATGATTTATATCAGGAACTAAAAATCTCTAATGATTGAAACTGAAGAACTATATATAGATAGATAGCCCATATTCACAAATAGGAATTTTCAATATTGTTGGGATGTTAGTTTCTAACTTGATGTATATGTAATTCACCTCCAATCAAAATCCCAGCAAGCTATTTTGTGGATATCAACAAACTAATTCTAAATTTTATAAGGGAAGAAAGAGACTCAAGACTCAAGACAATATTAAAGGAGAAGAACAAAATTGGAAGGCTGAACTAACTTCAAGACTTATTGTGAAGCTACAATACTCAGGACAGTATGATATTAGTGAAAGAATAAACAAAAAGATTAATGGAACAGAATGGAGAGACAATAAATAGACCCAAATAAATGTAGTCATTGATCTTTGACAAAAGAAATATAATAAAGAAAAGATAATCTTTTCACAAAATGGTGCTAGAAAAACTGAACTTCCATATGTACAAAGTGAATTTAGACACAGACTGTACATCCATCACAAACAATTTACTCAAAATGAAGTGAAAAATCAAAATTATAAAACTCTTAATAGGTAACACAGGAGAAAATCTAGATGACTTTGAGTTTGCTGATGACTTTTTAGATGTAATATCAAAGGCATGATCCAGAAAAGAAATGATTGATAGACTGGACTTCATTCAAAATAAAAACTTCTGTTCTATTGAAGACAATATTAAGAGAATAAAAAGATAAGTTGGGAGAAAATATTTACAAAAGATATATCTGATAAAGGACTGTTATCCAAAATAGCAACAAATAAGCAAGTGAACAAACACTCTTAAAAGTCAATAATAAAGAAGTAAATGACCAAATTAAAAAAAAAATGGGCAAAAGACTTGAATACATACTTCACCGAAGAGATGGCACATAAATATATAAAGATGATCAGTATTATATGTAATTTGGAAACTGAAAATTAAAACAATAATAAGATACCATTACACAACTATATTAGAATGCCCCAAACCCCAAACACTGACAACATCAAATGCTGGAGAGATTGTAGAGCAACAGGAAATCTTATTCATTGCCCATGGGAATGCAAAGTGGTACATCTATTTTAAGAGAGTTTGACAGTGTCTTCCAAAATTATACTCTTACACTAAAATTCAGCAATCACACTCCTTGGAATTACTCAAAAGAGTTGAAAACTTATGTCCACACCAAAACCTGTATATGGATGCTATAACAGCTTTATTCATAATCCCCAAACTTGGAAACAAGCAATGGTTGAATGGATAAATAAACAATGGTACATCCAAGCATGGACTCAACTCAAGCCCTGCCTCATCAAAAGGGTCTGTCTTAACACTTTCATATATGCTGATATATGTGTCACTGTGGACATGTATTGTACCCTGCTTAATTTTTTGTCTATATTTACTTGTTCATCCTAGGGCAATGGAAGTTTTGAAAGCCAGGACCACTGTTCTATATATCTCATTGTTTAGGACAATGTCAGGACCATCATGGCATTGGATGGCTACTTAATGATTAAATGAATGAATGCATTGGACAGATGATTCAATACATAATCTCACTTAGTGACATTAATGGGATACCATAATAGAAAAAAATTATTAAGATATGGCTAAAGTATTCTTAGCTTAGATTGGTTTTTGGCTACTTAGTTCCAAAATTTGGACATTTCCTTTGTACCAAGGTTTGAGAACAGGGAGCATCTGTCATATGACATGATGATTTTATTTAATAAATAACTTTTTAGGGGGCATCTGGGTGGCTCAGTTGGTTAAGCATCCAGCTCTTGATTTCTGCTCAGGCTATGATCTCGTAGTTCGTGAGTTCGAGCCCTGTGTCTGGCTCCACACTGACAACACAGAGCCTATTTGGGATATTCTCTCTTTCCTTCTCTCTCTGCCCCTCCCCATCTCTCTCAAAATAAATAAATAAACTTTAAAAGATTAAAAAAATAACTTTTCAGGAAGCAATCTGATGAATTTCCATTAGTACCCAATAGAAATCTAAAACCTTTTTGGGGGCGCCTTGGTAGCTTAGTCAGTTAAGTGTCTGACTCTTAGTTTCACCTTAGGTCATGATCTTACAGTTCGTGAGTTTGAACCTTGCGTTAGGCTCTCCCCAGATGGTGAGGAGCCTGTTTGGGATTCTCTTTCTTCCTCCCTCTCTCTCCCTCCGCTCCTCTTACGTCTCAGTCTCTCAAAATAAATGAAAAACCTTTAAAAGAAACAAAATCTTTTTTGAAGATGTTTGTAAATTCTGTTGCTTTTATAAACCTTTGGTAAAGCATTCTGGAACAAAGCATAAAAAGCTCACTTCAGTTTCAGTCAGTTAAGTGTCTGACTCTTGATTTCAGCTGAGGTCATGATCTCACAGATGGCCCTGAGACAGGCTTAGTGCTGAGTGCTCGGGATTTTCTCTCTCTCTGCCTCTCCCCTGTTCATGCTCACCCTCTCTTTCTCTCTCAAAATAAATAAATAAATAAATAAATAAATAAATAAATAAATAAATATTTTTTTTTAAAAAAAGCTCACTTCGAAATTAGTAGAATCATGGAGAATATAATTTTTATTCCAGTTAGATAGGAAAATAACCAGATAAGGTATATTTATACATATATGTTAAGTGTATTACTAATACTTATCCTTTATTTACTAACTCAAAACTTTCAATATGACATATAAATGACAACTGCATTTGGATACAAATGTGAATTAGAAATTCTTTCATTCTAGCATCACTCTCCAGTATATAGTTGAATAGTCTAGTCAGGCTGTACAGTCTAATTTGGTTACTGCATCCATGCTTTAAGAGGCTTATATGGATAACATCTATATTCTCTGTCATACCAGAATCCTTAATTTCTGTGTGGAGTAATTTTTTTTATATCATCTTTTATTCAAATGGCACTTTGATGTATTAAATGAGGAACAAAAGTATAATTCATCCTTAAAGTAATATGTCAAATTGTGACATTTCAAATGAACAAAAAGAAACACTATTCTGCCTTATATCCTGTTGGTTGAGATTATATATGACTATATAAATAATAAAGGTAAATATATATACATATATAATTTATCTAGACCATATGCTTATTTATACATTAATACATTCTAATTTTATGAAATTACAGCTAGCAAAAATATATAAAATATGGTAATCATTCACATGAGGAGATACAGAAATTATTTAACCCTCATGATTTAGCATCATGCATTTTATTACTTTGTAAACAAGTACCTGAGTCATTGAGTAGGAAATTTCTGTAACCAATAATTAAGGAAATTTTAATTTGTGAACATGCCTATTGCTACATTTAATATTACAGAGAGTAAATTTCTGTTATATATTATTTTTATTGACCAAAATTATGATTTTTCCATCAACTGTGTTTATTTAATTTTCATTTTTAAGCACTATTTTTAATTACATGCCTTTTTCCAACGTGAGCTTTTTTTTTTTTTTTTTTTTTTAATTTTTTTTTAACATTTTTTATTTATTTTTGGGACAGAGAGAGACAGAGCATGAACGGGGGAGGGGCAGAGAGAGAGGGAGACACAGAATCGGAAACAGGCTCCAGGCTCCGAGCCATCCGCCCAGAGCCTGACGCGGGGCTCGAACTCACGGACCGCGAGATCGTGACCTGGCTGAAGTCGGACGCTTAACCAACTGCGCCACCCAGGCGCCCCCCAACGTGAGCTTTTATGGAGTGATCTGAAACTTACATTTAGTAATCATTTATTATGAGCTTTCTCACAGAATTATAAACTCTTTCTTGATATATCCATTTGTTTATTTCTGTCTAGAAATCCTGAAAACTGTGTTACCTATATGCTAAAATAAAGCCAAATAATACAAGCCCTGAGTTGTCTTAATAACCATTTAAATATTTTACTTGAAATAACTGTAAATGGAGTTAATTTCATTCAGTGTGTGTTTCTCTTCATGAAGATGATTTTAAATTAAATCCTGTGAGAAAATATGCTATCGTGAATGGGAAATATGAAGTGTCGGGAGGGTCTTCCTTTCCTTCTACTTCTATTCTGCAATAAAAGCAAACTCACAGGGCATACGAGTAATTTACTTTCATCTAAATCAGTGCTTATTATGCTGGCCAAAATGATTGGTTTAGCGATTGTCATGTTAAACAAAAGCTGCCTACATAATACCTCACATGTATTTCATATATGCTATTTATTTCAGATAAGAGTGCCACAATAAAATTAAGGCATTTAGTAGGTAGCTAAGAGGACAGCTATGAAGTGAGACTGCCTTGTTGAAGTCCTATCTCATTCCCATAGCTGCCCACTAACTATGGACTTCTCACCTCTCCAAAGGTTAGGCATGGGGTACTATAATTACAAAGAAACAAAACAAAGCAAAACAAATCCCATACCTCATATGAATATTATATATATGATCTATTTTAAATCTCATTTTAGGTTACAGAAAACAAGAATATAATTCAGAAAAATGAAATTAGAAGAATGTTGGCCTCCACAGAGCAGTCTTAAAGTAGGCTGTTTTAAAGTCTGGATGTCAGTTTTAGTCATTTGATTGCAGGGGAATATCTCAGGCTGGTCATGGAATTATATTTGCCATATTAAAGTTGTTGGCTTATATTGAGTATAATATGGTTTGGAGAGGCAGCCATTTATTCTAAGCTCTTAGGAGGAAGTATTCTATGAGGCAGGAAGTCACGCTGAGGCAGGCCATGAAGTCTTAGGGGTTTTCTGAGTTTTTCTGTCCTTTAATTCATCTTCTGAGAAGAATTCTTTCTGTCTTTCTTTCTTTCTTTCTTTCCTCTTTCAAGTTTATTTATTTGTTTTGAGAGAGACAAAGAGAGGGAGGGGCAGAGACAGAGAATCTCAAGCAGGCTCCATGATCAGTGCACAGAGCCCGATGTGGGGCTCCAACTCATGAACTGTGAGATGATGACCTGAGCTGAAATTAAGGGTCAAACGCTTAACCGACTGAGCCACCCAGGTGCCCCTGGTTATTTCTTAATGACTTGCATACAACATAGGTAAATAGAGATTACTCCTGATAACAGATCATTGATTAGACCAGGAATTCGTATTTAAACACATTCTCCCAGAGACTATGCTCCTTATAGGAACGTGCAACGATCAAATATTTAAATAACTCTATTTTAGTATATTGATTGAGACCAGGAAAAGTGAAGGAGCAATAGTCAAGTTTATAAAACTAAAACTTCAAAAACTGTAAAGAAAAAAAAAACAAAAGTAAGCATTTGTACTCATCAATAAGATTTGTGTGCAAGGTTTTGTTATCACTAATGTTATTTAACACTGTTCTTCAAAGCATAAGGTAACTGGGCCAATAATAGATAATAACTAACAATAATAGCCCAGTTGCTAATGAACAGGTTTGTTTATTATTTATAACAATGAAATGTAAACACTTGGTTTATATTAAATAATCATGACAGAGATGGACTAGTAAAAAGCACGCTGCACTTGAAGGTGGTAGCTCTCAGTATTTAAGGTTAAGACATGTACTTGGACTTGGGGATACCATCATATTTCGTCTTGAGGCTCTGAAAACTAAACTGACATCTCCAGACTTGTGAGATTCTTCTCAATGCATTTGTTCTCCTCTCCCTTTCTTCTTTAATATGACAAAGACAATTTGCTTTTATTTCTGACATTTCTGAGATTTATTTGAAACTTTTTTGAATATTAACTCTGTGAATGGTGAAACATTGTAATTTTCTGTTTGTTAACATTATTTGTTACAGGATTTGTATATGTATTGTCAAAGTATTCTTTGTAAAAAGTTAAGAATATGACTCTCAAGTCTGTCACGTGTTGAAGATTTTTTTATTTCTTTAACGAGGAAATAAGATAATAAAGCTGGTTCCAAGGAAGATACAGGCTAGTTTTCATAGCCAGTGACAGAAAAACATACTGCAGTAAGATTGTTAGATACTTAATAGTCTAGTTTCCTACAGGACAATAAAACCACGACATTTGGTATTACCTTTTGCATTTCTGAAGTCTTTTAGAATTTAAATTTTAATGTCCAAGAATGACTTTGAAAGACACACAGTAATCTTTTGCCATCTTTCTACGTCTTAAATAGTTTGTCTTAATGTTATATTTAACCTCCGTAATTCCATCCATGATGTTTGCAAGTCTTCCTTACTTCTGAGCTTTAAGAAGAAATGGCTTACCCTTGCATTGCACACACTTTAGAAACCTCGTAGTTTTCCTGAATCATTTGATGCTTTATAGAGAGAGGTTGTGTAAGGTACTAGCATGTATCTGTTAGGTTCCTATAGCTTTTACTCCCTATCGATATATCTGTTCTTACACCTGATACTTGCTCTCTAAGTAAAACATCCACTCTTGAAACATCACAGCAAAGGCATTCACACATATCTAATGTTTTTTAATGGGAAATTTTGAAGTTTCCAATTTTATTTAAAAAAGTATAAGTAACAGTGCTTGAAATAATTTCTATTTCAGTGTTAGGAATACCTGATATCCTAGAAATGTATTGTCGTAGACTCTAGGTCTAAAGTTCTCTCTTGTCCAGCAAGAAAGCGAACTCACAATTAAAATAAGAGAGATGGCTAGTGTCCAGGAAAAGACAAGAGCCCCGATTAAGAGTCCTTGCTCCGTTTTTATTAGGATCAGAAAGCTTATAAACATGGTGATGGACATGCACAAAGAGACAATAAAACTGTGAACATTAATTCATGGACATCAGGGAAAGGGGTCTTGAAGATACTCGGGGTTAGGGGTTTGGGTGAATACAAAACAAAATCCTGGCACTGGGCAGCCGGGCAGAAAGTTGTTTATAGCACCACCTCTGTTTATCTTAGCCAGCCTAGGGGATGACACAGATACAGCAAGTAACCTCAGAGTTAACAAGAGACCTTTCTTTTGTTAATCAGCTCAGCTCTGGGCAGCTTCACCCAGAGCACAGTAGTCTATAGCCCAGTTTACCTGCTTTCCTAATTTGGTCCTTCCTTCCTGTGAAAGCAGCTTTCTGCTATAATACTAAATTGGGGGGTGCTTTTGCCCTGAATACCTAATGTTGCTTACATCATACACCTTTGTATTGGGGGCCTTTACCCCCCCCCTCTCTATTCTGGGGGCCTTTGTCCCCCTTCTCTATCCTTATTCGCCTATTCTTGTTTACCCTAACTTGGGTGTGAGCATCCTATGGCTTTGTAATTCTTTGTGCCTTGTTAACCCATTGGTTCAGGCTAAGGGAATTCCTAAACTTATTCCCCACAATGTATTGTTTGTATTTGTCTGCAAAATTTGTTACCAGCCATGACCCTACCTCTTGCTCTGATCTTAGGGGCATCTCTCCCATAATCTGTACAGTTGTTTGTTTTTTTTGTTTTTGTTTTTTCTTTTTTTTCAGTTTGAAAAGTTTTTTCTTTCTCCATGTAGGGCAAACATTATACCAAATATTTTAAAAAGACAAATGAGACAGAGTTTAACTATTTTCTTCCAAAGATACTAGTCATTAATGTTGGAAATACTTCAAACCCTAAATGAGAAAACTCCTACTATAGAAAACTCTACAGGACACTTCACATTGTTTTGGAGCTGTTAGAAATGTTAAATAAGTGCCCAACAATGTGTTAATCTCAACTGATATAGTTATTTCACATGATTAAATCAATTATTCAGGTTTGGATTTTGCTTCAGTATTCTTTCAGTGACAGTTTTTCTCTAATGTTTGTTCCTGGTGAAGGTTTTAAGTGGGTTAAAGTAGTTAAGGGTCCCCGTGGAAGTGGAATGATCCTAGAGTCTCCAGTCAGGACGCCTAGTTTTGAATCCAGGCTCAGAAAAGGACAAGAATCGCACCTCTCTTAGCATAGAAGTGAGGATTAAAATAGTTTACTTGTTAAGCACTTAAGAAAGGTGACTAGCATAGAAAATGCCGTTTATTGTTGTTGTTATTATTAAACATAGCAGTGACATGATAAAAATTTTCTAAGAAGATTATGTAAATACAGTTTAAACGCTTATAATATTCAAGCTCAGAAATGAAGATTGTGTCATTTATTTACATAGAAAACATAAATGGCGATGGGTGATACTCCATTTAGTGAAGGGAGAGAAAGGAAAAAACATGTTGCTAAAAATGTAGGCATACAGTGGTTTGAAGAGAGGGACTTATGGATGTAGAAGGGCAGTGTATAGAGGCATGGCAGGAAAGTGTGGAAATTTGAATTACAAGAACTTGCAATTACTGACTTAGAAAAGATGAAGACTGTAAAAGTAATATAAATTCCTTGTAAGAGAATTCTGCCTAGAAAATTTAAGTTTAAAATGTGCTGCACAAATTTGTATTCTAGCTTTTTCTTACTATCCCTTCTTTTATTTTAAGCACTTGGCTCAGTCAAAAATATAAAGAGGGGTGCCTGAGTGACACAGTTGGTTAAGCATCTGACTCTTGATCTCAGCTCAGGTCATGATCTCACAGTGTGTGGGTTTTAGCCCCACATTGGGTTGGTGTAGAGTCTGCTTGGGATTCTGTCTCTCCTTCTCTCTGCCCCTTCCCAGCTTGTGCTCTCTCTGTCTCTGTCACTCTCAAAATAAATAAATAAACTTAAAAAAATTAAAAATATAAAGAAAAAAATTCAATCTTGATGGCAACACAGACTAATATTTGCAAAATATTTACTGTTAAGCCAATCTTACTAATTAAATATCTCCACTTAAAAAAATGTATGTGGCAAGAATGAAGGTACATTTTTCCCCCACAATTGTTTTAAATGAGATGTCTTCAAAATCGTCTATATCCTGGAATTGTGCTCAGTTGGAATATTTGGTAGTATTTGACCACTGAGAAATTGGAATGGAGAAAAAAGCATTACCTTTTTCCCTCATCCTTTAAGGTGGCTTTGCTTTAAAAAAAAAAAAAAAAAAAAAAAAGCCATAGCCTCAAAATCCACTCTATGGAAAGCAATGTCATTGGATCATTATCAGAGTTCTTTTCAGTGTGCTAAATGAGCTGAACATTTTTTTAACAAAAAGGTCTGTGTTCTTTAATAGGGCATAACTAGGAAGCTTCAGCCACTGCTTGTTGCCTCTGCTGTGAGATGTCCACATTGTGTATTTTCATGTCATTATCACATACTTGGATTTTCTCTCACTTCAGAATCCAGAGGAACTAGTTGGAACTAATTTGCCATATCTGTCTTATGGATTTAACTACCTTATTAAATATAATGTGCCAAAATGGAAACTCCTCAGGTTCATGTATACTTTCTATCTGAATTTCTATAATATTTGAATTACTTCATTGTTGAGGCTTTATAAAGGGCATGTAATAAGAAAATTCTGAAGTCCTACATGAGCAGTTGGCATGGGGTTTAATTGCACACTTGTTTAAGAATCGGCTCTGTGTGTTTGAAATAGCCTGTTTAAATCTTGTCTTCTTGATAGAACTGTAGTAACAGATTTTGCCAAGTGAACCAAAGGATCATCAAGTTTCCTTTTGTTGTGTTGTGTTTTGTTTTGTTTTAGTATCTATTTACTTGCTTGGATAATTTAGGCAAAATAGACGATCTTTTCATTGCCTTTATAAAATAGCCTTGAATACAATAATGAAGGAGAGACTAAAAAATATGTAGTAAATGTGTTTTGACTGGAACTGAACAAACAGTAGGCAACTGAGGCCTAAAACATACGATCCTGCTAAAAAGCATGAAAATACCATGCCTTACTGTAGAGAATAGCACATTGAAGTTGTACAGTGGACTAAATACATTTTTGCATGCATTATATTATTTGACTCTCACATGATCATTATAAACAGTACAGCAAACATCTCCTTTACAGGGCACTGAGACTCAGGCTGGTTGAAACTTGACCTTTACAATGCATCAGAATGATCTAGAGAATGTTATAAAAATGCCAACGCTTGTCCATTCCCAAGATCAACTGAATAAGAATTTCTGTGAAAAAGGTCTGCATTTGCACACGGAAATAATGTCCCTAATCAGTCCTCAAGGAAGACTGACCACCTCTCTTTATACTGTGTAGCTTTCAGTTGAGTCTCAGCACCCTGCAATAAAGTGCTGAGAGCAGTGGTGGGACACCTGGGAATCTGGTAGTCAGGGAATCTGGCAGGAGTCAGGGAAATCAGACTCACCTTTCATCAAGACTACTTCAATATTACTTACTGGGACTTTCAGAAAAGTGGAAAGGGAATGAGGTAGGGGAACGGGTCACCTCAGGCAAGTGGCACCCACATCCCCAAATCTCTTCTCTTTGGTTTAGTGAGAAAATATAGAACTTCTGAAATACTTACTTTACTTAAACAATCCCAAACCTGTCACAGTCAGAAGAGAGCCTCAAAGAATCACAAGATCCCCAGCCCCAGTAAACTTTAAACACTGATAATGAGTGGGAAGGTGGAAACTTCTTGCCCGTGGGGTTTAAGCAGATGGTTTCCTTTTATCTCTTGAGGGCATATTCTGTTTTGCTTGGAGACAGAGATAATTTAGGTAATCTCTAAAGAAACTTTGAGTAACATGATTTGGTGCTATGAGGTAATATGTATTATTTCAAGCTTGATGCAAGCGTAAGTCTGGATAAAATGTCATGTTTTTAAAAGAACTGTTTACATTTATTTTGATGAAATATAATATAAAAAATACACTAATCTAGATTGTCCTAGAGACCGTGTGTCACTTTCTTCTGCTCACTTTTTTAGCCCTACGGTCTCAGAATTATAGTAACTCAAAGCTTTATTGGAAAACCCCCATCACCACTTTTCAATGCTTGAGATATTTCATCTTGTATAAAGATTCCATTTTAGGGGTCTGATTTCAAGTTCAGATAAGTGAGCAATTGGAGATTTATAGGATGGCAGGAAATGCATGCCCGGCTATCTGAATGCAGAATCTAAAACATCTTGATAATAGTCATCTTAATCACCTCACTTTGGCTCACAGTATTTATTTTTTTTTTCCTTCTTATATGAAACCTCTCTTTTCTTTCCCATCACAGACTTAAGTGGAGATTTTAATGTTTTCTTTAAACTATGCCTTAGGCTAGAGAAGATTGTTTTATTTCAAATAGGAAGTAAAAATTTAGATCCATTTGATGCTAATGCGATCAGAATCAGCGTAGTTAGACTTTACAATTTTCATAATCTGTTTTGACTCAGAGTGCAGTTAATAAGATATTTTACAAACATAAATAAATTTGCAACAGTAGAGTTTTGGCATGGAGTGTTTGTTCTCTCTGTCTGAGAATATAAGGTAAATGTTCATGAGTACTGCGTGTATACTTTTCTAGGCAACACAGAAAGACAATATTATTACTGTTTCTTAAATGTTCCATAGAAGAAGCCAGAGAATTGTAATCTCCAGAAACACAGGAATTTTATCTGGTAACATTTGTACCCTTAGCACATAGGAGATAATAAATATTGATGAAAAAATAATTGATTGAATGATTGTGACCTTGGGGATATTATATAGCTCATCTCCAAATGAGTATTAAATTAGTGAGTTAAATGAGTTAGAATAGAGCCATGAATAATATTCAAAATGTGTTATTATGTATATTATTATGAATATTAATAGTAGTTTTATTGTGAAATACCAGAATAAGCTAGTTACAGTTTGAATAAGTAGTTATATTGTGAAATACCAGAATAAGCTAGTAACTGTGCTTTCAAGATGAATCAAAAAAGTATTTTGTTACACAACATGAATCTTTGTAAAATCACAAGAGTGTGAATCTGATCTGTGATATTTAAAAAACATACCTAGGGGCGCCTGGGTGGCTCAGTCGGTTGAGCGGCCTACTTCGGCTCAGGTCAGGATCTCGCAGTCCGTGAGTTCGAGTCCCATGTCAGGCTCTGTGCTGACAGCTCGGAGCCTGGAGCCTGTTTCGGATTCTGTGTCTCCCTCTCTGACCCTCCCCCGTTCATGCTCTGTCTCTCTCTGTCTCAAAAATAAATAAACGTCAAAAAAAAAAATTTAAAAAAAATAAAAAAACATACCTAGTTTTCCACATTGCTAATAGTAGTTTGTGAAAGCAATCTGTTAAAACTTTATTAAATATGAAATATATCATTCTATTTCATGGGCAGACAACCAACAAAACAGTACTGAAGTCATGCTTTTCACTATAGGGTACTATTACTTTTTTTTTTTTTTTTTTTTCATTGTTATTCTCTAGATGGGTAAGGAGTGACATTTTGCATTCTGGGAATACTGAGTACCTTCTTTTTTACCCTGTCTCCTACCTCTGTTTTACAATATATAAAAAGGATTTTTTCTTGTATTTTTTCATGTTGAAAATGAAAATCTCAGTGTGTATTAACAGGTGCATATATATGAAAAATGTAAAATCATATCCACATAAGGGCTAATATCTTGGATACAAGATAACCAATGCATTTAATTTGGATGTTAATAGCCACAGTGCAAGTTTTAAATTTACCTTACCTTTCCCATGTATCTGAGACACTGCATTGAGTGAATGTTCTCCTTGGTGTGGAAAGCTTACTGCTGGTTAAAACGGTCAATGATGTACTAAGTTTGAGTTCTCCCAGTTACCTGTGTCTGACACATGATTGGTTTATGGCTCTTGCTGAGGGGCAGATAATGGCCAACCAAGGGTTTTCTTGCTGAAATTGTGCTATTTGCTTTCTGATTTTCATCTGCCTTGCTTTAAATTTACAGTTGGAGGTTAAAGAGTTACTTTTTTTTTTGAGGTTTATGGATTCAAGTCTAAAGTTTAAGAACCCTAACTAAGAGATCAATGAGGATTCTAGAGTCCTCTTTATGTGGACTATCAAAATGACATCTGGGTGTAGTAAAAGTTTTTTTGTTATAAGAATCATTGCAAAATCAGTGTCAGTATATGTTAACAGTGTTAGACCCACAAAACGTGAGATATCAGAATTTGCATTAGAATTTATCTCTATGTTTACATGTATTACCTTAGCACTTAGAAAAACCACCATAGGAGAAAGATGGAAAGCCCCCAGGAATGCATTGCAATAATTTTGGGACAGGAGCAAGTGCAGTTGTAGCAATCGATTCTTTAATTTTGTATAATTCAAAGGCCTACAATCAGTAATGAATGTAGAATTAGAAGATAGCACACATAATATTTGGACTTTTTCCTAATTAATTAATTTCACAAATACTTATCTCTTGTGTTTTTAAGGATAAGACAGCGTGCCAGGATATGATAAGGTAGAGGTATACTGAATAAACATTTGGACCAAAAGTCAAATGCCCAAGGGATAAAAATTTGTATTCATCTGAGGCTTAAATTTATCATCATGGAGAAATACTTGCGCAAATGTGAAATTTTACTTTAAACACAATTAAAGTTTTGGTAGAAAAACCTGAATTTTTGACATTATAATGCAGGAACAATAATTTCTCATACATGCTAAATGTTAGATTAATCTTGCTCTTACTGTAGATTATTATTATGGCACAGTATATTTGCAGTTCTAAGTTGATGCTCATATTCTGTTGTGATCTGTACAAGAACAAGATATTTTTTGATAACTTTGCAGGAAAAAAAACCCTGTATTTTTCTTATAAGATTCATGACTTATGAATAAATGAAATTAAGTAACTAAATACTAATTGTGGTTCTTAAGAATTATTTTGTTTAGTGTGATAAATGCTAATGAACTAGACTATTCGATAAAGATTGAAACTGTTTTATATATGAAATCTCTGCCATTAGGCTTATACATTCATTTATATTTTTTTTAACATTTCTGATAATAAATGTAAGTCTACTTAAAATTATCTAATGTACTCCATCTAGCTACTTGGATTAACTGTAAATGTATATTTTCATATTTAATTATATGTTAGTGGTATTATGTAAAATTAAGACAATTTAATTTTAACACTTACCTTGAGACAATGCAGGCGAGCTGGTAGATAATGATAGAAGAGATAGCAGTTCCCAAGGACTAGTGGTTTTAAGGAGCTTAGAGCTCAAGGCACATGACTCTAGGTGAATCTAAGAAGCTCATAAAATTTATTTAACACATTCTTTCCCTTTACCACTCATATCCTCTCATATTCTACCATTATATCCAGCTCCCATGTTATAATTTGAGGGGTGTGTGTGTGTGTGTGTGTGTGTGTATAAAATCCCTCACTTTTTTCTATAAGGAGGCAGTGACTAGTTTGATCATTCAAAGTCTTCTTCAAGCTTGTGAGACATAGCATGTCCTAAAATGCTTAAGGTACAAAGTTCGGTAAATCTAGTTACTGTTGAAGTTGCTCCAGAGGCTTCAACTGCTTTTTATCCTTCTCCTTATTGAGTAACCACTCTAAATTTCTTTCATCCATAGTGAGCACTTCTGTTGATTGGATTTGTTTGCCTGCTGGTGTTAACCAAATGTCATCTTTGAGGGTTCTGAGCCTTTAGCAGCCTTGTATTTATTGAATTGTGATTGCTGCAATTGTTTTTTTGATAGGTATCATTATGCAAGTAGGTACTAAGAATCAGCTCTGAGAAACCTCTGAGGTCCAATCATATTCCTCCTTGTCCTCATCAAACCTCATGTGGCAGCAATCCTAATATCTCCTGAAAATTATGATCATTACCTCAAGTACAGTAATTCTTTTATATGCTTGCTTTTCTACTGACCTGAGTAGACTAAAGTGGACAGATGGCAGTCATAGCTTCATATTCAATAAAACCTTACTGATTCCCCTCAAGGAAATAATCTCCTCTTAAAACCAGGGTCTCTAATCAGAAAGAGACTAGAATAATTTGGACTAGAAACTTACATTTTCAAATGGTTCACTAAGAGGGATGGTGAGAGGTGACTCTCCTGCTTTTACATTTTGTTTCCTGGATCCGTGTATTCTAGCTGGTGGGGACAACTATGTAATTTATCACATCCTGGAGGACATTGCCCCATTTTTGCATGTTGGTGACATTGAGCCAGAATCTAAGCTGAATCATGCACAGACTGCTTCCAAATTTTGTCAGGCTAGCTTCTGACAAATGGGGTAGTAAATGGCAATACCAATACTTCTCAAGGTCATGAGCCAACTGTGCTAATCTTTTGGCTATAGAATAGATCCTTTGCCTGAAACAGTGTTATGGTGGATAACACACATATGGAAAAGGATCTCTGTAAGTCTTCAGATGATCGTGTCAGTTGAAGTACTTTGGATAAGAAAGCATACTCATATATGGAATGTGCATGTATTCATTCAGATGGAGAAGGTCAAGTATAATTGCCTTGTCATAAGATAATCAGCGAGTACATCCAAGCAATGGTACTGAAGGATCAGTGTTGATCTATGCTTCTGCAAAGTTTCACACACACGGCACTGGCAGTAGGTAGAGAATCTATGCAGTTGGTTATGTGAATAACACTCATTCCTGCTACTATAGATTTTCTATTGAGGGGATTACAAAGCACTAGGATTGACTAGAGATAAACTGGGCCATATGCACCTAACCACTTATTTGTTGAGAGGCATCCTTTTGATGGATCATCTCCAGTGTAAATGTTCTAATTATTTGGGGCCCTGTGGACCATCTACATACCTCACCCTCCAAACTCCTGGTCTTTTTATTCCAACCTAGAAAACTGGCCCCGACATTTACCACTTCCAAGGAATTAGTGAATATCCCTCTTGAGGGAAATTCTCTCTCCATATGGAGTAGATAACCAAGTGTATTGCTTATAATTCTGCTCACTGGGAGGATTACTCTTCATCATTTGGGAGAAGTGTTGTAGCTCACTTGCAATTCATTTCTGGTTAATGTCTCAGTAGGCTAGTATTTCCTTCTTGATGAAATAAGTTCTAGCTTTATTAGAGTTTTTGGAGTTTCTAAGGCTCTAGCTATAGTTGGAAAATGTTCTTTATTCAGATATCAGAATCCCTTTTTCCAAGACCCTTAATTACCAGTAATGGCCTGGCATCAACACTTATTTAGAGATCTGAATCTAAGCTCAGTAGGAATAATTCCTTCACACTGCTTAGTACTATTTATTCCCAACATTGCACCTTTCTACCCTCAGCTCTAAGTGTGGTAGCTAGTGTCACTTTCTATTTCTGTATAACCTCACTCTTTTCTTTTTGCCTTTTCAGTCTTCTCATACCTGTTTATCATGTTTAAAATTTCTATAAATTTTTGGGGCTCCTGGGTGGCTTAGTTGGTTAAGCATCTGACTTCAGCTCAGGTCATGATCTCACGGTTTGTGAGTTCAAGCCTGGCATCGGGCTTTGTGCTGCCAGCCCGGAGACTGGAGACTGCTTCACATTCTGTGTCTCCCTCTCTCTCTCTCTGCTCCTCCCCTGCTCACACTGTGTGTCTGTCTCTCTTTTTTTTTTTTTTTTTTTTGTCTCTCTTTCTTTCTTTTTTTTTTTTTTTTAAAGATTTTTTTTTTTCAACGTTTTTTTTTTTTTTTTTTTTTTTTGGGACAGAGAGAGAGCATGAACGGGGGAGGGGCAGAGAGAGAGGGAGACACAGAATCGGAAACAGGCTCCAGGCTCCGAGCCATCAGCCCAGAGCCTGACGCGGGGCTCGAACTCACGGACCGCGAGATCGTGACCTGGCTGAAGTCGGACGCTTAACCGACTGCGCCACCCAGGCGCCCCTCTCTTTCTTAAAAGTAAATGAACATTAAAAAAAAATTTTAAATTTTTCTATGAAATTTTTCTGTTAAAAACACTGGTCTGATTTATTTTCTGACAGGGGCGTGACCAATAAACTAATTAATTCCATGAGTAAACTTAGCAAATAGGCACTCAATAAGGAATTTTGAAATGGGTTTAGACATCATGCCAGAGGGAAATGGAATCCTCAGCAAGCAGGGGCATCACCATTAATCAAATTATCACCTGTGGTTGACTGTGATTAAGTGCTTATAATACAAATGCCTTGGGGGACCAAGTTGCCGCTCACTCAACTGTTATGGAAATAATGATAATTACAAGGATTATGAGATGGGATGGCTTCCTTTGAATGCCCTGGAATGCTTATACAACAAAAATGACAAGCTCTAGTTTTTAATTCCTCGTCTCCGGTTTTTCTATGAAACTAGAGACCTTCTAAGGCGGCCTTAAAAGCATCTCTTATTTACTATAGGTCCAGGTCAAGTTTGATGAACATTGGACACTAAATGTGATCATACTGCTTGCAGACTTATGATGATAATTGAGTTAACATCCTCACACAATTTCTCATGTGAAATTCAAGATATTTTGGGGAAAGAGTGAGACCCTGAGGTTTAGAATGGATACTCTTTTGGACCCAGATAAAGATGAAGCAATGCTTGTACTTTCTTATTCGGTGATACTGAGACCTAAATCTGGTCATAGATCTGGAGACAGTGGGGGTGGTTGGAGGGAATAGGTCATGAGGAGACAACCTTCATTTTGAAAGAAACTTACTCCATGCCAGTCATGACTATTTTCCTCTAGAAAAGAAAACTTTTGCTGATTCTGAAATTTCAGGAGCTTGTCAGACTGGTCCAGGCAGTCCTCCCCCTGCATAGCCC
This sequence comes from Neofelis nebulosa, assembly GCF_028018385.1. Classification (NCBI taxonomy): domain Eukaryota; kingdom Metazoa; phylum Chordata; class Mammalia; order Carnivora; family Felidae; genus Neofelis; species Neofelis nebulosa. The sequence goes on along the minus strand of NC_080782.1, from coordinate 211,208,060 downwards.
TTACTTCAAAAGAAAAGATCTCGAAAGATTGTATATGAAGTAAACTTTATAGGTTTGCTATACTTATAATCAGATGCTGAGGCAGATTATCAATGTAGTGTTTTCTGTCCCTGCTGGGAAGAAGACTTCTTTTCAAGTTTTAAAAATGTCCTGTTTGTTTGTTTGTTTGTTTACCAACTGCTTTACATTGACAACTAAATGCCATTTTCTTTTATTGAATCACAGAAAAGCCATTGTATACCATGACCCTTATAAATAACATTATCCACATACAGATTAAACACCATAGCTACTTGGACTGCCATCTATTTGCACTTCACTCAGATTATCTACAGCTTAATAAATTATGTCATCAAAGGCCAAAAATTATTGCCAGTGATCATTGTCATCATCTGGTTTATAGAACTACTACTGATATCTATTGTTTTAGCTCGGGTTCATGACAAATAGAACCTGATGGGATACATAAGGGATAATGCTTAAGGTGATGGAATCCAATGCAGTAAGAATTACAGAAAAGCAAAGTGGCACATGAAGTACAGAATTATAACATGCTTCATGAGACATGTGAAAACATGACCCCATTGCTTGATCATATGAAATACCTCTAGACAGATTGTACAGGAAAGCTATGTCTCACAATTATCTACTGGAGATAAAAGGAAAGGACTTATTTTGCCAGTGTACTCTTATTTACTCTTTTCTCCTGATCATAATTGATTTCACAGAAAGCCAGTTCTTCCACACCTACAGACCGAAGTCCCTTTGGGGAAGTGGCAGGGGAAGGCAGATCTGATAAATTATAGCATGGTGCTACATCTAAATATAAAAGATGGGAGGAGCCAAAGTTTCTTGGGTCCATTTGGATCAGCCTCAGGTACAATGCATACTATAAAGACCATGCAAGAACCATATCAGTGGAATTTGTGACAGTCATTCTTGCTAGATGAGGCTTCAATGATACTGCTGCATTGAGTGGTAACCAGGTACCTGGGAAGACAAATAAGGTTGAGAGAATCTATATAATGCATACAGTGTATCTGATAACAAATCTTATGGCATTTTTTGATGTAAGTCGGAATAAATATCTTTCTCAAAAATTAAACCAAAAATTAAATCTAGGAAGATACCTTCACTATTACCATAGAACTGTTGAATGTGTGGCGCAAGAGTTATGACACTACTAGTAATAATTACTTGAAAGTAAAAGTTAAAATGCAGAAACCACACTGAGATTACCCTATGAGTCATTAGAGAAAGTCAATGGGTTTTCATATGGAGAGCGAGGTAAATGCTCTATTACATAAAATTATTTCAAAGGTAAGTTCTAAAATATTAAAAGCAGCCAAAAAATATGTAGTGAGGACTTAATCCATCCTGGCATATGGGTAATTTTATAAATAAAATTGTGGTTTACCTTCATAAAAGGCAAAGTGATATCAAAGGCAGATTTTTGTGGGATGATTCTAGATGACCACCCTACATCGTCCACTGAAAAATAATCCTCTGGTGATGTAAGTTCTGCGGCTCCATCAGTCCAGTAGATAACAGAGCAGCAAATCAAGGCTATATGAAAAAAGAACCTTGAGAATGGTTTGATGGTATAGTTGTAATAACTAGAGAGCAACATTTGAGTAGGGGTTTGATAATACTATTAACATGTTCTAGATGATGTGGGCCACAGCAGAAGAAAAAGATGGAGAAAAGGGCCACTGTTTGGGTCCAATATAATGAACGATGTTAATTCTCAAAAGTTTCCATGAATCTGTCTCTGGTGATGAATGACCTAGGAAACGTTTATACATATTAACAACCTAAAAAGGTGACAAGATTCTTATGACAGATATTTGTTCTTTTGGAAGGAAGGGAGAAAAAGAAACTGAGCTTCTGTTGACTATGGAAATTTTGCAACAAGCCATAAAATGACCTTTAATTGTGTGTAAATTTTAAAGTTAAGATAGTTGTATCAGGCATAACTGGAATAAATGTTAGACTCATTGAAAGATAATACTCCAATCTTTACTAATTCTATTTCAGGAAGAAGGGCTAGATTTGACAGGTGTTAAGGTAATCAATTAGGACAACCATCTCCACTTAAGGTTATGATGGAGTCTTTTATTCACTTACTGTGACAGTACAAGGGAATAAATAAATAAATAACAAATAAATAAGTAAGTAAGTGGAGGCGGTTGGAAGATGGCAGCATAGGAGGACGCTGGGCTCACTGCACATCCTGCTGATCACTTAGATTCCACCTACACCTGCCTAAATAGCCCAGAAAACCGCCAGAGGATTAGCAGAACGGAGTCTCTGGAGCCAAGCGCAGACGAGAGGCCCACGGAAGAGGGTAGGAAGGGCGGCGAGGCGATGCGCGCTCCACGGACTGGCGGGAGGGAGCTGGGGCGGAGGGGCAGAGGGGCGGCTCGCCGGCCAAGCAGAGCCCCCGAGTCGGGCTGGCAAAAGCGGAGGGGCCGGACGGACTGTGTTCCGACAGCAAGCTCGACTTAGCGTCTGGGAGGTCGTAAGTTGGCAGCTCTGCTCAGAAAGCGGGAAGGCTTGAGGACAAAGGGAGGGAGAGCTGCTGAGCCCCCGGTCGACAGAGTTCAGTTTGGTGGGGAACAAAGGTGCTCACCAGCACCATCTCCCTCGCCCATTCCCCAGCCAAAATCACAAAGGGAACCAGTTCCTGCCAGGGAACTTGCTCGCTCCTCCATGCAAACACCCAACTCTGTGCTTCTGCAGAGCCAAACCTCCGGCAGCAGATCTGACTCCCTCCTGCTGCCACAGGGCCCGTCCTGAAGTGGATCACCTAAGCAGAAGCGAACTAAGCCTGCCCCTCGTGCCCCCAGTGCACCTTGCCTACCCACCCCAGCTAATACGCCAGATACCCAGCACCACAAGCCTGGCAGTGTGCAAGTAACCCAGATGGGCCACGCCACCCCACAGTGAATCCTGCCCCTAGGAGAGGGGAAGAGAAGGCACACACCAGTCTGACTGTGGCCCCAGCGGTGGGCTGGGGGCAGACATCAGGTCAGACTGCGTCCCGCCCACCAACTCCAGTTATTCAACACAGCACAGGGGAAGTGCCCTGCAGGTCCTCACCACTCCAAGGACTATCCAAAATGACCAAACGGAAGAATTCCCCTCAGAAGAATCTCCAGGAAATAACAACAGCTAATGAACTGACCAAAAAGGATTTAAATAATATAACAGAAAGTGAATTTAGAATAATAGTCATAAAATTAATCACTGGGCTTGAAAACAGTATACAGGACAGCAGAGAATCTCTTGCTACAGAGATCAAGGGACTAAGGAACAGTCACGAGGAGCTGAAAAACGCTTTAAACGAAATGCAAAACAAAATGGAAACGACGACAGCTCGGACTGAAGAGGCAGAGGAGAGAATAGGTGAACTAGAAGATAAAGTTATGGAAAAAGAGGAAGCTGAGAGAGAGATAAAAAAATCCAGGAGTATGAGTGAAAAATTAGAGAACTAAGTGATACACTAAAAAGAAATAACATACGCATAATTGGTATCCCAGAGGAGGAAGAGAGAGGGAAAGGTGCTGAAGGGGTACTTGAAGAAATTATAGCTGAGAACTTCCCTGAACTGGGGAAGGAAAAAGGCATTGAAATCCAAGAGGCACAGAGAACTCCCTTCAGACGTAACTTGAATCGATCTTCTTCTGCATGACATATGGTAGTGAAACTGGCAAAATACAAGGATAAAGAGAAAATTCTGAAAGCAGCAAGGGATAAACGTGCCCTCACATATAAAGGGAGACCTATAAGACTCGTGACTGATCTCTCTACTGAAACTTGGCAAGCCAGAAAGGATTAGCACGAGATCTTCAGTGTGCTAAACAGAAAAAATATGCAGCCGAGAATCCTTTATCCAGCAAGTCTGTCATTTAGAATAGAAGGAGAGATAAAGGTCTTCCCAAACAAACAAAAACTGAAGGAATTCGTCACCACTAAACCAGCCCTACAAGAGATCCTAAGGGGGATCCTGTGAGACAAAGTACCAGAGACATCACTACAAGCATAAAACATACAGACATCACAATGACTCTAAACCCGTATCTTTCTATAATAACACTGAATGTAAATGGATTAAACGCGCCAACCAAAAGACATAGGGTATCAGAATGGATAAAAAAACAAGACCCATCTATTTGCTGTCTACAAGAGACTCATTTTAGATCTGAGGACACCTTTAGATTGAGAGTGAGGGGATGGAGAACTATTTATCATGCTACTGGAAGCCAAAAGAAAGCTGGAGTAGCCATACTTATATCAGACAAACTAGACTTTAAATTAAAGGCTGTAACAAGAGATGAAGAAGGGCATTATATAATAATTACAGGGTCTATCCATCAGGAAGAGCTAACAATTATAAATGTCTATGCGCCGAATACTGGAGCCCCCAAATATATAAAACAATTACTCATAAACATAAGCAACCTTATTGATAAGAATGTGGTAATTGCAGGGGACTTTAACACTCCACTTACAGAAATGGATAGATCATCTAGACACATGGTCAATAAAGAAACAAGGGCCCTGAATGATACATTGGATCAGATGGACTTGACAGATATATTTAGAACTCTGCATCCCAAAGCAACAGAATATACTTTCTTCTCGAGTGCACATGGAACATTCTCCAAGATAGATCATATACTGGGTCACAAAACAGCCCTTCATAAGTTTACAAGAATTGAAATTATACCATGCATACTTTCAGACCACAATGTTATGAAGCATGAAATCAACCGCAGGAAAAAGTCTGGAAAACCTCCAAAAGCACGGAGGTTAAAGAACACCCTACTAAAGAATGAGTGGGTCACCAGGCAATTAGAGAAGAAATTAAAAAAATATATGGAAACAAACGAAAATGAAATACAACAATCCAGACGCTTTGGGATGCAGTGAAGGCAGTCCTGAGAGGAAAATACATCACAATCCAGGCCTATCTCAAGAAACAAGAAAAATCCCAAATACAAAATCTAACAGCATACCTAAAGGAAATAGAAGCAGAACAGCAAAGGCAGCCTAAACCCAGCAGAAGAAGAGAAACCATAAAGATCAGAGCAGAAATAAACAATATAGAATCTAAAAAAACTGTAGAGCAGATCAATGAAACCAAGAGTTGGTTTTTTGAAAAAATAAACAAAATTGACAAACCTCTAGCCAGGCTTCTCAAAAAGAAAAGGGAGATGACCCAAATAGATAAAATCATGAATGAAAATGGAATCATTACAACCAATCCCTCAGAGATACAAACAATTATCAGGGAGTACTATGAAAATTATATGCCAACAAATTGGACAACCTGGAAGAAATGGACAAATTCCTAAACACCCACACTCTTCCAAAACTCAATCAAGAGGAAATAGAAAGCTTGAACAGACCCATAACCAGTGAAGAAATTGAATCGGTTATGAAAAATCTCCCAACAAATAAGAGTCCAGGACCAGATGGCTTCCCAGGGGAGTTCTACCAGACGTTTAAAGCAGAGATAATACCTATCCTTCTCAAGCTATTCCAAGAAATAGAAAGGGAAGGACCCTTCCAGACTCATTCTATGAAGCCAGTATTACTTTGATTCCTAAACCCAACAGAGACCCAGTAAAAAAAGAGAACTACAGGCCAATATCCCTGATGAATATGGATGCAAAAATTCTCAATAAGATACTAGCAAATCGAATTCAACAGCATATAAAAGAATTATTCACCATGATCAAGTGGGATTCATTCCTGGGATGTAGGGCTGGTTCAACATTCGCAAATCAATCAATGTGATACATCACATTAATAAAAAAAAAGAGAAGAACCATATGATCCTGTCAACTGATGCAGAAAAGGCCTTTGACAAAATCCAGCACCATTTCTTAATAAAAACCCTTGAGAAAGTCGGGATAGAAGGAACATACTTAAAGATCATAAAAGCCATTTATGAAAAGCCCACAGCTAACATCATCCTCAACGGGGAAAAACTGAGAGCTTTTTCCCTGAGATCAGGAACACGACAGGGATGCCCACTCTCACCGCTGTTGTTTAACATAGTGCTGGAAGTGCTAGCATCAGCAATCAGACAACAAAAGGAAATCAAAGGCATCCAAATTGGCAAAGATGAAGTCAAGTTTCGCTTTTTGCAGATGACATGATATTATACATGGAAAATCCGATAGACTCCACCAAAAGTCTGCTGGAACTGATACATGAATTCAGCAAAGTTGCAAGATACAAAATCAATGTACAGAAATCAGTTGCATTCTTATACACTAACAATGAAGCAACAGAAAGACAAATAAAGAAACTGATCCCATTCACAATTGCACCAAGAAGCATAAAATACCTAGGAATAAATCTAACCAAAGATGTAAAAGATCTGTATGCTGAAAACTATAGAAAGCTTATGAAGGTAATTGAAGAAGATATAAAGAAATGGAAACACATTCCATGCTCATGGATTGGAAGAATAAATATTGTCAAAATGTCAATACTACCCAAAGCTATCTACACATTCAATGGAATCCCAATCAAAATTGCACCAGCATTCTTCTCTAAACTAGAATAAGCAATCCTAAAATTCATATGGAACCACAAAAGGCCCCGAATAGCCAAAGTAATTTTGAAGAAGAAGACCAAAGCGGGAGGCATCACAATCCCAGACTTTCGCCTCTACTACAAAGCTGTCATCATCAAGACAGCATGGTATTGGCATAAAAACAGACACATAGACCAATGGAATAGAATAGAAATCCCAGAACTAGACCCACAAACGTATGGCCAACTCATCTTTGACAAAGCAGGAAAGAACATCCAATGGAAAAAAGACAGTCTCTTTAACAAATGGTGCTGGCAGAGCTGGACAGCAACATGCAGAAGGTTGAAACTAGACCACTTTCTCACACCATTCACAAAAATAAATTCAAAATGGATAAAGGACTGAATGTGAGACAGGAAACCATCCAGGCCCTAGAGGAGAAAGCAGGAAAAGACCTCTCTGACCTCAGCCGTAGCAATCTCTTACTCAACACATCCCCAAAGGCAAGGGAATTAAAAGCAAAAGTGAACTACTGGGACCTTATGAAGATAAAAAGCTTCTGCACAGCAAAGGAAACAACCAACAAAACTAAAAGGCAACCAACGGAATGGGAAAAGATATTTGCAAATGACACATCGGACAAAGGGCTAGTATCCAAAATCTATAAAGAGCTCACCAAACTCCACACCCAAGAAATAACAACCCAGTGAAGAAATGGGCGGAAAACATGAATAGACACTTCTCTAAAGAAGACATCCGGATGGCCAACAGGCACATGAAAAGATGTTCAACGTCGCTCTTTATCAGGGAAATACAAATCAAAACCACACTCAGATATCACCTCATGCCAGTCAGAGTGGCCAAAATGAACAAATCAGGAGACTATAGATGCTGGAGAGGATGTGGAGAAACGGGAACCCTCTTGCACTGTTGGTGGGAATGCAAATTGGTGCAGCCGCTCTGGAAAATGGTGTGGAGGTTCCTCAGAAAATTAAAAATAGACCTACCCTATGACCCAGCAATAGCACTGCCAGGAATTTACCCAAGGGATACAGGAGTACTGATGCATAGGGGCACTTGTACCCCAATGTGTATAGCAGCACTCTCAACAATAGCCAAATTATGGAAAGAGCCTAAATGTCCATCAACTGATGAATGGATAAAGAAATTGTGGTTTATATACACAATGGAATACTACGTGGCAATGAGAAAGAATGAAATATGGCCTTTTGCAGCAACGTGGATGGAACTGGAGAGTGTGATGCTAGGTGAAATAAGCCATACAGAGAAAGACAGATACCATATGGTTTCACTCTTATGTGGATCCTGAGAAACTTAACAGAAACCCATGGGGGAGGGGAAGGAAAAAAAAAAAGAGGTTAGAGTGGGAGAGAGCCAAAGCATAAGAGACTGTTAAAAACTGAGAGCAAACTGAGGGTTGATGGGGGGTGGGAGGGAGGGGAGGGTGGGGGATTGGTATTGAGGAGGGCACCTTTTGGGATAAGCACTGGGTGTTGTTTGGAAACCAATTTGACAATAAATTTCATATATTGAAAAAAAAAGTAAGTAAATAAGTAAATAAATAAATAAATAAATAAGTAAAGGCTCTGGCTCCTCAGGGTTTCATTTTCTCCCAAAATTGCACCAGGTGGGAGCTGGGTAGATGCATTGCAGATGAGGGTATTCACCTCAGTGCCGAGGAGCAAGGAGCCCTGAAGAAAAGGCTTCTATCTTTTTATGGACCTATGGGCTGAGTGAAAGATGGGGAAAGGCCACATATGATAAGTACTGAGTCAAAGTGGAGAGTTATGCTTCAGCTAAGGCCTTCATAAGGAGGTCTCTGAATGATGGTCCCTGAGATAGGAATGCAGATACGTGTGTGAGAATGGTTCCTCTGAAGACAGAAGGTTGAGTCCTTGACTGAACTCTCTCCAAAGACTGCAGTGAACTGGCTGTACATCAAGTCTGGTGGAAAGGGCTGTTTCCCGCCATGAGACTGTCCAAGCATAGCTTTAAAGTGCCTAGGGTCGGGTTTGAAATATCACATACAGGATTTTCGGCTTTCATTGAACTCCTCAGGTACGAGTGACCTATATCTCCCCTCCACTTCTGGGGTAAGTCCTCAATAATCTTGGTCATAGATATAGATAGTATTGATCATATCCCATTTCTGGTCAAAATATTTTCCAAAGCACACTTGTGGAGAAATTTGCTTTCAGAATGTGAATAGTCTCCCATTATCAAAGGAAGACCACCACGGAACTCATTCTGTGAGGACCCAGAATATAGGAAACAATTCAGGGGGAAAAAAAAAAAGATTTTTTATGTTACAATAAAGCTATAAAAAGTACTTGCTTTAAGTATGGTTAGATATGTTTTTGGTGAACTATTGACAACAGAATTAATTTGATCCTCTAGAATTTAGGTTCAAGAGATGAGAATTGAAGTACTCTGACCTCACTGAATAAAAATCTAAGGAAGAAACACTAACTGCTATTTTTAAAGGAGGAGGAGGCTGTAATTGGTGGAATTAAAAATAACAATGCTAATACAAGATTGTTCTCTTTAAGGCAAGGTAGTAAGCCTCAAAGTAGACCTCAAATTCCATTATTTTTGCAGCCACCTGAACTGCTGTGTTTCAGTGAATGGCTTTTGCATATTCTGCAATTACTTAGGTCATCTAGAGGTTTTCTGCTAAATCAAAAATGTATGCTGAGGGAAATACTTCAAGATGCCTGAGTAAGGATGTCTGAAAATTACTCATCCATAAAGCAATAAAAACCCTGGAAAAAATTATAAACATCAACTTTTTCAGAACTCCTAATGTTAATAAAATATATAGGCTTTACAGAATTAGTTTAAAAAAGTCCCTAAACAAACAAACAGAAGCAACAATAACAGCAAACGGCAACAAAAAGCAACCCCGGGATGGTTGGTTCTGATTTATAGAATTGTCACATTATAGTATTCAAAATGTCCGGTTTTCAGCAATACATTGTGAAACACAAAAGTAAGCACTAAAGTACGGCAGATAAACAGGAAAAAGGAGTCTGCAGAAACCATCACTGAGACATTCCAGATATTATACTTATTATGCAAAGTAGAGCATAGTCTTTTTATACCATGTAAAGAGTCTTTATCAGCCTTTATGTGTACAAAATGTAACTAATATTGTGTCCAAAAACCGAAGTAAATATCAATAAAGAGATAGAGAATAGAGAACCAAATAGAGAATATCAATAAAGGGAATTTTTAAAAAGAAATGAACTCTTGAGCTAGAAATTTTAATAATGAAATGACAAACTCACTGGAGGTGTTCAGCTACAGATTTGAGCAAACAGAAGTAATTAGCAAACGTAAAGATAGATCAATTAGGGTTATGTTTTCTAAGTTACAGAAATAATAAAGAGTGAAGAAAAATGAATAGAACTTCAGAACCTGTAGGACACTATCAAGCATACCGACATACATATAATGAAAATACCAGAAGGTGAAGTGAGAGAAAAAGACTCCAAATGGGCATTTGAAGAAATAATGACCGAAACTTTCAACATTTGATTAAAAGCTTAATTAACTCCAAGTAAGGTAAAATCAAAGAGACCAATGCCCATATGTGTCCTAATCAAACTGTCAAAAGACAGAGGCAAAGAGAATCTTGAAAGAGCCAAGAAAAAAATGACGCATCATATATAAGTGATCTTCAGTAAAATAAGCAGCTGATTTCTTATCAGAAACCACAGGAACCATAGGCCAATGGAATAACATATTCAAAGTGCTGAAAGAAAAGATGATTAACCAAGAATTCTATACCCAGAAAAAGTCCTTAAAAAAATAAAGAAATTAATACTATTCACATGTTAAGCAAAAAACTGAGATGTCACTAGCTTACTTGGCCTATAAGTAATACTAAAAAAAAAAAAAAAAAAGCCCCTCAACTAGAAAAAAGAAGTCAAATCAGTAAGTTGAATCCATGTAAATAAATGACACCAGAAAGATAATTGCAAAGATAAATATAAAAGAGAATATAAGTGTATTTTTCTTTTGCTATCTAATTAAAATGACAACTACATAAAGCAATTTTAAACACGTGTTGACGGGCACATGATATGTAAAAACATAATCTGTATAGAAATTTTGGGTAATTTGGCTCATTTTTGTCCCCAAAGCTAGTTCTGGAATAAAAGCAAGGATATGACTAGCTTGTGTTTTTTATCCAAGACCTGATTATCACATCCCTGAAAAGTGTAAGGAAAGGCCAGTGCAAATTCACAGAGAAGAAAAGGAGACTCTACATCTGACTATGCTCCATTTTACACTATTTTTGAAAGCTTTATCTCCAAGGAGTGCATTTTAATACAAACTATGTTACCGATTTCTTTTAGATTCTGAAGTATTTTGATTATTTCCCTCAGCTATGTAGAGGTAGGTAGAATTCCAAATTCATTTATCAGTGGTAATCTATTACTCTAATTGAATATCCAAGATCATTCTATCTCAACTTAGCTCTGGTGATTAGGGAAAAAATGTCAGGTACATGAGGATCTCTGTGTCTTTTGAAAACCTGAGATGGAACAAAACATAATTGCCTAGAACCAAAGTAAAGATGCCTGGCAAAATAGAAAAAAAACAAAACAAATAAACAACAACAACAAAAAAAAAACCCTTCATTTTCAATTACTTTACTTAGTAGATTAGTTGCATTTTCTTCAATATTGTTGCTTTTATTTACATAATTTCACACCTTTACATACCCATGAAACTTATACAAGGTGAGGAGAGACTCTAGCTATATTATTTCATTAGGATGTATGTAAACTACTAACTCAGTTTAAATTAATCTTATAAAACTATATAGAATATCTATGTTGTAACAGTCTCTTACGTAGAATCTAGTAGAATGAAAGATTTTAGGAATGAATGATGTATTAGAAAACTTTGGAGCAGTACGTATTTGTTAAATAAATGTCAAGAATGATTCATCAAAGGCTTTGTGTTAAATGAGAGGTAAGAATATCGGTACTTGTTTATAATTTTTCTCTTTCCCAAGGGTATAATTTTGCTTAGCTGATGGGTGACTGCACTCATTACACACTGAAAATGTAGTCTATTGACTCCTACTTATGGATCTCATTGTATATATTATAGTCATTTGGTTTCTTAGGAAAAGCTCTCCAAAATATTGACAAAACATCTTATGTCTTTCAAGTGATTGTGAACTCTATTTTGCATTTTTTGTAATGATAGCAGGATATGCTTTCAGAATTTTTATAGAAGTGGTGCTGAGGGTTATTAATAATTTTTCATTGCTTATTAACATATAATTCAATAGCATACAGTTTCCAAACCCCTTAAGTCTCAACCCAATAATTCAGTATTGTATGATCAACAACATGTTTAGACATTCTCTTTACAATTTAACTTATTCTTTATCTGACACTGGCTGTTAATGCTCGCATTTGCTTTTCTTAATGTCTAGACAGTAGTTAGCTATTCAGCTGAAGAGTTTTCTTTGATCATGCAAATGTAGTTCCCTGTTCCAGCTTCATTAAGTAATTGTTATGACTATTAAATATGCTCCATTTGATAAAGTATAAGGTTCTAATCACATGATTATTTCCTTCATTTGTGATTTTACTGAACAGAACAGTATTATCTAAATCAAGTCCTCACTGATGTTTATTTCCTTTGTGGGAATAGATAAAAGAATAAGAAAAGCTCATGATAAACACGATTGTGACTTTCTTTGACTACAGCAACATAACTTTTATCGTAGGTTCAACGAGATGTTGTTCTACTTGCCTATAAGCCATCACTTCCATTGGTGTTATTTATGTGATACTTTCCTCAGGATTAAAAGGGAGAAATTAGTCTAATCTCTATTTGATAAATAACCTCATTTTTATAAATTTTTTTAACGTTTATTTTTATTTTTGAGACAGAGAGAGACAGAGCATGAACGGGGGAGGGTCAGAGAGAGAGAGGGAGACACAGAATCTGAAACAGGCTCCAGGCTCTGAGCAGTCAGCACAGAGCCCGACGCGGGGCTCGAACTCACAGACCGTGAGATCATGACCTGAGCCGAAGTCGGACGCTTAACCGACTGAGCCACCCAGGCGCCCCAAATAACCTCATTTTTAAAAACTTTTTTTGAGGGGCGCCTGGGTGGCTCAGTCGGTTGAGCGTCCGACTTCAGCTCAGGTCACGATCTCACGGACTGTGAGTTCGAGCCCCGTGTCGGGCTCTGGGCTGATGGCTCGGAGCCTGGAGCCTGCTTCCGGTTCTGTGTCTCCCTCTCTCTCTGCCCCTCCCCCGTTCATGCTCTGTCTCTCTCTGTCTCAAAAATAAATAAACGTTAAAAAAAAAATTTAAAAAAAAAGTTTTTTTGAGCTCCTACCATGAAAACTACTCTAAGAGACTTGTGATGCTTTTATATTTACTTCTTTTATCTTCAAAAATCGGTTTCTTAATACTAAAGATGAGTTTAGTTGCCTAGTATTGTAGAATTCACATTGTGCTTTTATATGGGTTTTATAATATAAACTTCAAAAAAGAACAACTCCAAATATGTCAGGGAAATATGATTTCTATTATACATATGTAGAAAATACAGTTCATCTAAATAAAGCAAGTACACTTGGGCACTAATAGTAAATGCTTAAACTGTACTAATGCCTTGTTTCCTTACATCCTTTAGTATGAATGGATATTTACACTATGTGATAACTATTCATATTGACAGAACACATTTGAATAATATTTAGATAACAATAACAGTATGAAATATAAAATAAGTGAAAATGGTAATTCTATATTAAAGGTAAAAATAACAATAAATAATTCTATACCGTATTCATTATATATTATTACTTTGCTATTCACATTACATTTTTATTCATTGCAAACCTCTCCATATAAGGTAAGAATGTCTCCATTTATAGTGAAGAAACAGCAGTTCTGGCAATAACTTATCCTTATCAAGATTAAAATAATCTCCATTAGTTAGATTAAACATAAAATAGTCCAACATTAAAGACCATAAGAGAGTTATACCCTCTGACTCAACCATCCAGAAATGAAGCCTGAGCCCTTAACTTGCTAGAGGGGTCTACATCATGAAAGCAGATTATCTTCTTTCCAGATTTTTGTTCTGCCATTAAATTTCTGCCATCCATTTCTCTAACCTCTACCCAGAAAAGAAGTCAGGCTTTCATTAAAACAGAACATAAGTTAGAAGCCAAACTTCTAAGCATGTTTCTCAATCTCTCTCTTCTGTCTCTCTAGCCCCTTCCTTCCCCCCACATCTCTCAGTAAACTAAAAATATAAAAGGATGTGTGTATGAACTTAGAGTTCGTGATAATCCATGTAAAATTTAGAGTTTAAAGTGAGGAGTATATCTATAAAATAATGGCCCTAATTGTTTCTATAGCCTGACAATAGCAATATCATAGGTACTAATATGCATCAGAAACATTTAGAAAATGCATTTGTTGACAATTGGGTGACTATTTTCCAAATATAATTATTCCTACAGTATTTTATTTCTTCTAAAAGTATTTATTAATGTTGCCATCTTACCTCTGTAACATTTCAATTATAATCCTTCCCGAGTCAAGAGGCATATAATCATATAAGATAAATTATATATGCATGAAATATCTTATGTTCCGTCTTCAAAACCAAGAACCTATGAACACTAGATAAAAGGGCGTGTGTATAATTGTGGAGAGGTTTCTTATTTATTACTTTATGCTTATTAACCTTTACTAATTATTTTAGGATCCGGTATTTGGGTCCTTTTTAATTATTCTGTCAAGAGAATATCCTTATTTTCAAAGCACATGACTCTGCTTGATCCAATAAGCTTAGTGTGATTATGGAGATCCACTTTCCTGTCTCTAGGAAATGATTGTTAATCATTTCATTACCAATAGCTCTTTTACTATTACTTTAAAACATGCATTTATATGTATATATATGTATACACATATTCATATACAAAGCCATATACTGAGAAAAGCAGAGAAAAATCTCTGTGAGCCTTGCAGTTAACCTCTCTCACCCCTCAATTTCTGCACAAGTGAAACAGGAATAAGCATACCTCATACAGTTTGGGGATTGGATAAGATTGTCCATATAAAGCACTTAAGTCAGTGCCTATTACTTGATAAGGATTAACTTGATGTTATCATTGTTGTCATTATTATGCCAGCCCCCAGCTCAAATTTCTCTGTTTTACTGTTAAACAAACTCAAATACATAGTGAATTCCATTTGTTTTCAAACCTGGCTATCCACCAATATCATCTAACCAGATTTTAACAACAACGACAACAGCAACAAAAAGAATCTGAGTTTTCCTTCCTGGGGATTGATTCAGTAGGGTTGTGTTAGATCCCAAACTTTATATGTTTAAAAACATGATCTTTGGGGTGCCTGGGTGGCTCAATTGGTTGAGCGTCCAACTTCGGTTCAGGTCATGATCTCATGGCTGGTGAGTTCGAGCTCCACGTCGGGCTCTGTGCTAACAGCTCAGGGCCTGGAGCCTGCTTCAGATTCTGTGTCTCCCCCTCTCTCTGCCCCTCCCCTGCTCATGCTCTGTCTCTCTCTCTGTCAAAAATAAATAAACATTAAAAAAAATTTAAAAAATAAAAATTAAAAAAAAATAAAAACATGATATTTGGTTTATCATGAAGGAGGTGGGCCTTTACAGGCCTTCTATAGTGTGAAGTTGCCTTTGCTTACCATTATTTATTTGGGTTCTCTTGTTCAAGGCTATAAGCTTCTGTATTTAAGAACTATACTATTGAATTCATCAATGTTGATAGAAGGACAAGGTCTGACTCTCACTAATCAATAAGTATGATAATTGTATGTGTATATGACAATTGTTAAATTTTCTGTATCATTCTATGAAATGATTGTTTTTAAGTAGGAGAAAGTTGAGGGTTTTTTTTTTAATGCTTTTCAGAGATTATTTTTAAGAAGAAAAATCAATTAATTTTGACCTACTATAGTAACTGAATTAGTTGGTTTTCCTCTTTTATGTTTCTGGCTTTAGTATTACCTTCTATCCAACCCATCTTCAGTGTGTAGTTCTGTTTCTTCTGTACTTTTTCCTGTTTTAGAAATATCTACGTTATAATTTAATTCACATTTAAATCTATTTTTGATCTTCATTTTTATTTGAGAGAGAGAGAGAGAGAGAGAGTGAGTGTGTGTATGTGTGTATGAGTGGGGGAGGGGCATAGACTGAGACAGAATCTGAAACAGGTCCAGGCTATAAACTGTCAGCACAGAGCCTTATGCAAGGCTCCAACGCATGCGCTGTGAGATCATGACCTGAACTAAAGTTGGACACTTAACCCACATTGAGCCACCCAGGCACCCCAATTTACATTTAAATCTATATTAACCTAGAAATGGCCCTTTTTCATTATTCAGGTATAATAAGAAAAATTAGCATGATTTTAGATATCCTTTTATAACATTTATGTTATTTACCAGATTAAATATAGAATTGCTCAAGAATTATATCCTGAAGAAGAATAAGGAATTGATATTGATCAAAGCTATCTTAATTGATTACTTTTATATTTATTTTGTGAAACATTAGATATCTACATTGTAGCTACATTAAAAACTATGTGTTTCTAAACACATCAGCTGCCCATTCAATGAGAATTTCCTCTAGTTAATATAAATTTTGATATTAATCTCACACCTAAACAGTGACATGTAATTAAAAATAAAGATAGGAAGTCACTGAAGACCATAGGTAAAAAAATATATGAAATATAATTTGCATATATTATATATAACTATATGTAGAACTTTATGTAAATTATATATTTTATTTGCCTTCTCAGATTATTTTTCCCCTTTTCTGCTTCCCAAAAGGTGAAACTTCATCTGATGATCTATATTATAGTAAGTAATCTCCATCTTAGAATGCAAAAGTTGATCACATAGCCCAGGTTGAACCATCCCATAAATTGCATCCTCCAGGGTAATGCTAGAAATGATCAGAGAAAAAAATATTATTTTCATGATAAACATACATATGAATACTATAGTCATTTGGGAAAAATAAGAAGCCAAGTTTAGTAGAATACCACCAAAGAAGGCAGGGTAAAACAAGGAATAAAACTGGACCTTGGTGACAGTTTGTAGCTACTTGATCAAACTCGGCCAAAGATGAGAAATTCCACAAGAATTTTCAGTAATGAAGACCCATAATATCAATTAATCATAATGTCAACCTTAAAAGTAAAACAGCCAATTATTTTACCCACAAAATGGGTTTATTTAGAAATAACAGGGGAATTACAATTTGGAACAAGCTAGCTATGACAAAATCCATAGACAACTCCAGAGAAAAAGGAGAATAAAACTCTTTATAAGAGGGAGAGAGGACTGCTATTTAAAAAAAAAAAAAAAAAAAAAGGGGGCGCCTGGGTGGCACAGTCGGTTAAGCGTCCAACTTCAGCCAGGTCACGATCTCGCGGTCCGTGAGTTCGAGCCCCGCGTCAGGCTCTGGGCTGATGGCTCAGAGCCTGGAGCCTGTTTCCGATTCTGTGTCTCCCTCTCTCTCTGCCCCTACCCCGTTCATGCTCTGTCTCTCTCTGTCCCAAAAATAAATTTAAAAAAAAAACGTTGAAAAAAAAAATTAAAAAAAAAAAAAAGTCCATTGGAGTAAAATGGAATTTCAAAGTGTAGTGGCTTTTTATTAGCTGAGTTGTAGCAATCTCTTGTTGGCTGGGCTTCTGGCAGGCAAGGAGAAAATCTTCCTTCCTTCTCCAGGAGTAGTAAATTAGTATGGATTAGGAAGATGAGCCAGGCAAGGTGGATGGTCTCTTTGTGCTGAGGACTGTCATAGAGGACCCATCCTGTTGGAGTCTGTTATTGACACAAGCTATAGTGAGTGAGGACTTCCCCTTCTGGCTTCCTTATTCCATTTTTAAATGAGGTACACTATTAAGTTTCAAAATATTAAATTAAAGCTGAGTTATCTATGAAGTATAGATATGTATATTCTAATTGATATACTCTTACCAAGGTGTAAAAATGACCATCGAATATTAGTGTCAAAATAAATTGTTATAACTTCATGGGAGGGGAGTTTGGCAACCTGTATAAGAATTTTCACAAGTTTCCAGATACTACAGAGGTTTCACTTTTAGGTTTTATTTCAAAAATTAGACGTAAGTGTAAAAAGATATGTACGCGGTGTGTTCACTGATAGTTTGATTAAAAGAATCAAGTGCCTGGCAATAGGAAATATGTTACAACATTTTTCTATACTTCGCAAAAACATAGAGCTATCAAAAGTACTGTTGTGTGCTACTTCAGAATTGGATCATATTTAGTCTATGTTAAATTACTGGTTGCAATACACAATATAAATATTCAGAACCATAATCACTAGTGATAAGGAGTAAATGATCTTTATTTTGTGCTTTACATGTAATTTATATATTTTCTGTAATAGGTATACATACTTCTGTTATCATAAAATATTTATTTATAATATATGTATATTATTTATCCATAAATATGTATAAATATCTTTATAAAGCCTTTGCTGATAGTACCAACCAAAAAGGTTTTTCTTTTGTTTAAACTTATTTTTATTGAGATATAAGTGACATAAAAGATTTATGAGCTTAATTAGGTATGTTGATTTGGTACGTTTCTGTATTGAAATAGATTATTACTATAGCATTAACTAACACCTCTATTAGGTCACATAATTATCATTTCATTTTTTGTGGTATGAGCAATAAAATCAAATCTTTTAGCAGCTTTGAAGCTTATAGTACATTTATTTATAATCACTATGCTGTGCACTAGATATCTGGGATTTCTTTATCTACTAGTTCTAAATGTGTACTGGTAATCAACATATTCCTAATTCCCCAACACCACAGCAACTAAAAATCACCATTCAACTCTTACAAGTTCAGTTTTTGAGAGTCCACATGTAAGTGATATCATATGGTTTTCTCTGTCTGACTTATTTCACTTATAATGCCCTAAAATTTAAATTCATCCTTGTTGTCACAAATAGAAAGATTTTCTTCATTCTCATGGCTGAATACTATTACAGTGTGTGTGTGTGTGTGTGTGTGTATGTAAAAACTTATTATCGGGGTGCCTGGTTGGCTCAAACAGTGGAGAATGCGACTCATGATCTCAGGTCTCTGAGTTTGAGGCCCACGTTTGGTGTAGAGTAGAGATCACTTTAAAAAAGTAAAATCTTAAAAAAAAAAAACAAAAAAACCCAAAAAAACATAAAAAACCTTCTTTATCCATTCATCAGTTGACAGACACTTAATGTTTCCATATCTTGCCTATTGTATATAATGCTGCAAAAAACATGAGAGTACATATATCTCTTCAATATCCTGTTTTAATTTCTTTCAGATATGTACCCAGAAGTAGAATTGCTGGATGATATGTTAGCTCCATTTTTAATTATTTTATTTTATTTTTCTTCAATACATGAAGTTTATTGTCAAATTGGTTTCCATACAACACCCAGTGCTCATCCCAAAAGGTGCCCTCCTCAATACCCATCACCCACCCTGTCCTCCCTCCCACCCCCCATCAACCCTCAGTTTGTTCTCAGTTTTTAAGAGTCTCTTATGCTTTGGCTCTCTTCCACTCTAACCTCTTTTTTTTTTTTCTTCTCCTCCCCCATGGGTTTCTGTTAAGTTTCTCAGGATCAATATAAGAGTGAAACCATGTGGTATCTGTCTTTCTCTGTATGGCTTATTTCACTTAGCATCACACTCTCCAGTTCCATCCATGTTGCTACAAAGGGCCAAATTTCATTCTTTCTCAGTGCCATGTAGTATTCCACTGTGTATATAAACCACAATTTCTTTATCCATTCATCAGTTGATGGACATTTAGGCTCTTTCCACAATTTGGCTATTGTTGAGAGTGCTGCTATACACATTGGGGTACAAGTGCCCCTATGCATCAGTACTCCTATATCCCTTGGGTAAATTCCTAGTACTGCTATTGCTTGGTCATAGGGTAGGACTATTTTTAATTTTCTGAGGAACCTCCACACTGTTTTCCAGAGTGGCTGCACCAGTTTGCATTCCCACCAACAGTGCAAGAGGGTTCCCGTTTCTCCACATCTCTCCAGCCTCTATAGTCTCCTGATTTGTTCACTTTGGCCATTCTGACTAGTGTGAGGTGATATCTGAGTGTGGTTTTGATTTGTATTTCCCTGATAAGGAGTGACATTGAGCATCTTTTCATGTGCCCGTTGGCCATCTGGATGTCTTCTTTAGAGAAGTGTCTATTCATGTTTTCTGCCCATTTCTTCACTGGGTTATTTGTTTTTCAGGTGTGGAGTTTGGTGAGCTCTTTATAGATTTTAGATACTAGCCCTTTGTCTGATATGTCATTTGCAAATATCTTTTCCCATTCCATTGGTTGCCTTTTAGTTTTGTTGGTTGTTTCCTTTGCTGTGCAGAAGCTTTTTATCTTCATAAGGTCCCAGTAGTTCATTTTTGCTTTTAATTCCCTTGCCTTTGGGGATGGGTCAAGTAAGAAATTGCTACGGCTGAGGTCAGAGAGGTCTTTTCCTGCTTTCTCCTCTAGGGCTTGGATGGTTTCCTGTCTCACATTCAGGTCCTTTATCCATTTTGAGTTTATTTTTGTGAATGGTGTGAGAAAGTGGTCTCGTTTCAATCTTCTACAGGTTGCTGTCCAGCTCTCCCAGCACCATTTGTTAAAGAGACTGTCTTTTTTCCATTGGATGTTCTTTCCTGCTTTGTCAAAGATGAGTTGGCCATACGTTTGTGGGTCTAGTTCTGGGGTTTCTATTCTATTCCATTGGTCTATGTGTCTGTTTTTGTGCCAATACCATGCTGTCTTGATGATGACAGCTTTGTAGTAGAGGCTAAAGTCTGGGATTGTGATGCCTCCCACTTTAGTCTTCTTCTTCAAAATTACTTTGGCTATTCGGGGCCTTTTGTGGTTCCATATGAATTTTAGGATTGCTTGTTCTAGCTTTGAGAAGAATGCTGGTGCAATTTTGATTGGGATTGCATTGAATGTGTAGATAGCTTTGGGTAGTATTGACATTTTGACAATATTTTTTCTTCCAATCCATGAGCACGGAATGTTTTTCCATTTCTTTATATCTTCTTCAATTTTCTTCATAAGCTTTCTATAGTTTTCAGCATACAGATCTTTTACATCTTTGGTTAGATTTATTCCTAGGTATTTTATGCTTCTTGGTGCAATTGTGAATGGGATCATTTTCTTTATTTGTTTTTCTGTTGCTTCACTATTAATGTATAAGAATGCAACAGAGTTCTGTACGTTGATTTTGTATCCTGCAACTTTTCTAAATTCATGTATCAGTTCTTACAGACTTCGGGGGGAGTCTATCGGATTTTCCATGTATAATATCATGTCATCTGCAAAAAGTGAAAGCTTAACTTCATGTTTGCCAATTTGGATGCCTTTGATTTCCTTTTGTTGTCTGATTGCTGATGCTAGAACTTCCAACACTATATTAAACAACAGCGGTGAGAGTGGTGGACATCCCTGTCGTGTTCCTGATCTCAGGGAGAATGCTCTCAGTTTTTCCCCATTGAGGATGATGTTAGCTGTGGCCTTTTCATAAATGGCTTTTATGATCTTTATGTATGTTCCTTCTATCTCGACTTTCTTGAGGGTTTTTATTAAGAAAGGTTGCTGAATTTTGTCAAAGGCCTTTTCTGCATCGATATGATTCTTATCTTTTCTTTTATTAATGTAATGTGTCACATTGATTGATTTGTGAATGTTGAACCAGCCCTGCATCACAGGAATGAATCCCACTTGATCATGGTGAATAATTCTTTTTATATGCTGTTGAATTCGATTTGCTAGTATCTTATTGAGAATTTTTGCATCCATATTCATCAGAGATATTGGCCTGTAGTTCTCTTTTTTTACTGGGTCTCTGTCTGGTTTAGGAATCAAAGTAATACTGGCTTCATAGAATGAGTCTGGAAGTTTTCCTTCCCTTTCTATTTCTTGGAATAGCTTGAGAAGGATAGGTATTATCTCTGCTTTAAACGTCTGGTAGAACTCCCCTGGAAAGTCATCTGGTCCTGGACTCTTATTTATTGGGAGATTTTTGATGACTGATTCAATTTCTTCGCTGGTTATCGGTCTGTTCGAGCTTTCTATTTCCTCCTGATTGAGTTTTGGAAGAGTGTGGGTGTTTAGGAATTTGTCCATTTCTTCCAGGTTGTCCAGTTTGTTGGCATATAATTTTCATAGTACTCCCTGATCATTGCTTGTATCTCTGAGGGATTGGTTGTAATGATTCCATTTTCATTCATGATTTTATCTATTTGGGTCATCTCCCTTTTCTTTTTGAGAAGCCTGGCTAGAGGTTTGTCAATTTTGTTTATTTTTTCAAAAAACCAACTCTTGGTTTCATTGATCTGCTCTACAGTTTTTTTAGATTCTATATTGTTTATTTCTGCTCTGATCTTTATTATGTCTCTTCTTCTGCTGGGTTTAGGCTGCCTTTGCTGTTCTGCTTCTATTTCCTTTAGGTGTGCTGTTAGATTTTGTATTTGGGATTTTTCTTGTTTCTTGAGATAGGCCTGGATTGCAATGTATTTTCCTCTCAGGACTGCCTTCGCTGCATCCCAAAGTGTTTGGATTGTTGTATTTCATTTTCGTTTGTTTCCATATATTTTTTAATTTCTTCTCTAATTGCCTGGTTGACCCACTCATTCGTTAGTAGGGTGTTCTTTAACCTCCATGCTTTTGGAGGTTTTCCAGACTTTTTCCTGTGGTTGATTTCAAGCTTCATAGCATTGTGGTCTGAAAGTATGCATGGTATGATTTCAATTCTTGTATACTTATGAAGGGCTGTTTTGTGACCCAGTATGTGATCTATCTTGGAGAATGTTCCATGTGCACTTGAGAAGAATGTATATTCTGTTGCTTTGGGATGCGGAGTTCTAAATATATCTGTCAAGTCCATCTGATCCAATGTATCATTCAGGGCCCTTGTTTCTTTATTGACTGTGTGTCTAGATGATCTATCCATTTCTGTAAGTGGAGTGTTAAAGTCCCCTGCAATTACCAAATTCTTATCAATAAGGTTGCTTATGTTTGTGAGTAGTTGTTTATATATTTGGGGGCTCCCGTATTCGGTGCATAGACACTTATAATTGTTAGCTCTTCCTGATGGATAGACCCTGTGATTATTATATAATGCCCTTCTTCATCCCTTGTTACAGCCTTTAATTGAAAGTCTAGTTTGTCTGATATAAGTATGGCTACTCCAGCTTTCTTTTGACTTCCAGTGGCATGATAAATAGTTCTCCATCCCCTCACTCTCAATCTGAAGGTGTCCTCAGGTCTAAAATGAGTCTCTTGTAGACAGCAAATATATGGGTCTTGTTTTTTTTATCCATTCTGTTACCCTATGTCTTTTGGTTGGCGCATTTAATCCATGTACATTCAGTGTTATTATAGAAAACTATGGGTTTAGAGTCATTGTGATGTCCATAGGTTTCATGCTTGTAGCAATGTCTCTGGTACTTTGTCTCACAGGATCCCCCTTAGGATCTCTTGTAGGGCTGGTTTAGTGGTGACAAATTCCTTCAGCTTTTGTTTGTTTGGGAAGACCTTTATCTCTCCTTCTATTCTAAATGACAGACTTGCTGGATAAAGGGTTCTCGGCTGCATATTTTTCTGTTCATCACATTGAAGATCTCCTGCCATTCCTTTCTGGCCTGCCAAGTTTCAGTAGAGAGATCGGTCACGAGTCTTATAGGTCTCCCTTTATATGTTAGAGCACATTTATCCCTAGCTGCTTTCAGAATTTTCTCTTTATCCTTGTATTATGCCAGTTTCACTATGATATGTCCTGCAGAAGATCGATTCAAGTTACATCTGAAGGGAGTTCTCTGTGCCTTTTGGATTTCAATGCCTTTTTCCTTCCCCAGATCCAGGAAGTTCTCAGCTATTATTTCTTCAAGTACCCCTTCAGCACCTTTCCCTCTCTCTTCCTCCTCTGGAATACCAATTATGCGTATATTATTTCTCTTTAGTGCATCACTTAGTTCTCTAATTTTCCCCTCATACTCTTGGATTTTTTTATCTCTCTTTTTCTCAGCCTCTTCTTTTTCCATAATTTTATCTTCTAGTTCACCTATTCTCTCCTCTGCCTCTTCAATCTGGCCATTGTTGTCTCCATTTTATTTTGTAACTCGTTAATAGCATTTTTTAGCTCCTCTGGCTGTTCCTTAGTCCCTTGATCTCTGTAGCAAGAGATTCTCTGCTGTCCTTTATACTGTTTTCAAGCCCAGCATTTTTTTTTAAATGTTTATTTATTTTTGAGACAGAGAGAGACAGTGCATGAACAGGGTAGGGTCAGAGAGAGGGAGACACAGAATCAGAATCAGGCTCCAGGCTCCGAGCTGTCGGCACAGAGCCTGATGCGGGGCTCGAACTTGCGGACCATGAGATCATGACCTGAGCCGAAGTCGGACGCTTAACCGACCGAGCCACCCAGGTGCCCCTCAAGCCCAGCATTTAATTTTATGACTATTATTCTAAATTCACTTTCTGTTATATTGTTTAAATCCTTTTTGATCAGTTCATTAGCTGTTGTTATTTCCTGGACGTTTTTCTGAGGGGAATTCTTCTGTTTCATCATTTTGGATACTCCCTGGAGTGGTGCAGGACTGCGGGGCACTTCCCCTGTGCTGTCTTGAATAACTTGCGATGGTTGGTGGGGCCGCAGTCAGACCTGATGTCTGCCCCCAGCCCACTGCTGGGGCCACAGTCAGACTGGTGTGTGCCTTCTCTTCCCCTCTCCTAGGGGCGGGATTCACTGTGGGGTGGCGTGGCCCGTCTGGGCTACTTGCATACTGGCAGGCTTGTGGTGCTGGAGATCTAGCGTATTAGCTGGGGTGGATTGGCAAGGTGCACGGGGGCAGGAGGGGCAGGCTCAGCTCGCTTTTTCTTCAGAGATCCGCTTTGGGAGGGCCCCTGTGGCACCAGGAGGGAGTCAGACCTACAGGAGGGATGGATCCGCAGAAGCACATCTTTGGGTGTTTGTGCAGTGCAAGCAAGTTCCCTGGCAGGAACTGGTTCTCTTTGGGATTTTGGCTGGGGGATGGGTGAGGGAGATGGTGCTGGGGAGCACCTTTGTTCCCCACCAAGCTGAGCTCTGTCGTCCGGGGCTCAACAACTCTCCCTCCCGTTGTCCTCCAGCCCTCCCGTTCTCGGAGCAAAGCTGTTAGCTTATAACCTTCCAGATGTCAAGTCCTGCTTGCTGTCAGAACACACTCTGTCGGCCCCTCCGGTTTTGCCAGCCAGACTTGGTGGCTCTGCTTGGCCGGCAGGCCACCCCTCCACCCTGGCTCCCTCCCGCCAGTCCGTGGAGAGCGCACCGCCTCTCCGCCCTTCCTACCCTCTTCCGAGGGCCTCTCATCTGCGCTTGGCTCTGGAGACTCCGTTCTGCTAATCCTCTGGCGGTTTTCTGGGTTCTTTAGGCAGGTGTAGGTGGAATCTAAGTGATCAGCAGGATGCGCGGTGAGCCCAGCGTCCTCCTACGCCACCATCTTCCCAGGAACCTCCCATTTTTAACTTTTTGAGGACCCTCCATACTGTTTTCCATAGTGACTAGAACTTTAAGAGAGTACTATGCGTTATTATATGCCAAAAAATTGGAAAATCTAGAAGAAATTGGTATTTTCTTTTTAAAGATAAAATTTACCAAGACTGAATGAGGAAGAAGTAGAAAATCTGAAAAGACCAATAATGAGAAAAGATATTGAATCAGTACTTTAAAATTTCCCAAGAAAGAAAACCCAGGACCAGATGGCTTCACTGGTGAATTACAGCAAACATTTAAGAAGATTTAATGCCAATCCTTCTCAAATGCTTCCAAAAAAAAAAATTGAAGAGAAGGGAATACTTCCAAACTCATTTTGCAAGCTTAGTATTACCCTAAGCCAGGTAAAGATGCCCCAAGAAGAGAAAACTATAGGCCAATATCCCTGATGAATATAGATACAAAATACTAGCAAACTGAATTAAAAAACACAGGAAAAGGATTATATACATGATCAAGTGGGATTTATCCCTAGGATGCAAGGATATTTCAATATACACAAATCAATAAATGTGATATAATTCATTAATAGTATGAAATACAAAAGTCATGTGATCATGTCAATAGATGCAGTAAAGCATTTGACAAAATACAGCACTCTTTTTTTTAAGTTTATCTATTTATTTTGAGAGAGTAGGAGAGAGAGAGAGTGGGGGAGGGGAAGAGAGATAGAAAACTAAGCAGGCTCTGCACTGATAGTAGTATTTTATGGGGCTCGAACCCACAAACTGTGAGATCATGACCTAAGCTGAAATCGAGTCAGACACTTAACCAAGTGAGATACCCCCCAACATTCTTTCATGATTGAAACTCTCAATAAATTACATATAGAAGGGATGTAACTCAATATAATAAAGGCTATATTCCACAAACCCACAATTAACATCATATTCAATAGTTAAAAACAGAAATCTTTTTTTCTATGAGGAACAAAATGAAGGTAATCATTCTTAACAGTCCTGATTCAACATAGTACTGGGAGTCCTAGCCAGAGAATTAGGCAAGACAAATAAGTCATACAAATCAGAAAGGAAGAAGTACAATTGTCAGTATTTGCAGATGATTTGATCTTATATTTGGAAAATCCTAAAGACTCAACACAGAAACTTAGAACCAATCAATGATTTCAGTATGTTTTCAGGATATAAAATCAACCTATTGCCTTGCTGCATACTAACAGTGAAACATCTGAAAAAGAAAGAAAGGAAACTATCCCATTCATAATAACATCAAAAACAATATAGTACTTAGGAATAAATTTAACCAAGGCAGTGAAAGATCTGTGCAATAAAAACTCTGAGACTTTGATGAAAGAAATTGAAGAAAACAAATGGAAAGATATTCCATGTTTATGAATTGGAAGAGTTAATATTTTTTCAAATATTATGCCAACCAAAGGTATCTATCCAGTCAATGCAACCCTTATCAAAATTCCGATGGCATTTTTCACAGAAATAGAAAAATCAATCCTAAAAATTATGGGGAACTACGAAAGACCCCAGATAACTAATGCAGTGGTGAAGAAGTAAGACAAACCAGAGACATCACAGTTTCTGCTTTCAAACTATACTACAAAGCCATGGTAGTTAAAACGGTATGATACTGACATAAAAATAGATGCATATTTGAAGGGACCAAAATAGAAAGCCCAGACATAGACACTTGTATATATGTTCAACTAATATTAGACAACAGAGCTAAAAACACTCAATGGAGGAAGGATAGTCTCTCCTACAAATGATGCTGGGTAACTTGGTAAACACATGCAGAAAAAAGAAGTCGAACCCCTATTTTATACCACTCACAAACATTAACTTGAAATGGATCAAAGACTTAAACAAAACACACGATAATGGAAAATTCCTAAACATAAAACATAGGCAGAAGCTCCTTGGTCTTGGAATAGGTAGTGATTTTGTTTTTTTGTTTGTTTGTTTTTTTGGATATAACATCAAAAGCTCAGGCAACAAAAGGAAATATAAACAAGTGGAACTATATCAAACTAAAAATTGCAAAGCAAAAGAAACAGTTGACAAAATGAAAAGGCAACATATAGAGTAGAGAAAACCATATATCTGATATGGGGTTAATATCCAAAATATATGAAGAGCTCATACAGCTCAATATCAAAAAGACAAATAATGTGGTTTTTAAAAAAATCGGCTGAAGAATTAAGTAGACATTTTTCTAAAGACTATAATCAGATGGACAAGAGGTAAAAGAAAAGACACTCAGCATCACTAATCATTAAAGAAAAGCAAATGAAAACCACAATGAGATATCACCTCTTACCTGTTTAGAATGGATCTTATCAGAAAGACTAGAGATAAGTGTTGGTGAGGATATAGAGATAAGGGAAGAAGATTTTTCTTATTAAAATTTGAGAAGGCTTTGGATGAGTTGCATTTTAAGATCTCTGTATCTGGCATGATATCAAACTAGGCATAGAAGTAGTTCAGCTATATCTTATTTTCCAAATGAATAATAGAAATGATAAAACACCATTCCTAATCCACAGTGTAAAAAATGTATTAGTTTTATTTCAATCTAGAATAATAGTAATATTAAAAGTATTAATAGTCCAAGGAAATAAAAACAAGAACTTCTAAATAGTGAAATAGATGTCATACTCCAGGGAGTGATATCTAGATTCTAGAAATTGTCCTAACTCATACCTGGAAATACTCAGAGAAGGATGTAGCTTTCCATATAGCTGTCCAGTGCAAAATAGTTCAGCAGCTGAGGCCAGTGTAGTTATAGGAAAGCTGCAATTTCTGGGCGTCTCGGGTAAAAATTTATAATATAATCTATTTATCTGGTCATGTGTTTGTGGGATGAGAGACATCTGGGAAAATAGTGTAACTCATGAACAACTGCCATGAAACTTAAACTGAACTTTTATTTAATATATGAGTGCTTACCAGGTAAAATCTTTTTGCTTGAGGTATTAGACATGGTTTACCTAGGGTAAATATATATTGATCCTTCAAAAGAGTACACTTAGGAGTGTGAAAGGGGTGCTAACTGGATGGACAGGAGGAGAACTGGCATAAAACAGGATGGTTGGCAGCAAACTTGGAGATTGGGTCACCCAAATGGTAAGATATCACAAGATTTCTTGCATTGTATGTTTTTTAAAATTTTTTTAATGTTTATTTATTCTTGAGAGAGAGACAGACAGAGCATGAGTGGTGGAAGGGCAGAGAGAGAGAGAGAGGGAGAGGGAGACACAGAATCTGAAGCAGGCTTCAGACTCTGAGCTGTCAGCACAGAGCCCGACGATGTGGGGCTTGCACTCACAAGCCATGAGATCACTACCTGAGCTAAAGTTGGACCCCCAACTGAGTGAGCCACCCAGGTACCCCTGTATGTTTTTTGACCAAAAAATATTGCTAGCTCACTGAAAAGAAGACACGTTTTCAGAGTGTCTTATTTCCTTTTTAGTTACGGGCTCAGAGAAGTATGAATTCAATAAATATTTGCTGAATGAATTGATGAATAAATAAAAGAATGAATATCCTTAGTTTGTCTCTGAACCTTCCTTTTGTCAAAATTACTATACAAAAATGTATAAAGGAAATGAGTCAAAATTACTATACAAAAATGTATAAAGGAAATGAGAAGCTCTACAAAAAAAGTAGAACACCATAATTATAGCTCAAAAGAAATTAGAGGAAAACTAGAAAATGCTTTGTAATTTACACCTACGTTAACTGTGAATGTTAACAGATTAGGTATTCCATTTTTATTCACATAAATAAAAAATGATTTAAATTATTAATTATGCTAAGATTAACTAAAAAAGAAAGAATACTGGTTCTTAGCTAACTATAACGTTTTGACATAAAATGTAGTAAAATTTCTAACTTCAATCTTCCTATTATGTAAAAATGGAACTTTAAAGTAATGTCATAATAGTTACTAATTCTTTTGGAATTAATTATGGAATTAATCATCGTAGTATGACTCTCATTAGTACCACATTTGTGATATTTGGCATATACTATCACATTTGTTAAATTACCTTGAATATTTAATTAACTGATGTGATTATATAACTTTTGCCCTTTATATAAGTCAGAGTAAAAACATTATTTGTAGGTCTTTAGTTGCAACTGAATATATATTTTAAGGAAAATCATGAAATATGAGACAAAATAAATCTAAATAAGACATAGATCACTTGTGATGAAGAATGAAAATTTATTTTTAAAGTGCTTCTGGAAGAAATAATTTTTGTGTTGTTTATATAATAAAAATATTTGTGTTGTTTATATAGTAAACATATTAAAATGATTTTCTATCTTTTTTGAGAATTAACCAATTATGTAGGATAATATTCTTCTTTACAGATGGTAATATACCCATAATAACATCTGCTAGCATACAGTGTAATAGAGTATATATGGGGGAAACAGGGAAAACATGGATTGATGATTTACATTGCTGCAATTAAGTAATAAATATGTGTTGTGTGGTGGGGCGTCTGGGTGGCTCAGTCAGTTGAGCATCCGACTTCAATTCAGCTCAGGTCATGATCTCACTGTCTGTGAGTTCAAGCCCCGCATTGAGCTCTGTGCTGACAGCTCAGAGCCTGGAGCCTGCTTCGGATTCTGTGTCTCCCTCTCTGTCTGCCCCTCCCTGACTCATGCTCTGTCTCTCTCTCTGTCAAAAATAAATAAACGTTAAAAAAATATGTGTTGTGTGGCTAAAACAAATATAGGGAGGAAGATAAGGAGGAAAGAGGTGAAATTAGAATGAGAACAATAGAGATGGGTCAACTTTGAAGTAGAAATAAGATGAAGAAGAAATTAAAGATAAGTGCATAATGATTAATGGCAAGGAATAATCAGTAGGGACAGTGAGACAAATTTGAGGTGCTAAAAAGAGAGTAAAACTTACAAAGGCATTGGCATTATTGTTTACAGAGTTTTAATAAAATTATTTAGCTCCAGAGTTGGAAAAATGGGCCATTTTTATATGTCATTTCCAGTTGGGAACAAGTCACTGAGCGTTGGTAGTTTATTTTTCATTGAAAGGGAGAGGTAGTGATGAGAAGTGAGAGACTGTTTTCATCCTAGAAAATAGATGGAAGAGAAAACTAGATTAAGAAAATGTCCCTATATATAAAGTGTACATGCTTTTGAAGAAGTAGAAAATATAGTGGCGAGTAGTACATATTTAGACAAAACTAACTATAGTCTTGTTGCAGGATGGTGTTATGTATGCCATATTTGTTTTATAAAGTTTATTTGATTTATTCAGTACAATCAATTCATTATGCCCACTTGATAAAGGAATGATTTAGGCTGAATAGTCTGTGATGGGAATATTCATAGCACTAGAATGGTCAAAGTTAACTGATTTTAATCTAAAATCTGTCTCTAGAGTTGAGCCACAATCCTGACCTGTTCTACTGATTTATCAGCTTCTTGGACAATGACATAAATGGCTTACTTCTGTAGTATAAGGGAGACAAGTAAGAGAGGGAAAGGGAGAGAGAGAGGAAGGGAGAGTGACAATGTGTGAAGAGCTTTGAGCTAAAAATTATAATGTAAACTATGGGGAATGGTGTGAGATGGAACTAGTTTTTGTTCCTGCATTTTTTAAAAAGATGAGAAATTTAGTAGACTGTAAGTTTCAATATATATTAGCAGTAGGTCAAATTTGACACCCCAAAAGCTGCATGAGGAGCATTATTGATTTCAGGGAAAAAAAACTCAAGACTATCAGCAAAACTGTATAATATCTGTATTATAATATTTGGATATTACATTTTAATAAGGACATGAGGACGTACAGGATACAGAGAAGAAAGATAGAGATCTAGAGAGTATATAATAGAGGTGACTGGAGGCAATTAATATGTCTAACTTTATGTAAACTTCAAAAGTGAAACGATGGTTATATTTCAATACCTAAAATATGAAGAAGGCCTATATTTATTGCATGTATTTTGACTGAAATAATAAGAAGTAGTCATTGGAAATTAGTAAGGCACATTTCAACCACAGTATAAGGACCAACCAGGGCTGCTCCTGAATCATGAATTTCCCTATCACATAAAGAATTTCCTCTTTGTGGAAGCCTTTATACAGTTTTGATGTTTATTTGCCGAAGATGTGATAGAGCAGATTCTTCCTTGGTTGTCTTATTTCTTGTCTAATTTATCTTTACCTAATTAGGCACCAGTAGGTGAAAATTATGTAACAGCATGTGATTTCTTGAGATATTTAGGAGGGAGAATTTTTTAGATGAAATATTTCTAAGGAGGAAGAAAGAGGCTGTGATCTTTTCTCAGACCCATGTCATGGGCTTCTCACCTCCTACCTCAACATTTCTCTACCAACACAATGACCTGACTCACTCTAGGAATGCCCCTGCCCATACACATACAGCGTATAAGGAGGGAGAAACACCTGGGATTCTTTTATTTTCTTTTCTCAAATTATTGAGTAACCAGTGGACCACAGAATTGGCCAACTCATCCTTGTGTTGGTTATCCCTCCTTCCTTGCTTTGCTCTCTCTTTCCTACAGGGTCTTATACTCTTTTGTTCAGACCTAAGTTTTCTCTCTGGTTCCAGTGTAGGAAACATGGGCTAAGACGATTGCTACACATACCTAATCTATTCAGGTTTATCAAATTAACCTGGTTCTAAGGAAATACAATATGGGATAATATTCTAATTGATAAAACTTGGGGATATTTCATGAGATTTTACATTATTTTTGCATCGGTGCAGTTAAAAAAATCCTTTCTTTTTTTTATTGAGGTATACTTGACATATAGCATTATATTAGTTTCAGGTATGCAACATAATGATCACGTATTTGTATACATCACAAAATGATCAAGTGGCAATTATTTTTAATATGTCCCCTGACATGAGAAATAGACCATGTAATGTACCTATCATAACAATAACAATAGCAATGGTTTTGATAGTGATACCCAAGGAAGTATTTTATCCCTGTTTGCATTCTGTCAGTTTTACTATAGATTTTAATTATGGATATGCAAGTAAGTGCTCTACTCTCCGGGAAGCTATATTTACGAAATCATTAGTTAGGGAAAGGTCACATATCTATCGTTACTTTATCTACTTATTTATATATTTATATGTTTATTTAATTATCAAATATTTATTATGTGTCTTCTATTTGCCAGAAACAGTTTCAAATGCTAAAACAGTTTTGATGTGTAAATGTAGAATAATGATTTTTCTTTAGTATTATCATCTGAAAAGAACACACTTCAAATGCTTTACTCTGAATAAATATAGCGAATGCCTCCCCCCATCTCCACCCCTCGCCCTCAGTTTTTGGAGCACTGATTGACTAAAATATCTACACCAGTGTTTGATGGATGAATGCATAAAAATGTGAATGGAGATTGCTTAATTGAACAATTCTGAACTTTGAAGGAATTTGTAAACTGTGTGAACAGGATTGTTTCAAGCAGTTCTGTAGGATTACATACTTTCTCTAGAATTTATGTTGCTGGCAGTGAACACTGGTATAATGTGTCATTTGAATGATTATATTGAGCAACTACTAAGGTATTGGCCGTTTGAGCATCAGCGAATGATACAGTGTTTATATTATTAAAAATACTCGTATGTAGGGACAACGTTATTTCTAAGGTGGGTCTGAATATTAATCAGGGTTCCCCAGAGAAACAGAACCAATAGAACATACAGCTATAGGGAAAGAGATTTACTATGAGGGATTGGCTCACACGATGATGGAGGCTGAGAAGGCCCATAATCTGTCATCTGTGTCAAGGTAGAGGCACAGAAAAACCAATGGCGTTGTTTCCAGTATGAAAGCCTGAGAACCAGGGGAGCCAGCGATGAGACTAATGTAAGCAAAAGTATTTTTTTTCATAGAGTAATGGCACAATATCTCTTGATTTTTTTTAAAGCTTCTCTTTATTTGGACTCACAGCAGAAACAAGAGTACACGTGCATTTAGATGATCCCTATTCCTATTATAGTTTTGAAGAATCTGATTACAGAAATATTTTGCATGTGGTAGAGGGAGTTAAGAGGGGGAAATAGCTCTAGCTGTCTGCGGTACAGAAGTATAAACTCGTCAGTCAGAAGATTGGTATTTTAGGGTATTTTCGAAACTCATATAAAAGTCATCAAGACTCTTAGTGATTCACTGGCACGACACTAGATTGTCATCTATCCCCTATTAAGGTCCAAACCCTATTCAGGTTTAACACACAAATTTACACAGGGGCACATGACTTCATAGATCTCATTGAAAGTGAGCATATACACTTAAAAATATTTTTAACCATAATACTACATTGTATTTAAAAACATTTTCTTAAACATTTATTTATTATCGAGAGACAGAGACGGAGCATGAACAGGGGAAGGGCAGAGAGAGGGGAAGACACAGAATCTGAAGCAGCCTCCAGGCTCTAAGCTGTGAGCATAGAGCCGGTCGCGGGGCTCAAACTCACAAACTGCAAGATCATGACCTGAGCGGAAGTTGAGGCTTCACCGACTGAGCGACCCAGGCGCCCCACTACATTGTATTTTTGATTTAAGATCTAGTAAATATAAATCTTAGGAATATTGCATTTATTACCTTAAACAGTATTTGCTTATTGTCCTGCCAGTTGGCAAACTCATTGTACTGGAGAACAAAGTTGTAAGTGAGACTCATTATCTTGTATTCATTATGAGAGAACAATTGTTATTGTGTTTGGTAAAAAAGGATTCCGACTTAGCACAGATCACCCATTTCTAGTCAACAGGGCCATTTGCTGAAATAACTGCTTCTCTGTTCACTATTGCTTTTATTGAGACCATCAGGATTTACTTTTTCTGAAGTGCCACTGCTGCATCTGCAAAGTGGATTTGGTTATGCAGAGTTGTTCTGCCAGGTTTATTACCAAGTCTGGTTGCATACAAGTGGTGGTTATTTCTGGATGATTGTATCGATTCTGGAATGGTAGAATTGCAGCTCTTGGGAAACAGTCTTCAAGCAGTGTTTACATACAGAGGTTTTCCATAATGTACTAGATATTTAGTCAATAATTGTGCATTTTTAAAATTAGGGCTTTTTATATTAATAGGAATATGCAAGCTATTGGGGTTGTAGGAAACCAGATGCAGGCATCTATGCCGATGTTTAGGAAGACATGCTTGCAGGATTCTAGTAAGACCTCTAAGACTGTTATGAAGGTTGAACAGTGTGCACTAAAATTGAAAGTCATTATTAAAAGTCCTAGAAAAATAAACACAGTAAGAATTTTATACATGTTTGGGGCACCTGGGTGGCTCAGTTAAGTGTCCGACTCTTGATCTCAGCTCATGTCATGATTTCATGGTTCGTGAGATCAAGCCCTGCATCGGGCTCTGTGCTGACAATGCACAGAGAGGAATTCTCTCTCCCTCTCTCTCTGCCTGTCCCCTGCTCGCACTCTCTCCCTCTCAACATAAATAAATAAACAGCAAAAATAAATTGTATAGATATTCATTTTCCTCCTATTTCTCTTAGATTTACCGTTATCCTCCTAGAAAGCCAGATGAGAAGACTCAGTTATTTTGTACTCATTCTTCCACTTTTCCCTTTCTCCACCATGTTCAATAAATGCCAGTCCTTTGTGTCATCCTGTAAAATATCCGTGAAGCATCTTCATTCATTTCATCACTGTTGTAATACATACTTTTAGCCTTTAATACTTTGACCATTTTATCCTTCCAACAGTTTTCCTTGCTTCCAAACTTTTCTCCTCGATCCATTCTTCATCCTGACACAACAGTATCATTTTAGAATAAGAAATTCCCATGACATTGACCAATTGGAAAAAAAAAATTCTTTCTTTAGTGATTTCAAAACAAAACACAAAATTCTTAGTACAGCCTGCAGCATTATAACTGATGTGACCGAAGACTACTTTCTGGCCTGCCTCTCATCCCAACCCTTGAGTAACTTAAACTCCAGTCACATCTTCCTCCTCTCTTAAGATTATTTCAGCCTGGAGTAGCCTTCATCTCAGGATACAACTGTAAATCCTGCTCAGCTCAGTGGCATGCAGATCAAATACTCCACCTCTCCAATCTTCAAAGTAGCAGTTAATTTCCCCTTCCATTAGTAAATGGATACTATTTTTGTTCTGTCATAATATGCATAGATATTTGGTTATTTTAATTTTTTGTGTGTTTATTTTTTGAGAGAGAGAGAGAGAGAAAGAGACAGAGCATGAGTAGGGGAGGGGCAGAGACAGAGGGAGACACAGAATCCAAAGTAGGCTCCACGCTCTGAGCTGTCAGCACAGAGCCCAACACAGGGCTCGAACTAACAAACCGTGAGATTGTGACCTGAGCCGAAGTTGGATGCTTAACTGACTGAGCCATCCAGATGCCCCAATATTTGGTTATTTTAAAACGCTGGCCATCTCACTGATTTGCCAGTACTTCTAGAATAATAGAAAAAAATTAAATTTTGTTAAATAATTATTGTACAACAATAAGATTTATTATTATTATTATTATTATTATTATTATAAAATAATTATAATAACTGATATTTGTGTAATGTTGACTAAATTATAGAAGATATTTTAAACACTTTATATGTTAGTTCATTCAGTCATTAAAACCATAGTAGGACTTACTATTTATCCATGTTTTTCAGATGTGGAAAACTAGAAGTATGAGGGGGCGCCAGGTGGCTCAGTCAGTTGAATGCCCAACCATTGATTTTGGCTCACATTATGACCTCAGGGTCATGGGATCGAGCACCACTTTGGGCTCTGTGCTGAGCTTGGAGCCTGCTTAAGATTTTCTCTCTCTTTCCCTTTGTGTGCTCTCTCTCCCTCTCTCTGTAAAATTTAAACAAACAAACAAAAAAACAAAAAAAAAACTAGAAATAAAGTTTAAGTACTTTTCTGAAATCTCAGAGTAAGTGCAAGATGGATATTCAAACCTTGACAGTTACATTCTAGAACCATAGTCATAATTACTATGCTTACTGCTTAATGGATAATTTAAAAATTTCTTATTTTGCTAGAAACATGTATCAATTTTTTAATACCTGAGGGCTAATATTTTATGTTATTGCTTGTATTTATTTTCTAAAAATTAAACATTAAAAAAAATTTAAAAGCAACTTATTTTAAGTTGGCCAGAATTATTGAAGAACGTTTTCTGTGGTTGTCGTAAATTCTACTTAGAATACAAATTCTTGACTCCGTCTATAAGTATCAGCTGTTTTATAATGTTACACTAAATTTTCTGTTTTTGAACATCTTAGTTCTCCAATATTTTTAATCTACTCCAGTCAGTTCAGATCTAAAGAAGTGAACTGTACTGCCGTTTGCTTTGCGATGGATCTTCCAGCATCCAAACACTGATGAGTTTCAGAAAACAGCATTGCCAACATTTAAACGAAGGGAATCACCCATATGTCAGGAGCTCAACAAAACTAGAAGAGAGAGCTGAGCCACCAGGTGTGGAGTAGCCTATTATAGTAAAAAGCCAACATTGGAAGAGATAGGTTTTTAATCACTTAGAGTGATGGTATAAGCAAGAGTCTAAAACCCGAGAAAGCAGTGGATTTCTCCCCTGTTCAATTCTGCACAGAATGAAACAGTAGTAGGTGAGGTGAGTCATCTCAGACATGAAGGTCATCTCCTGGTTAAAGGAGATTTGATTAAAGGAGACTTGAACAAAAGGGTCAGGCATTTTATGGAATCTGAGGTCAGGGGAAAGGGGAGGGGAGAGGCTAGGAGTAGAGAAGTACTGGGTACCGGTGAGAGCAGAAAAGCACCCTCAAGATTTCCGCTTTCTCTGTTCACAAAAAGAACTTGAGCAAAGGTGCCTAAAAAAGGCCTCTGCACAGATCCTCAGAGGAAGAGACCTAGGAATGGAGGCACCAGGACTAAGAGTGAGGGAAAGAGCATGACCAGCCAGAAGAGCCTGAGTCATGACTACAGCTCCCTTCTGAAAGGACAATGCAGTGGTTGTTCACGGAGTCTGGTGTGGGGAGGACAGCTTTCCCCTTGAGTCCTGCCAGGCAGAGCCTTTCTAACCATCTGTGGTCGGGCCTGAAAAGTCACGCATAGATTTTTACACAGGAGCTGGATTCCTCACTGTAGTAATGACAGTAATAATAGTATAAACTTATGACTGGCTCATTATAAGCCAGGTATTTCCCCAGGCACTTTAATTATATTAACTTCTTTAGTCCTTTTTACAATTTTACAAATGTATTATTATCAATTCAGCATTACTAATGAGGAAACTAAAAAAGTGTGGAAAAAAAGGAACTTACTCAAGGTCGTACAGCTAGCAAATGGAGGCATTTCAAAGATCATACCTGAAACTTCCAAATCAAGTTTTCTCTGATAGTACCCACTCAACAGAATTTCTTGAATAAAGAGGAATCTGCATAAAGGAAAGAATTTTTAAAAAATAAACCAGTGGGTCTTCAATGCATTATATTTGTTCTAATGTAACCAAATTGTGTATACATCGATACAGAAGAGAATGACAAATCTGTAGAAAACTGTATATGTTAAATTTGGAAACACGAATTCACAATTTTCTATTTTTTTTTTATAAGATTCTTTTGGTAGAGTGGTTGCTGACATAATTTTCTAAATATCACCCAAATATTTTCCTTGGTGAAACATATCTCTGAACATATTTTTGTCATATTGAAGATTCTACCTGGCATTTAGACAGAGGTGAGGCCCCGTTGAATATGCAGTATTGAGCAAGCTATGTGAAACAAGACCAGAAGTCTGATTAAGCTGAATGACAGACATCAAAGATGAAGATAGCAAAGAATTTTGCTTGGAATAACAGACACTGTAAGAAGATGGCACATGTATTTGCCAATTGTTATATGAAACAAAATAGACACCAAAGAATAATATTAAAAGGAAGTACTCATATTGCAAGTTTGAAAGCAGGAGGACTAGGACAGCAACAGAACAAAAATGAACACATGAAAGTTTTCTACACCCCACAAAGTACATGTGGATCATAATCTAAAAAATAATACCACAAAGATCTAGAGCTTGAAGAGTCTTTTTTAAAAAAATTTTAATGTTTATTTAATTTTTCAGAGAGATAGAGCGTAAGCAGGGGTGGGGCAGAGAAAGAGGGAGACATAGAATCTGAAGTAGGTTCCAGGATTCAATCTGTCTGCACAGAGCCTGACACGGGACTTGAACTTATGGACTGTGAGATCATAACCGGAGCCGAAGTCAGCCACTCAACCAACTGAGCCACCCAGACAGCCCAGAGCTTGGAGAGTTTAAGTGCAGGAAACCAGTGTCAGAGGCACAGGCTCTAGCCAACATGTATGGGATGACCAGAAAGAATGGCTTGATATTAACTACATCAGCCTCTTCAAAGATAAGAAAGAGCTTCTTAGATACTCCTTATGAGGGAGAAAAACTAGTGGAGAATGGAGATAATTTTCTCATAGCAAAGTGAAATTACTTATGGCAACATATAAGGTGATTTTTCTTTTCTCACAAATGATAACATTGTTGTTTTTTTTTTTTTCTCAAAGTAAAAGTGTGTTTTAGTTTTTACTAGATTTTTAGTAGATTTTTATGTCTTTATGTTTTTTTTACTAGATTTTTACTAGAGTTTACTGCCTTAAGATATTTAGAGAATTGCAGTCTGCATTTCCCAGGTAAGGAAGTCAAATCCAAAAATAATAATAATAATAATAATAATAATAATTTATGTGTGTGTGCATAAATATATTTTTCTTATATCACATATGTGGTTCATAGTAAGATCAAACTCAAGATTCTAAACATTGTAGTCCAATATTTTCTTGTGTGACCTAACTTTATTCTCCCCCCCCAAAAAAATCTGAAAACAGTATTACTTAAGACAGGTATTCTCTTTGTCCCTATGTTACAAAATTCTGAGACCAAGAAAAATGAACTTGATTGCTGCCTCAATAGATATGTGCTTGTGGAAAATAAGACTACAAACCAATAAACAATATACTTACCAAGATTAACCTCTTTTTCTTTAAGATGCTTGCCATGCTGTGGCCACCAAGCCAAAATTATTATGTCATGAATTCTGATCAACCTCAACCAGTCCCCTTCCATGTAAGATCCTTGCTAAAAATACCAAGTCCAGGTTCTAAAATTCTATAAAGATCATCATCTAATTTCCCGAAAAGAGAGCTTCTAAATTTCTATCAAAGTGGTGCTCACCCTCACTGCAATAGGTCTACTAAATTAGTTTGCCTATTCAACAGATTTTTTTAAATGTTTTTATTTATTCTGAGAGAGAGAGAGAGAGAGAGAGAGCAAGTGTAGGAGGGTCAGAGAGATAGGGAGAAAGAGAATCCCAAGCAGGCTCTGTGCTGTCAGGGTGGAGCCTGAGGTGGGACTTCATCTTACTAACCTTGAGCTGAAACCAAGAGTGCAGATGCTTAACTGACCGAGCCATCCAAGAGCCCTGCCTATTCAACAGATTTTAGTAATTATATTTGAGAAATCCAGTATTATAGCCATTACATAATTTTATTTATTTTAGTTTTTTTTCTAATTTGAGAACTTATGGTTCAAAAAACTTTTAACTTCCTTGCTTAAGGTCACAGATACAGCAAGTCGAGAAGCCTGCACTGAAATCCTATTCCTTCATTTTCCAATGGCCATCATCTTCACATAACTTGAAATTGACTTCATCTAGAAACACTTCAATGCTTGCTTATTCCTGGTACTTTTTCCATTGTTTTTCCATTAGATGTAAGCTTGGGTAACATAGAATTTTAAATGGCCTTTGGATGGGTGGAACTATAAAGCTAAATTTTCAGATGTGCTATATGAACAAGTTATCTGAACCAAAAAAAAAATATTCAAAATAAAGATGGGTATATTAAAAAAGAGTAATGATTGAAATACTTGATATCTATAGAAGATAACTCTGGCTTTATTTTGTTTCTTGGGTAACACTCTATTTTAAAAACATATTTTATATTCTGAAAATTAGTGTCATTTTTGAACATCTGATGATATTAACAACTCAGTTTTAAGCTGAGAACTCAGAATAACCTTTTAACTGAAGCTAAGAGCGTTCAAACAGAGACTCTGAATAACTCCAATTTGTCTTTGAACACAACCTTTGCAGAATGAACACAAAAATGCTCCCAGGCTCCCTTCCTATCCCTTTATCATGGATGAATGACTTAAAGATCACATCATCACAAGCTTCAGAAGCAGCCTTTAACTTTTAACTGCTAAAAACCTGCTCAGTTTTAGATGATGTATGCAGAATTTCCATTGATTTCAGGGAATAAATACATTATTTAAAAATTAATTTTACCAGAACAGTGAATGAGAGACGGAGCAGATTCAAAGGGGCCACATACGTTTCTTCTCTTTTTATCTATGAAAATGTGAACTGTTTTTTTTTCAGATTTTAGTAAACTCAAATGGCTAATGTAATAGATTTACTATTATTAAAATAAGTTAATGGAAATTATATAGAACTGGCCAATAAATAATATTTATCTTTAGCATTTTTTATCTATAAATATTAAATTTATCTATAAATATTAAAATTTCTCTGAGATATTTTTATTGTGAATGTATATACATGTCCATTATAATCTTTATAAATAGAGTAATTCTGGTATTTTTGTGAGCTTGTTTTTTTGTTGTTGGCTCAAGCCCTGCTCTTAAACTGCCTGTGAAAAAGTAGTTGTTTAGATTGTATTTGTTGAATTAGTTAAGTAGAAAATAAAATATAAAATTAGTTTCTAGATATCAGCTGAATAAAATACTTGAGAAACACTGATTAAATGTAGATCCTTAGCCTTTTATTCCTTTTAAGTATCAAGCACGTTTGTCATTTTGATAGATTTTCATGAAACTCATAATTTAATATGGGACTTTCAATTGAGGGTCAGAATCTAAATATAAGTCCTATTTTCCTCAGTATTATTAATGTTTTAATGTATTTTCTAGTTGAAAGGAAACATCAGAATAGATCAAATCTAAAAACAAACAAGCATGCAATGATCAACTTTAATGTCCTGCAATAATCATAAAAGATAAATGCAGGAGAAAAAATAGAGAAGACAAAAGCATGCAGGCGATGTTGTGATTGTTGGATTCTAAATAAAGAAAATGATAGAATAGACCAAAATTTTAAGGGATGAAACTTCAATAGATATTGTGAATCTTGTTTGTCAATAATGTATTATAGGTCTAATTTTCTCCTTTCTGAATAATATTTGCCTAAAAGAATAAAACACTTTTATATGTCTGGTACTGCACTGTGCTATTATTCATATCAATTTAAATTTGTTTTTATTCCATAAATCTGTTACTTAGATATGCAGAATGTTTTTATTGTGATTAAGATAACTGATTGCTTTGGAAGTAGCAGTTTAACAGCATCATGCAGTAGCTGAAGATTTAGGAAAGAAACCATTTAAAATTGGCTTAGGTTATATTATAAAGTATAATAAGTATCAAGAAATCTAAACATGAGCCTCTAAGAAAAATGATCAGAGAGTTACCCAGTTTCTGCAGAATGATATAGGGAATTAATAAACACTTGTATAATTTTCTGAGAGGATAACTGAGTACAAGAAACCCAGGTCATGGGAAACTAAATGCAAAATTGCAAAGTCTGAATATTTTAAATTTTTAATGATTTATTGTTGCCTTCATTAAATTACCTTGAAATCTATATTACTATTAGTCTTCATATTAAAAGATTGGCACGCACACACACATACACACACACACACACGCACAAAGTTGCTGTTGATTTTTTTTATTCTTAAGTTTTACAGATTTATTTTTTAGACCAAGAACATGTGTTTATGTCATTAATGCGCTTTCTTTTCAAAGTTGTGATGATAACCATTGATACCTATGCTTAATGAATAAAAAAGTATTTTTTCTTACCTATGCTAATGTAATGTCTCACTTTTTAAAAAACAAATTGTTTTGCTTTTATTATTAGTGTGCTGTCTTTGGGGAAGAATATGTGCATTTGTGTGTGTGCACATGTGTGTATATATATGTACACAAATTTGTGTGTATTTATATATATTCCTATGAATGAATATATGAATGAATGGTTTATGTGTATATATATTCATTGATTTCCTTAACTAGAATATCATCTGCATTTCAAATTATTTCTTGCAAAGTTACATAAAAATAATTGCATATAATTATGAACATTATTCTATCCTTCAAGGATATACAGTAGTTTATTTGGAAAATTGCATTTTTAAAAAAATGTTTATTTATTTATTTTGAGAGAGGGAGAGAGAGAGCACACGTGTGCAGGTAAGGTGCAGAGAGAGAGGGAGAAAGAGAATCCCAAGCAGATTCTGCTGTCAGAGCAGAACCCAATATGGGGCTCGATCTCACAAACTGGGAGATCACGACCTGAGCCGAAATTAGGGATCAGACACTTAACTAACTGACTAAGTCACCCAGGTGCCCTGGAAATTACATTTTTAAGGTGCTTTTATTTGTTCAGCATTATAAATGAAACCAATAATATTACATTAAAATGCTTGTATCTCTTGTATCTTTTTGTATCTTTTACTTTATGATATTCTCTCAAGGTCAGGTTATTTTATTTTTTATTAGAATATTCAGAAAATGCATAGAGGTTGCATAGTTAAAATACGTGTTTGACATCGTGAATATAATTAACAGATTAATAAAATGAATGTACTGTTTTCAGCAGGTATAAATTAACTTTACTATTCATATTTTAGTAAAAGTTCCATATATCCACCTGACATATGCAATTGAAAGTGCGTATGCCTATCTTATATATCATATATATGCATATATATATATACACACACATATTTGTATAGCTTACAAAGAGGAAAATGTCTCCTTTTAAGTATCCAATGAATATATTTTAAATGACAATCTCATAAATTTAAAGTAGCATTTTTCATATGGTAGAAATAATTCAGCAACATTCTCCAGATTATTTTATTCAATTGATATGTAAATAAACATTTAAATAAGAAAAAAATACTTTGTAATTTTAAAGTTGCCTTTAAAATAATTTTGTATTAAAAAGAGTGAAGAAAATTTTAACAAATATAAGCAGTATAAAATTATAAAAAGTATAAAATATTAAACCATTTTGGATCCAGACAAAGTTGTGCTCTGAGCTAAATTCACCATATTTTCCTGTTGCCAAACAAAACATGGTATTTTTAGTTCCTTTATTTTTTTTGCAACTCTCATCATATTTATACAATAGAGATATTTTACCCTTGTCATTATTTTAATTAATTATATTTCTTCTGTTTTATGCTCCACTATTTAGCTTGTTAAAATCTGTAAACAGAGATATAGTGCCTAACTCCTTAGATGATGCACATAGTGATTCTAACAATGCTTAGAATGTTTACAGCTTTCAGTAAATATTTGCTATTTATTAATTTGAAGTAAAATAACATTTAGACATACATGTTATAGTTAGCTGCTTAGCATGCTGATTAAATATCCTTTAAACCAAATGTGATATATTCTAAATCTTCCTGTAACTATGAATTATTTGCCTTTATGAATTAAGACATATTTGGATAAAATGGGAACTAATTTGTGTCTTAAATATTTGTCA
The DNA here is from genome assembly GCF_028018385.1 of Neofelis nebulosa. NCBI lineage: Eukaryota > Metazoa > Chordata > Mammalia > Carnivora > Felidae > Neofelis > Neofelis nebulosa. The sequence goes on along the minus strand of NC_080782.1, from coordinate 211,164,225 downwards.
TCACAATTCTGTAGATATTATACTACTGTGTGCACACACACATATACATGCATATTTACAAATATTTTATTTATATATATATATATATACACACACACACACACACACACACACATATATAAAATACAAATACAATGTTAGGAGTCCATCTTGGGATTGCTTCTTTGTAAGTAATTAAGATTTTATGTACATAAAATAAACAGAGTTTAGAATTTTATTTTTTTTATTTTTTATTTTTTTATTTATTTTTGATACAGAGAGAGACAGAGCATGAACGGGGGAGGGGCAGAGAGAGAGAACTCACGGACCGCGAGATCGTGACCTGAGCTGAAGTCGGACGCTTAACCGACTGAGCCACCCAGGCGCCCCTAGAGTTTAGAATTTTAAAATTTATATTTTAAAATATAAAATATGTTTATATTTTAAAATATGTAATATATATGATATATATTAGTATATTTGTATTATATGTATATCATATATATGTAATATATATGCTATATGTATATTATATAATGTAATAATAATTATATTGGGGTTTAGAGTTTTAAATTTTATGCATATAACATTTTACTACTAATAAAATTTGTAATTTTATTCAAATGATAGAGGATTTTTGGGGGCAATAGCTTCCTGTTAATGATTTTCTCTTACATGAAAAATTTTGTGTTCACATTAGGGCTTTTTACAGAATAAGGTAGTTGACAATCATCATCATCACGATAACTACCTTATATTCTTTCATCTTTTTGCTTCAATGTTTTTAGGAATGGCCATGATCCAAATGGTAGTTTAGAACTTTGTCTTTTGATATCCATTTCTGTTATTTTATCCATCATTTATTTTATTTTATTTTATTTTATTTTATTTTATTTTATTTTATTATATTATATTTTATTTTATTTCCAGTGCCCCCATGATACCAGGAGAGCTTCTTAGGTTTGTCTATATACTATGGATTTGATTTTACACTGAAACAAATTTGTACCTCAATAAAGATTTAAAATGTTGGTAATATTACTATAAATTTACAATTCTTTTGTTATATTCTGAAAATTTTCTTCATCTTAGAGTTTTCTTTCTTTCTTTTTAATTCTTAAAAATATTTTTTGCTTTTGCTCAGAGATATTTTTGTGTACTTCACTGATGTATGCATAAAAAGATCTTGTGCATGAACATACTTTTCCTTGGTTAGCTAAGGAAATAGCCAAGTGACTATATTTAATAAAATAATAAAAACTCTGTAGCTCTCACTCATAGAATATAATGTGATGGGTGCTTGGTAGTTTAGAAAAGCTAAAGAAATGTGTGTCTCTTCATCTTCTGTTTGTTGATAAGAAGTAAAATTTTAAAACCCAGTCACATTCATTTTCTCTTATGAAGCAATCCAGATTTCACAGCCAGGCCTAGACATGTTTCTTGTAGGCCACTCTGTCCTGCCTTTTGAATAATCAATGTTCTCCTCTGTTCAGACTGACTGATGACTAATTACTGTTGGACATATGTGAGTGGCAGCGTTATATTTCTTGAAATATTTAAAAGTGTATGGTAAATTTATTACAAGAGACTACCAGATTATATGACAGTTACCCCCAAATGCATCATCTTAAGATATCTGGTTTTTTTTCGGTAATCTGAAAGATGGTTTCTTGACATATGAAAATAGGTGATCTATAAGCTTCTCCCTGACTTATATGACTGACACTGAACTCTTATTGTAGCTTTTTACCCTTTGTGTTAAGTGAAATGAATTTTCACTTTTAAAGTGACAGGTGGCTAGGGGTGCCTGGGTGGCTCAATCGGTTAAGCTTCAGACTTCAGCTCAGGTCATGATCTCATGGTTTGTGGGTTCGAGTCCTGAACTGGGCTGTATGCTGACAGCTCAGAGCCTGGAGCCTGCTTCGGATTCTGTGTCTCCCTCTTTCTTTGCCCCTCCCACTCATGTTCTGTCTGTCTCTCTCTCTCTCAAAAATAAATAAAGATTAAAGTGACAGGTGGCTAGTAGTTTCACATTTTTGGTTTGGGGATATTTGAAAAAGAGAAAAAAAGTAATTTATGTGTTACAAAAAGAGAAAATATGTCATATGTTTAGTTTAGAACTAAATATAGTAGCAAATAGTATTTGGTAGAAGAAGCCAATGTTTTTGAAATATGGAACTTCTAAGGTGACAGAATGACCAGTTACATCCAGATAAAATGAGGAATATTAATATAATTTTCTCTGTTACACGCTTTCTCACCTTATTGTCCTTAGTCTTTAATATATTCAATTTCTTCTTTTGTCTCCCCTCAGCCTTACTTTTCATAAGCCCAGAGGTGATTTTATATATTCTTTCTCTTTTACACTTTTCTTATCTTGAAGAAAGAACAATGTATAATCAGGGATTCTTAACAGAAAGAATACCTGGCTATCCATTATTGTGCTAACAGATTAGTGTGGTAATAGAATATTATCCCTGGATACACTCCTGAAAGACAAATTCAAACACCTAGCTCAGAGTCCCCTTTTCAGTGCTTAGTAACATGCATCCAACACTGGTATAATGAATTGCAGGTTTGTTTTCTACCCTAACATATATCTCTGCCATGCTGAGTAATGGGGTATTGATAAAACTATAACCCTTAGAATGTATTCCTTCCAGGATATTCATCTTTTTGTTTTCTGCCCAAGGTATTGTTTGGGCTACAATTTCCAGGTTATAACAATTCTAGTTCCTTATCATATACATGCACTACATAAATATCACTTTATATTCTTCTTCTAGGTGTCTTTAGAATATAGAATGAGAGACATTTGAGATTATGGGGATATGTTTCTTAATTCTTTTAGTGACCGGCTGAGAGAGATTATATGAGGAAATTTTCAGTACTAAAGTAGACAGTAATTCATCACGTTCTCCTTGTTAAATTCATAATATTGTGTGTATAACATACAAAACTTTAGAGAGAAATTAATTAATCTAGATAATTCTAATGAATATAGAAAACATGAGGTATTTAAAATAATATTCTTTAATAATAGAAATTTTCTTAACAATTGTCTATTTGAACAACAAATAAGTTCCATTTTTAGGCAACTGTGTGAAAATATATAACTATAAAATATCTTACTGTTTTTAAAAGTTTTTGAGTACTAATATGAAGAAATCAAAAATCCTAAGAGAGGAATAATTGTGAATGTTAATACATAGATAAGAAGAGGAGTGATTAATGATTAAAAAAATGAAAGCAACCAAGAAAATCTTTAAAAATTATGGACAAAAAAGAGGCAATTTTTCTTTCTATATAATCTTAGAACATCCTGCCATATGTGTATACAAAGAGAAATTTTAACTTATGTCAGTGGTAAGACATTCCCTCTTGGAACTATTCTATTACCTTATTTTTTAGAATGATATGCACCCATATGTTTATCTTAAAAAGTCTCTTTTTTCCTTTTTAGTCCTTTTTAGAAATGTAGCTATTTAGCCACCTATTTAATTCTACTCTGTTGTCACTTTTATCTTAAATTTGAGACTTTATATATATTTTGATCTCTATTTCTGTGTAGAAAATACTCTGAAAAAAACACTAATGTGCAAAAGTAACACCAATTCATATTATACACACACTCACACACACACATTTATGTATGTATGTATGTATGTATTTTTGAGAGAGAGAGTGGAAGCAGGGGAGAGGGAGGGAGAGGGCAACAGAGAGGATCCACAGTGGCTCTGTGCTCACAGCAGAGAGCCCAACTTGGGGCTCAAACTCATGAACCATGAGATCATGACCTGAGGCAAAGTTGGATGTTCAACCAACTGAGCCACCCAGGTGGCTCCAGATAATAATACATTTTAATAAATTCTACACATTACAGAATGTTCAAATTTATAGATATTTGATGATGTTACTTTTTACAATTGTAAATATTATTGCTGAATCATGTAACTTTTCTGGCATATAAAGGAATGACTTGAATAAAGCTATAAGTAATCTCTAATATAAAATGATCTCATACTATAGACAAAATATAAATTATATTATATGTAATTTATATTGATATGTTGAAACAAGAAGAAAGAGAAATAATAAAGATTTTCATCAGGATTTTTGTCTCTCCAACGAAACTCATTCCTCTTTCAGTTGTATAACAGAAACAAAAAATATTTATATATACATTAGTGTGTTTTGAGGAGTATTTCTAATAAAACTGATTAAAGAAAGATTAAAAACATTTATTGTGCTAATATTCTATTCAAAATTTAATTGACAAAATCTAACTTCTATTTATATGACTTTAATTTTAATAGCTGTGAATAACACATGAAATGATATTGTTTTGAGTTTTTTATCCTAATGTCAATTTTCTGCACAGTGGTGTTGTATAATCAGGCAACAATATTTTGGAAAGTTACAAAAGGGATATCAATTTTTTCCCCCATATTTTTTCCCCAGAAGATTCAGATGCTATATTCTCCAACATTAGTCAAAAGACCTCCTGGAGAAGAGAGATTCAGGGTTTTTTTGGTTAGTATTGCTCTGTTTTCTTAAATAAAAGCTTGCTGTGATCCTCTGATGAAGTAAGACTTCTATTCAGTCAAAGAAACAAAGAAGTTTGGAGCCAGGGTGCGAAGAAGATTAAAAATGGAAGCTTCAAGGCAGTTTTCTCCAGGGCACTTGAGGAAATATAGGTTGGTCCAGCATATTTTGTGTGCTTATTATTGTCTCATCTGGAGCTTATTTTCAGTTGATTTGTTCCAACTTTTTCTTTACTTTTCTTTTCAATTGTGTGTGTTAGAAGTTGTCTTTCACATTTTACTTGCCGAATTTTCTGCTAGTTTAGTTTTACAACTTCTTGAGATGTTCCTTATGTCCTAGATTTTCCTATTTTTGGTTTTACCTATACTCCTAAAACAGTGAATTTTCTGGGAAGACTTACTTCTGCTTGTGTTTACTGAAGCATATATATTTTTTTCTATGTGTCTAGGGATAAATTGTAGCACTTCAATATTTGCTGAGCGTCAATAGTAAGGCATTCCTCTTTACTCTTTTTACAACATTTAAGATGACAACTAGTAAGGAATGTGACATAAAATTTTCTTCTTTCAGAATTATGTTGGTTAAAATAACCTGTTAGAAGTCAATGGGTACTCAAAGATTCGTATTTATATAGTGCTTCTATTCCCAAATAATTTTTGCAGGCATTATTTTATTTTCTCATCATATTAACCATGTTAATGTTTGGTGGGGTTAGAAATGATAACATTATCCATATTTAAGAGACAAGAAAACCAAGTCAGAAAACAGTAAAAAAGTTTTCTGAGACTAGCTGAGCTACTTAATGACAAGGATTGAATAACAATGTATGTTTCTGCTTCCTGAAAACTCCAACATGGTTATAGATGCCCTTACAGACTCAGTTGTAATAACCAACTAAAGGATAATATTAAATATGAAAACTTTTCTAAAAATTTTCTCAAAACTCAGTAAATATATAGAATACATGTGTCATAGTATTGATGTCTTTGAAGATCACTTAATTTATTAAATGTATTTTTCCCTCTGGATTATTCATTTCTCAGGTGACATTTTTATTTGAGTATAGTTGACACATAATATTATTTTATCTTCAGGTGTACAACTTAGTGATTCTACATCTCTGTACATTATGCTATGCTCACCACAAACATAGCTACCGTCTGTCACCATACAAAGCTATTATGATACCATTGATACATTCCCTATGCTGTGCCTTTTATTCCCATAACTTATTCTTTTCATAACTGGAAGCTTGTGTTTCCCATTCCCCCGCACCCATTTTTCCCATCTCCCACGTCCCCCATCTGGCAGCCATCATCTTAACTTACTCTTAAATAAACTCATAAGAATTTGGACAAAGCACATTAAGAGACAGCTAGCAATGTTTAAATTTCCCATTTGACTCGATTTCATAGAATCTTTTTCTCTGTTGGGGTCTCCCATCTTTCCATCTGTTATACGTGCCTTTTCTTACCTTTATACCTTCGTAAGCATAGTTCTAATAGTTGCTTTATATTCAGTTTATGATCACCTCAATATCTCTGTCATCTTGGGACTGGCCTTTACCATTTCCCTGGAGCAAATTTCACTGTTTTCTTTGTGTGTGTTTATGTGTGTGTATTGCATAATTTTGGTACATGTTAGACTCTCGATTCTGGTGCAGTTCTCTGAAATACTTTCTTATTATCTTCAAGTAGTATTTCTTTTTAATTATAGAGACATAAATGCCATATAACATTATATTAGTTTTAGATATATAGCATAATGATTTGGGATTTGTATGTACAGAAAAATGATCTCCACAATAAGTCTAGTTAGCACCTATTACCATACATAATTATAATTTTTTTCTTGTGATGAAAACTTTTCAGATTTATTCCCTACCAACTTTCAAACATGCAACATGATATTATTAAATAAATTGTTAACTATAACTATTAATAGTAATCATGTTGTACATTATATCCAATCATTTATTTATTTGATAACTAGATGTTTTTACCTGTTCACTCCCTTCACCAATTTTTCCCAGCCCAAACTTCCCATCTCTGTCAACCAACAATCTGTTTTCTGTATCTATGAGCTCGTTATTTTTTTTGTTTATTTTAGGTTCCAAATGTAAGTGAGATTATACAGTATTTGCCTTCCTCTGCCCAACTTATTTTTCTTAGCATACTGCCTCCAGGTCTGTTCATGTTGTTCCACCTGGTAAGATTTTATTCTTCTTTATGGCTGAATAATATTCCACTAGATAGATAGATAGATAGATAGATAGATAGATAGATAAATGAATAAAGAAAATGTGGTGTATACACATACCATTCATCCGTGAGTGGACACTGTAAAGAAGCTGCTTCCATATCTTGGCTATTGTAAATAATGCCAGTTATGTAAACAACAGTGTAAAAGGTTTGTTTTACAAAGCAGTTAAATTGGTTGGAATAAAATTCCATACTTTGAGTCTTTATGGTGGTTGGCAGGTCAAATGTCAGTTCTGGTTTTTGTTTTGTTTTGTTTTGTTTTGTTTTTGTTTTGCTTTGTTTTGTTTTCCTTAGCTTCAAGTTGTTTTGAGTTGGACCCACTCATGGATTCAGGATTCATCTGGACACTGGCAGAATTTGGTGTTCTTATGTACCTCCCTACTTTCCAGCATCCTCCCTCATTTTTGAATAGTTACACTTTCTCAGCCTCTGTCTTCTAGTTCTTCACGCTAGAAATACTGCAGTTTTCTATTAGTAATTTAGTACCTACATGAATCCTGTGACCAGAGATTTCCCTCAGGCTAAAGCCATGAAAATGGGGAACTCACTCTATGCTGGTCTCTTCTTTCAATTCTCCACTTCCTGACAAAATAAATATAAATGCCTTTTTTTTTTTTTTACTTTGCATGCTATTCTCCCATCCCCAGAGATTATCTTTGTCATCAGTGGGGAGTTCAGCCTGTTAGAAGCTTATTCATACATAGCGAAAGTGAAATTATTTACATTTAATTTTAAATTTTCATTAGCAAAGTAATATATTTCCCTTCTTTTAGACTGAAGGCTATATGTTTACAGCTTTGATTAATATATATGTTGCAATAGAATATAATTGATTAAACCATTTTCCAAACTAAATCTAGTAATTATTTGAAAATGTAAAATCTGTTGTAAAGTTATTATTCATACAAAAGCCTTTTTGGATGAAGCTTTTTAATACAAATCAAATATGTGTCTTATATTTAGGGAATGCATTTAGAGATCATTAAAAAGTAATGTGATAGGGCCACCTGGGTGGCTCAGTCAGTTAAGCATCTGACTCTTGATATCTGCTCAGGTCTTGATCTCACAGATGTGGGATCAATTCCCCCATTGGGCTCTGTGCTGAGCGTAGAGCCTGCTTGGAATTTTCTCTCCCTTTGTCTCTGCCCCTTTCCCACTTGCACTCTCTCTCTCTCTCAACATAACTAACCTTTAGAAATCACTTAATAAATTACAATTACAAAAAAAAATGATAAAAATCAGAGGCAAAAATTATAATGGTATATTGACCATAGTGATCTTTTCATGGTAACTATTTCAATTTTCATTGAAGATTCATCGTTTTTCCACATAGCCTATGCAATTTAGGAGAATTCTTCCTACAATCTAACAGTCAGACCTAGTCAGAGCTTAGTCTAGTCTAAGTTAGTCAGTGTAATTCCATTGGTAATGCTTATTGGATCTGCAAGGGGTACATGACCCAACTCAATGTGATAAAATTGTAAGAGATATATGCTGGAAAATTCTAGAGTTATATGATCACTATTTTCCTGGCCAAACGGTGTGCATTCAGACATACGGCAGGTGTTACTACAGCAATTTGTTCCCTATCAGAGACTATAACCCTAAGATGAAGCAGGCAACCCAGATGGTGGAGTAGAAGGTAGAAAGAAGCCAGATTTTTAGAAATTGTATTGTTTTTGATTCATATATACATGACACATTAGCATGTCCTCCTTGGAACATTCTTTTTATGTAGGGTACTATATCTCTTTTATGGTTTCAAACAATTTGGAATTTTGTTGTTTCTGTTATAAATCACAACATAAAGTATTTTCACGCACATAACTTTCTCAGAAAGTGAAGATAGCAATACTATAATCTGTTATATTGTACGTTTGTGTACCCAGGTGTTTTTCTGAAATATACAATAATTACCTTGATCATAGGAAGACAAATTATTTTACATTTGCCTACGTATTTGTTTGTCTCCACTAACCTAATTTATATTTTTTTCTATATTAGCACAGCTGATTACATTCTCAAGTACATAGAGAGTGCCAATATATATTCACTGAATGAACACATATGTTGAGGAAGGACAAGCAAGAATCAGAGAAAACTGCCATTAGAATGTATGTTTTCTAGATGTGGTAAACTGAATTCTTGTTCACAAATATTCAGTTCCCCATTTGTGGGAGGATAATGCCAATGCCCTTCGAACTTACTCTTAGTTATGTGACTTGGCCAGAAAATGTGTGAAGTGTCATCTCTCAGTTCCAGGGAGAACTTTTCAGAGCCTGAGTGTGCTTTGCTGCGATGCTGGTTCCTGATCTCTGTGATCATGGCAGCACGTGTCCAGATGGGATCACTATCAGCCTGAGTCACTGAGTGACAAACATGAGCAGAGGCCCCCTTGCCAATATTATGGACATGTAACATAAATATAAACTTGGTTGTGATAACCAATTATATTTTGGTCTGGTTGCAACCACAGCATCATCTAGGCTATCATGACAGAAACATGATAAAGAACCAAAAAATTGCCTGGTAAACCCCTGGTGAAGGGCTACCCGAACACTAAGATATGGGTATTAGACAGTGCCCATTTTTATGCACAGTGCCTATTTTTATTAATCAAATATTTAAAATAATAATGTGTATTGTACCACATAAACCACTTAATATCAGTAATAGAAAATAACATGTTTTTATTCATAATGACTGTGGCCACTCAAATCTATTTTTTTCTGATAATTGTTTGATTTATTCATGATGATGATGCTATAGCAGGGGTTTTCAGAAATATATTTTAAAAAGTCGGGAGAAAATTTTATATTGTAATTTGTAATGAGATTTCATGTTTCAGAGAGCCAGGCTTCCTCAAATATATAATGTCAATGCTTTATCTGCACTTTTAAAAATATCTGTTATGATTTGGACACAAATTTAAGTTATAGAATCTTGACAATCTTGTTTTTTTTTTTTTTCTTTTCAGATCCTTTCTCTTGCTACTAACGTTTAAGACACACAAAATTAGCAGCTGCAGAACTGCGATGACAAAATCCTCAATTAAGTTTATTAACCATTGGGCTATGTTTCGATGCTATCATGTTTACCTAATAAAATTTTATTAATTAATCATATAAAAATGTCTGGTTTATCAGTTGCTGAAATAAATAACCATGCAACACACACACACACACACACACACACGCACCACATATGTACCTGCATACAATCTTCTGAAAATTGACCAGCCATATGAGATATTTAAATGCGTCTTCTCAGAAGTCATGCTGCCTCCCCATTCAGAGCAGGTAATTTGAAATATGTGAGAAATTAAGGTGAAAGACAGTTGAGATCAAAACACCTGTACTTACAACGTAGACTATATTAGAGTATGGGCAAATATATTCAGTTTCACATAAGAACCAGTATTTCAGAGACACAGACAAGCAAACTATCATTAATATCTGGGGAATTACCTGGGATCCTGTGGAAACACACGCTGAGTAGACAGGCATTACCTGTTGTTGTCAAGGTAACAAGTACTCTCAAATTCTTACTAACAGATTCCTTCTAGATTATACCACACATTGTGTACCTGCTACCACCCACAACTAATATGAATGTCTTGATGTTATGCATAAGAGGGCTAATCAGTAGAATAGTTTTCTTGAAACAGAACATAGAGAACTTCGTAATGTTGCGCAATTTTAGCAAGTGCCCTGTGATCTCACAGGAAGCCACAGGTCCATAGTGGAAATTGAGTAACAGTTTGATCAGTTATTAGTTACATCAGTGGTCAATGTGTATCTTTTTAGTGTTATCTCTATTTCCTTCTGAGCTAAAAGATGTCATATGACATTTTCTTTATATTTCTTTATTTTTTCTGGAGATAATATTTCCCCTGCATGCACTTCATTTTATTTATAAAATTTACATTGGTATTCCAGCTATTTTACCAGATCTGCCGGGCACCTACCAGTAGTTTCAAAATGCTCGCTTGTGTAAATGCCCTTTTATTTTCCCTGGCACCCTCCCTCTTGGAACCCTGTTATATCTTGCTTTAATTTGTACTCTGACCTGATTCACTGCTAATGTTGTGAGACTGTCCTCTCATTTTGGAATTTCTACCCACAGTCTCCTCTGTTGAGATCCTCATTCGCTAGGTAGTTTGTAATAATTTCTTGGGATTAATTCATTGTTTGGTGAAGCACAGTCTCTATCAGAGTCCAAGAAAGAGGGCAAGGGAAGTCAACTTTCTAATTCTCACTTGTATAAAAAGCCTTTATTTTACATATGCACCCTTTTAATGGTTTGATAGGTAGAGTGGATTTAATGGTGGCCCCAAAAAAGTATGTCTTAACTCTCGTAAACAGTGAAAGTGATTTTTTTTTTTGAGAAAGGATCTTTGTAGATGTAACTAAGTTTAGGATCTAGAGATGAGATCATTCTGAGCTTAATATGGTCTCTAAATTCAATGACTGGTGTCCTTGTAAGAGGAAGGCATTCGAAAATTTGCTTCCCAGACAAGGGGAGAAATTCATGTTAAGGTGGAAGCAGAGATTGGAGCCTTGCCGTCCCAAGCCAGGGATGCAATGCCAGGAGCCACCATAAACTGGAAGAGACAAGGATTCTCCCTGAGAGCCATAAGAGGGAGTGTGTCCCTGAAAACTTGACTTCAGAATTCTGGCCTCCATAAATTGTGAGAGAATACATTTCTATTGTTTCATTTGTAGAGATTTCTTATGCAACATGAGGGAACTAATAAAGTTGGGGGGAAAATATGTAGAGAATGTCTTTACCCAGTATTGTGTTTCAAATTATTGCTTTTTGTTGTACTAGCATTCAACATTGTGTTTGGAAAACTCAAGCAAGTCTGATTTTCAACAATTTGTTTAACAAATTTTGATATGTATTTCTCTGAAAACTTTAAGACATTTGCTAAATCCCTCATGTTTTGAAATTTCATACTGATAATGTGGTATTACTATTATGATCATTGTTATTGCACACTGAGATTGCCACTCAGTGTAACTTTTCGACTAAGACACATGTCCTTCAGTTCTGGAAAGTTTTTTGTTTGTTTTAATACATCAATATTGCCTCATATTTTTTCCTATTCCTTTTTCTCATCATTATTATTTGATACTTAGATGTGATTCCCAATTGTCTCATTGTTTCTTTTCTTTTCTCCTTTCTTTTCTTTTTTTTTTTTTTTTTTTTTTTTTTACCTTTTGGTCTTTTGTTATGTTTTATTTTAAATTTTAGGAAATTATAAGTTTTATCCATCACATTTGACATTTTTAAATTCTTACTAGTCTATTTTTATATTCTAAGAGCCTTTTCTTGCTCTATATTTTTAATAGTTCACAGTTATTTGTTCTAAATGAACATTTACTATTACATTTCCAAAACATAATCAGATATTAGTGGTTCTTTCTTCTATTTCCTTCTATTTGTGTTCATCAGAGTTCTCCTATTATTTATTTTGGTCTCTCTTTACTATTGAAGGCTCCCTGTCACATCCTCTGTTGGCTTTTTAATCATATTTTCTTGAAAATTCTACTTTGGGCTTGTCAGCAGTTGGGCTATTCTAACAATCTATAAATTATGATCAGTTAGTGGCTTATATCATAAATGGATAACCTTACAAATATTGCAAGTATTGATCTGAGTGCAGGCATTTTATAAGCCAGCCTAAAAGGGGAGGTTTGGTTATCCATTTCTCATGGTCATTTTTTTGAGTTTTAAATTTTGATGTCTCACACCCATTTTTTGTATCCCCTAGAGAAATCAAGCTGAAAGTTTTCCAGAAAATATTTGTATCCCTGAAGAAAGTTGGGGAAATTGCAGGTTGAAAGTTGGAGGAGAAGAAACTCATAATCCTAATCAACAACAAAGGTTAATTTTCCTATTTTCCTGATGCTCCTGGCATCTTATGCTGCAAATTTTGGAGCCCCTGAAAGTTCCTGCTGGTCAAGCTGGTTTGATTTTCTTCTGGGATCTGCTCTATAAGAACCAAAGTTTAATTCATATTATTCTCTGGTTCATATTCTTCTCGTTAAGTTATCAACATTATTCTTTCCTGTCAATGGCAACTTGTGTCTCATTCATTGTGGAGCCCTCAGTGCCCAGAAGGCTTTTTGAAGCATAACAGAGTGCATGATGAACTGTTAAACTTTAAGATGTTATAGTCCCTAAGTATTTATTCTTTTATTTGAAAATAAATAAACGAGGTATAACGGACATATAACATTATATTAGCTCCAGGTCACAAAATTATGATTTGTTCTTTGTGTACACTGGGAAAAGATTACCACAGTAAGTCTGGTCACTATCTGTCAGCATGCATGGTTACATTATTTTTTCTTGTGATGAAAATGTTTAACATTTACTTTCTTAGCAACTTTTAGACATGCAATAGCATGTTATTAACTATAGTTAACACACTGTATATTGAATGTCCATGACTTATGTATCCGATAACTCCATTTGGCATAACTCCCAATCATTTGCTTCTCTTCTTCATTTCACATACCCCACCCCTCTTTCCTCTGGCAACCACCAATCTGTTCTCTGTATCTATAGGTTTGGCTTTTTTTGTTTATTTGGTTTTGTTGTGTTGTGTTTTGATTTATTTGTGTGTGTACGCATGTATTATTCCACATGTAAGTGAAATTATATGGCATTTATATTTCTCTGTATAACTTATCTCACTTAGCATAATGCCCTCAATGTCCATCCATGTTTTTTGCAAATGGCAAATGTCCATCCTTTTTTATGGCTGAGTAGTAGTTCCTTGTATTTGTGTGTGTGTGTGTGTGTGTGTGTGTGTGTGTGAGTTTCTTTATCTATTTATCCATCTGTAGGCACTTAGGTTGTTTCCATATCTTGGCTATTGTATGTAATGCTACAATGTACATGGGGGTGCATATATAATTTCTAGTTAGTGTTTTTGTTTTCTTTGGATAAGTACCCAAGGATGGAATTGCTGGATCATAAGATAGTTCTGGTTTTAATTTTTTGAGGAAGCTCCATACTGTTTTCAATAATGGTTGTACCAATTTACATTTCCACTAATAGTGCACAAAGGTTCCCTTTTCTCCACATTCTTACCAACACTTGTTATTTCTTGTCTTATTGATGATAGCCATTCTAACAGGCGTGTGGTGATACTGTGATTTTGACTTTCATTTCCCTGATGATTAGTGATTTTGAGCATCTATTCATATGCCTGTTGGTTATCTGTAGGTCTTCTTTGGAGAATTATCTATTCAGATCATCTGCCCTTTTTTTATCAGATTTTTTTTTTTTTTTGCTGTTCAGTTGTATGAGGGTTTTTTTTTGCTTTTTGTTTTTTTTTGTAAATGTTTATTTATGAAAGAGAGACAGTGCCAGTGGGGGTAGGGACAGAGAGAGAGGGAGATACAGAATCCGAAGGAGGCTGCAGACTCTGAGCTGCCAGCACAGAGCCTGACGGGCTCGAACCCACAAACCACAAGGTTGTAACCTGAGCTGAAGTTGGATGCTTAACCACCTGGGCCACTTAGGGACCCCTCTGCCCATGAGGTTTTATAGTATATTTTGGACATTAACTTCTTTTTAATATATATCTTGTTGGATATATGACTTACAAATATTTTCCCTCATTCAGTAGGATGCCTTTTTATTTTATTGATGATGTCCTTTGCTGTACAAAAACGTTTTAACTTGAGGTAGTCCATTTGTTTATTTTTGCTTTTGTTGCCTTTGCTTTTGGAGTCAGATCTAAAAAAAAATCATTGCCAAAACTGTAGTCAAGGAACATAAATCTTTAGGGAAAAAAGGTGTAATGATGATAAAAAATTACAAGGCTTCTTATGAATTAACTAATTTCTTATTTTGTAATTTAATAGTAGATTATTCTGTGAGGAATATATGAAAGAAAATTTATTTGAATAATAATATTGAATAAATAAATTTATCTAATCTCTTTTGAAAGGAAGAAGCGTATTCTATTATTAAGATTCAAGATATGCAAATGGATTTAAAATTTGGACAATGATAGAATACCATTTTATTATGCAATTATAAGTTCCATCTCTAAATAAACAATCTTTTAGGGTAAGTTTTGTAGGATAAGATGAGAGAGAAATCCAACCAAGCCTTAACTTCAATGGATAAATCTACATGCAATTTATTTAAAATGAATATAAGTTGGTTAGGATTGATAACAAAAGCCATGTTTTCTGGTAAATTAGCAGACATATAATTTGAAAAATAAATATTAAACAAATTATAGTAAAAAATAATTTTAACCCAAAAGTATGTGATAAAACTTTCTCCCATGAGTTAGGATATCATGAATAACTTAGTGAAAAGGAAATAGTCAATGAAACTTTTATTTTGGAAAATGGATATAGAGTTATAAAGGAACGTGCATTTTGAAAGAAAATGGGGGAATCTCAGAAAAGACATAACTGAGTAAAAAACTCACACTACTCAAAAGCAATAAGCACAGAGATAGCAAGAGAAAAATATCTGGGGATTTTGTTATTAAGACAATCATAATTTAAAAATCCACAATGTGAAATAATTTCAGACTACTTTTACCACAGAATATTGGAGAGAAGCCAATAATGTCAGGATATGGACTATATCTACTTAAAAATAGCAAATAACATATTTCATAGAGTGTCATGGTGTAGTGATAAAAAATTCAAATTGACTTGGATAAAAGCAAAGCCTTGTGGATATAAAACTGACTGAAGTATAACAAACAAAATGTCAATGTATTTAATGGAGTGCCACAGGGATCAGTGTGAGGGCTGATCTTACTTAACAACTTAATTAATGATCTGGAAGATGGAGAAAACAGTATGTTAATGAAATTTGTAGCTGATATCAAACTGGAAGTTTTGCCAACACCAATTAACATAGCAGAATTATTTTAAAAGGAAAGTTAGAGAGGTTAGAATTCTCAAGAAGAAAAAAATAAATCATATGTTTAATTTGTTAGAAATAGAATAACCAAAAAACTTAGGGGAGAAAAAACTGAATAAACCTTAGATCTAAAATGCGGAAGGAAAACCAAAATATAAGAGAATTTTATAAGCTATCATAAATATTACACAGAATTTGGACATTTCTGGGGGGTGCAAATAGTCTAAGATGTGATACTTTTTTTTTAATGCAAAGTTGATTTGTACAGTTCTATACTGAAGTACAGAAAACAAGGTAACTAAATTGAATATAATCATAGAAATAATGCTGAAGTTTTATGGGATTTATGTCTGTCTTATAGAAAAGAGCAAGTTGGAAAAAAAACAGACTCATAATTAATTCAGTTTCATATAGCCACTGCAATGGAATTTGAATTTGCCAAATAAATATATTTGCATAAATGAATGGTTTGGTGTCCACAGTGGCAGAGTTGACTTGATAGGGATCCCAGTAGTTAAATTTGCCTGAGCAGAGTTTTAAACACCTAAGTTTGCATAATTTAGTGAGGAATTATAGAAAAATTAGAGACTTTAAATTGAGAGAGTCGTATTTGGCTATGGATGTTTGCTTACCTTCACAGAGTATCATGATCTTCCTCTGCAAATGGGATAAATACTCATTTCTGCAGGATTATTGCAAGGATTTTGAGAAGCATATTTTTAATGAAATAAAGATTATATTGTAGGTGGTCACCATATTGTAGGTACTCAATAAGTTAGTTCATTACGTTTGGAATTTATCCCCTGCACCTGTGTCCGTGAACTTCCTGGATTGCAAACCGATACAAAATCACTTGAGTAATCTTGGTGTAAAGCAGCTTGAACTTAAAACTTAAACTTTGAGGTCTGAGCTGTCAATGTGCTCCACAGAAACTTTCAACTCAGTGGCCAAACGTCACTGTTTTCCTACACCTTAATAAAGATAGATTTGCTCTTCGTGGGGAATAGAATAGGAAAGGGGGGATGGCAGCTCTCCTTTCCGTTGGAAACACCAGTGGAGGCAATTCTACCGATTCATCAACTACAATCATGTGTCAGAATGATACACCTGGAGGAAGTTTGTCTAAAACATATTTCACTTGAGTAGAATAAAAATGAATCTATATAGATTCATTCGACAAATAATTACTGAGCAGACACTATGGGTCAGGCACCATTTATGGCACTGGAGATGGAAAGGGGAAAAAGTAACTGAAAGGGAATAAGCAAAAACAGCTGCGTTCCACCAATTCCGGCAATTATGGCAAAGGGCCGACAGGTGAGGGCGAAGGGCTGCGAGAACTTCTGGCAGCTGAGGCAATAAATCCTCTGTTCCAAAGGGAGAGGCGGTTAGTGTAGCGGATGTTGGGTAATGCTCTCCCACTTCTGGGTGTGCTAAGAAGAAGGCGAGAGAAAGAAAAACGGAAGAAGGTGTACTTATGATTTGTGATACCCTGTAAGTAAATGGCGAAGCCATTTAGCTTCTCTTTGAATTCCTGTTGGTTGGAGGTTTGCATGACTGAGAAGTATCATCACTGATAAACGTGTTGTTGAATGATCTGTTACTATTTATTGGGGAAAATATTATGGCAACAATTAAAAATACAACTTTACCTGAGATTACTATTGCATATTTATATTTCCCCCCAAATTAAATGATTTTTTTCTTAATATTGACTTTGAGTTTAGTATGAATGCAATTCTGTGCCCCACATTATACATTTACATATTTTGTAGTACTTTTGCACATTTTATCTGACTCATTAAGAGCTGTTTATTCACTGGGGCTTCTATCTGTTGTTCCAATAATTTTTTATAATGCTAGAAAATGCAATGTTATCTTTTTTTTTAATGTTTAGTTTTGAGAGAGAGAGAGAGAGAGAGAGAGAGAGAGAGAGACAGAGTGCCAGTGGAGGAGGGGCAGAGAGAGAGGGAGACACAGAATCTGAAGCAGCTCTAGGCTCTGAGCTGTCAGCACAGAGCCTGACACGGGGCTTGAACCCACAAACCCTGAGATCATGACCCAAGTGGGATGCTTAACCGACTGAGCCACCTAGGTGCCTCTAAAATCTCTCCTTAAGGTTGATAATTACGTTAATATACTCCAGATTCGAATTTATGGTAAAATTGTGGTGTCATATCCCACTTCATATTTGCACGTTAGAGTTCGTGTATTTAACAAAAGGAGAAGGAAATGTTGGATATCCAGAGCATTATATTATTGAGGGAATTGCAACCTATATTAGATTGTTGTGTTTGGATATGATTGTGTTTGTATTGTGTTTCCTGAAGAACTAGAACATACAATTTAGAGAGGTAGGTAGAATTGCTTACTTGTTCTAAAATACAAAAAAAAAAAAAAGGTACTAATTTCCTCTTTCCTTTTCAAGGAAAATAGCATTTAAAATGAAAAATGCTTTCTGAATTGTTGAAAATATTCCAGAAAAAAGCAACATCAAATTTAGTTTCAAATCATCTATGGAAGGTGTTAATATAAAACAAAATGAAATTTTCATTTGCAGTGAGGTACTCATCTATCAAAGTGAATTAACTTTTCAGCTAAACAAGTACCCTTTAATCAGTGGTGTCTTCTGAACATCTGTCCAAGTTGGCTTGTTATGCATTAGAGTTTTATCCTTGTCTACAATTGAGATTGCAATCTCATAAGTGATCCTGTGGCTATATTTCAGATGCTCATTTTCCTGGGCTTGGCCTCCAATGCTCTCTTTGCTGTAACCCCAGTTGCTTGAACTTGGTTCTTTATTCCGTGGCTGGTATATACAAAGTAGATTTTCCTGTTTGTTTCAGGCCCTTTCGATTGTTAAAATTATGCCTTCTCTTAGTTTACCCCAGATGCAAATCTTTCCTCTGCGTCCACAGGTTGCTCTGTGTTTTGGAACAGTAATTATTTGTGACACAGATACTTATTACTAGCAGAAAGAGTATGTAGACAGAATTATTTTCCTTAGGTTATGGGAATGAAAATATGACAATAAACTTCCTGATAGGAAATTCTTCGTGGTGAATTTGAAATCTGTGGGCCCTGACCCTGGACGATAAAATTGAAAGTAGAAAGACCTTAACTTTTTTTTAGTGTTTATTTTGAGAGAGCCAGTATGTGCGTGGGAGGGGGGGAAAGTGGGTTAGAGGGGGAGAGAAAGGGGGGAGAAAGAGAATATTGTGTATCAGCACAGAGCCCTATGTGGCCCTGGAACTCACGAACCCTGAGATCATGACCTTAACCAAAGAGTTAGATGCTAAACCGACTGAGCCACCCAGGTGCCCCAAGACCTTAATTTTCAATTATTTTTAACCTAGTCACTTTTCTGAGATGATACTGTTTGCTATGATCTATAATTGAAAATAGCAATGTTGGCAAAATACAGTAGTTTGAGTATTGACACTGTTGCTTTTGTTTGGGAAACTTTATTCGGATTTCTTTTACAGTTCAATGATTTTAAAAGTTCTCTTCTGATCTCTATTTTCTCTATTTCTCCGTGTGGGAATGGTGCTGTAATACTGGAAAATGTTAGCAAAGACATTTGTGAGGTTAGAAAACCTAGCTAACCTAAACTGGGGAGTGCTGTGGAGAAAATACCAGTTCAACTGAAAGAAAGTCTAGACTGCAGACCTCCTAGAATAACCCAGTATCCCCCATTTATCAGCTGAAACTCTTAGGCTTTGGAATGGAAATGTAAACAGGTGAGCTGCCTCTCTGAGTTAGTTCTGAATTAGGTTAAGTCCTCTGTAAGATGAGAATAATATCTCGGTTCTTGTTATAAAATGTTATAGAAACAATATAAGGTAGATTATATTGTCACTTGATTCATAAGAGGTGGAATATATTTTAACTTTTATCCCTTTTATCTGATGGCTGAGTAGCTCCTATTGAATAGGCTATAAAATGTGAAAATATGAAAAGTTAGGTAAAAGCACACAGTACGGAGAGAGCCACTGAGAGTTGAATGTAGGTGTAATTTAAGGATAGAGTAAAAGTACTTAGTAGTATGAGGGAAACCATGAGGAGCATGTAATGGCTAGAAAAGGAGAGGGCAGTATGAAAATAGGAATTCAAAGAAAACGGGAAAACTCTGAACACAAACCTGATCATTAAATTACTTACACAATTCTAACTGACAGCATAGCTTTTTGATTAAGCACTAACTCTTGATTTTGGCTCAGGTCATGATCTCATGGTTTGTGGGATCCAGCCCTGGGGTGTCTCTTTGCTGACAGTGCTGAGCCTGCTTGGGATTCTATCTCTGTCTGTCTGTCTCTCTCTTTCAAAAGTAAATACTAAAAAAATTTAATGAAAAATTAAAATAAAATAAAAACTAACAAATATGGAACAAAAATATTGACATGTTATCTAAAAAGTAAATTTTATTACTGCTTTCTACATTAAAGTATAGAAATCCAGCTATATATTAACACAGACAAACATAGCTTCCTTTTTTTTGTTATAATCCACATTTATTTTGTATTACCTGTGTAATGTGTTCCCTAAACATAGGCTCCTTCTGCAGCACCGAGTGACGATTCATGTGGGAGGTTATGCCTGCAGATTGTCTGGTTGTCGGGGCTACTTTCAAGGGGTGTTTTCAGGGTGTCATTCGCTAGCATCGACTTACGTTGTGGTATTTTCTGCCCATTGACCTCACCACCTGTTTCATATGCATAACGCTTTGGTCTGTCTTCAGAATTTGTTGTTTAAGAATGCCCTTGCTTCGTGTCCTCTCACTTTATACAGTGAGAGAATGGTAGGTGCATTTTTCTTGTTGATAGGGCTATCAGGAAATTCAGACACCTATGAATTTGGATGCTCATTCTTAAAATACAGTTCCATTCTCACTGTCATGAATATATTCTTGAGAGCAAATGCTGTGGTGAATGTGTGTGCTTGTTTGAATTAGTGGATCTGCTCCATTTTGTTACTTTAACTGAATACCTTGCTTCCCTGAACAAAATTGCTGGCTCAGAAGTAGCAAGTACCTAAATGTATAAGATGTTTTTAGCAGCATTTGGTTATCGCATTGATGTGTGCTGAGCCATATCACTAGCCATTTGTTGAAATTTTCTTTCACTTCTCAAATAGTTACTTATTGTTTTAGACTATGGTCATGGTTTTTTTTTAATTTTCATTTTATTCCAGTATATGTTTTAAAATTTTACCATGGCACATTTGGGTTTTCTTTAATATTTAAGTATTTTTCCATCTGTTCCAATTTTTTATATTCTACTTGCCTGTTTTCCAAATGTGAATATACCTAAAGGTAATGTAATGAGTTAAATAGATGAATGAATGAATGATATGAATTACTGAATGAATACATCTAGGCCTAGGTTGTTCATAAAACTGCTAAGTCAGTAGTAACCCCTTGGGTAGATAAGCTCTATGTGACTTATCATAAGGAGTTGAGCCGAGAACTCATTTCATGTTAGTCTTACCACCTTCTTAATGAACAACATTCTGAAATGATTAGTATAAATAGCTTTAGAGGAAGCTTTGAACTATAGGCAACACGTGGTCTCTCCTTAAGAAGTTCAGCAGGCATTGCTTTGTCCCTGAAGTCAGGTGGGAATTTTTACCCTCTTAAGGAGTAACGTAGCTGGAATTCACGTAGAGGTTAATGTAGGGCATCACCAATTTAATTAGTCTAACCACTTGAGTCCTGCTGAATAAAATCATACATGGGGTTAGTCCCTTACCAGTGGGAAAGGATAAGACACACATACAGGTAGAGCACTAACAGTCTGTAGGTGATTGTCTGAGTTATGTGCTCTGCACTACACAATGGGTGGGAGAGCCAGTGAAGCATTCAGCCATTGAATTTCCTGCTGCTTAAGTGAGTCACATATTACTCAGGACAAATTAGTCTCGATGATTTCTTCCACTACTTTTCCTTCAATGAACATCATTTGTCTTGCTCCCCCTTGCTCCCCCTTGCTCCCCCTTGCTCCCCCTTGCTCCCCCTTGCTCCCCCTTGCTCCCCCTTGCTCCCCCTTGCTCCCCCTTGCTCCCCCTTGCTCCCCCTTGCTCCCCCTTGCTCCCCCTTGCTCCCCGCCTCTTTCTTTCAGATAAATTTTCTTCCCAGATATCTCAAGGCACTCAGTTTACTCTTTTCATGGTCCTTATAAGAAAATAGCAGATGATCTTTGTTGACCCCTTAGGGGAATGTTAAATAGGACCTTTTCATTGATAGGTAATTCCTAGTTGTCAACAAATGCAAATATAAGAATCAATTTTAAGTGCTGGGAAACTACTGAACTTTCAAAAACACTTGTTCAACTCCTTTCTTACAATACCAATTTTGAAAAGTTGGCAGATTCTTTATGTTCCCTAAAGCATTTTATTAAGAATTGTATGGTTGGGGTGACTGGTAGTTTCTGAATAATAACTAAAAGTGACTCGTGCTCTCAAGAATAAGAAATATAAAGCTGACCATCTTCAGAACAGTTATCTGATATAAACGCTGACAGAGTCAAACGTTGCTGTTAATTAAAAAAGACTGGTTTCAATATAATCAAAGGAACCCTTCTTTCTAGAAATATAAAACCTGTTGTAACTATATACTTAAAAAAATTGAAGTGTAATTAACAGTGTTATTAGTTTCAGATGTGTAGTATGACTCAGCAATTGTATACATTTCTCAATACTCATTAAATGTACTCATCTCCTTTATATCATTTTTAATGAATGTACAAGAATTTACATACTTGAGAACTTGAGAGAATTCATGAATCCTTTTCACTAAGGTGTACATTTTAATCAAGCTTAGCTATGACAAAAGAATTTTGTCTATGGGTAATTTTTTCAAGGGTTGATAACTAATTTGAAATAAAGCTTGTGATAAGTGTTAGAACCAAGGATCCTTTCTTTCTGCTCATCACAGAGGGAGAATATTGACAATAATTAGAAAGATTACATATCTTGATTTTTCATCAGTCCTACCAATGTTTCTTTATTGTACAAAGAGATTAGGGAATTCATAGGTAAGTGATAGAATTTCTCACTCCGAACTGAAATGCATTCAGGTTGATGTTCCAATATTCATTTATCTACCTGTCAAGAGCAGACTTAGTCTTACTGATCATTGATATTTCCTGTTCTTTCCCCTTCTGACAATTCCTTGGCCACTTAAAGTTATATATTCTCCTATAACTAATACCAATGAAAAATAAGTAGGAATAAGGTGTGTCACTTCTAAGAAGTATTTAATTGCTGATACTTGAGTTTTCTACTGCCCTTTCCCTTCTTCTTTAACTGGAAAGTCCTGTATTATCATCAGTTTAGCTCCAGTATGGTAGAATCTTCAACTTGAATCACTGGCTCACTGCTTAGAAAGCTTTTGCCTGGGACATTTTCCAGCTCCACAGTAGACTTAAAAATTACTAAGAAATTAGGGAGCCTGGGTGGCTCGGTTGGTGAGGTGTCTAAATCTTGTTCTCAGCTCCGGTCACGATCTCATTGTATGTGACTTCAAGCCCCGCATGGGGCTCAATGCTAGTGGTACAAAGCATGTTTGGGATTCTGTCTCCCTCTCTCTCTGCCCCTCCCCTGTTCATGCTTTCTCTCTGTCTCTCTGTCTCTCTGTCTCTCTGTCTCTCTGTCTCTCTGTCTCTCTGTCTCTCTGTCTCTCTGTCTCTCTGTCTCTCTGTCTCTCTGTCTCTCTGAATTAAAGATGAAATTTTTTTAAAAATAAGAAATAAACTTTTCTTTTTAATACAACCATGGTTTTGGACTTAAAAGTGTTCCTACAACATACCCTATCCTATTCTGTCTGATAAACTACTTATCAACTCTGTTTATATGAAGCTTTTGATTCTATGTGCGGTTGGAGGTGGGGGAAGGCTTGATTTTGTTTTTACAACAATTGGGAATTTTGTTAGGAAATTTCACCCTTCCCTTTATCTGGACCATTAAAAAATTCTTTTTAACACTTATTTTTGAGAGAGAGAGAGAGAGAGAGAGAGAGAGAGAGAGAGAGAGAGAGAGACTGAGTGCAAGCAGGGGAGGGACAGAGAGAGAGACACAAATCTGAAGCAGGCTCCAGACTGAGCTGACAGCACAGAGTCTGATGTGTGGCTTGAACTCATGAGACCCAAGACTGTGACCTGAGCCGAGGTCATATCCTTAACCGACTGAGCCACCATGGTGCCCTGTACCATTTTAAAGTAAAAAGAAATATGGCTTCTATTTTTTTTCATTGCATAGAGCTGTATGCCTCCCAGTATTTAAGCATGAAAGATTTTCTAAATGCTATTGTTAATAATATTAACTTCCTCTGAATATGACAGAAAACAGTAAACTATCCTTTAGAGGTTAACTTGGGTGTACAAGCTGAGTTTTTGTTTTTTACCGTCTGAGTTATTTAGTTGAAAAATAATCAAATTAAGTGAATTCTTAATGATTGCTCACTAACTGACTTTAGTCCTATCCATTCAGGATTCGCTAATGTTTTATAGAGCTCCCACTGTATATCAAGATGTAATTGTAACTTGAGATAAAATAGTGAAAAAGATTAACAAAGTCTCAAATTTCATATGCCTCTGTGGCATGTTTGTGCATACAGGGCTGTGCCAAACAGTTACAAATTATTCCAAGTGCCCAGAGACGAAATGCTCACTTTGAGATCACATGTGAGGCGGTAGTAGGGAGCCAATCATTCCTCCTCGCTTGCCACTTAATAGTTTTTCTACTCATGGCTACTGTACCTGCAGAGCTGAAGAATTGTGGATGCCTTCACCATCTATTGGGGAGATGTTATCATCAGGAAGAGCAGACCTTACTGTAAAAGGCTTTTAATGCTAGTTCATTTTCCACCCATCACCCAGGGAAAAATTAAATTGCATATTAAGTACTTAGTATGCTTTCAAAGACCTGAATTGCTGTATGTGTTCAGTCATTTCTTGATATTCTCTTCATTGAATTTCATTATTTCATAATAGCAAACTGTTGTTATACTCCTTTTCCATCTGTCTATGTTTATCATCACTTGTATAATTCTTGTGAGCCTTTGGTGATCTAAACTCTCAATTTTACCTTGATGGTTTTCCCAGTAGAATCTTTGCTTAATCAACTGAATAGGGTTAGTATCCTTTGCTATGCTGCCATTGTTCCCTGAGTATATTTTATCATACCACTAATACACACACACATACACACACATACACACACATACACACACATACACACACATACACACACATACACACACATACACACACATACACACACATACACACACACATACACACACACATACACACACACATACACACATACACACACACACACACACACACATACACACATACACACATACACACATACACACATACACACATACACACACATACACACACATACACACACACACATACACACACACACACATACACACACACACACATACACACACACACACATACACACACACACACATACACACACACATACACACACACATACACACACACATACACACACACATACACACACACATACACACACACATACACACACACACACGTACACACACACGTACACACACACGTACACACACACGTACACACACACGTACACACACACGTACACACATATGTACATATATGTTTATTTACTTGATTATCTTTTTTTAAGTTTATTTTTGAGAGAGAGAAAGAGAGAGAGAGAGAGAGAGAGAGAGAGAGAATGAACCCCAAGCAGGTTTATGCTATCAGCACAGAGCCTGATGTAGGGCTTGATCTCACCAACTGTGAAGTCTTGACCTGAGCTGAAGTCAGACACCCAACTGACTGAGCCACCCAGGCCCCCAGAAAAAACATTTTTCTTAATTGTATTTGTTTTCAATAGGAAGAATGGCTAGACATAACTGTAAGTCAAAAGCTGTCAATGTAAGCTACTGCTTGATAAGAGCTCTTGTTATATTATAGATAAAATATCATCTGGGTGCAACAAGTTCCAAAGCCAAGGTTAATCATTCATATATGGAAACTCTAACCTAAACAAAACACACTTCTACCTTGACCAAGTCCTGTTACACTTTACAATATGCTATGATTGTGTGCGGAGAGAACACATATTGCGATAATAAGATTTGGCGTTTGCATCCTAGCTTTCTTACAATTTTATGACTTGGGAAAATTCTTTTTTTTTTTTTTTCAATTTTGTGTTTGACAAAATTGAAATAATTGTAATAGCCCCCAAATTGCAAATCAGAGCTTCGATTTAAGTGTGAAAATAAATGTGAATCTTAACATTTTAAATGTTTTCCTATATATACTTAAAATTTATAGAATAATGTATGTTTACACAGAACACTAAGAAATAAAATGTTCTGTAAATGTAATATTAAACTCACTCCTATTACTCCTAGTTCTAACACCTCAACCCGTACTAAAATTCCTTCCAGTGATATTTTTTATGAGCTAAGTATTTTATTTATGTCCATGACAAATACTTTAATACTTTTCCATCAAGTGCTCACCATAAATCTTATAGGTAACCACCACTTGTATCATGGTTTACAAAATGTTTAAAATTGGCTTCTTTCAAGTTTACAATTTCATAGTGATACGAATTATTATGGTTAATTAAAATAATGCCTTGATCTCCCTTGTCTGTTTTCCAAGAGAAAAAAAAACTTGAGTAACTTGTACATAAGTCAGTGGAGTTAATACCCACTCCTCCACGTGCCTGATGTAGCAAATTAGTTGGGACATTCTTATTCATATTCTGAGATTTTGAGAGGTCTGAGAAAAATGGTACTTAGAAGCTTTGAAGTAAATTTCTAGGCCCAAGACAGAGCCATTCCATTACTGGTGTCACATCAGCAACTTAAACCTTGATAACTTTTGTGTCCCTGCAAACATTCCACTTGACCAGAAGCACCGTATATTCACTTAACTGCCTAGCCTAACTGCCAAGTCACCTCTGGGCTTTGTCACCTCAGACAAGTTTGACTATGTGGCCCCAGCCAATCAGATATTTTTTTCATTATTTCCTTACTCTTTATCCTTTATTCTATTTTTGAAAATCACAAAAACTTCCTGGCTTTTGCTCCTGTTGGAGGAGCTCATTGAGAGGATGTGACCACATATGACCCATGAGCTAGACCTGGGCAACCAGACCCTCCTTCCCTATCCTTGGAATGTAAATTCCCCCTACCTTTCCCATACTAGGAGCTGTTTCAAAGACACAACCTTGAGAGACAAAGATTGTTGTTGAGACTATCCTGATTGAATATTTGTTTGAATCCAATTAAGGCCCCTATATAAATTTTTAAGATTGTGGTAGGTAGATATGGAGATATACTCATCTTGCAGCCCTCCAAGATGAGCCTAATGTGTAAATTCCCTTGCTTATTAATGTGCCACCTACCAATGTGAAATGGTCTGCTCTTTCTGTCTCTCTCCTGGCCCTCTGTGTTCAGGGACCAGTTTGCAAGCCATAGTTCCATTCTGCAGTTCTCTGAAAGGAAATGGCCTGCTTTGTGAAGCATTAAAGTTTGTTTATATCCCCAAATTGTTTAATCTTTTTTTTTTTTTTTTTTTTTAACAGTTTGGATGACAAGGAATGAGATCCCAAACCTGACTGCTAGGGGATTATGGGACAACAAGACACACAGGTAAGGCATCTGCTGAACTCTTTAAGTTCAGTGTTCCTGCCCTTACTACCAATGGCTGAAGGTAAGTCACTCTTGGATTTGAGCTCCACTTCCTTGTGTGTAGCTCTCCAATTCAAACTTCACTTTAAAATGTATAATTATTTTAAAAAGTTCTGGGGCCTGGAGATGTTCCAGGGCTTATTAAAATTCTGAGAAAGATTCTGGTGTCCAGTAAAGGTTCTGGGTTTTATTAAACTTCACAGAAAGGTCTGGGGTCCTGCTAAGTTTCTGGGGTAGATATATTGGGAGCTTTCAATGGATAGCAGCTTTGGGGAGCTCAGAAAGCCTCAAAGTTACACTACAGCATAAACCACTTGGGAACTTGGGAAAATAAGACAAATTCATACTATTGAGACGATCAAAACCAAAATCTAACTATGCACAGGTTGGAGTATTAAAAACCATCAGGGTGTCTGTCATTGTAAGGAAATTTTGTGGAAGGTATAATTGATTTCCAATGGAATCTCATATGCCAGAGCTACAAGATTGGACAGTAATTTAATGCTTAAAGTATTAAAATCAATGGAAAACTGTGCCAAAATCTGATGGAAAATGGGTTTATAGTCTCTGCTTTAAACCCATTTGCCCTACAAGGTGCAGATGTGATCCTGGAACACTGGCAGAAACCAGTAAATGGTGAGAATTTTTACCAGAGTCTGCTCTTCTGGGTTTCTGTGATGCCTAGTTGAGAAAGGAAGGTACAAATTTATATAGTCTCCTCCTTTCCAAATCTAGACTCTCATGAATTTGGTTTTGTGGTACCCCTTGGTTGTTGATCCTTTTTCTTCCAGGGACAGCTATTTCCTTACTTGTCATTTTGTGTCCTGAGAATTTGACTTGACTTGGCTTTCTGCCTGCTTGGGGCATGAAGTTTATTGGTTTTTGACTGTGTAGAAAACTTAGCCATTACATTGGGGCCCAAATCTGTGGTTGGACAGAAATATGAGTTGTGTTCATTTGAAGCTGGGGTTCTACCCAGTGTTGTCAGCTCTCAAGGGGAAAGTGTCTAAATATTTATTTTGGCTGTCTTTGGGAGTGCCTCTGGATCTCAGGAGGGTCATTTGTTACTGTCAGGAATATTGACTTTATTCAGTCTAGAGGGGCTTTTCAATGTGACAAGAGATTTGAAAGTTGTTTGTTTTTGTTTTTGTTTTTTTGATTTTGTGTTTTAAAGTAGCTGTATGGTCAGAAGTTGGTCAAATGGGAAGGTGATATTCAGTCTCCTAGGGACTTTTTAAAGGCCTTCTCCCCCAAAATAAAATGGAACTGTGTACCCAGAGGGGAAGAAAATCATTCCAAAGACAAACAGCTCTAAACTTAGAACACGAGGATCTTTGTATTTCTATTTTAGTTGAAGATCTTCCTGATACAAAGAATAGAAGATAATGTACTTGGATGGGTGGGTCAGCACGTTGATATAATTCAGATTGCCCCCTGATTGAGGAATTAAAAACAACTGTCCTAGAAATTGAGTACAATTTGTGGAACCTGTCTTATAAATTGAGTCTTTACATGAACAGAAAAATTCTGTCTATACTTCTTACCAATCCTCAGACTGCCCTTATTCAATAAACAAGCCTTATTCAAAAGGCTTGTAGGTTTTGTGAGAATTCTGGATTCAGGAAACAAAAGGAAGAACTTACATTCTTTTTCTGGGCCTTTGAGATGTAAATGTTCTGTTTTCTCTAGGATCCAATGGCTATCTCTTTGAAATGGAAACTTCAGGGGGGTAATTCTTATTAGAAAGGAAAAATAAAGGGAATGGCTATTTTAAAACTAAGCAAATGAAAAACCTTAAAGTCGTCTTTACAAACATTAGTAAAAAAATGTAAGCCACTTGAGCAGGTAAACTTACTGCATCTACCAGAAACATGATTTGGATCCAACTGTTGTATAAACTAGTGAGTTTTGAATTACCCTGCCTATCTCATGACTAAAATTTAAAAACAAAAACTATTAAGATCTGTTTATGTTGGTCTGTATGTTTATGTATGTCTATGTATGTATGTTGCAGACATGTGATAACTTGTTTTTATCTCTGAATGATATTGCCAAAATGGATTTAATAGATATTGTAAAGAGCTTTCTTAATTGACTTAAATAAAATTAAGCATTTCTATGAATCAAGTATACTTTCAGAAACCTAGGTACTTACCCAAATGTTTTTCAAGTTCGCATGGATCTAAGGTAATTTTGGGGGGCATGGAGACAGGATGGCTTAAGTCTGTTGTCTTAAGCAGTCATGTCTTTAGAGTTGCCAGTGTGAAACATAAGGCAGACATAAAATTTTTATTCCACCTATGTTTACTAAGAGTCAAAAAAGCTCACAGTATCTGTTAACAGAATTGGCAGCAGGAAAGATAACATAAGATAATTGTTGAAAGTCTCATGACACTTTTGAGTAATTTAAAAATAATTTTAAGAACAAATTAAATAGATGTAAATATAAAAGTTAATAAGTGAACTTTACAACAACAACTATACCTTATGGTATCTACTTAAAAATAGTTTACAAAGTCTGTAGAGGCCGTTTTTAGGCAAACAAGCTTGAGCAATGGAATATAGAAAGGACCACAGCAACAACCTGGCTGAATATAGACCTGCCTGTCTGGCAACTCACGCCAAAATATACATAGCCCCATCTGACTAATGGGCTACTTATAACTAGGCAGAGTTACCAAAAAAGGGAGAATTCCATATGTTGCCATAGCTCTTCATCTTTCCCTTTTAACAACAGCCCCCGCAACTGCCTCTTGGCAAACAGCCTCTCTGCTGTCCTGCCCACTGCTCTCTTGTGGTCTGTTCAATAACTGTCTATCTCCTTTGCTCTGCCTCAGGTGAATTCTTTAACCCCCCAGGCAACTGACTTCCACTCTATCATCACCCCACATTTGGAGGCCTCCATCTGATCGAAAGACACCCCATTTAGACATCACAAAATCTTTTGGTAACTTAAAACTTTAAAGTTATACTGATGAAAGTTAATCAATGGATATTCATTGAATATCTGGATCATGTCCGAATTAAAATACTAAAGCATCGATTACTAAGCATAGGTGTGTTCACTCTTGGCTTCCTTTTATAGAAGGACTAAAGATATTTCGGTCTATTAACAAACATGTTTTGTGCTACATTGAAAAAATCTATGAAGAAGAATATAGTTCTAGAAATTGTGAAATGCATTTATAAATTTTCCAACCCATAGCATGTTCATGTGACAACAGTTCACAATAACACACTACTTAGTTTTCACTAGGAATTAGGAATTCTAAGGGTTAAGAATTCTATTTAGTACACATAACTAAAACTACTAGAAATAATAAGGCAAACATCTCTGCAAGGAAAGTAGGGGGTGTTTTTGGTAAGAAAAAGTATGAGGTATGGAGATAAATTTTTGTTAAGGAAAAAAGTATTTTTTTTTCTTAAAACAAAACAAAACAAAACTAACAAAAAAAACCAAAAAGCAAAAACAAACCCTCCAAAACCTTGATTGTTCCAGAATGAGAAAGGGGGGGGGGTGGGACATAGGACAAAAATATATTTCATAGATTACTCAAATGGAAATACATTTTTTACTCTATAATAGGATAGAATTTAATACTCTGGTAACTATTCTGAGAAATAGTGAAAACAAGTTACTAGGTCGGCAATTGGAATCTTGGGAAAAGTGACGGGAAGGGAGGGATAAAAGGGATCAGAGTTAGGCATACTAATGTGGATAGATGACAGAAGGCCAGAAAACTTACAAGTTGACTACATTTTATTGGAGGGCTCAAAGTTCACTCTCTGTATATCAAAATAGTAAGGAATGTATTGGTAAGAAGTTCACTAGCATCTTTAAGTTTAATTGCCACTGTTCTGTTAGTCAAGGCTAAAGGTAGAAGGTGCCATTCTAAAACAGGGCTCATTGATGACAGAGCATAAAGTGGTTCTGAAACATTAGAGGTCAGATACATATATTCAACTGTCAAAATTACGGTGGAAATGCTTGTGAAGATTGAGAATCAGAAATCCTAACCCATAGAGAGCTTTAAGGTGATGAGTAGAACATGGCTTTCAGGGGCAAGATACATAGGCTTTCAAAAAGGGAATTGTTTAATTTTATAGTCAAAAGGATTCCAGGATGGATGATCAGGATGCTGAGAAGTGTAGTCGAATTTCCTTTCCAGTTTCCAGTTTATGCTTGGACTTCTCAGTCCTGGAAACTATTGATTGAAGAAAAGGATGAGTCCCTATGAGAATACATAACCAGGGCACATTGGAAAGTGTAACTGTAATGATTTCCCAGTCATTCCACCAAAAGTACCACTGAACATATAGTTGGTTAACTATGCCCAAAGAAAAGGAAGATATTCAAACATATTTGAGAACCATGAACACTGATAATCAATTTGACATTGGTCATCTGGGATATAAAACCATTATTATGGCTCCTCATTAGGATGTGGATAAATGGGGGCCAAGTGTCAAAGGAATAGCTTGTTACAATCCAGGTCACAATGCATTTGTCCATGAAATTATGCATGTGTATTTTATGTAACAAAACTTCCAAAGGCTACACTAGTTTAACAAGTTTCAGTTTCACTTAAGGCAAACAGGGCAAATGGCATCGGGAATCTCATGACTGCATTCCTGTTCCATTTATGTAAGGGAAATTACCTTCTGCAAGATGTTAGCATTGAACTAGCTTACCTCTAATGTACAGCTCAGATCTAAGGGATCTCAATGTTCTTAATCTGTTTTTGGTGTTCATAGAAATCGCAGTGGAATTGGAATTTAAAAATCATGGCAACTGTATCTATTTATAGTGTGTTTTTTTGGTCCTGTAGTTCAAGAAAGTGTCAATTGGTGGAGATTTTAACTGGGAAATTAAATTCATTAGGGGGTGATTAATGGCAGAAGTAATAGGGAAGATTGAACTAGTGCAGGTTATTACCTAAAATGCATAATAACGGAAAGAATGGGAAGGCTTGATAAAACCTTAACGAACACAGATAATCCTCATGGACTGTAATGAGAAACAGTCATCAAAACAGAAAATTCTGAAACCTATATCCTACAACATGCTTCAGCAGGCAATAAATACAGAAATACATATTTCTTAATAAGATATATAAGATTTCAAACAGTATGTTTAATTAGGATTATGCAGAGTATTTCAATGCCCTAAAAATGTTTTGTGTGTTCTACCTATTTTGGTCTCCTCCACAGTCGAGGGGATCTTTCTATTCTCTCCATAATTTTGACTTTTCCTGAATGTCATTTTGTGGAATCGTACAGAATACATAGATTCTTCAGATTGTCTTCTTTCACTTAATAATACACATTTAATTTTTCTGATGTCTTAAGGCATTTGAGCTTGCTTTTTAGTGCTGAATAATTCATCGCCTGGATATATCAGTTGATCCATTCACCAAATGAAGAGCATCTTGGTTGCCTCTAAGGGTTAGTAATTAGTAATAAAGACGGTATAAACATCTGCATTCAGATTTTTGTGGGGTCGTAAGTTTGCAGCTGCTTTGGGTAAATACCAAGAAGCACAATGTGGACTTGCATATGCAAATCGTATGGTTAAAGTATGTTTCATTTTGTACAAAAACTGCCAATATGTCTTCCCAAGTAGCTGTGCTGTTTTGTATTCCTAACAAAAATGAGAGTTCCTGTTGCTCCACAGACTTGTCAGCATTCGGTGTTGTCTGTATTCTGGATTTTGACCACTCTAATAGCTGTAGAGTAGTACCT
Organism: Neofelis nebulosa; assembly: GCF_028018385.1. Taxonomy (NCBI): domain Eukaryota; kingdom Metazoa; phylum Chordata; class Mammalia; order Carnivora; family Felidae; genus Neofelis; species Neofelis nebulosa. Next base: position 211,131,081 of record NC_080782.1, on the reverse strand, counting down.
CATTGTTACTGTAATTCTCATTTTCCTGATGACCTGTGATCATATGAGGAACATCTTCTTATACTCCTATTTTCCAACTGTGTATCTTTTTTTTGTTGCAGTGTCTATTGAGGTCTTTGGTCAATCTTTTCATTTTTCTTAAACAATGGAAACCAGTTTAATTTTAAATGGATTATGTAAAGAAAACCTAATTTCTTTAAAGTGAGAACAAATTGAAATGTTGGATATTAAGAATTCAGACACCATCTAAAGGAGTAGATGGGAGCACAAATGGATGGTTTCACCATAAATACTTTCAGTTAGTTATTATCTTGGAAATGAAAGTTTCTGAAATGTCAGCTAGATTTGGTAAAGTAAATGATGTATGTTTTGTTGTGCATTGAACAGTTTGTAGGTTTATTGCCCTAGCTTCTGGGACTACTGTCAGCAGATAGCCTTCAGCTGTCAGCCCTTTCAGAATTTGCCTTTATTAAAAAGTTTTCTGACCCAAGTTGTGAACTTCCAGGGTTGACTCATATCTCATGAGTTCAGTATCTATGTGGGACCAGACTCTGAGGGTGCTTGAGCAATGGATGCAGGCATGAGAATGGATAAGGGAGAAGTTATTGATGTAGCATCAATTTCCTGAGATACTGGATTTTGGAATATAGCAAGGATTTCCACGTGACAGCTGCATTAAATTAGATGACCTCTAGAAGCATGTGAAAAGCAATGGGCGAAGTTGAACTGTGGTCATTTATGGAGAAAAAGAATAAAAAGATTCAAGGGCACATACGTGTTGGAACAGATATGATGCATAACACCAGAAAATCCTTTAGATGTTTTCTACAGAAAGGTCTGGAAGGTGTACAAATTAAGGAGTGCTATTAGGAATGTACTGGTAGGATGATGCCAGTGTCATGAAGGAACAGACTCTCTGCTGTTGGCAAATAATGTTGAGAAAAGCATATGATAGACCTACATTAGCAGAAAGAGGGCTGATAAAACTTCCAAAAGGAGAAGCTGAGTAGTGGTGTTTAATACTTGAAACTAAGTACATGCAAGTATAACAAAACTTCTACTCAGTGTTGCTCTGTGCCAATTTCAGCCTACTGATAGCAATGCTACGGGCTAAAATTGCCTGAGGCACTCACCTGGTTATGTATTACTTTTGGGAACATTTCCCTGATTGGAGCCAATGTTACGCCTTGGCTGTTATAAGACGCACCTCAGCAACAACCATCAGTGAACTTCAGAAAAACAAAGTTGACTACTCATAAGTCTTAGAGGGTACATGGTTTGCCCAGGGCCACACAATGAGGTTGCATGTAGGAAGAGCTGGGGTGATGCCTTTTTTTTTTTTTTTTTTTTTTGGATTCAGGGTGGGGTGCCTGGGCTTTCACAGTTTCACTCTTTATTGGTGAGTTTAAAACCTAAGAACAGGAATTAAAGCATGGTAAGGGAAAAGAAAGTCATTCAAATGGTCAGTTATTTAGGTCTACCAGAACTTCCTTAAAAAAAAAAAAAAATGAAAGCACAACTCCACAGGTAGGGCAGCCTGGCTCTTTATCTAGTTCTGTATCTGGCAATGTGTTAATGTGTTTGTTTGAGATGGATATCTTTGAAGTGGATGCTCCAGCAATCAAAAGCTTAGTGTTAGACACTTAGAACAAAAAACCCGCTGGTTGTCAGACACAGAAACTATATACAATCCCAAGAAATTGAGGTTGATAATAAGAAGAGGGCACTCTACTAAGAAGAAACAATTCTTGTCCAGGTTCCAGATCTGAGACAGTTGGAGAACCCAGAATGCACTGATTGAATGAGGGGTCATATCCCCAAGAAGAAAAACCCTGCAACACCAATACGATTTGTACATGGTGATGTTCCCTCTGGGCTTTCACCAAGGGGACCTGTAGCCATATTCTCCAACTGTACACTGGGGAAAGGGGAATACCTAATGGTGTCTGGGACCATTTGATACACATTAAAAGTTAGCATGGCACCAAGTTGGATGGATGGAGGCAAGGTAATAAAGGGAGATCTGGTCAAGGTCCAATTTAGTTAATTGAATGTGTCCAGGGAGCAACACATCTTGTCACTTTATGGTCCTGGAATGTATAATTGAGATAGACACACTTGGTAGTTGATGCAACACCTATAATGGGTCCTTGGCTTATCTGGTAGGGGATGTCCTAGTGATAGGAAAACCAAATAGAAACCTCTGAAACTGCCTTGCCCATGAAAGCCAAGGTAGTAAGTGAACAAACAAACAAAAAATCACATCCTTGAGAAGGAGGTGATGCAGAAATGAGAATCACCTGTAAGTATCTAAAGAATGCAAGGCTAGTGGTCCTCGGCATATACTGATTTATCAGTTAATGATGGAGTTTTGTCTCAGATACCAGGAGACTTGTTAGAAAAACTTCAATCATTAGTCTCTGCATACTTTATACTAAACTCTGTGTTTGAGTTGGCTTCCTATAGGACATAATCTAAAACATTTGAGGATGAGAAATGCTGTGTGTGTGTGTGTGTGTGTGTGTGTGTCCTTAGCCCTCAAGATACAAATCCCCACATATAAATATTTATTTTAATCAAAGTTTCATATTATATATCAATGAAGTATAATTGTTTTAATAAGTAGGGACTAATGACAATGTGTCTAAAAGTAAGTGTACTTATTTACTATCTGCTAATGATAGCACAAAGAATGGAAAATACATTGAAAAAATATTTTAATATGCCAAAACCTAAAACCTTACTGCTGATATTAACTTCTATCTAGTAAACCAGAACATAATAAACGTTATGGTAACAAACATCATATTTGATCAGGTAATTCGTACTTTAAGGATATAGTATGTTTACAAAATGACAAATATCAGAGGAGGTGACAAATTCCATTTGTGGCACATCAAATAAAATGAATCCAGATTTAGGTAAGGAAAGACTTGAACCAAAAGGATCATTGTCATAAGAAGGTCATGAGGCTATATAACATTAGAGTAAATGCTCCAATCATGAGATCTGTAAGCAACTCAAAGTTGAGGCAGAGAAAGGATGATGGTGTGTTTATTGGACAGTTGAGCAGGAAATGTTTTTTCTTAAGCTGATTTCCAGGAGGGTCTTTGAGTGCAAGATGTTATACCTTCCAGTGCTCATGTATTGGCCCAAATTCTTGGGTCTAGATAAGGAGAAAAGCTTCCCTAAAGTTTGGTCAAGTCGGATGTTTTTGTCTGGATTGAGGTGCGGGTACAATCTGCACAGGTAACCATTTATAAGGCAAAAAAAAATTTTTTTTTTTGCTAGTACTTTAGCAGTAATCATTTAGCTTCCTAGTCCCTTAATCGTGAACAGTAATCAGTAATTTATTTACTTGGCACAAACTGAAGAGTGTGTGTGTGTGTGTGTGTGTGTGTGTGTGTGTGTTAAGAGATGGAAAATAATTGATTTTTCATTGGATATGTAATGATCTCAGGTGTGTACGAAATCTTAGGATTTCTTTGAAAAATAAATACCAAGTAGAATACCTTTAAAAAGTATACCAAGATCTCATATTAAAGGCATATGCGAAAAAAAAAAAAATTAAAAAAAAAAAAAAGGCATATGCGTAAGTTTAATTAACAGTCAACAATTATACCCTATGAGCAATCTTATGAGCCGGCTCCACTGTACAAATGAGAAATCAGGTCATTTTTCTTTCTCTGAATTGGCACAACCCACTCCTATAGTATGCAAATGTGCCTTGCTCTATAGCAAACTCTATCCTATCCTGTTTTAATAAGCCACTCATGATTCTTATTTGTGTTTTTATTCATGTCAATTACCTTAATCAACCGTGGTAAACTATTCATTTCCTTGCTTCTCCTTAATTAGTTATGTTTCAACAATAACACACAACATGCATTTGTATTTTCTATATGTGCCAACCACTACTCTGTGCAATTTTTATGTATTAACTCGTTAAATTTTTTACAAGAATGCCGTGAATCAATTACTTGCATCCATATTTTACAGACGAAGAAAGTGAGACGCATAACTCACTGAGGATCACACAGTAATTGGTGGAACTCAGATTTTAAAATATGTAGATTGTATTAGCATCTATAATGCTACTATTGAGTATAAGTGCTAGACTGTTGTGCACAAGTAACTTTTATCTACTAAAACAGAGGTCAACATGCCCTATGTCAATTCATCTTTTTTAAAAACATAAATGGTCTTTAAACACGCATTCATATATTTCTTGTGTTCTCCTATGCCTTCATTCCTAAGCTAACATGCATATCAAACATTCCATATAAAAGCATTTAATTATTTTCTCCATAATGGCTATGTATACAGAATGCCCTGTGTCTAAGTATATTCTGTATACCACTAATTTATCAATGCTGCGAATATTTTCCCTTCATTTTGTTTTAAAATACCCAAACATTCATGAAGACCTTTCCTTAAATGCCTCTGGGTAAATTTATTGGGCACATCTTACTTAGAAATCCTGTGACTAGTGGTGCCTGGGTGGCTCAGTCAGTTAAGCATCATATCATGGCCATGGCTCAGGTCATGATCTCGTGGTTCCTGAGTTTGGGCCCCGCATCGGGCTCTGTGCTGACAGCCTAGAGCCTGGAGCCTGCTTCAGATTCTGTGTCTCCTTCTCTATCTGCCCTTGCCCTGCTCACTGTCTTTCTCTCTCTCAAAAATAAATTAAAAACATTAGAATTTCTTTCTTTCTCTGTTTGTTTCTTTCTCTGTTTGTTTCTTTCTCTGTTTGTTTCTTTCTCTGTTTGTTTCTTTCTCTGTTTGTTTCTTTCTCTGTTTGTTTCTTTCTCTGTTTGTTTGTTTCTCTGTTTGTTTGTTTCTCTGTTTGTTTGTTTCTCTGTTTGTTTGTTTCTCTGTTTGTTTCTTTCTCTGTTTGTTTCTCTGTTTGTTTCTTTCTCTGTTTGTTTCTCTGTTTCTTTCTGTTTCTCTCCCTTTGTTTCTTCTCTCTCTCTCTCTCTCTCTCTCTCTCTCTCTCTCTGTGTGTCTGTGTGTGTGTGTGTGTGTGTGTGTGTGTGTGTCTAGAGCAGCACCCTGGGTAGTGAAGAATTTGGGCCTGGGATGATCCTCTAGTGTGCAGACATAGACTCATTCCTGCTAGAACAGACAAATAGCACTTCAAAGGGACATTCTAAAATATATAAAATGACAATGGTTGATGTCAAAATGACAAATGTATGAAAAACAATTGATGGTCTTTGAACATTACGTTCTATTTCATTGACTAATTTATCCTCTCAGATTATTTCTGATCACTTAAGAGTATGACATGAATTGTGTACCTTAGCTAGGAGCTGATGAAACATATTTGAAAAGGCCCGGGTAAAATAGAAATACACAAAGGCAGGAAAATAAAGGGAATTCTAACTTCAGTTAATACTTTTAATCATAAGTTAGAAACTTAAAAGCCTAGGAGTGTTCAATTTTTTGTGACTTGCTTTGGAAAAAGAAAAAGTCTGGATTCCGAAAACAATTGCCTTGTGTTCTAATCATTTCTGTTGTGGTCAAATAATATAATTTAAATTATTTAAATCCTGTTAAATTTACTGGATTCTGTTTTGTTTTTTATGGCTCAGCAGCTGGTCTCCCTTGGTGAATTAACCATCAGCACTTGAAGAATGCATATATTCTGTTCTTGTTGAATGTGGGGTTCTACAAATGCCAACTGAGAAAAAGATAATTCTCCTTGTTATGGAAAGAATACTTGTGTCCCCTATCTTACCCCCCAGCAAATTCATGTGTTGAAGTTCCTAATATGAAGGTGTTCAGAGATGGGGCCTTTGGGTGATAATTAGTTTTAGATTAGGCCATGACAATACACCCCTCATGATTGGGTTAGTGACCTTCTAAGAAGTAAAAGGGAGATGGCATTTTCCTTACCCTGTGAACATTGGGAAGCAGATGGCCACCTGCAAGCAGCAAAAGAGCCTTACTAGGACTTGACAATGGTGGCACCCCCATCTCAAACTACTGTCCTACAGAACTGTGAGAAAATAAATTTTTGTTATTTAAGCCATGCAGTCCATAGCATTTTGTTATGGCAGCCTGAACTGATTTGATACTCCCCATCAAATCATTATGTAGTATATGCAATAGATCATACATACTAATATAGTAGAATTGAAATCTATTAGAACCCAGGAAGATTATATTTGAGTGGATACATATATTTGTCTGTTTTTGCATATTTATGCTCCCTTTATTCAATCAGTAGATTATTTATAATTCACAATTAGATAACCACTTCTATAATTGTGTAGTACACAGTATTAATATGTTTAGCAATTACCTGCAACAGAATCAATATAGATTAGTAGAAACTATTTTTGCGTCTATCGACATTAATAAACAATGCATTTTAAAACATTGATTTTGAGAAAGAAAGAGTAAATTGCCAGTGCAGAGCCCAACCCTGGGCTCTATCCCGTGACCCTTGAAATCATGATCTGAGCCAAGGGCAAGAGTAAGACACAGCCACATAGGTACCCCAGTAAATAATGCATTTTAATCTTTAGATGATATATCAATTTCATTCAAATTATTTTGAAATTATCTTTCTACCTTATGTCTTACCAGAAAGATATCATTGGCAAAAAAAGATATTCTAAGATTGGAATCTAAGAAATCTAAAATTCACACAATTTTGCTATTCACTAACTTCTGGGGGGCAAATTACACAAAACTCAGAATACCGATTTTCTAACCTTCAAAATTGAAATAGCATTTATAATTATACACACTTCCCAAAGGACTAACCAAAGGTAGATAATATTGGTGAGAGTAATCAAGGTATCCCAACATTTCCATTTCTTCTATTTACCTTAATATTTAATGTTGCAGAGAGCTAAGTTTTGATGTAGCAAGAATACGATAGAGGGGCAAAATAACTTTAGTAAAGTAACTTACTGAAACTCAAACTATAACCATATATGAAAAGGAATCTTGAGCATCGGCATTGTGCCGTCATAATGTCTTTTCTCTAACTTCTCAAATAGTATTGTTAAATTTGAGAATTAGAAGGTTCATGTGGACTTCCCAATAGGATGTAATGTAAAACAGCATCTCCACTGTTGAAACACTAAATTCAGACTCAGACTGGAGCTGTAGAGTTATCCAGGTTTCAGGAGGTGTCTTGGTCAGTAGAATGGAGGGAACTTGATGGAGAAGGAAAAACATGGGGCAGTTTCTGTACCCGGAGAAGATCCTATAGGAGAAGGAGGATCCCCACATACAGTTTTGTTTTTTGTTGCCTCAAATATATAGGAGGCCCTTTTATCACCACAAACTAAATTCTAAGTATTAAATAAGGCTATAAAAAAGATAAAGGGAAAAGATAGTGGTAGTAGGAAAGGAGTGCATGCATTTGTGAAGTTGAATAATTGATGGAGTTGAGACCTTAAAGGGCATAAGAAGGAAAGATAAATGATGGCTAGAGAGATGCCTAACATCAAGGTTATATAGAGATTTCAGTTGCTAATAGCAGGTCCTGCTAATGATCATGGGGGTGAGCAAATGGGGCAGAGTGGTTGAAAATATCCTTCAAGAAAAGGATGAGGAGGAGATGACAGGGGAGGAGGAAGGGAAAAAAAGAGAAGGAAAAGACAAAGAAGAAAAGCTAGGGGTTTTGAAATACCTGTCAGATATTAAAGTTTTCCAGGAATTATGAAGAAGTACTATGGAGAATGATAATGAGCCAGGGATAAAATTGTTGATAAGAAGAAAATGACCCAGCTTTCATCTGATTAACCTACAGGAAGACTTTAGTATATTGTAAACTGGATACTTGTTATTCCAAGTTATATGATGTCCTCCCTACCAGCAAGAAGAATGTGTAACTGCCATTTGCCATATGACTTCAATGTCTCTTGGTGGGAGGAGAATGCTTCCTAACCCATAAAGATCATATTTAACTGTGGGCTAGTTTTGGCTAATGAGATATAATCATAGTGGTTAGGGCTTCCAAAGCTATAGTTATTTCTACTATTGTGTCATTTTCTTTTAATGAGAGTATGGAATATTTAGATAAGGACTATCTTTTCAATGCCCATTTAGAATAAAAACAAATTAATATTCAAAAGATATATTTGAAAGCCCAAGAATTAACATCAAATTTAACGACCATTATTTTTTTCCTATGATAGGGAACAAAGCAAGTATGTTAATTCATGACACTTCTATTTTGTTGAGGTTTTTATCTAATAAATTATGTAAAAGCTAAATAGCATTAGATCGTACAGAAAGAAATTGAACCGATTTATTTGCATACAACATAATGACACTCATAGAATGTCCAGTGAATTTAGCAAGATACAAGCCCAGTATAGAAAAATAAGTTACATTTCTATATATTAGAAAGAAAGGAATGTAAAATGGTTCTGTGGGAGATATTGATTAGATAAGAACAAAACATACTTTCTTGGGGGTGGTGGGAATGTTCTATAGCATCATTTACATGGTGGTACTACAGAAGGATGCATTTGACAAAACTCATTGAAATTCAACACTTAAGATGGACTCATTTTACTATATAATGCATCTGAATTGTTTTAAAAAGGAAAAAAATAAGCAAAGGGTGAAATAACTTTATGTTAAATAAATTGACTATCATATTAAACACATATAAAATAGATTGTAAATTAATGATCTGATTTATGGTACCAGAGGAAAAAAATATCATATTTTGGTTTAAATCCAGAAATATTATATAAAAATTAGATAAATTTAATGTTTTCCTAACTAAACCGAAAAAATAGTTGAGTAAATCAAAATATATCAAAATTAGTGGCTGGGATACACTAACAAACATACATATACGAAGCCGACCCTCTTTGTCTAAGGGTATTTATTTTAGTATTTGACAAAAAAAAAATACCAAGCCTCATCTTTCCAAAAAAGTAAATATGTAAGTGTAGGCCACAACAAAATTCTGGGGGGGGGGGGGGAATATTGACGGGATATCTGGAAATTGAAAGGAAATATTAAACTACTACAAGTGGTTGAAAATATTATCAACTGTTAAAAAAAGATCATGGGGTGATAGTGGAAATTTTTTTAAGTTTACCTGTTCTTGAAAGAGTGTACACCAGCAGGGGTGGGACAGAGAAAGAAAGAGGAAATCCCAAGCTGACTCCATGCTGTCAGCACAGAGTGGCACGGGGCTCAATCTCCTGGACTGTAATGGTGACCTGAGCTGAAGTCAAGAGTAGGATGCTTACTTGACTGAACCACCCAGACACCCCAGAAATTGTTTTTTTTTTCTAATTCAGTTATACTACATAGTGTTATCATGTATTGATAACATCTTTTATATTATACCACATTTTACATTAGATCTCAGTACTTATTTTATAACTGAACATTTGTACCCTTTTACCAACCTCTCCCTGTTCACCCCCACCCCCCCCACTCTGTCCAGACCCTGACTACCAGGTTTCTACTCTGTCTCTATGACTTTGACTAATTTTTCCTAAGATTTACATATAAGCGATTCTGTGCAGTATTATAGTCTTTGTGTTTGGCTTAGTTCATTTAGCATAATGGTCCTCAATATCCATTCATGTTATCACAAATGGCAGGATTGCCTTCTTTCTCGTGGCTACATAATACTCCATTGTATATAGTATACATTCACCATATCTGCCTTATCCATTCCTGGGTTGATCCACTTTGGTTGTTTCCATATCTTGGCTATTATGAATGAAAAGATTGTTGAGATGTTTGCAAAATGGGGTAGGCTGAATAAATATCATAGATGATCCTGTTTTAATACCTGGACATTGTGAATGTTCTTATATGTCTAGACAAACTGTACATACATAATTAATTGAAAGATAATGAGATGAAGTGATTTTATGTATTTTCCAGGTGGGTCTTACAGGGAGCCAGAAGGTTAGAATGAATAGCAAGAGATGCGATGATGGAAGCAAGGGAAAGGAAAGATGTAAGGAAGGGACTAGAATGCAGATGACCATTAGAAGCAGAAAGGAGGTAAGGAATCTACTCCATATGGTTGTACTATATGCTAACAGATTTGGATGTAAATTAAAAAAAATAAAATAAAGTAAAAATTGAAAAAAAAAAAAAAGGCAGGAACTGGGTTCTCCTCTGAAGCCTTCAGAAGGAATGTAACTTTGATACTGCCTTGATTTTAGATGTGTGACGTCTGGAACTAAAAGAACAACTCTTTTTTGTTTTAAGCCACTAAGTATGTGGTAAAGTGCATAATAGCAGCAGGAAACCAATACAGAGAGTTTACATGTTTGAATGTGTTCATGGTCTGACAGCAACAATAAAAATGATATGGTTATGTTGAAATTTCTGTGTGTAGTAGATTTCAATAAAACATTTTAGAAAGGAAAATACCTCAAGCAATTATGGCAAAATTTGTACCTCTGGCAAAGCTTTGTGGTAACAAGCGTGGTGTTGTGCTGTTTTCTATTTTTGTGGAATATTTTATATTAAATAGCTGCAATTAGGTATCAAATAATTTCTGTTAGAAATGGACATGGAGAAGAAAAGGAATCCTATGGTTGTCAGGGCTAAGAATATCTCTTTGAAGAATGACAGCTAAGTTGGAGGAAGAGTGGGAACAAGTTTATTAAGTTAAGAAGAATGAAAGAAATCCAGTATTTGTAGGGAGTAATGTGAAAAGCAAAGCATGACCAATATAAAAATGGACAGATTGTCAGATAATGTGGGCCTTGAAGACTACAGTCAGATATTTGAATTTATTTGAAATGTGAAGCCGTTGGAAGGTTTGGAACAGGGAGAAGGGAGATAGTCTGATTTATATTGCATAAATTACTATACCTGTTATGTACTCTACTGTGTTTGAAGCAAGGTGAACTGAAGATGGGATATAGGAGTCTCTGGAAGCACTCTAATTAAGAGAAGATGGTGGTTGATACAAGACTGTGGCAAGGATGGAAAAGAAATCTGTGCACATGTGAAAAATATGACAGGCTTTGCTGGCGGATTAGATGTGGGACTGAGGGAATGGACCAGGAATAATCTCTCTTCTGACAATCGTGTGTTCTTTCTGTAGTAAAAATATAAGTGAAAAAAATAGACGTGAGGCATTTTGGTTTATTAAGATTACATTTTTGCCTTGAATTAAAAATCAGAATTTCATTGTGTATTTATTTTTAGGATTTCATTTTATTTGCTATATATTTTAACCCAAAATTTTTTTTCATGTATTTTGCCTCTGGTTCATTTCTAAAAAGTCTTTTAATAAACAAATACTGTTGATTGATTACAGCTCTCTAGGAGGTAGAAGGGTAAACACAAGTCTTGGCCCCTGCCTCAGAGAAATAGTCACCTTGAGTCAGTGATTCTAGGGATCATTTGAAGCTTTGCTTTGACTGTAGAGTCAGAATCTTTTAACATGTGAGTGGCATATAATACCTGAAATTTAATAACATAAATTTTCCTGCTGCTTTTAATAATTTTTAAAGGGATTCCTACATTTTTTTTGTTAATTTTAAACTAATTATTGGATAATTTAAAACAGCGCCATAAATCTGCAAATATAAAAATGTTCAATGTAAAAAAATTTTTTGTAAGCTTTAGCATAGAATGAAATTGTTTCAGTATAATACCAAAAATTTTAAAAAATGACAGTCATATTTCTTATTTTTTTGTCTTTATGACTTTAACAGAAACGTTACTAAAAATTATCATGTATGTTGATTTCTGCAGCACTTTGATGGATTTTTGTCACTATTTGTTATATTTTTAAAGGAAGGTTAATTTTTTGTCAGCTTCCATACCCATAAAATTAAATGAAGCAACAGTTTACAAATCATAATGTATTAACATAGGCTATTCATGGAAGCTCCTAATTCACATTAGTGCTGAGGCTCATTTTCTATAGGGAAAAAGGAAACTGAAGGTAAAAGTCAAGTTAAAATTATTATCACCATTATTAATTTTAAATGGCTACAGAGTAATTAGTAAATTAAAATCATCACTATGTCAGTAAGTTGAACACAAATCTGACATGTGATTCAAACAACATTTTGAAAAACTTAATTGAAAACTTAGTCACTTTATTCAGATAATACCAGACTGAGAAATGTTGGAATTCAAAACAGTCTTTCCCTGCTTTATTGCTTATAGCTCTGCCAATGAAAAATTTTAAAAAAAATTAAAAAAAAGATACAAAAACCTGTGCATGCTTATCTCTCACACAAAATTCTAGGACTCATGTTTTATTTTCTGTGTTAACACTGTCATTTGATAAAATGCTTGTTGAACTTTTTCCTACTAGTTAAGATGGTAAACTTCAACTGACAATACTTAGATTCCATCGGCAAATAGAAACAAAAAAAAAAGGGGGGGGGAGAGAAAGAAGAGTGTAAAATACGGTTGAAAATTAGTGGAAGTAGGGGCAACTGGGTGGCTCAGTAGGTTAAGCCTCAGGCTCTTGGTTTGGGCTCAGGTCATGATCTTGTGGTTCATGGAGCATAGCCCCACATGGAGCTCTGGGCTGACAGCATGGATCCTGCTTGGGATTCTATCTCTCCCTCTCTCTCTGCCCCTCCCCTACTTGCTCTTTGTCTGTCTGTCTGTCTGTCTGTCTGTCTGTCTGTCTGTCTGTCTGTCTCTCTCTCTCTCACGATAGATAGATAGATAGATAGATAGATAGATAGATAGATAGAGAAAGTATGACCAAGTCTTTGAGGTAGATTCTTAAGCTGGTGAGTAAATACAACATCGTAACTCTTGTATCTGAACATAACGACTGCTTTAGATCTCTCAAGAACTGAAAGGGTCTTTCATAGTTTCACCGATGTTGGCAGGAGATGCAAAGCTGGATCAGAGACTCACAGCACAGCTGGTAGTCTGAACTTCGTGTTCCCTTCAGTTGCCCATGTCTTTCAAATCTTACGGGGATCAATGCAGGAGGTCCAGGTAGACGCTAGGCATATCGTGCTTTTGTTACACAGCCTAAAAATGCTGCGCTTAATAAATCCCAATCTTATAAAGGACTTCAAACAAACATGCTCAGCCTTTGCCCCAGAGGGAGACGTTGTCTTTATTGCACTGTACAGCAAACAAATCTGTGCTCTGCTCCAGATGAGGATGTTATATTTCTCTTCCAGGGCTATTTGCTCTACAAACATCCTGAAAACGATTGAAAACATAGTCTAGCAACAAAATCTGTCAGTGTATCTACTCACAAGATTTGCAGAAATGTGAACAACATGGAGAACTTTTTCCAATTGGTTTACGGGCTAAATGGAACATATTGGCCGTTAAATATGTATTTGGGACACAAGGGAGACTGTTACATAGTGATACTGTTTCAAAAGATGTGCATACAATCCTAGGTTCTATTATTAGCTCTATGGTGTGAGAAAAATTATTTAACCTTTTGAACCTTACTTTCTTCACGTTTAAAATAAGGAAAATTTGATATGCTTTACATCCCTAACAGAAATATTATAAAAATCCCCTTTGATATTAGATATGAAAAAGTTATGTAAACTTTAAAACAGGGCATAGTTTTTAGTTATATTAGATTGAATAGGGGCAGATTTACGTACATACTTTGATTAAATTCTTTGTCATAATAAATTAACCTTACTGTATTATATAAAAAATAGACTTTTAACTCTTTTAAGTTTTTCCTAATGTCTGTTTATTTTTTTTTTAATTTAACATTTATTTTTGAAAGAGAGACAGAGTGCAAGTGGGAGAGGGACAGAGAGAGAGGGCGATGCAGAATCCAAAGCAGGCTTCAGACTCTGAGCACAGAGCCCAACATGGGGCTCGAACTCACAGACCATGAGATCATGACCTGAGTTGAAGGCAGATGCTTAACCAACTGAGCCATCCAAGCACCCGATGTCTGTTTTTGAGAAACAGAGGGAGAGAGAACACATGTGAGCAGGGGAGGGGCAGAGACAGGGAGAGAGAATCCCAAGCAGGCGGAGCCCTACATGGGGCTCTGTTCCACAACTGTGAGATCATGACCTGAGCCGAAATCAAGTGAGACATGTAACTGACTGAGCCATGCAGGTGCCCCTTAGCTTTTTATTTGATTAACAAAATACTTAAAATGAAACATTGTATTTTTCCAGTCTAAAAGAGTACTTAAAAATAACCAACACCTTATTTCAGAAGCCTTTCAACATTACTCACTAACACTGCTCTCCAATGATATAGGAATTTAACTGTCAGAAATTATTTTTTCATGAATGCATATACCTATGCTCTACTTAAATATATTCTCTAATCTTAAGTAAAGCTAATGTAACATTTGAATTTCAAGTGGATATCTTCCTACCATAAGAAATAAATTTATAGCAATTTTCCTAAAATAATTTCTTCTCTAGCAAAAATCTGAGGTCTGAATCCTACAAAAGGGTGTACTAACAGGTTTGAGTTTTGTTTTCCTCTCACTTCTCTTGTATATTTTAAGCCTACAAAAATGTTGTAAGCACTGTATAGGAAAATAAATATGCTTCATCCAAATTCATCAATAGAGTTTCTTGTCTACGTAACTTTACATATAGTTTTTGAGAATTTGTCGTAGATATAACTCTTGATATTTGACTATAATTCCTATGAAAACATAATTCTATTACATAATAAGAATTACCAGATATTTATCAGTAGCATACAATTTATATTGTCTGATAGATCATTGCACTCCACGGTACAAATCCACATTCAGATTTCCTCAATCGTCCCAATAGTAAATTTTATGTTTCTTTTGTCTCTTTTTCCTTCATTTCCTAATCTGAGGTGCCAACAGAGATGATGCTCTTTTATCTTCTGGATTTGTGTCTTTCTAGGAGGATATTTGTGGGCTAGGTCTGTGACTTTGAGGTCTTAGGTTATCATAATTCACTATGATCACTATGATCTTCCAGCATTGTTTTGTGAGTCCCTGTGTATATTTTTATACTCTGCCCCAAGTTGGATCCTGCTATTATCAAATACTTGTTTGCAGAGGATTTCACTGTGAATGATGTTCTTATTTTGAGGGTATTTGTTGGCAATTAGTGTTGCAGGATACCTAAGCCTGTCAAAATTGCCCTCTATTCCTTTTGCTGTTGCCACCCAGATTTCTCTGCATGGGTTCTGCTTTGGTCCTGTTCTATCATCACTCACTTGTATTCTGAATTTGAGGGATAACTCTGACAGTTCTGTTAAAGAAGGTATCCATGCCTTTCAATTTTGTTAACTTCTTGCTGAGGTTTAAGACGTGTGTGTGTGTGTGTGTGTGTGTGTGTGTGTGTGTACACATATATACACACATATAGATACCAATTCTCAAATCATTAGTGTTTACTCAGTGACTTTATTTTTTTTTAATTTTTTAATGTTTATTTTTGAGAGAGAGAGAGAGAGAGAGAAAGAGAGAGAATATGAATGAATGAATGAATGAATCAGAAGCAGACTCCAGGCTCTGAGCTGTCAGCACAGACCCAATGCAGGACTTAAACCCATGAACCATGAGATCATGACCTGAGCTGAAGTCTAGCTTTTAACCTAGTGAGCTACCCAGGTGCCCCTACTCAGTGAGTTTCTTAACCAGAGCTCCATTGCTCCCCACAAAGGGTAACCAGGATAGATCAGTTTCATTTATTTTAAAAAATGCATTATACAAATAGAATCATACAATGCATATTCTTCTATGTTTGGCTGTTTTAGCTCACTCTTAACTTTGTGAAATTCGTTCATCATTGTGCCAATTCCATCATTCCTATCATCCTATTGAATCCTGTTATGTGAATATGCCACACGTTATTTATCCATTCTTATACAGACAAACATGTAGGTAGTTTTAAGTTCCATTATAAATCATCACTAATCATGCTACTACCTGGCTTTTGGTCAGTATATAATTATAACCCTTCACCTCTCCCCACCACACACACACATACATAGACATGTATGCATACGCGTTTAGCCTCACCCAGATAAGGGAGAAACTTTTAGTCTTAAAGGAAACTTTCCATATCTATATTTTTTCATTAAAATGTCCTTGTATCTCTTTGAATCATGCTACCTTCTGACACATGCCATAAAAATGTAATAAACTTTATTTTTTAGAAAAGTTTTAGATTTACAGAAAAAGTGGAAAACTAATTCAGAAATCACATAACATGCAATGCCCTATTGTTCCCTTACTTATGAACATCTTATATTAGTATGATACATTTTTCACAATGAACCCATACGTATATATTACAGTAGTTAAAGTCTGTGCTCTATTCGTATTTCCTCAGCTTTTCCAGTTCTTTTCTTCTGTTCCAGAATTCATCTAGCATATCATGTTGCATTTAGTTTGCACGTATCCTTAGGCTCCCAGTAGCTATGAGAGTTTTTCAGATGTCCCTTGTTTTTGATGACCTGACAGTTTTGAGGATTACTAGTCCCATATTTTTTACAAGGTCCCTCTCTTAAAATTTGTCTGGATGATTGCCTTGTTATGAAACTGGGTTAATGTCTTTTGGGGGAGGAAGACCATAGTGGAAGGTACATTGTCATCCTACCCTGTTTAGGATGCTTACTCTCAATATGACTTACTACTGTTGCTGTAATCCTTGATCACTTGGCTGAGGTACTGTTTTTCAGTGGAATTTTCTCTGCTGTTACCTTTCTTTATACTGTACTCTTTGCAAAGGAGTCACTGTGTACAAGCCAGTCTTAGCAGGTAAGGAGTTTGCTCTACCTTTAAATTTTTTTTTTAATTTATTCATATTTGAGAGAGAGAGAGAGCACAAATGGAGGAGGGACAGAGAGAAAGGGAGACAGAAACCGAAGCAGGCTCCGGGCTCCAACTTGCCAGCACAGAGCCCAATGTGGGGCTCGAACTCACGAGCCGCAAAATTATGACCTGAGCCGATCAGATGCTTAACTGCCTGAGCCATCTAGGCGCCCCTGCTCTACCTTTTTAAGGGTACAATATCTACATAAAGTATATGGAATTATTTTGAATGATATATTTGTCTCTTCTTCCACAATTTTTCAGTTTTTTATGTGTATGGATACTTGGATATTTAGTTTATGCTTTGGGTTTTAAAGCAATACTAATTGATCTCTCGCATAGTTTTAGTATTTGGCCACTGGAACTCTCATTTGGTTAATGTATCCTTTTGACATACTCCCATCAATGCAGTTTTTATTGGTATTTTTATTTTTAGTACTTAAAAAAAAAAGTTGTGATACTACAAGATGGTCCAGACTCCTGTTGCATATTTTCTGCCTCAGTCAGTGATTTCTCTTAGGATCCTTGACTCCTTTTATTAGAGAGTGGTTTTTGAAACTAACATCTGGATTCTGGCTCATTTTTGGCCGTGTCATCTGACAAATCTACACATGTATACTAACATGTATAAAGCAAACACGTATAAACATTTCTATATATAACCATCTGTAACTATAATAAGGAAAATTTTATTTTGCTGATGTTTTTAACTCTAATCCATTTAAAAATGGTTTATTCCAGCTTCCTCCCCTTGAGGATCTGTAAGCTCCTGTTCCAAAACTGAAAAAAGGGATTCCTACCATGTGGCATGCATTTACTTGTTTAATTCCCATATGCACGTATAGCGGTATTGGAATTGTTGACCTGTACCCCCAAATGAAGCCATTTTATCAACTATTAACACGGCTGATACGCGTTTTCTTTTGCCTTCAGTCTTAAAGGTTCTGTTTATTCCCAATGTTACCTAGAGGGAGCACTTTCCCCCTTCAACATCCCCTCTCCTCCTGCCCTACCCTTCCTGTGGTTGTTTCAAGCATTTACAATACACATCATTCTCTTGTCAAGGTCTGAATTCCTTCCTGAGATTCTCAGCCTCCAGGTCTTTTTTTTTTTTTTTTTTTTTGGGGGGGGGTGGGGAGTGGGGTGGGGAGAGTAAACTGACACAAAATAGTCTTTTTACTGTGAAGCTCTATTAATTTTGAAAAATAATTAACACCATATATCTTGTGGAGAATATTTTTACTATCTTAAATGTCTCCTGTGCTTCACTTATTCATTCCTTTCCCCTCCTCTGACAGCCCTGGAAACTTCTGGTCTTTTTACTGTTTCTATTACTTCGGCTTTTCCAGAATATCATATAATAGAATCATACATGATGTGGACTTTTGAGGCCAGCTTCTTTCACTTGATGATATGCTTCTAAGATTCTTTCAGATCTTTCTGTGAATTGATAGCTCATTCATTTTATCAGGAAATATTATTATATCATATATATATTATATCATATAAATATATCATAAACTCAATGTATTGAGTTATTATATATGTATTGTTTGATTTCAATTTTGGAAATTTAGGAGTAAAGTTGCTATAAGGATTCCTGTATGAATTTTGTGTGAACATAAATTTTCAAATCAGTTGTGTAAATACCTAGGATTGTGAATGCTGGATTGTACAGAAAGTCAAATTTAACTTTTGAAAAGTTCCCAAACTCTAAGTTGGAATCCTTTTACATTCAGAATAATGAATAAGAATTCCTGTCACTCCACATCCTTGCCAAAAATTGATATCGTTTTTTTATTTTGTTTTTAATCTAACCATTATAATAGATGTGTAGGAGTGTTTTATTGCTACTTTAATTTGAAATTCCCCAGTCATGAGTGATGTTGAGAGTCTCATCATATGCTTACTTTTCAACTCTACATCTTCTTTGGTAGGTGTCTGTTCACATGTTTAGCCCATTTTTAATGGGTTTTTTGTTTTCTAATTGCTGAGTTTAAGAGCTCTTTATATTTGGATATATATGTGTGTGTGTGTGTGTGTGTGTGTGTGTGTGTGTGTGTGTATCCTTTCTTGTACATAGTCTGTTATAATTAAGAATTTCATTTCATGGTAATTTTATAAATGATTTTGGTGTTTTAAATTTCAAATTGATCATTACTGATACACAGAAAAACAATTGACTCTTAAGAAAATAATCTGTGTCCATGCTATATACCTTTATTAGCATTAAGTATTTTTTTGTGGTGATTCTTTGGTATTTCCTACATGGGCAATTTTGTAACTTACAAAGACAGTATTATGTTTTCCTTTGCTGTCTGTATATCTGTTATTTACTTGTCTTGTCTTATCCTTATATTGAATTTCCAATACAAATCTGAAAGGGAGTGGTAACAAAGAACATCCTTGCCTGGATCCTTCACGGTCTTAAGGGGAAATGTCATTTCTCACCGTTACCCGTGTTAGCTGTTGGATTTTTTAGATCTATTTTATCAAGCTGAGGAAGTTCTCTATTGCTCATTTGCTGAGCATTTTTTTTATCTAAATGGATGGTGCACTTTACCAAATGCTTTTTTCTGAATGAGTGTGACCAGATGGTTTTGCTTCTTTTCCCCGTTGATGTGGTGGCTTACAGTGATCATTGTTTTCCACGTGTAACCAGACTTGCCTACCTGGAATAAATTCCACTTTGTAATGATATATAGTTCAGTTTCTACACTGACAAATATAATTTCCCAGTATTTTATGGAGGTAGGTTTTGTTTGGTTTTTGCATCTGAGGTTACGAGAGATCATGATTTGTAGATTTTCTTGTTTTTATATGGTTGTGATATTAATAAAATGATGGGCTCATAGAATGATTTGGGAAAGAAATGGTATAGAATTGGTATCATTTCTTGTTCTATGCCTTTTGAACAAAACAGGGATTCATGTTTCTATCTGGACTATATTCCTTTCTATGGACATGTTGATGATTATTATCACTGCCAGATGAGTTAGATTATTTTAAAGAACAAGTTTAGGATTATTTTGACATTAATTACATATTTAAATATATTTATTGACTTCTTACCAAATGAAAATACTCACATACTTTTAAATTTTATTAACAGGCTTTTCTTGTTTGTTACTATTTCCTCAGTGAGTAACCCACTATATAGTAGATACATGTCATTGCCTCATCATGGGACACACACAATAGAAGACATTCAATAAAATGTTTCAAGACCTGAAAATCAACTAGATCATTTAGTTTTAAGGAATAATTTTATGACTTTTAATGCTTAATGAAAGCTGTAGGAGATCACTACTTTCAGACAGATGAGGCATGGTGAAATATTTTATATCAGTTTGCCTCTTGCAAATGAACAGGCTGAAACAATTGTGGAGCTGACTTCCCACCATATGGCATGGCATCTAAACAGCTATAGACTTTTTAAAAAAGTCTCATGTGAACTAGGTCATTGAAAATGATAGGTGGACATTGGCATATTAACACCAAGAAGAGCACAGTTCTCAAATTGTTAAAATCCTCACTGTCATACAAATAGATAATGAGCATGTGTCAATGTCATATTTAACTCATTAATGAGAGAACCAGCAGGATGGAAGAGCTTATTAAAATTGTATATGAGGAACTAGGACTCATATAGTCATTGTGGAAAGAAATGCAGAAATATGATTGCTAGTTTCAAGAACTGTGAAGAGTCTAAGAATTGTATCCTACTTGCAGACTAACAACTTAGTTTTGCCACAGTTTGTAGAACACATGGGACTCCTTGGTTAAAGGCCAAGAGGACTACTCACAGAAATATCAATCATCAGAATATAGCGGTTTTTTTTGGTACCAGTTCCAGGAGCTCCAATACCAACTCAAGGCAAAGTGTTAAAAATTAGATGTGGCAAAGAAAAATTAGCCTAGACAGATGAAATAGGTGAAAAATCTATTACAAAAGTGATAGAAAACAGTCATTTTCAGACACAACCCCCATATAGGAGTTAAATTCTTCTCTGAAATCTTCCTTGTGGAGCCCAAAGAACCTCTGCGTAGTCTCTGGACAAGGAGTCAGGAAAGACATCAAGTCTATTGCAACAGGGGAGAAAGATGGGACTAATCTTGATCTGTAAATAGTTGAAAACACATGGCCTATCATAAGTAAATACTGGAAAGGAAAACTTACATTTCTTGAGAATCAGATGACCCTTTGCTGGGCCACATAGAAAAGGCTTACAGCTTGACAAAATGGTCACACAATCACATGTTCACATCCCGCCTTCCCCCCTCCCCCCCCCCCCGCAAGATTTCTTTTCTCAGTAGTGAGAACTGTGATCTTAATATCTAATATCCCATCTAATATCTCAACATTATTCCTCATCATCAATAAAGTGGGTTTGTTGTGTTTTTGTGCTACGATCATTTAAATAATATCTGGCTTATTTACCCTTTTTTCACTCCATTTTTATAGGTAATGGAAATTCGACATGGATTTCATTAATAGCATACATGTAAGAAATCAAAATTACCAACACTATTTGTAAAACTGACAGTACTCTAATTCATGGATGGCTACCTAAGGTAGTCTGAATTTATGGCAATGTACTGTGTCTGTGTTATAGTTGGGCTAACTTATTTATATAGATGTAACAACTAGTGTTAATTAACATGCCTTGTATTGCTAGTAAGTGTAAAGTCATAGGATAATAAGGATACAAAGTTAACTTCTGTCTTGGGGCTTTACAAAGCAGAGGTTAATTTTTTTTTTATTTTATTTTATTATTATTTTTTTTTTTTGCCAGCTCTAAACCTGGGGCATAACAAGTAATAGAACATGATGGAGAAAATGAAGATATATTTTAAAAATATATGTAAATACCATATTATATTAAAAAAAGGGTCTGATTAAAAGCTTCATATATAATATTGATCATTGTTCTAAGGAATTGGCAGATAAGGCCAGTCAATTAATCCTATAGTATAAAGAGTCATTTCTTTAGGTTCCCTAAATGTTTTCTCATTTTACAACTTACATTAAGGTTCGTGCAGACATATTTTATGAATCCTAAGGAATTTGTTAAAACTGGATACCATCCAGAGAGGGTTTCATTCCAGTTTTCATAAACACGGTCTGCAAAATTGAGGTGGAAGGTAGAGAAGAAATCACATTTTTTTCTTAAATGCCCATTAGAAAATAGAGTATTAAAAATGTCTCAGAAAAATAATATCTCACCTTTTCTTGGCTTCCAAGATGACAAAAAAAGGAAAGAACAGTGATCATGGCAGAAGGGGTTTCTGCCTATCCAAGGAAAGGCCATTAAGAATTTCATTATTTGAAACATAGGAGAGGCCATAGCTTTCAGGGACACATGAAAATGAGTGTCATTGATGCTTCTGTACTTTCCAAGCTGTATATGAAACCACTTGACTTCATGAGTTGTGTTACTCACAACATGGTCATTGGAACCAACACCCTGATTTTGACCTTCAGATGTTGCCCCACAACATCTGTTAAACCCCTTGTAAGGAAGGAGCTGGGTCCTTAAAATCTGAAGGAATACTAGTTCCTGGGGGGGTGTGGCGGGGGGGAGAGGAATAAAAGAAAAATTGTAGAGGAAAAAAATCACATTAGAAAGTAAATGATTGCAGAACATTTTTCTCTAAGTTTCATTCCTGTGATGGATTCAAATCCACTGGATATTTGTGTTTGACCCTACTTGCAAAGTCCTCTGTTTTGTAAAAGAGTTCTGGAGGTCTTGACTCAGTTTCTTCAGTAATATGGTTATTGTTCATGGTGGCAATATTAGCTTACACCAGGTTATCTACTCTTTGCAATATTAATAATCAAGGGTAGTTTCTACAGTCCTTTTCTCTGAGAATTTTCTTTTCTTGATGTTTTCTCTGCAGAAATACCAAGAGAGAAGGTAAAGTGACAGAAGGTGAGAGGAGAGCAGAAACTACCTGTTGCAGGGGGTAGAGGGAAGGGGACAAAAACTAAAAATGGAATGACCTTTTTTTTTTTTTTTCCGGATCAACCCTTAACATTAGAGAAGAGTAGACACCCATGTTGCCATCATCAATAACTATTTTTAACATATTCAGTAAATAGATGAACTGAGGCCCTTACCAAATCTCTAGGGCCTATTAGTTTTAAATCTATGAAATATATTTTTATACTTTTTTTTTTTTTTGTAAATTTACTCATCTTACAGGATGAGTTTCTCCTTTTCATTGATAAATTTTATCCCATTTTGGATTAAATAACAGTGTGACTAATTAAGAATTAGGAAATAAACCCAAATTTTTATAATTTTCCTCTTACTTTTGAATGTCAAGCTAGGGTTTACAGGTCAAAGGTTTTGGTCATTTGGGGAAACAAAAATTACTTGGTGTTAACAGCACCTCAGCAGCTTTATCTTTCTGAATGTAGGTTAAGGTAAAAGAAACAAAAGGGTTTAGGTGGAACATAAGTGAATGGTTTGCCTTAGTAACCTCATTAAAAGTAACATCAGCTTCTGTAGATGTGAGAAATTTCTGTTCATATTTTCAAAAGTAGTTGAAAAGCATGATAAATATCAGTTTAAAGTCAAAACTTTGAAAATAAAATAGGAGAAAAGAAACCTCTACTGCCTGGGCAGATTACACAGGAGAGAACTAATAACTTTTTAAAAATTGTGATAAATTAACATAGCAAAATTTACCATCCTGTTTTTAAGTGCGTAGTTGAATAATGTTAAGTGCATTCATGTACTTGTGAAACAGATCTCCAGAACTTCTTTGTCTTGCAAATCTCAAACTCTTTACCCATTAAATAACAGCTACCCTTTCCTGGCTACCCTAACCCTTGGCAACCACAATTCTACTTTCTGTCCATAAATTTGCCTATTCTAGGTACCTCATATAAGTGGAATCATACAGTATTTGTCTTTTTGTGAACGGCTTATTTCACTTTGCCTAATGTCTGCAAGGTTATCTACATAGTAGTGTATGCCAGTTTCCTTCCTTTTAAGGCTGAATAATACTCTACTGTATGAATATATCACATTGTGTTTATCCATTCATCTATTTTATTTATTTATTTATTTATTTATTTATTTATTTATTTATTTATTTATTTATTTTTGGGACAGAGAGAGACAGAGCATGAACGGGGGAGGGGCAGAGAGAGAGAGGGAGACACAGAATTGGAAACAGGCTCCAGGCTCTGAGCCATCAGCCCAGAGCCTGACGCGGGGCTCGAACTCACAGACCGCGAGATCGTGACCTGGCTGAAGTCGGACGCTTAACCGACTGCGCCACCCAGGCGCCCCTATCCATTCATCTATTGACAAACACTTGGGTTGCTTTCAACTTTGGCTGTTGTGAATAAGGCAGCTATGATCATGAGCACGCAAAAGTTTATTCAAGTCCTTTCAATTCTTTTTGTTATATACCAGCAGTGAAATTGCTGGCTCATATGGTAATCTTATTTTTAAATTTTTGAGGAACCACTATGCTGTTTTCCATGGCATCTACCCCATTTTCCTTCCCAACAGGGCATAGCTATCCTAACGGGTGTGAGGTAGTATTTCAATGAGGTAAAAACTTTTACTACCAGTTATTAACAACAGATTAAATATTCTACAGCCAAGTTTCAACTACCCATCATTGGGATACCTGGATGGCTCAGTTAAGCGGCTGACTTTGGCTCTGGTCATGATCTCACAGTTTGTGAGTTCAAGCCCCACATTGGGCTCTCTGCTGTCAATATGGAGCCTGCCTCAGATCCTCTGTCCTCCTCTCTCTCTGCCCCTCTTCCCTCCCCCAAATAAAAAAAAAATAATCCCTTAGGATGGCCTGGGTGGCTATGTCAGTTGAGCATCTGAATTTGGCTCAGGTCATGATCTCGTGGTTCATGAAATGGAGTGCTGTGTTGGGATCTGTACTACAGCTTGAAGCCTGTTTGGCTCGCTCGCTCTCTCTCTCTCTCTCTCTCTCTCTCTCAAAATAAATGGGCATTAAAAAAAAGACTTAAAATACTTTACAGACATTTTCATAGCTATATTTTATTATTTCTAGTTGCTAAATTAATACCAACTTGTATCTTTTCTTATCCATGATGAAGGATCCATTTAAAATTTCTTCTGTGGATTTAGTAATGACAGATTTGGATGATTAAGCAATTTCTAAGAGTGTCCCCCAAATCTCTCCACAATTAAATATGGTTTCCATTATAAATACACAATTATAACTGGTAATTACCCTGCTTCTTTGAGAAAGGGGTGCATGCTTTTCTTCACAGACAGAACTGGTAGCAACTTCAACCCACATAAAAATAAGTATGTGTGCACAACACCCGTAAGAAAAGAAAAATAAACACTTATGTACAGAAATAATGGGTAGTTGCTCTGTTTTTGTATGAATTTTCTCCACTGTTCACATTTATCAGAAATAGGTTGTAGATTCCTTGGAATTTGTCCCTCATTCCCTCTGGGAATTTGCAATGCTTTAAGCCAGGAAATCTTCAAACAAGCTAACAGCAAACACAGTGATAAAAGTACAAGCCTATTAATCTATCTCAGTGTTTCTCAACTGTGAGTTGTTTGGCCCAGAATCTTCCTCCCAGGGATATTTGGCAGGGTCTGAAGTTGTAGTAGGTTGCCATACCCAGCATACCAGAGAAAGGCAGAGGAGGGTTACTACTGGCATCTGGTGGGTAGGGACCAGGGATTCTGCGACATCTCATAAATTGCACAAGGCTGCCCCAACCAAGTTATCCAGCCCAATATATCAATAATGCTGAGATTACAAAACCCTGTTCTACTTTGTTTGCAAACTCTCAGATAGGCAAGGTGTTTTTCACATCCAAGGACCTCCTACCAGATGTCTGGTAACTAATTGAAAGACTGATGTCAGTGCTCAGATTCTCACTCTTTTTTTTTTTTTTTTTTTTAATATATGAAATTTATTGTCACACTGGTTTCCATACAACACCCAGTGCTCATCCCAAAAGGTGCCCTCCTCAATACCCATCACCCACCCTCCCCTCCCTCCCACCCCCCATCAACCCTCAGTTTGTTCTCAGAGATTCTCACTCTTGAAGATGGTACCCAGATTTGATCAGTTCCCAACTGGAATGTATGTAAGAAACATACATTTTTGAAAGAGAGAATTTTTGAAAGAGAAAGAGGCCTTCACCAGATCAGATAGACAGAAGAATGGTCTTGTGAATTGTAACAGGAGGTTCTGAAAATGAACCCATATCTCTGTGTCTTGACAAATTTTTTAGTTGGTTGTAACAGTTCTGGGACAGGAAGGTCAAGGTAAGCCAAAGGACCACAAAGTTGTACTGTGTTACAGTGGGTCTCATTTGGACAAGCCCTGATGAG
Source organism: Neofelis nebulosa (assembly GCF_028018385.1). Lineage (NCBI taxonomy): Eukaryota > Metazoa > Chordata > Mammalia > Carnivora > Felidae > Neofelis > Neofelis nebulosa. The sequence goes on along the minus strand of NC_080782.1, from coordinate 211,104,975 downwards.
AACAAAGACAAGAGAAATAAAGTAAAAATTAAGTCTCCTTACAGCTTACAGCCCACCGATAAAGATCTAAGACATGCAGAGCATGACCTTCCTCAAGGAACTCATGGCTGCCTTCATGCCAATGTTTGATTGGAGACCCAAAGCAGCCCTATCTTAACAATAGTAAGACCTCCAAGGTCCTGTACACCCTGTTTGCAGCTTATAGAAATTCCTTAGAAACTTAAGTTATCTATATGCCACTCAGCACCCCCTCAGCTTCCCCCATCCCAACTTAAAAAAAGAATCAGGCACTCCTCACCATTACAAGTGTGGCTCTTTCTGTGCACGAGTCCAGTCCTGATGCTAAAACAAAAGCCCCTTTTGCACCACAAAACGTTTCAAGAATTCTTTCTTGACTCTTGCCTGTAGCAACCCTGTATCACATACAGCAAGCACATTACTGTTTATAATCAAAGTAGCCAGCTAAGGACTATACTGCCTTTGGGCTTCTACAAAACATAGAACACATAAGGATCCCAGAAGTTGAGATCTTTATACTAACTCATAAGGTTTAACCACATTCATTACATATGGGGTGATAATGTAGCAAAATAAAGGGCATGAAAAGAAGTCTTAAAATATAAAGATAAGGAAACAGTGGGAAATATTCAAGGACCAAAAAACAAACAAATCGTAATTATAGTGTTGCAGGAGCATAGTTTCAATTTGCAGGTTTAATGGAAGACAATAATCATAAGTTTAGAAATTCTGGAAATTAATGGGGATGGCAAGAAATTAGCATTCCTTTATGAAGTTTTCTCCTGAAAAATTATGCTTCTATTTGTTCATCTTGATAAAAGTTATGGGCTACACAGACGCCATTTAATTATACCATCTATATAATTGTTAGACAAAATTTATAATTGTATACGATTGGTCCTTCTGACTTTTAACATTATTTCCCCTTAATTATAATACAAATGGCCCAGGAGTATAAAACATTAATACTTGTAATATGTTAAAATATTTTGTTATGTTTCCTGTGTCGAAAAAGCTAAAGTGTTAATGTGTTCCTGTCTTGATTTAAGAATAGGAAAATAGATAGTATGCTAACTATACAGTGAATTTAGGGATCCAGAAATAAACTCATGCTAGAAATACTGATTTGTGAATTCGTTTGGTAAATATTTACAACTCATAATGAAACATCTCTTGGTCTCTTATGCTAAAGAGATATGAGCAAGATGAACTAGAATGTTTTGCTGTGATCTGCATGAATTTCCTCACAATTATATAAAATATAGTTTGAAAAAATGCATTTTTCATAATCGAAGATACATATTTTGTTACCGTTACAAAATCTTAAAAGATAAGGTGAACTCCTCATACCCAGAATAGTAAAATAGCTCATTTTCTATTCAGTTGAGCAGATCTTGAATATAGAAATTAAATTTTAAAGTGTGACTAATGCACTAGAGTCCCAATTCTGCCTGTGTCTTAGACACAATTATCACACTTGAGATTTTTTTGTCTCTATAGCTTTAAATGTGTTACTACTCGCAGAAACATTTATTTTCATTTACTAGAAAATATTTAAAAATAAGAATAATTAATGATCGATTCCTGGTTATTGCTCTTAGAAATCATTTCCTTGCGGGCACTGTTGCATGGAATTCTTACATGATAAGCAGTTAATAGGACTCTTTAACAGGGTGATACAGGAACAAATCATTCTTCGGTTCTTTTTCACATGCAAGAGACAAAGACAGACTCTGGAAATTTGTTATTGTTGTCCCCATGCTTTTCCGCCTTCTGAAAAATGTCCCTTAACTTAGTGTTCTGTGTCACACCTTCTCTGGAACTTGCTAAGCCTCTGCAGCCTTGGCAGGAATCCTTGACAGCTTGTCAAGCCCAAGGCAAATTCATGTAATCTTTCCTCCCAGTAATTAATAATTAATTATTGCTCATTAATCTTTAATGAATGGTAGTTGGGAATAATCTAGTCTTTAAAATGAGAGGAAAAAAAACCACAAAGATAGTGTTATTTCAAAAGGAACTTTTTTAGTTCAGGACTTTTACAAGTCAAACTAATCCTGAGGCTAATTGTGAAAATGAGGGAGATAAAAAGCATACAAGCATGCACGAGACCAGTCACACATGGTCCTGGCATCTCCCAATTCTTTCTGTTGAGATAAACTCTAAACTGCTCCTGAGGTCCAAATTACATGGCACAGTCTTCTAACGAACAAAAACAACACACACCACAACAGCAGTTTTCTCTCCTAGAATGGCAGGTTTTCTCTTAAGCGTTCTGAAAGAAGTGGCTTTCTAGAACACTGACATGTGATTGCTATTATCTACCTTGTCAGAGATAAGTTTTTTTAAATTATTTATTTATTTTTTCTGAACAGTAGAGTTTTCTGGTAAAATAAAAGGCTGATGGAATCATTTTAATAAATGTGAATCACTAGGTGTTACTCGTATTCAGCTTTGTTCTTCAGGTATTCAGTGTCACCAGTTGTAATGACAATGTGTTGAGTACTTACTTGATGGGTAAAAGCTGAAACACCTTTTTCTTGACATTTGTTGAAATGGTGGAAAAAGAAAAAGTCCTTTAAAACTATTGAAACTAATGATAGTCCCCAGTGCTGGGGGAGATAATGCTCCTTCTGCTCATATACAAATCATTTGAGAATTTCTCAGTGCAGGAGGAAAAAATAATCCCTTACAATTCCTCTGTGAAAATAACAGAAAAGGAAAGTAAGCCTATCATACATATATGAATAGGGGTCAAGGCCTGCAAATACAAATATTCATACTTGTCCTTTCTGGCTAACATATACAATAGTATATTGCAAGGCATAATTCTGTACAGTAATGTTGCACTGAATCAAAGGATTAAAATTTTCAGGCTTCCCTTCATCTGTCCCTGTTTTGCCTACTTCTCAAATCTTAGCCCATTAGGTTTTGCATTGTGCTGTTGATTCATCCAGCTTTGACCAACTTCTGCCCCCAGCCCCTCAGTGTACCTTTTATTCGCGTGATTTACTCTTTTCCGTGACTGGAAGCCTATTATCTCCCTCTCCCCTTTACTCAGTTTGTCAATCCCCTCCCCCTCTGGCAACTATAGTTACTCTCTGTGTTTATAGATATAATTCTGCTTTTTGTTTGTTTTGTTTTTTAAATTCCACATATAAATGAAATAATGTATTTGTCTTTCTGTCTGACTTTTTCACTTACCGTGGTACTTTCTAGGTCCAGTCATGCTGTCACAAATGGCAAGATCTCATCCTTTTTGAGTCTGAGAAATACTCCGTAGCGTTTGGCCATTCATCTCTAAGTGGATGCTTTAGGCTACTTCCATGTCTTGGCTATTATAAATAATGCTGCAATGAACATAGAGGTACAGATACCTTTTTAACTAGTCCAAACTTATTTTTTTAATCCCGTCTTCATAACCCCCTCTCCCTGTGATTCTTCCCAAATTCTTCTAAGTGTTTAAAGTCTGTATTTTGTTTGTTTGATTCTGCTCAGGTGATAGTATACATGGAAACTTCTTTTTATGGCTTTAATACATAATACATTGAAGAGAAATATAAAGATGTTACTCTACCCTACATTGCACATTGCCTTTATCTTTCCTTAATAAGGTCCTTTTATTTAATGGGTATATTTGTCTTCCTCTTTGGGCAAATCCTGTGTTACTATAGAAGTAAGTAATAGATTTGCGAGGCCAGAGGACAGTAGGTGGTTGTTGGTGGCTTTTATACTGTCATCTCAGAACACCCTGTATTACTGAATGAAAACCATATAATCTTGCTACACATCGTATCAATTTGTAGGATAACAATAACTATTAGCAAGACAAGAGTGATAAAATAGCATAGTGTGTATTAAAACGTTTTGGGGGCGCCTGGGTGGCGCAGTCGGTTGGGCGTCCGACTTCAGCCAGGTCACGATCTCGCGGTCCGTGAGTTCGAGCCCCGCGTCAGGCTCTGGGCTGATGGCTCAGAGCCTGGAGCCTGTTTCCGATTCTGTGTCTCCCTCTCTCTCTGCCCCTCCCCCATTCATGCTATGTCTCTCTCTGTCCCAAAAATAAATAAAAAACGTTGAAAAAAAAAAAAATTTAAAACGTTTTGGAGACTGAGAAGCACAACAGATCATTGTCATTGCATACTTGATCGCATATTACTACTACATGGTTTTGAGACTGATCTTCTAAATTTCCAGGAAGTTAGATAAATCAAATTAAACATTCAGCATCTATAAAGTTGAACCAAAAAATAAAGGGCATAAATAAAGGAGACACTCAACTCTCTTAAAATTTAAAAATTGCTTATTGTTATCAAAGGTAACAGAAGTGTATTAGCAGCATTTTAAATCCTAAATTTTGCAAATGTTTATTAACTGTAAGTATTTTACTTGGTTAATTTGGTGTTGGTTAGATTAAACATGGTACATTTATACTACAGACTAGTATGTGATTATTCTGATCTTTTTGGAAGATTACATAAATTGCTTGAGAAAGACAATAAATAATGTTATGATTAAAAGTAGGTGAGAAAACAATACTTCTAATATAATTTATGGTGTTATAAATTTTATCTATATATTCAAACATTAAAAATTAACCCGGATGGTAAGAATAAGAGTAATTTTATGTCTTAATTTTGCATCTGTGCTTGTTTGCAGAATGCATACTTAGAGTCACAAAAAAAGTTAGAAATAAGATTTTGATTTATGTAAAAATTTTCGATAGGCACACATATATAAAAGTGCATGGAAGCATTTAGAGGAAACTGTCAATGGAAATTATCCCTGTTGGTAGTTCTGATGATCTAATATAATTATTGACCAGTTGGTACCTGTTTTTATTTTTTAATTAAGACTATTTTTTGCAGCAGTTTTAGGTTCAATGTCTGATATTTTAAAATGAAAAAAAATTAAGTATATTTCAAATAGTTTGAGTTTGGAGGTATAAATAACTATAAGGTGTAAATATAAGTTCACTTGTTAAAAATTGAAAGCTTTAGAATGAAGCTAAGAGTTAGGTTAGAATTTTGCTTCTATTTCCATCTATATTTGAATGTGTAATTAACATAAAAATATGCATTTATCAATAAGCCATGTAAATAGCAACCAAATCACTAGAGAAAGAATGAAAGAGACCTTTGTAAATGAAGTCAATTAAGGTAACAGTTCTAATTATATTGTATATTTTTACATGTGTATTACTGATTTTTCTAATTTAATTTTTATTTTTTAAATTTTTTTAATGCTTATTTATTTTTGAGAGAGACAAAACGTGAGAACGGGAGGGGCAGAGAGAGAGAGAGAGAGAGAGGGAGACACAGAATCTGAAGCAGGCTCCAGGCTCTGAGCCATCAGCAGAGCCCGACGTGGGGCTTGAACCCACGGGCTGTGAGATCATGACCTAAGCCTAAGTCGGATGCTCAACTGACTGAGCCACCCAGGCGCCCTGACATGTGTATTATTCATTTGAAAGTGTAGGCTTTTCAGAAACAATTTGGTCTAATATTTGCATCTTCCAGTATGCCTGTTTCAATGGTTTGCATCAAGAAGATGCTCAGTTACACAGTAATTGGTTGCCTTTTTAGATTTGCTTTTTCTTAATTCTCACCTCCTCTACCAGACTGTCACGTGAATATAATTAAAATAAAAGGTTTTCCAAATTTCTGAGGTCATCACATTTGATCCTTACAAAATCTTTGTGAGTGAGATAGGACAGGTGCTACTAGCCCTGCTTTTTTTAAAAAAAAGAAAATAGGTTATGTGATTGAAGTGTAAATACTGAACTCATTACTCATAAGAAATTAGAAGTTATGACAAGTTTACACTTTTTCCCATCAACATTCAGTGGCTTATGTATATTGTGCAGAGATTTACAGTACATTATTATATTAAAAATCAGATTTAAATGGCATTATTCACTCAATATTTGAAGTATAGGGATAATATTATAAGATAAAGTGACTTACTATGTAACATTGAATCTTATATGACTATTTGAATTGAAAGCTTAATGAGTGTTTGTTTATTTTGAGAGAGAGAGAAAGCTTGTGTGCGAACAGGGGAGGGGCAGAGAGAGGGAGAGAGAATCCCAAGTAAGCTCCACACTGTCAGCACAGAGCCCCCTACTGGGAGTTCCATCCCACTAATGGTGAGTTCATGACCCGAGCCAAATATCAAGAGTCTGCTGCTCAATCGATAGAGCCTCTCCACACCACATGAAATCTTAATGCAAATTGAACTGAGGGATTGAAATGGATGTTGCAAATAATAAAATAAAAATATTTAACTTTTTTACTCATGTTCTTATATACATCTTATAAATGATAACTACAAATCTACTTCTCTAGGTTTGAAAGAGTTCATGTATCATACTGCTACTCAGAGAATCAAAACAATTACATCATCAGAGATTAGAAAATATTAGAAGATTGATTGTTCTCTCAACAGATCAATCACTCCTTAGAAGATGAATATGTTGAAGCACAGAGAAAATAAAAATAAAAATTTTTCTGTTTTCTATCTTGTTTACAAGTTTGTTAAATAAGGTGTTTTTCTCAAATTGAAGATAAAATCAAAGGTAGAAGGCTTTAAAACAAATGGCAAAATAGGACAGAAAAGTTAAATAATAATACTTAAAATTTCCCAATGCATTAAGAATTCAATTACTTACTCGTTTTATTATAAAAGTTATAAATTTTTCTTAAATTTAGATAAGCAAACAAAACTGTCTTAAGGAATTGTGTTGGACAGAGCAATCATAAAATTGTGTTAAAATTTCAGTTTTTTAGGATATTGTTTTGTGTGCAATTATTAAAATATGAGATAAATATTTCCACTGGAGAAGTCTTTAAAAACCTGAGTGGGGGTGGGGAGGCCTGTGCTGCACTGTGCAGCAGCAGACAGGATCTTAGAAATCGAGGTCTTTCCGATTTGCTCACCAGTCGGGTGTGGGTGGACACCCACTCTAAGGCAGGGCTGGCTAGTGTCCCCCCTCTCCCCACGGCAGCTGCCGATACTGGAAAAGGGCCCTCTTCCCTTGTATGTAACCATACGCAAGGCACTGCGCTCACCTCACTGCCTGCCTACCTAAGCACCTATGAGAGTGGCAATATCCTGAAAGTGCTCGACCTAAGGAGACTGATGTTTGCCCAGGAAGTTACAGGTACACTGAGCCCATAAGCATTTCCTAAGATCCTGTAAGGACAGTCACTGCGCCCAAGAAAGTTTTTTTTTTTTTTTTCTTTTCCCCTTAGACATGAGAAGTGATGATTCAGGTCAAGAAAAACATCTTTCTTCCCATTCCCTGCTACTTAAGATTCAGACAGACAAAACAGGCAAGAAGGTAAGAAGGTTGTGTACTTCTGCACACACCTTGCTCTACAAGGCAGGAGCCTTGCCTGTAGCTCACGGGGTGGGTCTGCTGCAAAAAAGCTTCAGACTGCTGGGTTTGCTGGTGAGAAGTAAGCTCAACCTGGAAAGAGTAATAAATTCAATATGGCTTCTCTTGGATGAAGATACTAGCCCTGCTCCAAGAGTTGGATTTTTTTTTTTTAATTGATGGACACGAAGAAATCAGTGAATCAATGTGCCTTTAAAGGGAACATTGAAATACAAAATTCTGTTGTAAGTTACATAGCTATAATAATTACAGTAATTTTACTTTTAACCTTTTTGATTTTACTTTTAAACTTTTTGGTTTTACTTTTTAATTTCTAACTTAGAAATAATTATAAACTTCCATGAAGTTGCAAAAATAGTATACAGAGGTACTATTATCTATAGAGGTACTATTGTATATATAGCCTGTACAAACCTTCCACCAAAGGTAGTGTTAATAAGATTCTGGGGTGACGGTGGGGTGGTCCAGAGCCGACGGCCAAGAAAGAATTCTTTGGTGCAAAAAGGGGATTTTATTAAAGCATGGGGAGAGAATCCTAGAGCAGAAAGAGCTGCGCTGGAGTTGTGAAGAGAGGCTTCTTATATATGATGAAGTTGGGGAATGTAAAGTCAAAGGGAGGCCTCCAGAAGGATTTTGATATGCTAAAGAGGACTCATAAGATACCTGAGGCCTTGCTATTGGCAAGTTAATGTTGTTTTCCCTCTAGTAGGGCATTAACATTAGGACTGTAGGGGGTTCCTGGAGAAATGTTATACTTGGTATTTGCCTCAAGTATTTGTCAATGTGCTGCAGGTTATGAGGAAATTTAACTTTACCTGGCATTTCCTTCTTGTCTTTCTTCCCCATATCACTATGAAGGGGTGACGTTGGGGCTCCAGGAAACTGAGTCTATAGTAGGCTTCTGGAGATGAGGCTATTGATAAGAATGCCACATTCTTGTAATTTGGTGCAGAGCTGGACCCAGATGTGTAGGAAGTCAAGGGTCACCAAGGACTGCAACTCCCTCATATATCAAAGCAGAGAAGGTGCCCACATGGTTTGAGAAATCCTGAGGGCAGGAAGCAGCAACTACTGAAACAGACCCCAGTCTGGATATATCAAGTTGAATTTGTCTGAAGTAAATGGAAGCTTGTGTGGACTGGTCACCACAGGAGGAGTTCCGGAAGATGGCGGCGTAGGAGGACGCTGGGCTCACCTCGCGTCCTGCTGATCACTTAGATTCCACCTACACCTGCCTAAAGAACCCAGAAAACTGCCAGAGGATTAGCAGAACGGAGTCTCCGGAGCCGAGCGCAGACGAGAGGCCCACGGAAGAGGGTAGGAAGGGCGGCGAGGCGGTGCGCGCTCCACGGACTGGCGGGAGGCAGCCGGGGCGGAGGGGCGGCTCCCCGGCCAAGCAGAGCCCCCGAGGCTGGCTGGCAAAAGCGGAGGGGCCGGACGGACTGTGTTCCGACAGCAAGCGCGACTTAGCGTCTGGGAGGTCATAAGTTAACAGCTCTGCTCAGAAAGCGGGAAGGCTGGAGGACAAAGGGAGGGAGAGCTGCTGAGCCCCCGGACGACAGAGCTCAGCTTGGCGGGGAACAAAGGCGCTCGCCAGCGCCATCTCCCCCGCCCATCCCCCAGCCAAAATCCCAAAGAGAACCAGTTCCTGCCAGGGAACTTGCTCGCTCCGTGCAAACACCCAACTCTGTGCTTCTGCGGAGCCAAACCTCCGGCAGCGGATCTGACTCCCTCCCGCTGCCACAGGGCCCCTCCGGAAGTGGATCACCTAAGGAGAAGCGAGCTAAGCCTGCCCCTCCCGCCCCCGTGCACCTTGCCTACCCACCCCAGCTAATACGCCAGATACCCAGCACAACAAGCCTGGCAGTGTGCAAGTAGCCCAGACGGGCCACACCACCCCACAGTGAATCCCGCCCCTAGGAGAGGGGAAGAGAAGGCACACACCAGTCTGACTGTGGCCCCAGCGGTGGGCTGGGGGCAGACATCAGGTCGGACTGCGCCCCGCCCACCAACTCCAGTTATACACCACAGCACGGGGGAAGTGCCCTGCAGGTCCTCACCGCTCCAGGGACTATCCAAAATGACCAAACGGAAGAATTCCCCTCAGAAGAATCTCCAGGAAATAACAACAGCTAATGAACTGATCAAAAAGGATTTAAATAATATAACAGAAAGTGAATTTAGAATAATAGTCATAAAATTAATCGCTGGGCTTGAAAACAGTATACAGGACAGCAGAGAATCTCTTGCTACAGAGATCAAGGGACTAAGGAACAGTCACGAGGAGCTGAAAAACGCTTTAAACGAAATACAAAACAAAATGGAAACCACGATGGCTCAGATTGAAGAGGCAGAGGAGAGAATAGGTGAACTAGAAGATAAAGTTATGGAGAAAGAGGAAGCTGAGAGAAAGAGAGATAAAAAAATCCAGGAGTATGAGGGGAAAATTAGAGAACTAAGTGATACACTAAAAAGAAATAATATACGCATAATTGGTATCCCAGAGGAGGAAGAGAGAGGGAAAGGTGCTGAAGGGGTACTTGAAGAAATTATAGCTGAGAACTTCCCTGAACTGGGGAAGGAAAAAGGCATTGAAATCCAAGAGGCACAGAGAACTCCCTTCAGACGTAACTTGAATCGATCTTCTTCTGCATGACATATGGTAGTGAAACTGGCAAAATACAAGGATAAAGAGAAAATTCTGAAAGCAGCAAGGGATAAACGTGCCCTCACATATAAAGGGAGACCTATAAGACTCGTGACTGATCTCTCCTTTGAAACTTGGCAGGCCAGAAAGGCTTGGCACGATATCTTCAGTGTGCTAAACAGAAAAAATATGCAGCCGAGAATCCTTTATCCAGCAAGTCTGTCATTTAGAATAGAAGGAGAGATAAAGGTCTTCCCAAACAAACAAAAACTGAAGGAATTTGTCACCACGAAACCAGCCCTACAAGAGATCCTAAGGGGGATCCTGTGAGACAAAGTACCAGAGACATCACTACAAGCATAAAACATACAGACATCACAATGACTCTAAACCCGTATCTTTCTATAATAACACTGAATGTAAATGGATTAAATGCGCCAACCAAAAGACATAGGGTATCAGAATGGATAAAAAAACAAGACCCATCTATTTGCTGTCTACAAGAGACTCATTTTAGATCTGAGGACACCTTTAGGTTGAGAGTGAGGGGATGGAGAACTATTTATCATGCTACTGGAAGCCAAAAGAAAGCTGGAGTAGCCATACTTATATCGGACAAACTAGACTTTAAATTAAAGGCTGTAACAAGAGATGAAGAAGGGCATTATATAATAATCACAGGGTCTATCCATCAGGAAGAGCTAACAATTATAAATGTCTATGCGCCAAATACCGGAGCCCCCAGATATATAAAACAGTTACTCATAAACATAAGCAACCTTATTGATAAGAATGTGGTCATTGCAGGGGACTTTAACACCTCACTTACAGAAATGGATAGATCATCTAGACACACGGTCAATAAAGAAACAAGGGCCCTGAATGATACATTGGATCAGATGGACTTGACAGATATATTTAGAACTCTGCATCCCAAAGCAACAGAATATACTTTCTTCTCGAGTGCACATGGAACATTCTCCAAGATAGATCATATACTGGGTCACAAAACAGCCCTTCATAAGTTTACAAGAATTGAAATTATACCATGCATACTTTCAGACCACAATGCTATGAAGCTTGAAATCAACCACAGGAAAAAGTCTGGAAAACCTCCAAAAGCATGGAGGTTAAAGAACACCCTACTAACGAATGAGTGGGTCAACCAGGCAATTAGAGAGGAAATTAAAAAATATCTGGAAACAAATGCAAATGAAAATACAACAATCCAAACGCTTTGGGACGCAGCGAAGGCAGTCCTGAGAGGAAAATACATTGCAATCCAGGCCTATCTCAAGAAACAAGAAAAATCCCAAATACAAAATCTAACAGCACACCTAAAGGAAATAGAAGCAGAACAGCAAAGGCAGCCTAAACCCAGCAGAAGAAGAGAAACCATAAAGATCAGAGCAGAAATAAACAATATAGAATCTAAAAAAACGGTAGAGCAGATCAACGAAACCAAGAGTTGGTTTTTTGAAAAAATAAACAAAATTGACAAACCTCTAGCCAGGCTTCTCAAAAAGAAAAGGGAGATGACCCAAATAGATAAAATCATGAATGAAAATGGAATTATTACAACCAATCCCTCAGAGATACAAACAATTATCAGGGAATACTATGAAAAATTATATGCCAACAAATTGGACAACCTTGAAGAAATGGACAAATTCCTAAACACCCACACTCTTCCAAAACTCAATCAGGAGGAAATAGAAAGCTTGAACAGACCCATAACCAGCGAAGAAATTGAATCGGTTATCAAAAATCTCCCAACAAATAAGAGTCCAGGACCAGATGGCTTCCCAGGGGAGTTCTACCAGACGTTTAAAGCAGAGATAATACCTATCCTTCTCAAGCTATTCCAAGAAATAGAAAGGGAAGGAAAACTTCCAGACTCATTCTATGAAGCCAGTATTACTTTGATTCCTAAACCAGACAGAGACCCAGTAAAAAAAGAGAACTACAGGCCAATATCTCTGATGAATATGGATGCAAAAATTCTCAATAAGATACTAGCAAATCGAATTCAACAGCATATAAAAAGAATTATTCACCATGATCAAGTGGGATTCATTCCTGGGATGCAGGGCTGGTTCAACATTCGCAAATCGATCAACGTGATACATCACATTAACAAAAAAAAAAGAGAAGAACCATATGATCCTGTCAATCGATGCAGAAAAGGCCTTTGACAAAATCCAGCACCCTTTCTTAATAAAAACACTTGAGAAAGTCGGGATAGAAGGAACATACTTAAAGATCATAAAAGCCATTTATGAAAAGCCCCAGCTAACATCATCCTCAATGGGGAAAAACTGAGAGCTTTTTCCCTGAGATCAGGAACACGACAGGGATGCCCACTCTCACCGCTGTTGTTTAATATAGTGCTGGAAGTTCTAGCATCAGCAATCAGACAACAAAAGGAAATCAAAGGCATCCAAATTGGCAAAGATGAAGTCAAGCTTTCGCTTTTTGCAGATGACATGATATTATACATGGAAAATCTGATAGACTCCACCAAAAGTCTGCTAGAACTGATACATGAATTCAGCAAAGTTGCAGGATACAAAATCAATGTACAGAAATCAGTTGCATTCTTATACACTAACAATGAAGCAACAGAAAGACAAATAAAGAAACTGATCCCATTCACAATTGCACCAAGAAGCATAAAATACCTAGGAATAAATCTAACCAAAGATGTAAAAGATCTGTATGCTGAAAACTATAGAAAGCTTATGCAGGTAATTGAAGAAGATATAAAGAAATGGAAGGACATTCCCTGCTCATGGATTGGAAGAATAAATATTGTCAAAATGTCAATACTACCCAAAGCTATCTACACATTCAATGCAATCCCAATCAAAATTGCACCAGCATTCTTCTCAAAACTAGAACAAGCAATCCTAAAATTCATATGGAACCACAAAAGGCCCCGAATAGCCAAAGTAATTTTGAAGAAGAAGACCAAAGCAGGAGGCATCACAATCCCAGACTTTAGCCTCTACTACAAAGCTGTCATCATCAAGACAGCATGGTATTGGCATAAAAACAGACACATAGACCAATGGAATCAAATAGAAACCCCAGAACTAGACCCACAAACGTATGGCCAACTCATTTTTGACAAAGCAGGAAAGAACATCCAATGGAAAAAAGACAGTCTCTTTAACAAATGGTGCTGGCAGAGCTGGACAGCAACATGCAGAAGGTTGAAACTAGACCACTTTCTCACACCATTCACAAAAATAAACTCAAAATGGATAAAGGACCTGAATGTGAGACAGGAAACCATCAAATCCTTAGAGGAGAAAGCAGGAAAAGACCTCTCTGACCTCAGCCGTAGCAATCTCTTACTCGGCACATCCCCAAAGGCAAGGGAATTAAAAGCAAAAGTGAATTACTGGGACCTTATGAAGATAAAAAGCTTCTGCACAGCAAAGGAAACAACCAACAAAACTAAAAGGCAACCAACGGAATGGGAAAAGATATTTGCAAATGACACATCGGACAAAGGGCTAGTATCCAAAATCTATAAAGAGCTCATCAAACTCCACACCCGAAAAACAAATAACCCAGTGAAGAAATGGGCAGAAAACATGAATAGACACTTCTCTAAAGAAGACATCCGGATGGCCAACAGGCACATGAAAAGATGTTCAACGTCGCTCCTCATCAGGGAAATACAAATCAATACCACACTCAGATACCATCTCACGCCAGTCAGAGTGGCCAAAATGAAGAAATCAGGAGACTATAGATGCTGGAGAGGATGTGGAGAGACGGGAACCCTCTTGCACTGTTGGTGGGAATGCAAATTGGTGCAGCCGCTCTGGAAAGCAGTGTGGAGGTTCCTCAGAAAATTAAAAATAGACCTACCCTATGACCCAGCAATAGCACTGCTAAGAATTTATCCAAGGGATACAGGAGTACTGATGCATAGGGGCACTTGTACCCCAATGTTTATAGCAGCACTGTCAACAATAGCCAAATTATGGAAAGAGCCTAAATGTCCATCAACTGATGAATGTATAAAGAAATTGTGGTTTATATACACAATGGAATACTACGTGGCAATGAGAAAAAATGAAATATGGCGTTTTGTAGCAGCGTGGATGGAACTGGAGAGTGTGACGCTAAGTGAAATAAGCCATACAGAGAAAGACAGATACCATATGGTTTCACTCTTATGTGGATCCTGAGAATCGTAACCGAAACCCATGGGGGAGGGGAAGGGAAAAAAAAAAAAAAAAGAGGTTAGAGTGGGAGAGAGCCAAAGCATAAGAGACTGTTAAAAACTGAGAACAAACTGAGGGTTGATGGGGGGTGGGAGGGAGGGCAGGGTGGGTGATGGGTATTGAGGAGGGCACCTTTTGGGATGAGCACTGGGTATTGTATGGAAACCAATTTGACAGTAAATTTCTTATATTAAAAAATAAAAAAATAAAAATAAATAAATAAATAACTAGAAGAAAAAAAATTTCAAAGAAAGATTCTAAGAAGTAAAATAATTGTTAAAATAACTTTATTTGGTGTGAAAGGACTGATACGTATTGTTTAAATAATCTACAATTACCATTAATAGGATGACTACTCTATTAAGTAAAGCACTATTTTACCATAAACATTATGGTTACTGACTAAATTTGAAGCAATCCAGGAACCAATGAAGGAGGAGAAAAGAAATACGCAGAATTTTTCACATCCCAATATATTTTGTCACCGTTCCCCAGATCTGTTGGCCAGAAAATGAATATCAAATCTTAGGTTTTTGTTTAATATTTTGTTAGTCTAAGCCTTAATAGTTTCTAATATCTGTAGTATTCTAAAAATTTCTGGACATAAAAAATTTAAAGTGGATAGTTGAATGGAAATGAGTATGAGATTTTAGATTGTTCTAAAATAAGGGCTCTGTACATTGATTTTGTATCCTGCAACTTTGCTGAATTTATGTATCAGTTCTAGCAGCTTTTTGGTGGAGTCTTTCGGGTTTTCCATGTAGAGTATCATGTTGTCTGCAAAAAGTGAAAGTTTGACGACTTCTTTGCCACTTTGGATGCCTTTTATTTCATTTTGTTGTCTGATTGCTGAGGGTAGGACTTCCAACATTATGTTAAACAACCGTGGTGAGAGTGGACATCCCTGTCGTATTCCTGATCTTCGGGGGAAAAACTTAGTTTTTCCCCATTGAGGATGATATTAGCTGTGGGCTTTTCATATAAGGCTTTTATGATGGTATGTTCCTTCTATTCTGATTTTCTTGAGGGTTTTTATTAAGACAGAATGCTATACTTAGTCAAATGCTTTCTCTGCATCTATGGACAGGATCATATGGTTCTTACCCTTTCTTCTATTAATGTGATGGATCACATTGATTCATTTGTGAATATTGAACCAGCCCTGCAGACCAGGAATGAATCTCACTTGATCATGGTGAATAATTCTTTAAATATACTGTTGAATTAGATTTGCTAGTATTTTGTTAAGAATTTTTGCATCCATGTTCATCAGGGATATTGGCCTGTAATTTTCCTTTTTTTGTGGGGTCTCTGTCTGGTTTGGGAATCAAGGTTAATGCTGGCTTCATAGAATGAGTCCAGAAACTTTCCTTCTGTGTCTATTTTTTTGGAACAGCTTGAGGGATGGGTATTAACTCTGCTTTAAATATGTGGTAGAATTCCCCTGGGAAGCCATTTAGTCCAGGACTCTTATTTGTTGGGAGATTTTTGATAACTGATTCAATTTCTTTACTGGTTATGGGTTTGTTCAAAATTTTTATTTCTTCCCATTTGAGTTTTAGCAGTGTGTGGGTGATGAGGAATTTGTCCATTTCTTCCAGGTTGTCCAGTCTGTTGGCATATCATTTTTCATAGTATTCTCTAATTGTTTGTATTTCTGTGGTATTTTTTGTGCTCTTTCATTTATGATTTTATCGATTTGGGCTCTCTTGTTGAGAAGTGTGGCTGGGGGGGTGTTCATCAATTTTATTTTTTGAAAAAAATCAGCTCTTAGATTTATCTGTTCTACTGTTTTTTTGTATTGTATATTTAGTTATAAACTAAGAGTTGATGGGGGGTAGGGGAGAGGGGAGAATGGATGATGGCATTAAGGAAGGCACTTGTTGTGATGAACACTGGGTGTTGTATATAAGTAATGAATCATGGGAATATTCTCCAAGCCAAGTGCACACTGTATATACTGTATCTTAGCTAACTTTACATTAAATTTTATTAAAAAATAAGATAAATATGAAAGAAATTTACTGTAAGAGGATATATATATATATATATATATATATATATATATATACACACACACACACACACACCTGTGAAAATGAAAGAAAAGAAAGTACTGGTTATGGTAAAATAATAGTAATAATAATAATAAAAAAAGGTTTTCTCAGAAAAATTGGGGGGGGGCGCTTAGTTAACCAAAGTTGTATCTTTCTGAATAAAAAAAAAAACAAAAAAAACAAAACTTGTACTTTTTCCTAATGATGGTATTTGTTTTGTTTTTGGAGAGGGTAACAGTAATGATAATATCATAGTGTCTATCGTTTACTTATATACCTGAGAAAAACCCTAGAGTCAAGTATATTTCAAAACCCATGTGTTTTTTTTTTTTTTGTGACTTCTGTAAGTAAAGACATATTTCTTTTTACCTGCAAGTTAATGTTGATATATTTAGTCTTTCTGATTATTTAAAACAAATTTTACTCTAATCTTGTCAGAAGGTTCCATTATCTAGAATCTGAAAGATTCAAGTTTCTTCATAAAAGTTTATCTGCAGCTTTTATATTGTGGATAAATAAAAAAAATCATTGGCTTACCTTTTCGTTCGTTTAATTTCTTTTAAAAGTTCCACTATTATCTTCTGGACTGAAAGGAAACTGTCAAAAATTATGACAATGATTTTATTTTCTCTCTTTTATATTTGACTTGATATTTTTTACCTGGAAGCCAGAAAAAATTCACTTTTTCTTTAAAATGTACTGATTTTTACCATCATGTGTCTCATTGCTGGCTTTCCAGCTCATTTTTTCTCCAATAATAGGATATTCTTTCCATATATGTTTTCCAGGAATCTTTTATTTCAGGAATGATTTCTCGAATCATAGTTTATAGTACTTGTTACCTTCAACTGCATTAATTTCCTCCTTGAATATTCTTACTACAGACATATACATTATTTTCTTATTTTGTGTATGTACTAATTTCTTTGAAAATATGTTCGCTTTGTGCATTTCTTTTTGAAATAGGTAAGCATAGTGGGGGGAGCCATGAAAGAGGATGGGGAAAATGAGGACAAAACTGAGGGGAAAATATGGGCTGGAAGACATATATAATAGAAAGGAGCTACCAAACAAAGAAGTTGAAGAGAGAGAGAGAGAGAATTATTCAACTTGTTTTGGTAGTGATAGCAGGAGATAGGCATTAGAACTCAAGGTTCTTGTCGTAAAGGTCTTGTCTTAAATGGAAGGCGAAGCCAGCACATCTGAGACTAAGGAGCTGACGATAGTAAGAATGTGTACATAAAAATGTAGGAAGGGTCAATATTTGGGAATACTTCAGAGTGGATGTCCAGGAGATAAGGGCATCTAAGGGCATGAAAATGAAGAGGGCTAGATGGATAACTTGAGGATGGCAAAGCTTTTGAGTAACTAATGAGTAAATAGGGAGAACAATTAGATGAAGGAAAAGTACAGTGGTTTTCAAGAGGAAATAAGGACTTTGCTACAGTTTGAGACAGTTAATTTGACGTACAACTGGCCTGCATGACCAAGGAATTAGCCTAGGTATCACTCAAAATCTTAGTTGTAGTACAGAGAAAATATAGTATAGGCCTGATACATGTATCGGATGAAATAAATGGTCATGATAGGATACAAGAAGTAACTTCACCTTAAATTTATTTTAAAATGCCTTTTTTTTTTGCATAGGTGTCATTTATAATTTATTTTAAAAGGATGCTCATATTATGTATTTAATCTGGGTTTATTTTATCAGCAGATTATTCTATTGGAAAATGACTTAAATAGACATATATTAATACTATATTTTATTTCCTGAAAAAGAAAGGAAATTAATTGTCTAAGTCATTATTCATATGTCTTTTTATAGCTTCGTAGGCTAATTATCAAATGAATCTCTCAAAATGACTTCATCACGTCTTCAATTTGAACTATAAAAGTATTCCTTTACAGGTTAGACATAAATACAGGTTATATTATGTAGTTTTAATTGCACTATATTTATCTGTAGACCTATAAATATACTTCATGGAATTAGCACAATGGTACTTCCTTAATAAGTGTGGAAATGCTTTATGGTGGCAATTTCTCATTTAATCTATAATTAACCAATAAATATGACAGACCATTTTATTTGAGTGCCAATAATTAGTGACTTTATATTTATATGATTTAGTAAATGAGACAGATTCTCTTACTGCTAGGGATAATTTCATTCTACAAATTGGGCATATTCAGAAGCTTATAGCTCTTTCAGAGTCACTAAATCCTACAGTTTATCACCTTAAGCAATAATCTGGATGCCAGAATGAAAGAATCTATTGGGAAAGGTGAGCTCATTTTCAAGAGAAATCTATGACATTTGGTTAATAAACCCAGGAAAAGGATGAACTTACTTGGGTTCCCTTTTCACCTCTGTCTCTCAGCTTCATTCTATAGGGAAACAAAAAGCTGCACTCACCTTAAAATTGATGATTCTTTATATACAGCTTTTTTTTCTTCCATTTCATCTTACTTTCTAGGAAGAGAGTCTGAGAAATAGGAGTGGTATTGACCTTGAAAATAAATGTGTCCTCTATGTAGCACAGATTATTTTCTATATTCCAAATCTTTGACAACCTAAACATATTAAACCAGGAGATAATAGTGCCCAATCGTTCAGCTAAAAATAGTGAAAGGAAGGATTCAAGGCTACCAGATGTTATGTCTATGTTACATATGGTTGTTCCTTGTGAAGTAGTTCACCATATATGCCTATAAAATAGCTCAATTTTATAATAATTCTACTTGGATTCATATTTTGCAACCTCTTTTTAAAAATTTGTTAATGTTTATTTTTGAGACAGCGAGTCAGAGAGAGACACACATAGAGCATGAACAGGGAAGGGGCAGAAAGAGACACAGAATTCAGAGCAGACTCCAGATTCTGAGGTGTCAGCACAGAACCCGATGCAGGGCTCCAACCCATGAGCTGTGAGATCATGACCTGACCTGAAGTCGAACACTCAACCGAGTGATCCACCCAGGTGCCTTGCAACATCCCTTTGACCTTACCATCTTTATGCCTTGATTTCTTCACTTGGAGTGAGAATATCAAGACTATATCCACTATATTGACTTGTGTCAAGTTTTAAATCTCATGCTTCATGCATAGTTACCACCAAAAAATGTTAACATTAAGTATTATAATAAATGCCAGTCAATAAATGGTATCTTAAAAATCTCTACTCAGTGTCATTTCTACATAAACTTGAATAGTCTACATCTTATAGTGGATGAAATGGCTAAACAACAACAACAACAACAACAACAAAACAAAACAAAAACGAAAACAGAAAAAAACCTCACAGCAGCTGATTAAGTCGGAAGGGATGTGTAATTGTGTGTAACCCAGTAGAAGTATTGTCAGAGTTGAGGAATTTAATGTAGAAATTGGAGTTTCCTGAAATGTAGGAGAAGTTGGAAAGTCCAACTCTGGAAATGGGGTGAGGGATAGTCAGAGAATTGGAGTAATAGTCAATGTACCTGTCTGAAGCATCAGCAGTGATGGACAAGTTTGAACTTGTAGGCAAGTCTGAGAAATCTTGCATATCTGGAAACAGAAATAGAACCATAAAAGGGGAGCTTGTGAAGATCTAGAACTTTTAAGAAAGCTTTACGAAAATGCTTTTTAAAATTCGGCTTCTCTGTGAAACACCACTGCTTCTAAGGGAACTGTCACTTTCCTAGCTCTAGGTAGCAGGCTTTGTGCTATTGTTGATCAGTTCTAACATAAGCAAGAGGAAACATGTTACAGTTGCCCGTATTTATTATGCTTGTGTGCCACAACTATCAAAAGTAATGATCTCGGTTTCCTTTCTGTCTTCTAAATCTTGCTGCATTCCTTTGTTGAGCAAGTCCCATCTGGGAGAATATAGGGAGGGTATTATGAGAAACAATTTTACCAGCTTTGGGTGGGAGTTGTAGTGACAGACAGACAACTTGCCACCTATCATATTTTATCAAGAGGACCATGGTGGTCTGGGGGAGGGGGGAGTGTGCGGTGGGGAAGTTACTTTCTTCTAAAGTAAGGTAAAGTATAGGGGTACCTGAGTGGCTTGGTCAGTTGAGCACTCGACTCTTGATTTCGGCCCAGGTCATGATCTCACGGTTAGTGACATGGAACCCCATATCAGGCTCTGTGCTGACAGCATGGAGTCTGCTTGGGATTCTCTCTCTCTCTGTCTCTCTGCTCCTCTCCTGCTTGTGCATGTGCATGCGCTTTCTCTCTCTCTCTCTCTCTCTCTCTCTCTCTCTCTTTCTCAAGTAAATAAATACTGTTAAAAATGAGTCATATAAAATATTCATCCTTTGCCAAAAGTCTACATAAAATACCCTAAGAAGTGTTTGTTTTCTTTTGTTTAGATTTTTTTTGTTTTTGTTTTTTTGTTTGTTTGTTGGTAAACCAATAGGTAGAATGATTTTTTAAAGCCATTTGGTCTGCATAGGATATGGTAGAGACAAAGCTGTTTTATGAGTAAAATTGATAAATTCTCTTGTATTTGACTTTTAATAATTTCATAAACAGAAACTGAATTATACGGGTCTTGTCTTGAAATTTTAAGTAGAAATGAGATTTTTGGGGGCACCTGGGTGGCTCAGTTGGTTAAGCATCCGACTTGGGCTCAGTCATGATCTCATGGTTTGTGGGTTCGAGCCTCACATCAGGCTCTGTGCTGACAGCTCAGAGCCTGAAGCCTGCTTCAGATTCTGTGTCTCTTTCTCTGCCCCTCCCGTGCTCATGCTCTGTCTCTGTCTCTCAAAAATAAACATTTAACAAAACAAAACAAAAAACACAAGATTTTGTATGAATTATTACATTCTACTAGTATGGGATAGAAATGGCCTAGAGACAATACAAGATTAAGTAGTAATTTACCAATATAATCACCACTAAATGAAAAAAGACAGTATTCTGTTAAAAGATATATTCAAAGGGTAAAATTTGCAACTATTTATAGGCCCATGTGTTGTTTTAGTTCTCATATACATATATTAGTATAAAATGTGCATATAAATTTTCTTACAGAATATTTCTTCACTTTCAAAACTTGTTTTTTTTTTCCTTACCCATTGAGCCAACTCATACTATGCCTGCCTGAACTGCTATCGTTTGTTTCCAGATTTATTGAAATATCCTCCTAATCTTGTGTTTACCTTTGCCTTCCTACTACATGTGTATTTTCAGCACATCAGCCAAAGGAATCGTAGTAACTTAAGTCAGATCATGTTACTCTCCTGTCAAACTCCTGTCATGTGCTGTTTCACTCATAGTAAAAGACGAACTCTGTACAATGACCTATTTTGTCCTCTTCCATCCAATCATTTCTTAGATGTAGTTTTCTAATAATCTCCCAAGGAGCACAAAAGTGGCCATTTTGCAATTCTTCTTAAATACTGTGGTCATTCCTGCTCATGCTTCAGGGCTTCTTGAATGAAACAGTTTCTTGTACTAAGAAATTCGTCCCAGACATTCAGAACCTGCTCACCCATCTGTTCAGCTCTTTACTCAGATATCACCTCTTCCTCATGTAACCTAATCTGGACACCCCTAACAAAAAAATGACTACAATGCCCCTCCTCCAAGAGGAAAAAGAAAGAATATGAAACACCCCAGTTGCTCGGGTCTCCTTGTGTTTCACCATCTAACATGCTGTATCATTATTTTGTGTGTGTGCTTATTTCAGAGTGTTACTGGACAAACACCGCAGGTGCTCACTGAGTAATTGTTGAATTAGAAAGTGATTATCAATAAAAATGTAAAATATTTGGAAATTTTATAATATTTTCTATCTTAATAAGGATATCAAATATTTAAACAATAAAGTTTTTAAGTATGAATTTGACTGAACTGTCATCAGATCATGAACATGAAAAAAGCCAATAAAATTAGGCAATGTTTTCATATCATCATATTAATATTGAAAATCAGTGCTTTTTAGAAAAAATAACTGCCTACACAAACGTTCTCAACACAAATACAAAGTCAATCAGGTTGTGATAATCATATATTACTTCTGAACACTTAGAGAGACATTTCTCTTGCATGAACATTTACATAAAGATACTGTGTTTTTCTTAATAGAATGTTCAGATATGTTTCTGCTAACTACCTTATACCAAGCCAATTGTGGATAAGCCTTCAAGTTAAAAGTAAAAGGAAAGAATCGAGCAGGAATGGCTTTCTGATAGAAACAAGTGTTATCTGTACTAAACTCAGTGGAAATTTTCTATTTGAAGCATTGAGTTTTGATGTATAAATTATATGAAAATTGTAATAACCTTGGCTGCTAAGTTAAATAATAGTAGGTAAAAGCTTTTGGATGACCTTAATACTAAACTATGAAATTTCAGGAAGATAAAATATACTTGAATGTGTTTATTCTGTTGTAAATGATGTAACTACACAGAACAAAATTTTATTGCATATTTCATATGACTATTTTATAAATAAAAATCTTAAAGGCCAAGGAAAGTATATTTTAACTCTAAGTCACAAACTATAGCATATAACCTAATTTAAAATGTTTATTAGAGGAAACTTGTCTACCTCTTTTGAAAAAAAAATTAAATTGTAATGTATGAGGTTTTTTTTTTTATGTGATTAAGAACCTGGGCTCTTTCAAAGATGATTGGATATTTACTAAAAAATTCATATTAAATATTTATATTTGGTATAATGGATGAAGATTTCTTTCCTGTTTTTTCAGATATTCAAAAGTATTAATAAAAAGTAACAAAATGTTTTGGAAAGTTGCAGTTACATTTTTCAACAAAAAATGCAAAAAGTATAAGCATTGTTAATTTTATACTTTGACATAAAGAAAAAATTGCAGGTGCACTAAAATTGTAAAGTTTCTTTTAATCAATGCATTCTACATTCATGCAGAAGTTGTTACAGATAAGAGATTGCATGTTTGTGTATAAATGAAAAAAAAAACTACATCAAAATCAAGTTCCCATTTATGCTTGTCCCTACGTACATGCAGGTTCCCCTAATATCAACATCCAATACCAGACTGATACAAACGTTTATAGTAGGGGAGGATGTGCATCGTGTGTGTGTGTGTGTGTGGGGGGGGGGGGTAATATATGGGAACTCTATATTCTGTATTTATTTATTTATTTTTTTGGTTTTCAAGTTTTTATTTAAATTCTTCTTAATTAACATAGTATAATATCAATTTCAGGAGTAGAATTTAGTGATTCAGCACTTACATACAGTTACATACACATACCTCCAGTACTCATCACAAGTGCCCTTCTTAATGTCCCATCACCTATGTAACCCATTGCCTGCCCACTTCTCCTCCAGAAGCCCTCAGTTTGTTCTCTATAGATAAGAGTCTGTTTTATGGTTTGCCTCTTTCTTTTTTCCCCTGATATTCATCTGTTTTGTTTCTTAAATTCAACAGATAAGTGAAATCAGATGGTATTTGTCCTTTTCTGATGGAAATTTCATTAAGCATTATACACTCTAGCTCCATCCACATCATTGCAAATGGCAAAATTTCATTCTTATTGATAGCTTATTGATATACAATATTGCATTGTATAGATGTACCACGTCTTCTTTAGCCATTCATCACTTGATGGGCATCTGGGATTTTACAATAATTTGGCTATTGTTGATAATGCTGCTATAAACACTGGGGTGTGTGTGCCCCTTCGAATCAGTATTTTTGTATCCTTTGTGTAAATACCTAGTAGTGTAATTGCTAGGTCCTAGGGTAGTTCTATTTTTAACTTTTTGGAGAACCTCCTTACTGTTTTGCAGAGTGGCTGCACCAGTGTGCATTCCCACTAACAGTGTAGGAGGGTTTTCCTTTGTCCATATCCTCGCCAACATCTGTTGTTCCTTGTGTTGTTAATTTTAGCCATTTGGACAAGTGTAAAGTGATAACTCATTGTAGTTTTGATTTGTATTTCCCTGATCTTTGACAGCGGCTCTAGTAACTGTTTTCTAGACAGATTTCCGAAGACAAGGGAAACAAAAGCAGAAATGAACTATTGGGACTTGATCAAGATAAAAGCTTCTACACAGCAGAGGAAATGATCAGTGAAACTAAAAGGTTGCCTTTGGAATGGGAGGATATACTTGCAAATGACATATCTAACAGGGCGTTAGTATCCAAAATCTACCAAGAACTTATCAAACCCAACACCCCCCAAAATCAAAGAATCCAGTAAAGAAATGGGCAGAAGAGATGAATGGACACTTTTCCAAAGAAGACCTAGAGATAGCTAACAGACACATAAAAAGATGCTCTATGATCTGTTCAATTTTGCTGTGAAACTAAAGCTTCTCTAAAAAATAAAGACTAATTAAATGGGGGAAAATCAATGGTTAATAATAAAACCATAATGACAGAATAATGAAGGATAGAAGCACATGACAAAACCTGAAATCTTGTGTTTATACAGGAAGATTCTTTTTTTTCCTCACATTACATACTTATTCCAACTTAACTGATCTCTGTTAATGTTGATAGAATAACCAAAATACTACTAGTATTGCCTTTATACACGGCCTTCATTCTGTAAATTTATTCTGCAAGCCCTTGAACTTGACTTATTCGAAGTTGTATCTAGATGAATGATTTCATTTCCTTCTAATGCTTGGATGACTTGGAGAGTCATTTGGCACTTGACAAGCTATGTTATGACATGTTATCAGCCACATATTAGACAGAAAACTAATTATTTCAAGGAATAACTACATGGAAAAATAAAGTATGTCAAGAGTTGTGTTTTGGGGAGTGGTGGCAGAGGAGCAACAAAGATGTGTCAACTAGAGAAAGGTTAAGTTTAAAAAATAAGTTTAAAAGCCCTCTCGTCAATTGCTGTCTTTATACAACATAGTTAGAAAGTAAGTAAATGCAATCCAAGAAATGTACCCAGAGTTTGAACTTGTGCGAATATAATGACATTTGTTGTCAACATCTATATCTTGGCATTAATGAGTTTACAAAACGTAGCAAGGATAATCATCTATTCAGTGGACTTGAATTGAAACAATTTGGAATTGTTATATATACTTTTGTTTCAATTTATTCTTTATTCTCTTCTATTATAAATGTGTGTCTGTAAAATGAAATCAAAATTTGGCATTGCCTGATTTTATACTTAAAAGAAGACAGCGCATTATATTTTTATGCTAGTGCTATGAAAATTGTCCTTTCAGGGGTGCCTGAGTGGTTCAGTGGATTAGGCCTCTGACTCCTTGTTTCAGTTTGGGTCATAATCTCATAGTTGGTGAGACTGAGCCCTGAGTCATGGGTTCCAACTGGCAGCACAGAGCCTGCTTGGGATTCTATCTGTCCCTTTCTCTGCCCCTTCCCTGTTCTTGCATGTGTTTGTGTGTTCGTGTTCTCTCTCCCTCCCTCTCTCTCTCTCTCTCTCTCTCTCTCTCTCTCAAAATAAACATTCAAACCTTAAAGAATATGTTCCTTTCACTTTATTTTTTTAATGTTTATTTTTGAGGGAGAGAGGAAAAGAGAGAGAGAGAGAGAATGAGAATATCTAAAAGCTCCAGGCTCTGAGCTGTCAGCATAGAGCCTGATGCTGTGCTCAAATCCAGTAACTGTGAGATCATGACCTGAGCTGAAGTCAGACCCTTGACCAACTGAGCCACCCAAGCTTTCCTGTCCTTTCACTTTAAAATTGAATCACAGGGGTGCCTGGTTGGCTCAGTCTGTTGAGCGACCAACTTCAGCTCAGGTCATGATCTCAAGGTTTGTGGGTTTGAGCCCCACATTGGGCTCTGTACTGACAGCTCAGAGCCTGGAGCCTGTTTCAGATTATGTCTCCCCCTCTCTCTGCCCCTCCCCCACTTGCACTCTGTCTCCCTCGGTCTCAAAAATAAGCATTACAAGAACTTTTAAAAATTGAATCACAATACAACTTAGTGATTAGTTAATTCACTGTTATTGTTTCTTGATGAATGTAGTTGTTCACCATAATGTTTTACAAAAAATTTTGGAAGTATCCAATATATTGTATTTATTTCTGCTTTGCCGTCAGAATCGTGATTTTACTATGTGGTTGCACGTGCAAATTTCCAAAAATCTTACAAAATAAGGAAGTGGAAATTGATAGTAAATGAACCCTGTATTTTTTTGCATTATGTAATACAAAGAAAGTAGAAAAACATTTTAACGTGGCTATCAAAGATTTATTCAAGATTATAAATTTCAGAGTTTTTCTCCTTGGGACCACTAAACGCTCATATCAATTTGCTTCGCCTTCCTCTGCTTAATTGTGAGCTTCTTCAAGGACATACTCATTCATGATTGTGTTCTCTTGTTATAGCCCAGTTTCTGATAAAGTAACTACTGGATTAAATACTTACTAGATAAAGTTGAATGACTTAGTTTCTTTGGAATATGGTTTTTATTTCAGTGATAAATGTCTATAATTGAAGGTGGATCAGAAAGGTTTAGAATTTCTAAACATACATTTTTTAAAATTAAAAAAAAAAATTAATGTTTAGTTTTGAGAGGGAGAGAGACAGCATGAGTGGGGAAGTGGCAGAGGGAGAGGGAGACACAGAATCCAAAGCAGCTCTAGGCTCTGAGCTGTCAGCATGGAGTACGACGTGGGGTTTGAATCCATGAACTGTGAGGTCATGACCTGAGTCAAAGTCTGGCGCTTAATGGACTGAGCCACCCAGGTGCCTCACATTTTTAAAAATTCGAAACCGAATAGAGAAAGGATTGGAGGTGGGAAATCATCAAAATTAAAAATTTATATTAGTTTACTCTATATAAAGTATAACAATACATTTTAGAATGCTTTAAAACCACAGACAGAAAAGATAGGGGTGGCTCTTATATATATCCATGCTTATATTTATATTGATTTTACCAAATGATCTGGCACGCAGGCTAAGTGAGGAAATGGAAGAGGTCAGCCCTGGCACTGTGGAAGCTAACTACTCTGTCCTGGGAAATCCCAAGGGGGATTGAAAGCAAAGCTCTAATCCTGGTTTGCCAACACTGTAGGGAACAAACTCGGATAAACTCTTCACAAGAAAAGCCAAAAACAGAAGAGAGGAGGGTTTGGAAAAGAGAAAGGGAGACACATATTTTGGGTGCCGAGAGCTGGGGGAGGTGGAAGGCTCCAGCCTTAACAACTGTCCTCTCCATCCACAAGATGGACCCCTAGAGTTTTATAGTGGGAAGGGGGGAGGAGAAAGGGGGGCTGTGGTGTAGTACATGCAAAACAATAGGTAGAGAATGGATGATAATGGGTGGGGGGTCAGTATGTACTTATCCCTTGATCATGGGCAAGGAAGGAAATGTGTTGCCAAAGATTGTCAACGTTTTCTATATTATTTAGCAAAGCTGTGTACATCCAAAGTCCTGGAAATATAAACTACTGGTACTGTTCCATACCTGCCATGTTATCATTAAGCTTCTCTCAAAGTCCCTGGTCCTCAGTGCCATCACAAATCCACAGACGACTATAATAGAGCAAGAATGGTTCATCCTAGTCTTTGGGACTTGGTTAATTGGTGATTCTTTTGATAGTCTCTCTAGGATTTATTGTAGAAATTTCACCCTGACATATACCTAATGTGACTTAGACCATTATTCATACTAATTAGCAGATACTTACAGGTTCAAGATACCAAGTGATAACTTCCAGGTTGATATGAATCAATAATTTATTAAAAGACCTAATTTAGGATGTCTTTTGGTGAAGGAGTTCAGGATTCTGTCTGTGAACTTTGTCATCACCGACATTTCTCAATATATTGGGATACTGATCATTTAAATAACAGTGAAAAAATAGTAGATAACATTCAGCATAACGGTTTGAAGCATAAAGGGAATCTCAGTATTTTGAAATCTGGGTCCAAAGTTACCAATAAAAAATTTTAAAAGTTCGTGTAATCCTTTAAATTTTGTATGGGACTGGAAAAACCAAATTTTCAGGGTCTCCGGTGGAAAATAAACAGAAAACCTAGCAAGTTAAAGTTACTTAAGTTTAAGTGGAGATTATTAGTTGACAGTGAAACTAACAGAGAAGAGAAATGATATGATTTCTAAATTACTTTTTAGCTGCATAAAATAATTTCCTAGTCAAATTAATGGAAAATATTATTATAGTATAGATGGATCATCAATAGAGCATTGGCTATATAACCTGTGTTAGATGAGAGAAAACCAAGGTAATGTGGCTAAAAACAAATGTAATATAATTTCAAGAAGTATCATCATCATTATAATTGGAGACTTATGTAGAATGACCAGATTTGTTCTAAGGTGCTAAAACTGATCTATCCAAATCTATAGCTGATAATTTTAATTGGAATTGAGTTAGGACTACAAAAATAGGGAGCTTGGCTCTGGGTAGAAGTAATGGCATTCCTGGGATCAAGTGATTTGGCTGATCTAATTGTCTAAAAGTCTTGCTTTTTAAATTATTTTTTTTAATTTACATCCAAGTTAGTTACCATATAGTGCAATAGTGATTTCAGGAATAGATTCCAGTGATCCATCCCCTATGTATAACACCCAGCACTTATCCAGACAAGTGTCTTCCTTAATGCCCCTTACCCATGTAAAATGATTTACCCATGTAAAATGATATTTGTCTTTCTCTGACTAATTTCACTTAGCATAATACCCTCCAGTTCCATCCATGTAGTTGCAAAGGGCAAGATTTCATTCTTTTCGACTGCTGAGTAATACTCCAGTGTGTATATATACCACTTCTTTATCCATTCATCCATTGATGGACATTTGGGCTCTTTCCATACTTTGGGTATTGTCGATAATACTGCTATAAACACTGGGGTGCATGTGCCCCTATGAAGCAGCACACCTATATCACTTGGATAAATACCTAGTAGTGCTATTGCTGAGTCATAGGGTAGTTATATTTTTAATTTTTTGAGGAACCTCCATGCTGGTTTCCAGAATGGCTGTACCAGTTTGCATTCCCACCAACAGTGCAGAAGAGATCCTCTTTTTCTGCATCCTTGCCAGCATCTGTTGCCTGAGTTGTTAATGTTAGCCATTCTGACATGTGTGAGGTGGTATTTCCTTGTGGTTTTAATTTGTATTTCCCCGATTATGAGTGTTGAGCATTTTTTCATGTGTCTTAACCATCTGGATGTCTTCTTTGGATAAGTGTCTATTCATGTCTTTTGCCCATTTCTTCACTGGATTGTGTTTTGCATGTTAAAACTGATAAGGTCTTTATAGATTTTGGACACTAACCCTTTATCTGATATGCCATTTGGAGATATCTTCTCCCATTCCATCAGTTGCTTTTAGTTTTGCTGATTGTTTTCTTCACTGAGCAGAAGCTTTTTATTTTGAGGAGGTCCCAATAGTTCATTTTTCTTTTTGTTTCCCTTGCCTCTGGAGCCATGTTGAGTAAGAAGTTGCTGCAGCCAAGATCAAAGAGGTTTTTGTTAGCTTTCTTCTCTAGGATTTTGATGGCTTCCTGTCTTAAATTTAGGTCTTTCATCCATTTTGAGTTTATTTTTATGTATGGTGTAAGTTGTCCAGGTTCATTCTTCTGCAAGTCGCTGTCCAGTTTTCCCAGCACCACTTGCTGAAGAGACTGTGTTTATTCCATTGGATATTCTTTCCTGCATTGTCAAAGGTTAGTTGACCATATGTTTGTGGGTCCATTTCTGGGTTCTCTATTCTGTTCCATGGATCTGCGTGTCTGTTTTTGTGCCAGTACCATACTGTCTTGATGATTACAGCTTTGTAGTATAGCTTGAAGTCTGGGATTGTGATGCTTTCTGCTTTGGTTTTCTTTTTTTAGGATTGCTTTGACTATTCAGGTCTTTTGTGGTCCCATACAAATTTTAGGATTGTTTGCCTGAGCTTTGTGGAGAATGCTGGTGTTATTTTGATAAGGATTGTATTGAATATCTAGATTGCTTTGGGGTAGTATCAGCATTTTAATAATTTGTTCTTCCAATCCATGAGCCTGGAATATTTTTCCAGTTTTTGTGTTGTATTCAATTTCTTTCATAAGTGTTCTATCATTTTCAGTGTATAGATTTTTCTCCTCTTTGGTTAGGTTTATTTCTAGATATTTTATGGTTCTTGGTGTAATTGTAAATGGGATCGATTCCTTGATTTCTTTCTTTTGCTTCATTATGGGTGTATAGAAATGCAACCGATTTCTATACATTGATTTTATATCTTGTGACTTTGCTGAATTCTTGGATGAGTTCTAGCAGTTTTTTGGTAGAATCATTTTGATTTTCCATATAGATTATAATGTTTTCTGTGAAGATTGAAAGTTTGACTTCCTCCTTGCTGAGTTGGATGTCTTTTATTCCTTTGTGTTGTGTGATTGCTGAGACTAGGAGTTCCAATACTATGGTGAATAACAGTGGTGAGAGTGGACATTCCTGTCATGTTTATGACCATTGAGGATGATATTAGAAGTGGGTCTTTCATATATGGCTTTATGATCGTGAGGTATGATACTTCTAGTCCTACTTTCTTGAGGGTTCTTATCAAGAAAGGATGCTGTATTTTGTCAAATGCTTTCTCTGCATATATTGACAGGATCTGTGGTTCTTGTACTTTGTTTTATTGATGTGATGTATGACATTGATTGTTTTGTGAATATTGATTCAGCCCTGCATCCCAGATATAAATCCCACTTGCTTGTGGTGAATAATTCTTTTAATGTATTGTTGGCTCTGGTTAGCTAACATTTTGTTGAGGATTTTTGTATTCATGTTCATCAGGGAAGTTGGTCTGTAGTTCCTCATTTTAGTAAGGTCTTTGTCTGGTTTTGGAATCAAGGCAATGCTGGCTTCATAGAATGAGTTTGGAAGTTGCCTTCCATTTCTATTTTTTTGGAACAGTTTCAAAAGAATAGATGTTAACTCTTCTTTAAATGTTTGGTAGAATTCCCCTAGAAAGCTATCTGGCCCTGGATTCTTGTTTTATTGGGAGATTTTATAATACTTACTTGATTTCTTTACTGGTTATGGGTCTGTTCAAACTTTCTAATTTTTTTTAACGTTTGTTTATTTCTGAGACAGAGGGAGACGGAGCATGAGAGGGGGAGGGGCAGAAAGAGAGGGAGACACAGAATCTGAAGCAGGCTCCAGGCTCTGAGCTGTCAGAACAGAGCCCGACACGGGGCTCGAACTCACAAACCGTGAGATCATGACCTGAGCCGAAGTCGGTCGCTCAACCAACTGAGCCACCCAGGTGCCCCAGGTCTGTTCAAATTTTCTATTTCTTCTTGTTTCAGTTTTGGTAGTTTATGTTTCTAGGAATTTGTCCATTTCTTCCAGATTGTCTAGTTTATTGGCATTTGATTGCTCATGATATTCTCTTATTATTTTTGTAGTGTTGGTTGTGATCTCTCCTCTTTCATTCATGATTTTATTTATTTGGGTCATTTTTTTCCTTTTTCTTTTTGATCAACCTGGCTAAGGGTTTATCAGTTTTGTTAATTCTTTCAAAGAATCAGTTCCTGGTTTCATTGATCTGTTCTCCTGTTTGTTTTGGTTTGGTTTGGTTTGGTTGAGATAGCATTTATTTCTGCTCTAATTTTATTATTTCTCATCTTCTACTGTTTTTGGGTTTTATTTGTTCTTTTTCCAGCTCTTAAGGTGTAAGGTTAGGTTGTGTATATGAGACCTTTCTTTCTTCTTTAGAAAGGCCTGGATTGTTATACACTTCTCTTAGAACTATCTTTGCCACATCCCAGAGGTTTTGGTCTGTGGTATTATCATTTTCATTGGCTTCCATGTACTTTTTAATATCCTCTTTAATTTTGTGGTTAGCTCATTCATTCTTGAGTAGAATGTTCTTCAGTCTCCAAGTATTTGTTGTCTTTACAAATTTTTTCTTGAGGTTGATTTTGGGTTTCATAATGTTTTGGTCTGATAATATGCATGGTATGATCTCAATCTTTTTATACTTGCTGAAGGCTGATTTGTGTCCCAACTTGTGATCAATTCTGGAGAATGTTCCATGTGAACTAGAGAAGAAAGTATTTTCTGTTGCTTTAGAATGAAATGTTCTGAATATATCTGTTAAGTCCATCTGGCCCAGTGTGTCATTCAAAGCCATTGTTTCCTTGTTGATTTTTTGTTTAGATGATCTGTCCATTTCTGTAGGTGGAGTGTTGAAGTCCCCTACTATTATGGTATTATTATCAATGAGTTCTGTATGTTTGTGATTGATTTATATATTTGGGTTCTCCCACATTGGAAAAAATGTTTACAACTGCTAGATATTCCTCATGGATAGACCCCTTAATTATGATACAATACTCTTCTTCATTATTGTTAAGTCTTTATTTTAAAATCTAAATTGTCTGCTCTAAGTATGGCTACTCTGGGGACGCCTGGGTGGCTCATTCGGTTAAGTGTCAGACTTCAGCTCAGGTCATGTTCTCATGGTTCGTAAGTTCGAGCCCCGTATCAGCCTCTTTGCTGACAGCTCAGAGCCTGGAGGAGCCTGCTTTGGATTCTGTGTGTGTCTCTCTCTATCTGCCTCTACCCTGCTCATGCTCTGTCTGTCAAAAATAAATAAACATTAAAAAAAATTTAAAAAAGTATGGCTACTCTGTCTTTTGGTGACCGTTAGCATGATAGATGGTTCTTCATCTCCTTACTTTCAATCTGAAAGTGTCTTTTGGTCTAAAATGGGTCTCTTGTAAACAGAATATAGATGGATCTTGTTTTCTTATCCATTCTTTTACCCTATGTCTTTTGGTTGGAGCGTTTAGTCCATTGACATTTAGAGGGAGTACTGAAAGATATGAATTTAGTGCCATTTTGTTGCCTGTAGAGTTGGATTTTCTGGTGGTGGTCTCTGGTCCTTTCTAGTCTTTGTTGCCTCTGTTCTTTTTGTTTTTCTTTCCCTGTCTTTTCTCCCCTCAGAGAGTTCCCCCTTAAAATTTCTTGCAGGGCTGGTTTAGTAGTTACAAACTCCTTTAGTTTTTGTTTGTCTGGGAAGCTTCTTATTTCTCCATTTATTTTGAATGAGAACCTTGCTGGATAAAGAATTGTTGGCTGCATATTTTGACAATTCATCACAATGTATATATACTGCCACTGCTTTCTTGCCTAACGAGTTTCTGTGGATAAGTCTGCTGTGAAACTCATCTGTCTTCCCTGTAGGTTAAGGTTTTCTTTTCCCCCTTGCTGCTTTCATGATTCTTTTCTTGCCTGAGTATGTTGTGAATTTGACTACAATATGCCTTGTTGATGGTCGGTTTTTGTTGAATCTAATGGGAGTTATTTGTGCTTCCTGGATTTTGATGTCTGTGTCTTTCCTCAGGTTAGGAAAGTTTTCTGCTATGATTTCCTCACATAAATCTTCTACTCCTTTTTTTAATCTCTTCATCTTCTGGGATCCCTATTATTAGGATGTTATTCCTTTTTAATGAGTTACTTAGTTCTCTAATTCTTATATCACGCTCTTTTTGCCTTAGTTTCTCTCATTTTTTTCTGCTTCATTATTTTCCATAAATTTGTCCTCTATGTCGCTGATTCGCTGCTTTACTTCATCCACCCTTCCTGCTCTGGCATCCATTTGAGATTGCATCTATTACAACCTTTTTAAATTTCATCCTGACTAGAATTTATTTCTTTTATCTTTGCAGAAATGGATTCTATGCTTTTTTCAACCCCAGGTAATATTCTTATTATTGTGATTCTAAATTCTGGTTTAGACATCTTGCTTGTATCTATATTGATTAAGTCCCTGTCATTTCTTCCTATTCTTCCTTTTGGTGTGAATTCCTTCATTTTGTCATTTTGAAGGAAGAAAAATAATTAATAAATAATAAAATAAAAATTAGGAAATTAAAAACAATACAAAAAGAATCAAAGGATGTTAGATCCTAGGTATCTTTTTTTATTCTGGTTGTTGAAGGAAGCTTGGTAGAATAGGGGAAAAGGGAAAGAAAAGGAAAAAAAATGGGGAGGAAATTGAAAGTTAAAAAAATGAATACAATAAATTAGAATAAAATGAAATGACTAAAATAGGATTAAAAAAACTTAAAAAATTAAAACATAGTAGAAAAATTAAAGAAAAATATTAAAAATATTTTTTGATGTTTATGTATTTTTGAGAGAGAGAGAGAGAGAGAGAGAGAGAGAGAGAGAGAGAGAGAACATGAGCAGGGGAGGGGCAGAGAGAGAGAGGGAGATACAGGATCTGAAGCAGGCTCCAGGCTCTGAGCTGTCAGCACAGAGCCTGACATAGGCTTGAACCCACAAATCGCAAAATTATGACCTGAGCCGAAGTTGGACACCTAACTTAGTGAGCCACCCAGGTACCCCAAGAAAAATATTTTTTATAAAAATGAAAATAAAAATAAACTTTTTCTGTATTCAAGAAAAAGAAAAGAAAGGAAAAAGAAAAAAATTGTGACCAGCAAACAGAATGAAATACGATTGAAATTACATCCAATTTCTCCTAGAAGTCAAACTATGAAGCCCTTTATAATCCATAAACTAAGCTGGTAGAGAGTCTTGTGTTCTTCTAGAGCACAACTGGCCCAGTTGGATGGGGTTTGCTATAATGGCTCCATTCTCCACTAGATGGTGGTACTTAGTTCACTGGGGTGGATCATTATGGTGCATGTAGGCGTGTATGCACATGCACAGGGGAGGGTGAAAATGGCATCACCCAGCTAACCAGTCTCTAGCATCAGAACTCTGTGCTCGCACCAACCTACAACCAAGCACCTATCCTTTGTTTCTGGCTTCTGTGCACACCCCTCTTGTACATTGTCTGTGACCAAGCCTTCAGCCTACCAGGTAACAGTTCACTCCTGAGTTTTATTTCAGGCGGGGCTGTGATTCCAAATCCCTCTCTTCTGAGGGCCCTGTGGCTTTGACCCACTCAGACCCTCTGCAGGGAGGATCTTGCCAAGAAATGGCCAGGTGCAGGCCTGCCTGCAGGAACATTCAAATGACCACGTTGCTGAAGATGCACAGAGACTGCAGCTGGGTTCCAGCCCAGCCCTGGAAAAAGTTTACAGGATCTTGTAGCAGCAGCATTTCTGGGATTATGGTAAATGACAACATGCATCTGGCACCAGGCTTCACCACACCCTAGCATGCTTATTGCAGCACCAGTGAACGTGGCTGTTCTCTGGGCTCTGCTGGGACCTTTGCCTGTGGAGAAACTGCACAGCCTCTACCAAATGTCCTCCCAGCAGGGAACTTTCTCTCCCCATGTGGTCCTCGGACCCGTTGGACCTCTCTTTTTGTGTCCAGAAATTTGCCTTTCTCACCAGAGCTCTGCCAGATATCGAGCTGTCAAGTTTCAGACTGTGCTCTCCTGTTTATAAAGTCTTAATGGCATTTAAGCCATCTCCTTTCTCATATCTCCCTTTCTTGTTCAGTCCCTTGCAGGTGTTTCCACTCTTTTTTTCTCTGTAGCTGCTTTCTGGAGGAAGTTCTTTTCCTATATCCTCCACCCCCCCCCCCCCCACCATCCCCTGTCTCCATCCTCTTTCTGCAAGCAAAAACAGCTCCCTACCCTCTGTGACTTGTCTCTCCCCCAGTTCACCTCTCCACACCATGTACCTGCTGAGTTCTGTGATTCAAGTTGTGCAGATTGTGTTAATCCTCAAATCCATTTTCTATGTGTGCAAGATGGTTTGGTTTTGCTCTAGCTGCATTTCAAGGAAGAGAGAGGCCAAAAACAAAAACAAAAACAAAAACAAAAAAAAAACCTTCCATGCTACTCTTCCATCTTGGCCCTGCCCCTAAAAGTCTTGCTCTTTTAAGGATTTAATCTTAATATGTTGTCAAGAGACTTTTTAAATCTAGAGTGAACTGATTTTTTAAAAAACAACATGTGACAAAGTATACATATATTTTACTGATTCATAACAGTTTTCACTACGTAATATTATATATTTACTTGTATAGTGTCTGATACAAAATCAGGGAATTTGCATGTCTTATTCATTGCTTAGAAAGCTGCATGGCAGTTATTCATTAGATATTAGTGGTGTTAATGAAAAAATGAATATATAAGGTCAGATGGTATAGCACTTAGAGAGTTGAATCATAGAAAGAACTCCCTTTTTGTGTGCTTCCTCCTTCACAAACAATTGAACATGACCTGAGACCTCACCTGGTTTTGCCCCAGTCATTAAGTCAAGGGCTAAGACTATAGCCCATGATAGCTTAATTTCCCATTGTTGGATAACTGCCCATCTTCCAGCAAGAGGTAAAAAATAGAATTTGCATCCCAGTGGAAACAATGAGGTCAAAATCAGAAAAATTAGTTTAGCTCTCTGTTCTTAATTGAGAGGAATGGTTTGAAATTAGAAATGAAGGTGCATAGGTTAAGACAAGGAGGAGGACGGGAGGATTTTAGAAGCTGGCCCAAATGAGAGAAGACTAACATAGTTGGGCTAGGACTACTTTTTCCTCTTTATAGTAGTAAGGATGCTAGGCTATAGAGAATTGGTAATGGACATTTCTTTTGATGCCTTACTCTATCTAGAACATTATTAAGTACTA
This sequence comes from Neofelis nebulosa, assembly GCF_028018385.1. Taxonomy (NCBI): domain Eukaryota; kingdom Metazoa; phylum Chordata; class Mammalia; order Carnivora; family Felidae; genus Neofelis; species Neofelis nebulosa. The sequence continues at coordinate 211,068,125 of NC_080782.1, read as the reverse complement.
ATAAAATATTAACAATTATTTAGGTTGATGGGATTTATTTTTATTTTTTTCACATCTTAACAATTTTTCCTCCGTCCTATTCTGAGAGAGTTAAGTGTGTTTCAGATGCACTTGGAGCAACTGGTTTTAATCAAAAAGATGTTAGAAGGGCATTCCTTGGGAGGCAAGTAGTAAGCCTCAGTCATAGACAGTAACAATACTTGTATCCAATTTGAGGCAGGTTCAAAGGACAGGACCCCCTATGCTGTCTAACAGCATTAAAAGAGTAAGAAAGTAAGTGAGCAGTACATATTCTATTGGCTGCGATATGTGTACATTTTGTTCCTGGGGAAATACACATAGAGCTTGCCAATTACTTATTGGCCACGGTATTTCGATTTCACCTTTTTTTCTTAAGACACTTTTACTTAGGAGGTTCCTATTGGGAAATCTAAGCACAGAATGCCCAAACAAGAGGAGGTAGGAGGCAGACCAGGCAATAGAGAGAGAAAACACAGTGGGATATGAAGAAGTTGAAACTAAAATGTGAATATGGATTAACAGTGACTTCTGTGGAATAACAGAAAAATAAGGTCATTGAGCAGTGGAACACCAGACTCATAATTGACTCATTGCTGATTTCTCTTTTCCTTTTCTCCTTATTAATTTTTCTAGATCTTTATCTATTTAATTAAATCTTCTATCAGTCACTTCATCTTCTGTAAATAAACTAGACTTTTCATTTACCAAGTAGAAGGCAGTAAGTAAATATTCCCTAAGTTTTCTTTGTCTCTACACCCTAATCTACAAATAAAATAATATTCTGATGTCCTCTACTTTTAGCCTCAGAAGTGATGGGTTGGAAAAATTAGAGTTGGTCAACAGACTACATATCATTCATTACTGACATCTTCTGGACAACTACAGATGATATGAAATATTTCTTCTATCCTTCAAATCCCTCATCTTTTACTGGCTCTAGTTACATAGACTACAAACATGCTGAAAAATTCTCAATATTCTAAAACATATTTCTGATAGTTTGATTTGGTTTTATTTTTGTCATTCTCTTTTCTCTACTTTCCTATTGTTTTCTATTTATCTTTGATTTTCTGTTTTAAATCATTTTTATTAATTCAAAGGTAGCAAATCCAAAACTAGAGAAAAATGTTATTTTAAAAATAATTCTTATTAAAATTCTATTAACAATAATTGCAGCTAATAGTTCGGTATATATTTCTAGTGTCTTTCTATGCATATTCATACCTGAATTACATATTTGTTACTGCATATTTTAATACTTAATATATCCTGGGCATTTTTTTCCTATATAAGTAAAATTATGGGAAAAGTGAGAGATAACTCACTTTTCCAGCCATTACTCCTTTAAATATACTTGATATTTAAAGTAATTTTTAAAGGTACCATAATACTACATAAATAAGCTATCGCTAATACAAAACCTGTGGTTCTCTTTGATCATATATCTATCCAGTAGCTATAGCCACTTTCCTAAATGTATGCCATTAATATGAGACCTCATTGCTTTTATTCCCCTCCTTCTGACTCCTGCCATAGGAATAAATTTTCCTTGATTAAAATAATGTAGACATAATACAACAAGTAGGAAATGGAAAGGTGAGTAAATGACATCATAATGTGGTTTCTTACATTATATGTGAAATAGTGTTAATTCAAGGTAGACTGTGACAAGTTAAGATACATATTGTGCTGTCTAGAAGAGCCACAATTACATATAAAAAGGTATAATCATAAAGCTAATAGAAGAGATAGCATGGAGGCCTAAAATATTTTGAACATTTCAATAGAAGGCAGGAAAGAACAGTAACAAGTGAAAAACCACAAAATGGAAGACTTAAAGCCAACTTCATTAATTACATTACATGTAAATAAACTAAACACTAATTATAAGGAAGAGATCATCAGTCTGGAAAACTTTTTTTTTTTTGTTACAAGCCCAATTGTATCTTATTAATGATAGGTGTCCTATAAATATAAAGAGACTGAAAATAAAGTGGCAAAACATATACCATGACCAAATTAACCATAAAAAATCAAATTAATATTTGACCAAGGAGACTTCAAGATAGAGCATTACTAGAGATACAAAATGACAATTAAAATTGGTGAAATTATTGGGGTGCCTGGGCGGCTTAGTCAGTTAAGCATCCAAATTCAGAACAGGTCATGACCTCACGGCTTGTGAGTTTGAGCCCTGTGTCAGGCTCTGTGCTGACAGCTCAGAGCCTGGAGACTGCTTCAGAGTCTTTGTCTCCCTTTCGCTCTCTCTGCCCTTCCCCTGCTTTCACACTGTGTCTCTGTCTATCTCTCTCTGTCTCTGTGTCTGTCTCTCTCTCAAATATAAACAAACATTAAAAATTTTTTAAAAATGGTGAAATTATTGATTAAAACCATTTTTTTTTCAATATATGAAATTTATTGTCAAATTGGTTTCCATAAAACACCCAGTGCTCATCCCAAAAGGTGCCCTCCTCAATACCCATCACCCACCCTCCCCTCCCTTCCACCCCCCATCAACCCTCAGTTTGTTCTCAGTTTTTAACAGTCTCTTATGCTTTGGCTCTCTCCCACTCTAACCTCCTTTTTTTTTTTTTCCTTCCCCTCCCCCATGGGTTTCTGTTAAGTCTCTCAGGATCCACATAAGAGTGAAACCATATGGTATCTGTCTTTCTCTGTATGGCTTATTTCACTTAGCATCACACTCTCCAGTTCCATCCACGTGGCTACAAAAGGCCATATTTCATTCTTTCTCATTGCCACGTAGTATTCCATTGTGTATATAAACCACAATTTCTTTATCCATTCATCAGTTGATGGACATTTAGGCTCTTTCCATAATTTGGCTATTGTTGAGAGTGCTGCTATAAACATTGGGGTACAAGTGCCCCTGTGCATCAGTACTCCTGTATCCCTTGGGTAAATTCCTAGCAGTGCTACTGCTGGGTCATAGGGTAGGTCTATTTTTAATTGTTTGAGGAACCTCCACACTGCTTTCCAGAGAGGCTACACCAGTTTGCATTCCCACCAACATTGCAAGAGGGTTCCCGTTTCTCCACATCCTCTCCAGCATCTATAGTCTCCTGATTTGTTCATTTGGGCCACTCTGACTGGCGTGAGGTGATATCTGAGTGTGGTTTTGATTTGTATTTCCTTGATAAGGAGCGACGTTGAACATCTTTTCCCGGATGGCCAACAGGCACATGAAATGATTAAAACCATTTTAAACTGAATGATAAAATCTGAAAATATAGTAAAGGTTCGCTACCCCTTTCTTAGAAAAAAGAACAAAAGAGGTATAGAAAAAAAGAGGTATAGAAAAGCTACACATCTGAATTTATCTAATAACTATAAGATAAAATATTCAAAAAAATGAAGTGTACACATTCTTTCAAGTACCCATCAGACATTTGCTTAGATAAGCTATAAGCTGGGGCATCCTCTCAATGTATTTCACAGATACAAATTCATACAAATAATTTAACAGAATTAAATTATACATCAAGACATTTGGAAACTAAATCCCAATAGAAAACCAGTGTCAAAAAAAATTCATAGGGAAAACAAACCATTTTGTACTGAATGATAAACAGAATGTATCAATATAGGTTGCTTCCTACTAACACAGTATATAGTGTGAAATTGATAGTTTTAAGTAATTAGAAGCAAAGAGAAGTTAAAGATTATTTTCAACCTTAAGAAGCTTCCCCAGATTAAATGGTAAACTAGGAAACCAGTAAAATAAAAAGCAGAAAAAAAATACAGAATACCAGCCCACAACAGCATTTGGTTCTTGGGAAAGATTATACTGTAAGGATTTGTCAATTTTAGGAATAAAGAAGAAACCAGTGTAAAGAAAGGAAGAGGGGTACCATTACAGATCTTACAGACATTAAAAGCATAATTATATATTATGAGCCACACTAGGGCAATAAATTCATCAAAAAGCTGTAAGAACAGTTTTATACTGCATACCACAGAAAGACAATGAAATCCTCATTTGTGGTTTCTTCGAAATGGTATGTATGTGTGCATGTGTGTGTGCATGGGTACATGTTACCCTTAAATAATTCAAGTGTGCCAATCCAAGTTATATATTGAGGAGTAAGAATGATGGTGTCCCAGTAACAGAGATAGGTTCTGATTGCAAGAATCAGAGTTTGTAGTGATTTTTTTTCTTGAAAAATCAGTAATGATATCTGTCTTTCTCTGTATGGCTTATTTCACTTAGCATCACACTCTCCAGTTCCATCCACGTTGCTACAAAAGGCCATATTTCATTTTTTCTCATTGCCACGTAGTATTCCATTGTGTATATAAACCACAATTTCTTTATCCATTCATCAGTTGATGGACATTTAGGCTCTTTCCATAATTTGGCTATTGTTGAGAGTGCTGCTATAAACATTGGGGTACAAGTGCCCCTATGCATCAGTACTCCTGTATCCCTTGGATAAATTCCTAGCAGTGCTATTGAGGAGGGCACCTTTTGGGATGAGCACTGGGTGTTGTATGGAAACCAATTTGACAGTAAATTTCATATATTAAAAAATAAATAAATAAATAAATAAAAATAAAAAAAATAAAAAATGGAAAAAAAAAAAAGAAAAATCAGTAATGACTGGAAAGTTAAAACTAATACACTGCAGTCCCTATTCTTTGTCATTAATTACTGAAAATTTTCTGCCACTTTAAGATGCACTGATTATATGATCTTCCATATGGAAACAGTTATATATAGATGACTTTTTTTCATAAATTGTCTTGCTGCACTACCAATATTCTTTTTTAACAACATCCATGAAAGACTCTATGCTATTCTAAAATCAATGTCCTAATTTTTGGCAGATGTTCAACATATAACAAGGTTAAGGTTAATAACATCATGTACAACTTATTATTTACTTACCTAGATGAACATTTTTCAAATTCTTATTTTAAAGACTACAGATTAATTATACTGATCACAGGCTCTTGTTTTGTGGACACTTTAGTGAGAATTTTTAATGTCTAAGTTCATAATTGCACAGGTTTTATTAGCCTGTTCTATTATACTTCAAGGATAAATTCGTTTCTCTTTGCTCTATGACCTAGAAATCAAGGATATTAGGGTTCCCTGTGTCTTAATTTTAAAGTTAACCCATAATACATTATTGGAGACATTTTAATCATTATAACATTTCTCTTTCTAATTAAATGTCTTTTAGAATCTTCTATTTTTATAACAGAATATCAACTGTACCTTCATGTCAGCTAATGGTTAAAATACCTGATTATTATGTGAAATAGCAAAATAGAGTAGTTGTATCTTAGATACTTGTCAGGTATATGGGTTCTCAATTACTCTCTCAGTGCATTTCAAAAGCATTGCTAAGAGGACTAGTATTTATCGAGGATTACCTAAATATCAAATACAACCATTTTTTCCTGATACTGTAAATTCTACTGCTAGATTCATCCAAGTCATGTAAAGCAAATACTTAGTGTAATTTCTATTGACTTCTGGTTTACGTACTTTGGCTGAACTGTATTTTGAAGCAGTGTCCTATGGCTACATGTTAAAACACCATAAAAATTAACTTACAAAAGTTGCCATTGGATTATTTATAAGGATGCACATAAAGATATATTTAATACATGACATGGATCTTGGTCTATCAATACTTGCCTTTACATTATAGATAATGTATTCTTAGCAAATGCTGTTTTTACATAATTGACTCCAAATTTTTAAAATACTATGTTTCTGAATTGAATCACCTAATAAAAATCTTGAATATATATTTGCAGATGACTTTTAGAAGATATAAAGACATTTAAATATCATATTTTATCTTGTAATTTGCATGAGCCCTTGTTACTTTTTTTGAATACATATTTTTTCTTGATCTCAATCTATTTTAAAATTATGTTGGTTTGATTGTATTCATTTAAAAGCCATCTTCTATGATTTTTTGCAAGGCAGCAGCCATAATAAAATATATTTTGGACATTTTCAATGAAAGGTAATTGATTCCTAACAATTTAAATTATTCTGTAGTCCTATTTGATCAGATTTTGACATAATTTCTAGTGCTATTTGCTTATAAAGACTTATCTTATTCATTTGGTCATTATTTCAATAAATATCGTTTGACTAACAAACCATGCATTATGTTAGCTGCTGGAACATGAAGTTAGAATATATACCCTTCTCAGATCTTGAAACTCCTATATTATTTGAAGCAATATACATGTATATAACACAAAATAAGTGTGGATAATGCAGTGATAGAAACGTAGAAAAAATTATTAGTGTAATAGAGCAATTAAATTTTTAGCTATGTTCTATGTTCTATTTCAGAGGTTAGATACATATCCTTTTTTGTTCACTTGTTTTTTTTCTCTAAAATGGATGTGTACATAAACCACTGTAATCCATTAGAAATATATTTTGTTAGATAAAACTTTAAATATTTTAACTGTTTCTTTAGTAATCATATCTTCCACCTACATATTGGTACTTATTTTGACATTTATTTTTAATAGTTTCTAATAGAGCAGCTTAGATTTGCGTAGTTACTGTAAAGATAATAGAGAGTCGTTGTGTACTTAAATCCAGTTTCCCTTATTTTTAACATCTTACTTTGGCCTGATACACTTGTCACAGCTAGTACAAAATAAATAAATAAAGCTTATTAAATCTGATGCATTAGATTCTTAGTTTTTCCCTAATGTTTTCATCTGTTCCAACATCCCATTGAGAATAACACATTATATTTATTATTTGTGTCGTCTTAGGTTCTTCTTGGCTTGACAGTGTCTTTGACAGTGCATAGCTCACGCTTAAGGAGTGAGGAGTAATGCTCCATCTTTGAGTGGTGGAGTATCCACATCGAATACTTGAAATTCTTTTATATGGGACGTTTGTCTTTCTACCAGTTATTTAGTTATTTATATCAGTTATATAGGGGTGCCTGAGTGGCTCAGTTGGTTAAGTGTCCAACTTCAGCTCATCTCATGATCTCATGGTTTGTGAGTTTGAGCCCTGCATCAGACTCTATGCTGACAGCTTGGAGCCTGGAGCCTGCTCTGGATTCTGTGTCTCCCTCTCTCCCTGCCCCTCCCATGCTCATGTTCATGCTCTGTCTCTGTCTCTCATTAATAAATAAACATTTAAAAATTCTTTAAAAAGATGTGTTTATATAAGTTATTTATTTATTCAGTTATTTATATCAGTATGGCATATGATACTTGGAGTTATAATCCAATATTACTTTATTTGATTGATTAAATCATTTAGATTTAACATTGGGATTCAATTTGCTTGTGTCCTTCATGCACCTAGATAAAAATAAGAGGTTTTGTTTTGCTTTTTGTGTAAATTATGGTACTGCAAAATCTTACACACTCACTTGGTATATTTACTGCTACAGTTCTGGAATCATTCATGCCTCTTAATGGGAAGTGGTATTAAAAGCCTGTCTGGATAATAGACATACTCAAGGCTACTAGAATGTTTTGTTTAAGGTACCTCAATTTACAAAGCAAGGAGATACGTGTATATACTAACTTGTGTTTAACCTGTGTGTATAGATCAGCTATTAGTATTCCTATATGTAACCATCTTATCAATATTAAGCTAAATATGAATTCTTACAGATTCTCCTTCTCTAAACCCTTATCACATGGATTCATCGAAACTCTTCCCCTCACCTATGTATAACAGTTCACTCCAACAGTGAAAAACCTTGTTTTCAATGTATTGCGTTCATTTGCCTAATTATGCAGCTCCATTATACATGTATAATAGTTTCATAATTATTAACCTCTATCCCCATTGTGGGATTGGGGATTTTATCGGTGACAGTACAGTTCCTATGTACATAATCCCATTTGCCTTTGACCACTTTGAAATTGACTTCCATTACTGTTTATTTGACCATCCCCTTCAGTGAAGTTATTTCACACATTTTAATGTATTTAGATTATTTTGTCATATTCTGTATTCCATCCTGAGATCCTGCTGGCCTCCCCAAACTATATTTTCATTAATTTACCTGCTTTAAATTTACTGTATGTGCTGTAAAATTCTGAGTTTTGACAAATGTTTAATGCTTGTCTTTACCATTATAGTACTATATAGAATATTTTCACCACTTACAAAAAATTCCTGAGTTTCATCTATTTAATCCACCTGATTTGCACCAAACCTTGGGCAACTACTGATCTGTTCATCTCTATAGTTTATCATTTTCCAGAATGTTCTATAATTATAATCATACAGTATGTATCTCTTTCAGATTGTCTCTTTTTATATAAACACTTAAGATTCATACATGTCTTTTAGTTTCCTGAAAACTACTTTTATGGCTGAGTAATATTCTGTTGTATGCATGCACCATGTTTGATTATTCATTCACCTATTGAAAGGGATCTTAATTACTTTCGTTTTGGTTGATTCTGAATAAAACATAAATATTCATGTGCAGGTTTTTGTATGGGCACAAGTTTTAAAATTTAGCTAAGAGTATGATTGCTGGGTCACATGGAAAGGCTGTGTTGAGATTTGCAAAACAACTTACGAATTCTCTTACAATGTGGCTCTGCCATTTTGTGTTACTGATACAAAGAATAATTCCTGTTGCTCTCGATCCTGAAAAGTAGTTGGTGTAGTCAAGTTTTGGATGTTGGCCATACTAATAGATATGTAGTACCTCATTGGTGGTGTTATTTTGCAGTCCAGTAATCAAACATGGTATTGATCATCTTTTAATATGTTTATTTTTTCATCTGTGTATCTTTTTGGTGAGGTATCAGTTCAGAGTTTTGCCCATTTTTAAACTGAGTTACTTGTTTTCTTACAGTTGACTTTTAAATGTTCATTTTGGATTAAAGTCTTCTATCAGATGTATATTTTTGCAATATGTTTTCCTGGTCTGAAGTTTGTCTTTTCATTCTCAATATTCTTTCACAGAAGTTTTAAATTGTAATAAAGTTAAATTACAATTATTTTGTTGAATTTTAAAATGTATCTTCAAACTAAAAGTCATGTAGGTTTTCCATGTTTTCTTCTTGAAATTGTATAGTCTTCCACCAGCAGCACAAAAGGGTTCCTCTTTCTCCACATCCTCACCAACATCTGTTGTTTCCTGAGTTGTTAAGTTTAGCCATTCTGACTGGTGTGAGGTGGTATCTCATTGTGGTTTTGATTTGTATTTCCCTGATTGAGTGATGTTTAACATTTTTTTCATGTCTGTTAACCATATGAATATCTTCTTTGGAAAGGTGCAGATATTCTGGAAAACAGTATGGACGTTCCTCAAAAAATTAAACATAGAATTACCCTATGACCCAGAAATTGCACTACTAGGTATTTCCTCAAAGGATACAGGTATGCTGTTTCGCAGGGGCACATGCAACCATTGTGTATAGCAGTGCTGTTGACAATAGACAAATTATGTAAAGAACCCAAATGTCCATCAACTTATGGATAAGATGTGTGTCAGTATATATTTGTGTATATATACAGACAAATGTGTGTATATATATATATATACATGTATATATACATATATACACATGTATATATGTATACATATATACATATATATACATATATATGCTGACATATATGTATGTATATCAGTATGTATTTATATGCACATATATACATATATATACACACACAGACACACACACACAATGGAATATTAGTAGTGAAAATGAATGAAATCTTGCCATTTGCAACGAAGTGGATGGAACTGGAGTGTATTATGCTAAGCAAAATTAGTCAGAGAAAGAAAAATACCATAAGACTTCACTAGTATGTGGAATTTAAGATACAAAACAGATGAACATAAGGGAAGGGAAGCAAAAATAATAGAAAAACAGGGAGGAGGACAAAATGTAAAAGAGTCTTAAACATAGAGAACTAACTGGAGGGGTTGTGAGTGGGGTGTGGGCTAAATGGGACAGGGGCATTAGGGAGGACACTTGCTGGGATGAGCACTGGGTTTTATATGTAGGGGATGAAATCACTGGACTCTACTCCTGAAATCATAATTGCACTATATGCTGACTAACTTGGATGGAAATTTAAAAATAAATTATTTAAAAAAAATGTATAGTTTTACATTATTATTAAGGGCTAAATATGCTTTGAGTTAATTTTTGTGTAAGGTACAAGCTCCAAATCTAGATTGCCTTTTTTTCTATGCAGGTGTCCATTTTTCCCAGCATGATTTTTTAGAGCATTCTTTCTCCACTGAATTGTCTTTGTTCATTGGTGAAAAATCACTTTATTATATTTCTCTTGCTTATTTCTGGCCCATGCATTCTATTTTTTTTAATCAATGTACTGGTTTCTTCACTGTTACCAGACTGTTTTGATGAACATAGCCTGAGAGTAAGTGTTGGAACAGGTAGTATCAGTCCTCCAATATTGTACTTCTTTAGTATTGTTTTGGCTGTTGTAGTGTGATGTCCAATAGGAGTGCTGACAGACCACACTCTTGTCTTTTCTAAATCTTAGTGGGAAAGTGTTTATTTTCTCACCATTAGGTATGAAATTAGCTGTGGTTTTGTAGACGTTCTTTAGCAAGTTGAGGGTGTCCCCCATATGCCTACTTTGCTGAGTTTTCATTAGAAATGGTATATTTTGTCAAGTGCTTTTTCTGAAATAATTAAGATCATATGAGTTTTCTTTGTTTTGTTGATGTAGTGGATGACATTGATTTTTTACAAGTTGAACCAGTCTAGCTTACCTGGAGTAAACTCTGTGCAGTGTATAAATCCTGATTTACATTTGCTAATATTTGGTTAAGGGTTTTTATATTTATATCCATGAGAGATACTGGTTTAGAATTTTCCCATAAATTTTTTAATGGCATTTTTTGGCTGTGGTGTGACTAACTGAAGATAAACTGTCAATAATTCTCGGGCAGCTTACTTATAGAAGTTTAAGAGTTGTTGTTTACAATTAGGGGAAGGGTACTATGTAGTGAAAATAAGCTCCTGTTCAAGGGAGGCTTTTCTACTCATCTGATTTTGGATATACACACAATATCTCCATCATTTTTAATGGTAATGATAAAATGCATCTTGTTTTTTTATTAGTAATAAATATGTCTATGTAAAATATCTAGCGTAATGTCAAGTACAGAGTAAATATTTAATGAAGAATCATCATCATTATCTCATTTTTCTTTCCTAAGTCACAGAAGAAACTGGAGGCTTGGTAGCTACTATAATGTAATTTGTTTATATTTAAGCTTAAATATGTAATGCTAGACCTAACACTTCTTTATAGTAGAAAAGATTCTGATCTCAATTGAAACTGTACTCAGTTATAGAGCACTGAGATTATTAATACTGCAGGAAATATTGGAATGGCCATACTTTATACATGTTAATAAGCATATGTTTATAAATTATTGACATAAGTTTCTTAGTGTTAATGAAACTAAAACTCTTATTCAACAGAAATAAGGCATTGGATATTCATATATTGCTAAAATTTTCCAATTATATGGGAAGCAAGAAAAGCTTTATGAAAAATGGATCATAATCCATTAATTTATCAAGAGTAATATTTGTAAGGCAATCACCTTTTAAGCAGTGCATTGGGTAATATATGGAGGATTTAAAACAAATAATAGTATGTCTAGATTGTATCTAAACCCATTTCAGTTAGGACATACATAGATATACTATTTTAAAAGAGAATTTTCCTTAAGTTACAGAAATGCTATATGTTATGGTAGTCATAATTAGTTTTCTAAATCTAATGGTTCTCCTGAGGAGCATAGAAGTATTACTGTTCAGAAACATCATGTGAAATTTGGCTCCATAATCATTTGTTATATGTAAACAGCTTCTAGTGTTATCTTAAAAATCCCTTAATGCTAAATGGAAAACAGACTAAAAGATATTTTCTGGAATAAATGGTGATAGACAAAATTGTGATGACAGAAGTCTTATGCACTGAATTTGATTTAGTGTCTGTAGGGAACTGCAGAAGATAGTCTTGTAAGGTAACTAAGAACGTAGTGTTGACAACAGAACTAGCTGTTTATTTACAAGGATACTAAGCAGCTGAGAAAAAATGAAAGTTTATTTAATTACAATGATTTAATATTTAAAGAACGTGTAATGTTGAAGTCCAAATACAATTTGACAAAATAGATTATAATTAACGTGTTTTAATGGGATAATTATAATCCCATTTAGACAGATGAAATACAATTGTTACCTTTTAAATTATTACTACTTACCACTATAATGGTAGTACAAGTGAGTGTGTGGTATATTTGTGTGTGTGTGCGCGCGTGCGCGTGTGCGCGCGTGCGCGACGTATATGCACACAACAAACCTTACTCACTGAAGATCCTATTCTCTGTATTCTCCGTTGTCTCCAGAGTCACGTATTTAGATAGCTTCCTTATACATAGCCAGTTCTTCTTCTGGGTGGCTAGACAGTTCAGTCTCTGCACCCATTCAGTCCCTAGCTTCTCAGCTGAGTCCCCCAGAAAGGATATCAATTAGTTTCAAACATCATGGTCATTTTTCATTGTGGCCATCTGTCCACTTAGAACTTGAATCTGATGAAAAACTCATTTCGCACAGGCCATCACACAGCTGCCAGATGGAAACAACTTGTGATCACCATGACCCAGCCTAAATTTGAACAAAAGGACTAATAATAAAAATTGGCTTATTGACATTTGTAAATTCTACTTCAGAATGAAGTGTGAGAATTACAGCTTCTGACCAAAGGTCAATAGTTGAGTTATATTCTGAGTTATATAGTTAGACATGTGCTGATGAACCATGATTATTTCTTTGTGTTCTTGTATCCTAATTTTTAGAACTCTACGTAATTTATCTTCAGTTGCACATCTTGATTTTCGAAAGTGTATTAAATTGATCTAACATTTTAGCTATTGCATATTTTAAGGTATTTGCCTTTTATATAGAGGCACAATGGCTGTGTAAATACTACAGAAACCATAGAATACTTCATATTCTATTTATATTTATAAAACATATATAAACTTTTGGAAAAGTATGGTAGGCATTAATACTCAAGTTGCACAATAGAGAAAATGGGATTTTAATAAACTTGTCCTAAAACCTTCATTTACTAAAGTAAGTGCCAGACCCAGGAATCACTCCAACTATCAAACCAGCTGTCGTTCCAATCTCAATATAGCTTCCAGTAAACCACTCTATCTCTTAGTAGAAAAAAAAATGATAAAAATAAGCCCATTTGTTCCACTTTGTTAGCAATTAATTATTTTCTAACTCATTATCAATGATTTGTGCTTACTGAGCTAGCATTAAGCTGAAGACTATATTTACCAAAATTAAATCCTTAAAACATTCCCTTAATACAAAAATTCTGTTATTAGTATCTACAGCTTTTCATGGATCATAAACAGAAAATTAAGTAAAAGGCTATCTTATGTTATCAAAGGTATATGTCTGGATTGAGACCTTTGTTTTACTTAATCTAAGTATAGGTTTCATCGATTTATTGGCATCAGCTCTAGAGTAAGCTTAGTTCCTTAGATGTCTTTTTTGTTTTTTTTTTTCCTTTTTTTTAAGCTCCTCAAAAGAAAGCAATCACTTGAACAGTCCTAGTTCATGAGTTTCCTTTTATTTAACTATGAGCACCAAGTATAACAGAAGAAAAATGTACGTTTGCAAGCATACTGTTTTACTCTGAATTGAATTCCTCTGACTGTTAAAAAAGTCTCCTATATTAATATTTTTCTAGAATTGCAGTTTGGTTTTTTGTTTGTTTTTGTTTTAATTTTTTATGAAAATTATTGTCAAATTGGTTTCCATACAACACCCAGTGCTCATCCCAACAGGTGCTCTCCTCAATACCCATCACCCACCCACCCCTCCGTCCCACCCCTTATAAACCCTCAGTTTGTTCTCTCAGTTTTTAGGAGTCTCTTATGTGTTGGCAGTTTGATTATAGCTTCTTAAGTTACTAACAAGTAACCCAAGTCTCTGCTTGTCTTATTATTTCGGAAAGCACAATATAAACTGCCTTTATCATGTTAGCCAAATTAAAGGTATGCCAGGGTCATCATTGCCCATTTTCAGGTGCCATAACTTGTACAGATGAAAGCGGTAACACTAACAGTTGTCTCAGTGTTGCAATTAGTGGATGAGAAGTTCTGATCTTCTCTTCTGTCAAAAATTAAATTTCAAGTAACAGTCATCAAATTTATGTTTCTCCAAATGTGCCTCCTGAATTCACTTAATTCACTCTATTTGTATCACATAGTAAGATAAAATTGTGTTTTTCTAGTAGTATATTTGTCTTCTAATAAATATGGCCCGATACCTTATTTCTGTAACAGTTTAGATACAACATTTTAGATAATTGAGTGCTTACTATAGTTCAGGTGCACAGGGGGAAAACTCTAAGTATATGTTCCAAACTCAGAAAATGTAGTGTCTATAAAGATGTAAATATTGACAGGTAATTTGACCAATAGCTTACTAACCTCGAGGCCTACTTGGAATGGAGTAGTAAAAAGAAGAGCGCTTAGGTAAGATTTTCAGAGTGGAGTGAAATTATAAAGGATTAGTAAAGGGACAAAAATATTCGAGCTGGGTGGCTCAGTCTGTTAAGCATCTTACTCTTGATTTAGGCTCAGGGCTTGATCTCAGTTTGTGAGATTGAGCCCGTACATTTGGGAGCTGATGGCATGGAGCATGCTTAGGATTGTCTCTTTCCCTCTCTTTCTCTCTCTCTCTGCCATTCCCCATGCTCATATGCTCTCTCTCTTTTTCTCTCTCAAAAATAAATAACATTAAAAATGCATTTAAGGGGATTCTAGGAATAAAGAAATGCATAATTAAAGCTTAACATGTTGTGTGCCAGGACCTGTGACTGTTTTGCTGTAGAGATAGGTCAGTGTCAGAAAACAGTAAAGGGAGATCTTAAAGGTAGTTTAAGTGGATGTTTTGAATTGCATATTATAATTTTCAGTATTATATAAACAATGGGAAGTTATTGAAATGTCCTTAGCAGAGGATCTATAAAGTGAAAATTGTAATTTAAATTTTCTGACTGCAAGGGCAGAGAATATATTGAAGGAAGGAAAAATTGAAGTTAGAATAAATGAATAGCTTTCTAAATCTTTTGAACCAGGTAAATGGTTGAAAGTTTGGAGAAGGAGGGACATATTTTATAAATGTTTAGAAGATTATGAAATACGAGGGCACCTTGGTGTCTCAGTCAGTTGAACATCTAACTCTTGATTTCAGCTCAGTTCATGATCTTGAGCCTTGTGTCAGGCTCTGTATTGAGGGTGGAGGCTTTTGGGATTCTCTCTCTCTCTGCCCCTCTCTCCTACTTGTACATTCTCTCTCTCTCTCCCTCTCTCTCTCTCTCTCTCTCTCTCTCTCTCAAATAAAAAAAAAGATTATAAAATACCAAAATATTTATAAGGTTATTTGAAATATGAAAATGTGTGTTCTTGCTACTGGTGAAAAAAAAGTCTTAAAGTCTGTAATTAATGTCTTTTAATTCTATGTCCTATATCCTTTAATACTCTTTTGTTCTTTTCTGAACCCCTGAAGTTAACTATTCTGTGCTTTAAGTTCTTCTAGTCTTAAGCCTATTGCCTTTAAATTTTAAGGTCTTTTTGAGATCTCCTGTCTCAAAGTGGCTAGTAAATAGGGCATTTCCTCCTTCTACCCTTAAAAATAACACAAACAATGAGAAATAGAAAAAAAAAAAAGGCAAACTCCAACTTTGTAAAACTGATGTATATGTAATCCTGAATGTTTACTGGTAAGCAGAAACACAGGATAGCAACAGCAAATGTCCATGGCGACCAGTCTTGGACACAGCAAGATCAAAGTTATCTCAAGTAAATTCTGAAAAGAATATAGTACCACAACAACATACAAAAATACATAGATACACACAAGTGTGTGTGCGTATATATGCACGCACATATATACGCCTCATGTGGTTGTGCTTAATTGCCGTCTATGTACCTTTAAATATACCTTTATACATGCTGAATAGAAGTCCTTGATCAGGTTTAAAATTTGCAGGTATTTTCTCTCTGTGGCCCATCTTTCTGTTCTTTTAAAGAATAGAAAGTTCAGAGGTGCCTGGGTGCCTCAGTTGGTAAAGCCACTGACCCTTGACTCAAGCTCAGGACATGATCTCAGTTTGTGGGATTGAGCCCCGTTGTCAGGCTGTATGCTGACAGTATTCACTGTGCCTGGGATTCTCTCTCTCCTTTCTCTCTGCTCCTCACTCTACTCCCATGTGTGATCTCTCTCTCTCTCTCTCTCTCTCTCTCTCTTTCTCTCTCTCTCTCTCTCTCTCAATAAATAAAAAAGCTTTAAAAGCAAACATTAAAAAAAAAACAACAACAAGAACTTTACATTTGACAATGTTCAGTGTAACAATATTTTGCCTTTATAAACTAGGCTTTTCATATTGTATCTAACAATTTTTTGACATCATTTAAGGTTACATAGATTTTATCCTACATGTTCCCTATAAGTCATATAGTTTTAGGTCTATGATCCATTTTGACTTAACTTTTTAAATTCAATACAGGTCTTGTGTGGACAAGACAGCTTTTCCACAATAAGCCTGCCAGATAATTGCCTATGGTCAGATCTGAAAAATCACACATAGGGTTTTGCCGTGGAAAAAGTGATAAAATCAGCTTTCATATGTCTGGGAGAGTATTTGATCTTTGTTTTTGAAATATATTTCATTGGGTATAGAATTTTAGGTTCACCATTTTTCAGCACTAAGTTATCATGCCACTATTTTCTCATGTGCATAATTTCCCAGAAAAGATGCTGTCATCTTTTCTTTATCTTTGTCTCTATATAATATATATGTTTTGTCTGGTTAGTTTTGAAATTTTTCTCTTCATCACTCATTCTTAAACAATTTGATTATGATGTGCTTGGGTGTAGTTTTAGTCACAGTTTTTGGGCTTGGGATTTATTGGCCTCCCTGGAAATCAGGGTTTATAGTTTTCTATGAATCTGAAAAATGTTCAGCCATTATTACTTGAAGTGTTTTTTATATTTTGTGTATTATATATTTATATAATTTTATATATCTATAAAATATACCTTATATTTTATAAATTATATATAAAATATAATAAAATACATACAAATAAATATAATTAAAAATGTAAAAATATTTTATAGATAAATTTCTTCCTTCCCTCACTCTCCTTTGAGAATACCACTTCAGAATAAACAGGACCATTTGAAGATGTGCTCAAGGTCATTAAGGTTCTATTCTTTTTTTAATTCCTCTTTTTTCTCTTTGTGTCTCATATTGCATACTTCAGAATGCAGTGTATTTTTATTGATCTTCTAAAATGTCTAATCTATTTTTCTCATACAATATGTTTTTCATATACTTTCCATTTCTACAATTCAATATGGCTATTTTTTTTAGAAGTTCCATATCTCTACTAATTTTTCGAATGTATGGAACAGTCATAATACTTGTGTGAATTCTTGCTGCTAATTCTAATGTGTCTATCAGTTCTGGGTTGGTTTGAATTATCCTCTTCATTGAGTCATTTTTCTGCATTATATGCTGATAATTTCTTAATTGTATAAATTATATTGTGGATTTTACCTTGTTGGATACTGGCTAGTTTTGTATTTTTACAAATACCTTTGACATTCTGGGGCATAACTGATTCACTTGGAAATACTGTGATTTCTTCAGATCTCTTTAAGATTTGATTGTGAGGACCTGAGTAGCGTTTAGCCTAGGACATAGTTTCCTGACCTTAACACTATTGACATGTGGGACCAATTGAGACTTTGTTGTTGTCATGGTAATTTGGCTGATGGAGGGGGAGAGGGTGGTTTTTCTGTACAGTGAAGATTACTTAGGACCCCTAGCCTCTCCCTACTATATACCAATAGAACCCCCTTCTGGTTGTGACACCAGACATCTCCAGAAATTGCCAAATGTACGTTGGAGGAAAAGTAGTTCCTTGTTGAAAATAACTATTCCACAGGTCATTATCCTCACAACCAATGGTGGCACCGCAAGTAATCTAACCAATGCCCCACGAACTGTGATGTCTCTTAGTCTGGGTGGTAGGAATAGGCACTCTTAGCTTTGTGTGAATAGCAGGTACTGTTCCTTCCAATCCTTTTAAATTTGGTTCTTTGCCTGATTTGGGTAGTGTTTTTTGTTTGCTTGTTTGTTTGTTTTTGCATACATTTGCTCACTAGTACTCTGTTGAATACTGGAGAAGTTCCTGCTACATAACTCTGGAGCTGGTTCTCAATGCAACTTTCTCTTTTCTTATATGCCATCAAATGCACTCAAATACCCCTGGGCTCTTCAGACACTCAATTCCATCTATTCTATGGAAGGAATCCACTCAATTCCACGTGTTTTTCCCTTCTTTAATACACAGGCTGGAAATGTTCTTTGGGCAGTAAGCTGAGGCAAGAGTAGGGGTCCCAGTGTTTTCTTGTTTGTCTCCCAGGGATTACTGTCCTCTGTCTAATGCTTGATGTTATGTCTATATCTTCCTTTATTGTTGTTTAAGGTTGGAGAGTGAATCTCGTCAATGGTATGGAAATTGAAATCTAATTTAATCTTGTTTTGAAAATAGAAAATCAAAGTAATTATCTCAAGAACATCAAAATAGTATTTCCCAGAATTAATGCCCTATGGGTACCATATTGGGATCTTGAATGAAAACACTAGGACTCTTAATTATATTCATTATTTCAAATGAAGAATTCAATAAATACTGACATTTAATATTCAACTCTACAGCACACTTATGGGGTGCATATGTCTGACTGTCACGTTTCATTTCTTTCATTAATGAAATAGCAAAAGGTACAATAAGGACTAGAGGTGGTCTTACTCTGTTTTTGCTTTTCAATGCATTAATGACAACTTGAAGTATGTTTTAGAATATAATCTGTATAATGTATATGATTACATTGATAAAAATAAGAAATTAAAATAGATTACATACAATATCAGCAATACACTAGGTAGTGTCCCTGAAAAGCTTTCCTGTCACTGAGAAGTTTACTGGATATCTCATATTGAACTTAAACTGGTGTTAATTTTCTATTAGAGAGAGACATTTCCAAATTTGCTGACATCTTTAGTGATGATACCTCACTGTCAGTAGCTGCCAAGGGGACTTTTTTTTTTTTTTTTTTTAAAGATGAACAATATGTACCTCTAAGCCAAAGGAGCCTCAGTAAAAAGAGTTAGGCTCCTTTCAAAACAAATATATTGTTGTATAGATAAAGCCTGTAGAAAATGAGTCTTTAAATACTCTCCTGTTTTGAGAAATGCACATTTTTCATTTTCATTTGTACACCTGTGCAAATATCCCTTTTAGCTCTGATCACCATCAAAATCAGCTATCAAAATCAACTGGGAACTTAAAATTAGGTTTTGATTTGATTTATCACAAAAAGTTAAATTCAAAATTTCAGAAATCATGTATCATTATATTATGTTGCCCAAATAAAATTGTAATTGAGAGTAAAATGCAAAAAAAAAATTATAAAGTAATTTTTTCCAATCTCATCTATACCTTTCTATGAGTGCAACTTAGAATACACATACAGTGTTAATACAGGAGTATGGATGACTTATAAATATGTGTGTATATAAATTCATAGCCAGGTACCAACTCAATCTTGAAGGATGTAAGATAAAAATAATGTAAATCATTGCTCCATCAGAGTTTTCTTTTTGTTTCCTTAAAAAGGTAAACCTTCTCCTTTGAGAATTAGGTATCTGTTTCTTACAGTTGTCACAAATATAATTTTCCAATCAACTCCAAACCATTCTATCTAAAAAATACCTTTAAGTTTATTTATTTTTATTTTTTTTTATTTTGAGAGCACGTACGAGTGCATGAGTTGGGGAGGGGCAGAGAGACAATCTCAAGCAGCCTCTGCTGGCACTGTCAGTGCAGAGCCAGATCAGATGTGGGGCTCAAACTCACAAACCATGAGATCATGACCTGAGCGGAAATCAAGATGCTTAACTGGGATGCCTGGGTGGCTCATTTGGCTAAGTCCTTGATTTTTGGCTCAGGTCATGGTCTCACAGTTGGTGAGTTTGAGTCCCACATTGGACTCTGTGCTGTCAGCACAGCTTGGGATTCTCTCTCTCTCTCTCTCTGTCTCAAACAAACTTAAAAAATTAAAAAAAGTCAATGCTTAACTGACTGAGCCACCCAGGCACCCCCTATTTTAAGAAATTAATTTACATTTAAAAAAAAATTAAGTCACTTATTTTGTATACATGTCTAATCTTTGTAAATAACTTTTATTTTTTTTTAGATTTTTTTTTTTTAGATTTTATTCCTTTAAGAATCTTTATACCCCACGTGGGCCTTAAACTTATAAATATGACATCAAGAATCGCATGCTGTACCAACTTAGCCAGCCAGGCACCCACGTTAGTGTAGTTTTGATAGAAAGATTTTGTCTGGAGAGAGCCAGACTGGTGGTAAACCCTACAAAACATCCCCGTTCTTCATAACCTGAAAAATAAAATCATTGCTTTTAAATGATACTTTAACACTTACTGTTTCATGAGCACCAGCTGATATTTTTTAGGCATTGTTACTGCTGAGTTAATTTTAAGTATACCTTTTCATGCTCCCTGTTTTCTTGTTTCATGTAAGACAATTGTCTGACATTTTAACGAGATTTTTCTAGTAGTAAGAAATAAAACCAAAACAACTCAGTTAAAACTTGTCCAATATTTCAAGGGGACATGAGTATATACTTGAATCACTTAAATGTATGCAGTTTTTCTATTTCTTTTATTTTGCTTCATAGATTACTTGCATTATCATAAAGTTAGTACAGTCCTTTAATGGCTTTTCTCAGAGCCTCCTATGTGGAAGGGAAGCCTATTATATTCTCAATAACAAAACATATTGAAATGAACTCACCTGTACTTTATATGCTTTATAAATTAGAAGCATAAAAACAAAACTGGCTGTTTCAAGAAAGGCTGCAAGACACTTCATTATGGGATCTGCAAAGGCTACTGTAAGCAGTGACCTACCACCCAGAAATAAATACCTCACTAGAAAGAAGTCATGCTTTTTCTGATCAAATTTAAGTAGAACCTTACTGAGGTTTAGCTCATTATTACATGAAATTAGATATGCATGGGTCATGACATATGCCTGAAATACAAATTCATTCAGTAAATGCTATAAAAACTGTATTTTAGTGCTAAAATGCTGTATTTTAGTGTCTACCATTTTTACGTACCCTTCCATAAAATTTTAGGGCTAATATAATCCTGTTCCATTTTCTTCCTTTTTATAGCTAAGAAAACAGAGTCCTAGAGCTGTTAAGTTTCTCAGGTAAACAAGATCATGTAGCTAGCCTAAAGGAAAAAAAATGCCTCTTATTTGGGTCTCCTATCATACTTCTCTTTCTTTGACCACGTCATCATGGCATTGTGAAAACAAAACAGTGTATGACAACCATGAGGCGTCACTGTTATTACACAAATCACGTAAGAGAACTTTGAGTATCACCTAAAGGGCTTGCCTTCCAAACCAAGTGATTAGGAATCCTTTCTCAGGATTCTGTTTTTAATTCTTTCTTTCAACTTCAGCATCATGATGCTAGCCATTAAGTAATTTTCTTGTGTTATTACATGTCATGAATATCAAGTCACATAGGGTGAAATACATGGTTAATTAACACAGAGAAAAATGTAGAGAAAAGACCAGTTTCAGCTGATCTATTTTGAAGCATGTTTGTTAACTGATAGACTTGGAGTGAGTTAACTGCATTTAGGTAAACTGCATTTAAGTTTATATAAAAAGAGCGGGGATGGGAGGAACCCCAAATAAAGAAAATTTCTCCTATCAGATATTATGGTTGGGACAGAGAATAAAACAAGGACAAATCACGTGGATGACAAGAAACCAATTAGATTGATTCGAAGTGTAGTGAAATGGGCTGACGTCTCCCTCCTTTGTTCCACTCTATTCTATACGTTAAGTATGCATGCCTATTGTATAACTTCTGCTTAGAGTTGCGTTTCAATACATAAATGCATAATTTTTATAACTTATTCCTAGAATTTAAGATTCCTCACTTTTTTAAATGGGCAAGGAAATTCTTAATGTATATTGATGCATTTAGATACCTAAAGATTTCAGGAGTTCAGAGAAAAATATGAAATGATACATACTGTTATCTTTGAGCAAGTTAGCATCTCATCACCTTCCTCCTCCTCTGGTTTTTCATGAAACAGTGTTTGCTACCTAATCCTTATCTTTTTGTCTCTCTCTATGGTATGGCCCTAAGGCCGTCCTTTTCTCTATTAAGACTCCCTTCTCAAGCTCACTCACCCAAGCTGATAATTTTAAACTCTATTGACACAAATGGGATTCTCCCCATATTTCTACATTTCCGACTTCTTCCATGAACTCAAGACTCATGTAAACTTTAAAAAAAATGTTTATTTTGAGAGAGTGAGAGCAAGCATGAGCCAGGGAGGGGCGGAGAAAGGAGGAGAGAGAGAATCCCAAGCAGGCTCCTTGGTGTGAGGGTAGAGCCTGACACAGGGCTATCTCACAGTTTGTGAGACCATGACCTGAACCAAAATCAAGAGTTGCACACTTAACTGACTGAGCAATGCAGGTGCCCCAAGGCTCATGTAAACTTAACATGGGCAAACTCTGATTCTCAATTTCCCTCCCAAGCTTGCTCCATAAATGCTGTTCCCAAATTCAGGCAATGTTACCTTTATTAACTCAGGCTCCTAAACTTGGAGTCATCTATAACTCTTGATGTTCCCTCATGTTCTACAATCCATTCAGCAACAAATTCTGTCCACCTATAATATGCATCTTTCTTCCCTATAGTTCTTACGTCTTTTACCAATACCATTCTGATTTGAGCCATCACCACCCCTCACATAGACCACTAAAATAGCCTAACAACCCGATCCTTCTTCCACTCTTGTACGTTGTACAGTCTGTTCTGTACACAAAACCCAGAGTTACTATTTTAAAATGTGTAACTACTTGTCTCACATCTCCACTTAAAAGTTCTCAGAGGCTTTTCATAACGGTTAGAATAACAACCCAGATTTCTGAAGGAGAAAAATCTCTAATTTCTTTGTGACCCCTGTGACATCATTTCTCACAACCCTTCTTTCTCTTTCCATTCAAGCCACACATGGTCTCTTAGAAAATATACCATGCCTGCTGTAGACTCCTGGCCTTTTGTACTTGTTCCTTCCATCTGGAAGGCTCTTCTAAAGACATGCATGTTGCTTTCTCCCTCAGTTCTCTACCTGCTCAAAGTTTACCACACAGGAAAGGCCTTTTCTGAGCACTCAATGTAACATACAAAGTTGATGGACATGAACTTGCCAATATTCTTCTGTTTTTGATTTAAGGTCCGTTGAACCTATCATAATCTCCACCCTCTGTATCTCTTTATGGCCTTCCACATGTTTTTATTAACTTTGCAATGCCTAGTAATTACCTGACCTCATAGTGACTTGTGGCTTGTTTATCTGTTCATCTGTTTTTCCTCACTAGATGTGGATTTAATCTGCACAAGAACAATACTTCATTTTATTTCCTTCGAACAATGTGTAGCATAGGAATCAAAGAATATTCAACTTATAAATAAATTCCCATTGTATAGATTGAAAACAATAAACAAAAATTGGCCTATCTCATTTCCTGGAGCAAAAATTGGAATATCTTTGATAAAATCACTAATTTGTATGTTCTGAGATTTTTAATTTTCATGTTTCATATTTTATTTCAATTTTTATTGTTTTATATTAGTGCTTAAATATGGAATTAATTTTTATTCTATGAAATGTATGGAGAAATATAACAACTTTTAGCTATAAACAGTTAGGCGTTTCAGATTTTCTTAACAAATCACACTGTGCTGGGACCTGGATGGAAAAGAGCAAACCATATTCTCTTTATTCAGGAAAAAGAGCTTCTTGGAATTTCAAAAGCTGTATGATAGTAATAACCTGAAATTGCTGACCCAGGAAGAAGCAGAGAGAATCAAAGGCCATTATCTAATATTTAGGAAACTTCTGAATAAACCAGTAACACACCTCCTACCCCTTCTTTACTTTGGTTTCTTAGTCTATTTTACTATTTCCAATTTGCTTCCCATATTTCTTTCTATTTCTATGGCTACATTACTGAGATTCAAAATTAAAATTTAAAGTGGATACATAAATTATGAATGAAGTTTCATATTAGTAAATTAACAATCTAATGATTCACTTTTTCAGCCTTAAAGATACACCCTTTTATTACACTCCTCAATTTCTGTTTTTCTAAGTTAAATGATAACAGAGGGTATATTTTCTATTATAAAATTGCAGTAGGAAAAATTAAAAAAAAAAGATCAAGTAGTTCTAAAGGAATAACATGTTTTGACTTGTTTAGTCTGAGACTGCATATATCAACTTTAAAAGGTAATGCCTTACATTTATATTCCCAATTAAAGGTCAAGTGTCAGTTTTCTCCACCTCTCTTAATGCAAATTGCCCTCTAGTAATATTGGTATTTTCCAGGCTTGTCCATTAACTGTCACTGTTCCCTTTATTTTTATACTTGCCCCAAACTCATGTCCTCTGAGTGCTCTGTGTTGTGTTGTTACCTTAAAAGTTCTGGACTGACAGGGTGAGAAATGGATGTGATGTGTCCTCACCTACTTTTTTAACACCATCCCTCATTTTTGCCCATCAAAGCACCAGACATAGTCATGTGGGTGAATCTAACCCTGCTGAAACGTGTGTAACATTACACGTCTTAACTATTCCTTCTCTGTTCCTTGCCAGTATCCGAGGACGTAAATATTCATAAACTAGGACAAATAAGAAGTAGCTGAGCCTGAAGGATAGTATACCCAAATTTCATCCAGGCACATCATATCAAGGAAAACAGTGTTAGGATACAAAAAAAAAAGTTTTTTGTTCGTTTGCTTGTTTAGTATTTATACACATTGACATGTTTTAACACCTTGTAATGAAAAATCTAAAGCAGAGAAAGTAGCAAAAAAGAACCTTTATGCCAGTGTAAACAGCTCTAATAATTATCTACCAAGACTAATACTTTGTGCCCTAATAATCACCTCCATGATTCTGAATCAAATCCCAAATCCCAGATGACATAGCATTTGTTTTGTATAAATTTTAACATATAAGGAATACACATATACACACACACGCGCGCGCGCGCACACACACACACACACACACACACACACACACACATTCATTAACATATGCAAATAGAGAAAATTTAAGAAAGAGGAAAACTCTGAATTAGAGTGAGTAAAGATATTTTAACTTGTCATTCAGGACTATTAGGGATACCTAGATAGTAATTTAAATGTAGTTCTGCCCCTTGACAATATTGCTATCCCTAATACACTATGAATTGAATTAATTTAGTGTTCTGTATTTATTGAATGGGGGATTATGTTTCTCTGCTGCTTTCCTTATCAAGTGGAGCAATACTAAATCATATGCATACAAAGAATGAAATAATTGAAAAATTTTAGTGAACATGGTCACCACCAAGTTTTCAAACCATACAATACTGAAAAGATAAATTTAGAGGTATTCACTTGTTCATTTATGTATTTTACTTTAATTCATCATGTATTATATATGTACTAATGTTGATATTATGCATGTAATGTATATAATATTATATATAATGTTGATATTATGTATATAATGTTGTATATATGTATATAATGTGTACATATATATAAAACCTCACACTCACATCTATAGTATAGATGAGAGCGTGTGCTATGTTATGCGCTCCGGTACCAAAGAGAAATACAAAATGTTTCTGATTTTGAGTGATACTTTAATGTAAATATACACAAAACACAAAGTGAAGAATACTAGAAGGATATCTTATGTGCTCTTAATAAGTTGACAGTTGTCAAACAATATAATACTAATATTTGGTCATGATTTTATTTGGTTATTTCTCAGTTATATATTTTGAAACCATTCTTGATTATGATCAAACTCTAGAAGCAGAACTTCTATAATTGTTTTGAAGATACCATCAGTCTCAAGAAATTCAATTCCTGTACATCAATAAAATTTTACTTTCTTTTTTAAGCAAGCTTCTTTCTTAAGCGTGTGGTGAAAAAAAATAACATTCAAAAGTAGTGACAAATTATATCTGTCAACCATCAGGGTTGGGTGTGGGAAGTAGTAGGAAGTGTATTCAGAGTGACAAATATTAGCAGAGACATAAGCCATGGTATTTACTTCTCTATTTGTGATATATTCCAAGTGATTCAACCAAATAGAACAGATGGTACAATTGTGAGGTTATGGTTATCTTAAATAGAAGGTAAAAAAAAATACATTAAATTCTCTTAGTGGCTTAAAAACATAAACTTCGCTTCAGTAGAATAAATATTATGACCACTCTTATTAATTTTTACTTAAGTTGTGGTCTTGTTCTTGTCCATCTAGATCTGCTTGCATTTGGAAGCATTTCAAAAATTAAAGATTATTTTTGAAGATGCTAAAAAAAATCACTGAAAATTGCTGGGTTTTGTTCTTTATTGACTTTTTAAAATCATTTAGTGCATTTTTTTTTTTTGGAATATATTCTATCTCCTTTTTTTTTTTTGAATATATGCTATCTCTCTTCTTTTCTCTAAAGCCTTTTTAAAGACCAGAATTTGTTTTCTATTTTTTTTTCTTTTGGTTATACTCTTTAGATGCCAAAGACAAAATACTTTCTCACACTGTCAATAATAAAGTGTGACTCCCCAGGATTGTTGTTTGAAAAAAAAAATGTGTAATACACTAAAATATGCATGCTATTTAAATAAAATGTGTGTTTTATAAAATGTTAAGTTGTCAATAAAATTTACCTTACTTTCCATATAAAACTTTATAGGTTTCAAAGAACTTTCACTTAAGTGAATAATTCAGTCATCAAAACAATCATGTAAAGTCAACAGAAAAAGTGTTTTTCCCCTGATATAAGAATGAAGAAACTGAGGTTCACACAGTTCAAGAGTAAAAGGGGAAAACAAGGCTGTTTCCTGAATTTCAGAAATAGACTCTGTTCATGGGTTCAAATTAGCTTCTAATAGCATCAAATGCTAAAATAGGCAAAGTTTATCTTTTATACTCAAGAAGTTCTGGACCTCCATATATCACTTCTAAATACTCTTTCCTGGTTTTTACTGCAGTATTCAGGGCTTCCCAATCTTGTTGCCTGATGGCTCCACACTATCCTCTATTCTCTTCTGCCGGCACTTAATTTACTAACAGTGCTTAAAAATGGTGGTAACACTTTAAATAGTGTTACAATTATTATTATCTTTTTGAATTTTGGAAATCTCTGACCCTCCCTCAAATTAACATGGGTGTCCTTCAGTCTGATGGTAGATATTAGGAATGATAGAGAATGTGTGAAATAAAATTAAAGATGTTGAAATACCAAATGAGAGATCTCAGAAATTTGATCTTTATAAATCAGTATCGTTAAAGTATGTACATGTTTGGAAGGCAAGGTGGGGGGATGGCCATCTTATCTTGACAATGATTTCCAATTCTGTTTATATGTAGTGAAAATGAGCATCTAGAAACATGAGCTATGGATTCTTGCTTTCTGAAAATTTCTCCATGGTATATACAGGCTTGTTCCATATTTTCTCTAGGAACCCAATTATATTCATAGTCCCATTCCATTCTGCTGGTGAACAGGCAATCTTAAATTATAAAACAGCAACAACAGAATCTTAATCTACAAAAAGAAATGGAACAGAAATTTAAAGCAGTGGATAATCTATAAATCGGTCAAGGTCTGCAGCATGTCAATGTAGCCAGGAATTTTGGAATCCTTAAGGGGCAACAAGGACCCAATATGTGTATTTTGATAAGGCCAAAGTTTAACAAGCACTACCTGGTAAGAGAGATGTCCATGCCTTAATCCCTGAAACCTGTAAACATGTTATATTACATGGCAGGGAGAAATTAAGGTTGCAGATGGAATTTACTTTGCTGGTCAGCTGACTTGATGATAGGAAAAATTTCCTGGTTTCTCTTGGTGAACCTAGTGTAATCCCAAGTGTTCTTCACGTGTGGAAGAGGAAGTTGGAAGAATCAGTGTTAGCATAATGTGGCGTGAGAAAAACATGACAGGTCATTGCCAGCTTTGAAGAAGGAAGAGCCTCTTAAGGAAAGCAGACAGCCTCTGGAAGCTGGAAAAGGCCAGGAATCACTCTTTTCTAGAGGCTCCAGAAACGAATGCAACCTGCTAACACTTAGATTTTAGCCCAGTGTCACCCAGTTGTGATGTTTTTGATCATCAGGTATTGCTGAGGGTGATTTTGTATAACGATTTCATTGTCATGAAGTAATTCCCTATTATTATTTTAGGCTACCCAGAAGGTTGATAGTATCATCAATTAACAGGATAAATTAACTTGTCTATCACATCTATTATCCATTCCACCAACACACACACACACACACACACACACACACACACACACACAGCCATACCCTGTAATGAAAGTTCCAGCAGGCAATAATTTTGATTTCTTTTCATCACTAATCTATCCCAGACACAGAAGAGCCCCTGAATTAGGTATGTCCCTTGGCAGTGTGGTGATGATTGGGTGTTTTGATCTTGACTGCAGGAGGGATGGGACATGACATGCAATTAGGTGGACATCAAAAACCACAAACAGAAACAAACCAAACTTTCCACATAATATGATCCAGAAATAATGAAAAATAGTTTCTCTTGCTTTTGTATCACAACCTTGGGGGAAAAAAAAGTCTTGACACTTGTCAAAAAGCTATCTCCTAGACCTCATGAGAGGTCCTATCTGCATCAGACTGGAAAGCATGCAAACCAAGATAAACATAGATGTTACAAGACAGGGGGTGGGGTGCTCATAGAGGAAGAAAAGCAGATATCCTTGAATATAAGACAACAGGCAGTTGTGAAGTCAGGTGATATTTTAGGATCTTTTGATTTACTTTGAATCATAAGGTGGCCTTATTTTTTTTTTCCATTCTTTGTCTTTTCTACCTAAGAAAGAGTCTTACCATTTATTCAGATGGAATGTTGAAACTGGTTTCTCCGTGTTCAAATTGGCTAAAGTAAATATTCCCATTGGTTCACATGAATGCTCCAATTGACTCATGAAAAAAAATTTACCTTAAAGTAACTACAGAAAATTTCAAAATTTTAGGTTTACTACTGCAACTACCTACTTGAATCTTTGAAAGTATCAAGCACAGAATTTATCAATATATAATATTTTCTTATGACTTTAATTTTCATTTCTCAAATTTCTAATTTATTCTTGTGAATATAGGCCTAAGCTTGTCTTCTCAGTTTCTAAACTTCTTATTTTTCAAAATTTGTGTTTGTTTAAAAGTGTGTTTTCATATTTCCCTTCGAGTATCCTAATAATATATTTACATATAACTAAGTTGTGTCTCTAGGGAAATCCCATTCCCATTATTGATTAATTCTTTTCTAAATATTAGTTTACTTGCTTTGTCCATGTCTTAAATTTTTACTTGCAAATTAATTTTTGATTGGGAGTTTTTCCTTGCTTTTCTCTGTCTCCATGTCATTATAACCGTTCCTCCTTCCCTGCAGGCCTTCTTCCCTTTCATTTTTTGTACATGTTCTCCCCTATGTATCAGTATTTTCTTTGTTCCCCACACACTCCCCAGACCCTAATACAGAACCTGATCGTATAATCATGATCAGGGTTTTTATAAGTTGCTCTTTTTTTTTTTTTTTAACTCATATCTTTATAAGTTACTAATGCTGTGGATTCAGCCTGAGGCGAATATACAGCATGGCTCAGATACTGGTTTGCTGGCTGGCTTTCTTTGCCATCTCTTTTGGTCCCTAGTTTTTGATAAAGCCTTAACCCAATTCAGTGTATTCTTAAATTTTTCTTTAAAGCAGTCTTTTTCTTTACAACAAGAAGATCTTCACAATTGCCTTTCTTTTCCTCATATATGTGGACAGTCACTCCCCTTTTCCTTAGAGGAATCATGTTGTCTGGTATCATGGCCTATTTATCAACCAGAGATTATTACTACTCAATATTTGTGGGTGTTTTTTTTTCTTTTTTATTTTTTTCATGTTTACTTATTTGGAGGAAGGGAGAGAGAACAAGCACATGCGTGCATGAATGGGGGAGGCACAGGGAGAGAGGGAGAGAGAACCCCAAGCAGCCTTCGCCATGTCAGCACAGAGCCCCATGTGGGGCTTAAGCCACGAACCGAATCCTGAGATCATGACCTGAGCCAAAATCAAGAGTTGGAGGCTTAACTTACTGAGACACCCCGGCACCCTTTTTTTTTTCTTTGAGTAAGAATATTTCCTTGTATTTAAACTCAGAAATGCCTTTCTGGTTCCTTCTTTTCATAGTTGTTTTTAGTCTTATGTATTTGGAGCAGTGGGTGTTTTCTCAATGTAAATACTCTGGGGCATGCTAGCAAAAAGCTAAACTTGTTTTGCCTAACAGAGTGTCAAAAATTAACAACAATGGCAAGGCGTAGTGCTGGTGTGGGTATGACAAGACAAATATGAAAATAGAGACTAGCTACTAGTATTTCAGAATAGATAAGTGTCGAACAACCTTGTTGACACAAATTCTTTTTTAGTTAGGCTTTCCTTACAAGCTCTGTTACACTTGTTTAATTCAACCCAATGGGATTTCCAGAACTCAAAGGTGAAGGCAAACAAATAAATGCACCTGGAGAGAAATAAAGGACCATATGACAGCTGTTGAAGACAGATTTTGACCATCTGTTATAGAGTGACTTCAACCTTGGGGAAAATATGGTTATGTGAGAATGTAGATTATGAAAGATTATCGTAGCACAATATTGTGATTTATAGCAAATATGTTTGGTCATTCAGATGACCAAAATATATTTGACACATATATTTGATCTTGATTTGCCATCCTAGATCATAGATCCCAAAACTCATGGGATTTCCTAAGCCATAAGAACAATGGGAACAACTTTTGTCACAATATTTTGTTTCTTATTTTTAGTTAAAATTAGTTACATTTAGTTCAAATTCCTTCGAAGTCATTAAGGCGAAATGGGTGGCTAGTTATTCATAACAAGCTTCTTTCCACCACTATCGGATTTATGTTAATAAAGGGAGTTGGAAATCATGTCCGAATAGGGACTGGTTGCCAAGGCAACCCACCATGAATAGAGGGGTGGAAGTTTCAAACCACTCCCTGATTTCCAGGGAGGGGAGAGGGGCTGGAGGTTAAATCAATCACCAATAGCAAATGACTTAATTAATCATGCCCATGTAATAAAGGCTCCATAAAAATTCAAAAGGATGGATTCTGAGAACTTCCAGTTTGGTGATGGCACATGTGGAGAGGGCATGGAAGCCCTTTCCTCATACCTTGTCTTATGCATCTCTTATATCTGGCTGTTTCTGAGTCATCTCCTTTTATGATAAAATGGTAATGTAGTTAGTAATTTTTTTTCCCCTGAGTTCTGTGAGCTGCTGTAGCAAATTAATCACATTTAAGGAGTGAGTTGTTGGGACCTCTAATCTAGCTGGTTAGTCAGAAAGACAGGTTACAACTTGGGCTTGTGACTGGCATCTGAAGTGCAGGGTTGGGGTAAAGGCAGTCTTGTGGGACTGAGCCCTTATCCTGTGGTATCTGATGCTATTTCTGAGTATATAGTGTCAGCTTTGTTTCAAATTATAGGACACTCAGCTGGTGTCTGAGAATTGCTTGATAGGGTGAGGAAATCCACCTCCTACCTCTGCCAATTGGAATTGGGTCCCAGGCCCAAAACACATAGCAATCATCTATTAACAGAAAAGTTGTTAAATGAGCATGGACAAAAAAATTACCTTACTGGAACAGAATTACTTTAAAAATGATTAATAACATTGTAATCAAGTGGGATATTTCTTTGTGCCAGTAATCAATGATATATAAAAATATTCAAGCCATTTGTGTTTAATTATGGCAAAAAATTTTAAGTCATACAAAAACTGAATATTTAATAACAACATAAGCTAAAGAAATCTCTTTGTAATAAAATGGGACAGTACCAATATCCTGACTACTGCTAAATACATTAGCAATGGAGAAGTTGCTAGAAAACAAAAAGAAAAAATGGATCTTAATTAAAGTATTTCTGCCAAGACTCAATTTTAAGTGAGATCTTCATTTTCAATATCTTTTTAAATAAAGTGGAAAATACTTTAGAAATTAATTTTAGGATATTTTACATATTCAGAAATTGTTTCCACTTTTTAGAGTGTTAATATTTTGAAGACTTGAATGAAGTTATATACAATGAATATTGAGTGAATTCTGCCATATTGTTGAAATGAGTCCAACTGTGAAATGTCACAATTTAATCACATATCTGCCCCCTAGAAAGGGGATAATGGAATTAAGAGAATGTCTGGCTAAGAGAGATAATGGACAACTAGCCCGTGTTGTGAGTTGATTTTCCATGAGTCTCTACATTTGTGCATGTCTTGTGAGTAGAGGCACTGACTTTGTCGTGAACTGTCTCTTCAAATATTTTTGTATAGTTAACAAGAGAAAAGAGAAATAGTGTTTCCTTTTGGAGAAAAGGAATATGTTCAAGATTATAAAGATAGCGACTCTCTGTATTCATTGCCTATTATAAAAGATTCAGCTTCCTTCTGTTCCGTGTCCCTCTGCTGTAATGCAGCCAGGGTATGTTCCAGCATTACCTTTTCTACTCAACTTTGCCTTGTGAGAATTTGAGCTTGAGGAACTAGTAAAAACACTAACACTAGCTACTTTTATTGCCATAGGTGAGTTGTGAAGCCCTTTGCTTTTATGCTGATATCTTTTATACTATGCCCGCATTCATAAAACTGTAGCGGACTAATTTCACAGGGTTTGAGAGCCAAAGCTGATTTTTATTGCAAAATTTCATAGGCTTGGGGAGATGTAATAGAAGAAAAAGACAGAAATATCAATGAGTGTACTGCATTTCTGGAATCAGGCTACCTTATAACATTATGGGTAAAATCACACAAATGGGGACATTTTGGTGAATTGCAGATCAAACCCACCCTTGTAACTGGGCAGAAAATAAAACCAAATGTACTATAGAAGGGATAGATTTCAGCCAATGGTCAAAAAAATTTCAGAAAGTTTTGGCCATTCATAAAGGAGATATTTTTATAGCTTACCATAAAATCCTGCATATGGTAGGACTCTTCCCTGATATACTTTCCACAACTTGCAATTACAAATGTATCTAAATTTAAAGGAGCATATTCTTGAACACAAAATATACTTAATATGCTCAGTTAAAGCAATAAAGGATCCAAAGGAGAAATACTTTTAAAAGGTAAACTGAGGCATGTTAAAATTTAGAACTACTAATTTGAGCAAACACTGATATGAATTGAGTAGCACCAAACCAAAAATTGTTAGGAGCACTCTACTAACAAAAGGTAGGAGCAAGGTTTTTATACAAAGAGGTGGAAGCAAGGCAAGAAATTATTTCACTGGTTAGAGTGTAAGTGGTTTACCTTATTTGGGAAAACCTGGTTGGCTAGGATTGGTTGTTGCTAAGTTTCACTTTCTCAGATTGGGGTGCATTGACTTTGGCTTAAATTGTGGTTTGCTTATGTGGGCTACCAAGGCATTAGAGCCACCTCAGTCTATGGCCTCCTAACTTAAATACTTTAATGATAGATAGACAAATCAATTGATACATAGGGATCTATTTCTCTTAGCCAATGGCTAATATAGATCTATTTCTATATCAATCAATTATAAATAATGAAGTGATTATAATTAAAAATAATAAAGTGCCTTTGGAAACCATTAAGAAAAAAATGGAGACTTTCTTCTTTGCTCATTATCTTTGTTTATAAATAACACTGCATATAAATTGATTTCATATAATTCAGACCTAGAGATGAATACTTAAATGTAAAATCCAATGGTGCTCATATTCATATGGAACTTCTCTGAGGAGCCTGCTCCAGAATTGTTGCTGTTGCTTACTTAGGAAAGTAACCATCCTGACTTAATTTAACAAATGATGAATAGGAAAAATAAAAATAACAAATGAAAAACAGCTCCAAAACGATTATTTCCCAAGAATTCAACAATATTTTATAAGCGGTAAGTGAAAAAAGAAAATAGGAAGGAAGAAAAAAAAATAAAACCTCAAACACAGTTAAAGGGAAAAAAAAATCCCGCAAGTATACATTTTTAAAAGATCAACAGCTGCAGGGAACAAAAGTAAACTGTGAATGCCAACAGATGAATAATGTAATTTAAGAAAAAGATGCAGTCATCTTGAAGTAAGAGATGAAAATGATCAAGTCCTAAGAATGCTTGCTGTAATAGAATTGATCTGGCAGCTCTATGAAAGCAGTTAATGATGCAAGCCCTGAAGTCAGATTGTTGGGATTTGAATTCTAGTTCCTTCACTAACTAGGTATAGGGTTGGGGGAAAGTTTCTTCATCTGTAAATAGATATGATAATAATCCTAAGAAACGTTGAGGTTTGTTTGATAGTTGTTAATAGTTGGAAAAATGCTTAGAGCATTCAGTGAAAGTTTGCTGTGTAAACAGAATAAATAACGTTAGTTCATAAGTAGAAAACTATCCATATTTCAGATAAAACTTAGTACAGGGGCTAAATGACACCATCAATATCTAATTTATGTCTTACTATTCTGCCTTCAAATATGTTGTCTTCATTCTAACACAGGCTCTATTTTTTTTATTTTATTAATTTTTTTAATGTTCATTTAATTTTGAGAGAGAGAGAGAAAGAGAGACAGACAAAGTGTGAACAGGGGAGGTGCAGAGAGAGGAGGAGACGCAGAATCCAAAGCAGGCTCCAGGCTGTCAGCACAGAGCCCTACTTGGGGCTTGAACTCACGTACTTCGAGATCATGACCTAAGCGGAAGTCAGAGGCTCAACCGGCTGAGCCACCCAGGGGCCCCTAGGCTCTATTTTATATCACAAGATGACTAGCAAGAGTTCTGAAGTTTTATATTTTTCAAGATCCTAATTTAAGAAAGAAGGGAAAAAAAAGTCTGTGATTTTGCATTCTGTACAAAAATTTTGACTCCCTCTTAATTTTATGTTCTTTATGTATGTTCTTAATAACTTTGGGATGCTATAACAAAATACCTTGGATGGGATGGTTTATAAAAAACTGAAATTTATATATTTTACTTCCCAAGACTTGAAATCAGACAACCAGCACAGTCCAGTGCTGGTGAGGGGCCTCTTCCTGGTTGCAGATTATCTTCTTTACCTTCATGCGGCTACCTCTCTGACCTCATCTTTTGAGGCACTAATCCAATTCATGAGGGCTCCACCTTAATGATGTGGTTACCTCCCAAAGTCTCCACCTCCTAATAGCATTGTATTGGGAATTGGATTTCAACATACCAATTCTGAGAGGGCACAAACATTCCAACAGTGATACATGCCCACTACTGCAATATTTGTCTATTCTTGCTCAAAAGATTTCTCTATAATTGGCTTAAATTAACCTAACCCATGGACCTGAGGGTGAAACCTCCAAAAGGAAATGCCCAAAGGAGATGCCCAAAAGGAAATTTGAGATTGGTAGGAGGGATAAACGGAATAAGAATGGATGTCAGAGAAGCAAGTAACTTAATGGTTGTAATAATGATAGTAGGAACTCAAGGTGAGCTGGTTATGCTTCTGATTTTACAGATCATCACTGAAGGCATGAAAGATGTTGAACATATACAAGGCCACTAACGTGCACTGCATGAATCAAGTTGGTTCATTGAGAGACTGGCAGAGAGCTTTACCTAAATGGTCACAGAAAAATAATGAACTGCACGCATGCCTTTTAATGCAGGAACTCCTACCCATTTACGAAATATTGGCCAATGAAGATGAAATTCTCACCAAATAGAATAGGAACAGATTTGCAGAGAAATAAACAGAAGATTGAAAGGAAGAGAACATCAGGGCAAATAGGCTAGCAGTAAAATGTGAGCGAAAGGGATAAGTGTTGCAGCAAAAGAGGGCAGGCAACTACTGGAGACAGTAATGGGCTACGTTATCTGTAGAAAACTTAGAAACAAAATAAATCTTATTACAGTTTATTTTTATTAGAACTGTGTACTGGGAATTCTCCCTTGCAAAAGCCACTGATGGAAAAAACAAACAAACAAACAAAAAAAAAAAACATTGGTGTCCTATTCCCCCTGATTTTCAGTGTTTTGGACCTGTAGTCCTCAGTTAACCAAACTATAGTCAATCTAGCTGTGCATGCCCCACAAGAGATGAAGAATCCTGTATCTTCTTGAAATACTTCAGAACTCTTTCAGGCAGGAATAAAACTACCTCGCATCTGCAGAGTGATTTCTAACCCCACCAATTTTGTGTATTCCACTCTTCGAAATAGTCAAAGAATGAATCAGGAATTTACAACAATGATTGTGCCCATCTCATTTGTACAAATGATTTAATAATAAAAAAAAATCCACCAGCTGTTATAGCCATCCTTATTTTTCATTCATTGGTAATTTAATCAGGAGAATCGTCAACAATTTGCCAACCTTAATTACTTGGGAGGATTCGTGTAAGAATTTGTGGCACTAGACTGTCCATTTCCTGGGAAATATTCTACTTTTCCATCTCAGGATAAAAGTACTCCTATTTTGCTGACTTAGAGATTTACAACAGTTGTACTTTTCCCCAGATCTGCCTAGAGTATCTGTTAGTCCATCTAAGCACATATGTATTTAAAGATCTTTAATGATTACTTCTCCATTTGCTCCTCTTTGTTCCTGATCTCCCTGGATTTCACTTTCTACAGAAAAACTCCAAGGCTGTTTTAACCTTAAGACCCAGGATAGCCTTCTGACTTGGCATCTCTTCAGTTTATGAGATCTGCCTACTGGATGTTTTTGCCTTTTCTTCATATTCCTGTGCTAGAAAATAACCCAAGAGATTACTGAACTAAAAATGCTATTGATACTTTTTTCAGTCTTGTGCTCTTAGGGGCCAAATAAGAACCTGTATGTATTTTAACATGTGATATTATGCAAAAGCGTGCCTTTTGATGCTTGTGAATTTTTCATGCTTTCAATACTGGTGATGGAACCCATCCTTTATTGTATATCCTCAACTGTAGCATTGAGATGGCTATAACTTGGTCTCTTTTTTCTTTCTTTCTTTCTTTCGTTCTTTCTTTCTTTCTTTCTTTCTTTCTTTCTTTCTTTCTTTCTTTCTTTCTTGAGAGTTTAGCTGAGTATTTAACAATTCTAAGACTGGTCCTGTTATGCTTTATTTCCATCATCTCTTATTACTGGCTTTCTTCTCACTTTCTTTACCTGACTAGTTATATTTTTTTTCAATATCTGATGTCACCTCCACTTCAGGCAAAAAAAGAACGGCTTCCCAAAAAACCCCACCAACCCCCCAAAACATTGGCTCCTAGACCTCTCTCAAATTGGATTAGGTATCCCCTCTTTTTTTTTTTTCATAGTACATTATTTATATATAGATCTCAGTACTCATTATATTTAGTGACTTGGGTTTCCTCACTTAATTTTTTCTCCCCAAATGTTGAAAATCCCTAGAGTGGTCTCTTCTGTCTCTGTATTCCTAAAATCTTACCGTGTATAACTCTCATGTGGTAAAAGCTCAAAGATTTTTGGTTGGATGAATAAGTGCCTAAAGTGTCTTAGGAATAATAGAAGCCATTCAATTATCTTGTAAGAATTCTGGAAATAGGAACCATCCTACGTGGGCAATGGATAGCATAACTAGAGACAGGCTTCAAGATTCCTGTTGCTGCATAAACTTGCCATTGAATCTGTCCATTGGTGTGCCTTTCATCATAAACTGCAAGAACTTAAAACATGGAACATGAATGTTCCAATGTGATATACAAGTTCATCAGTAAATATTTCAAATACAACAAGAAAGGCATTCATAAGATGCAGCATTGTTTTTATGTGTGGGCTTTTAAAGTTTTGCATTGGAATAGTAAACACTGAACCAACTGCAACTATTAAGAGTTGTGAAATCTTTACCGTGTTTTTCCAGGCCTGTTTTAGAAATTGAGATGAAGAGAATTCATTATTTTCCTTATATTTGTGGTCAAATTAATTTTATTTTATAAATATTAGCTTTCTGGTTGCTATATTTTGTTACATATAAAATTATGTTTGGAGAACTTAAGCCATTAAGCCACAGTAGGAAGGATATTAAGGAGCAGCAGGGCAAGAGTTAAATAGGCAAATCCTAAAGGGTGAGAAGTATTGGCTCTCACAGTTAGGATTCTCACAGAAGCCATGCCTTCTAAGAGGACAGTCTGAATGGGAGAAACAGGTCCTTATGAAGCTTCCAACATTCATTTAATGCATGTATTCGACTCTATGTTGTACGGACTTCTACAGCTAAGCTTTTCAGAACCACTGAAATTCCTTAGCAATTAACTATACTCACTGGCAACATATTTGGACATGTTGCTTCTTGCTCTGCTAACTTAAACCTATTTTTATCTAGCGCTGAATTAAAACAATTAAAAGATAATGCTCTCTTGGTCACCTGGGTAGTTCAGTCAGTTAAGCCTCCAACTTTGGCTCAGGTCATGATCTCATTGTTCATGAGTTCAACCCCACACCTGGCTCTGAGCTGACAGCCCAGAGTCTGCTTTGGATCCTCTGACCTCTCTCTCTCTTTTTTTTTTTTTTTTTTTTTTTTTTTTTTTTTTTTTTTTTTTTTTTTTTTTTTTTCAACGTTTTTTTTTTTTTTTATTTATTTTGGGGACAGAGAGAGACAGAGCATGAACAGGGGAGAGGCAGAGAGAGAGGGAGACACAGAATCGGAAGCAGGCTCCAGGCTCCGAGCCATCAGCCCAGAGCCTGACGCGGGGCTCGAACTCACGGACCGCGAGATCGTGACCTGGCTGAAGTCGGACGCTTAACCGACTGCGCCACCCAGGCGCCCCATGACCTCTCTCTCTCTCTCTCTGCCCCTTTCCCAGGTGTGCACATACTCTCTCAAAAATAAACATTAAAAAAAAATGCTCTCCCCATTTGCAATTAAATTAAAACTTAAATTACTAATATTATCAACAAAAATATAAAACAAGAGGATTATGTGATTTGAGGATTAGTATTATTTGTAAAAAATTATTAAATATTAATAAATATTTAATTTTGTTAATATTAAATAATAAACATTTAGTAAATTACATGTAATTAAGTATTCAAGCTCCCACAGAAAATAAACTTGTGATATGCCCAAAACATCTAAAAAATTATTTGTTACTTTTACTTTCATAAGTTGAAAAATGATGCAGAGGATATATTAGCCCATTAATCCAAAATGCAGTGACCTGTTATTGTCCTCGCTCTGTATGTGCCCTATCTTTGTTCAACCTTCCCTCAGAGTCCGAATTTCATACATTTCTTGACCATGCTTCATGATATAAAAAATTCCTGTGACCTCAACCACCCCACTGTAAAAGTGTCACTTTGAAGCTTATCAAGAAAATTTTGGGAGGGTGATGCTGCTGTTTACAATCCTATCTCCTGAAATTCCTCTACATTGGTTATACCTATTTTAATCTTGTAGCTGTGCTCCTACTGCTTTGCCTCTAGATGTTCCAGTCTTGCTTTTAGAAATCACCTCCTCATAATTTCTTCCTCTCCTGGTTCCCATAAGTGACACATTTCGTTGAGCTGACACTGTGAGCCTCTGATTTTCTTAGGCTCCCATCATTTTTTGCTCTAGTAATATCAAAAGGCAGATTCCCTTTGTTGTCTTTTTTTTTAAATTTATTTTAATTTTTAAAAGTCTATTTATTTATTTATTTATTTATTTATTTATTTATTTATTTTGGGAGAGAGAAAATGCAGGAGGAGGAGGGGCAAAGAGAGAATCTCAAGCCTGAATCTAACAGCACAGAGCCTGAAGTGGGACTTGAACTCATGAAACTGTGAGATCATGACCTGACCCAGATGCCCCTGTTTGTTGCCTACTTAAAAACAGTAAGATCTAGGTTCACTTTAGTTTTCCTTTTATATATGTCTTTCATGACCTTTATATCACATTTTCCTCATGATTCTTAAATTAGTTTTTAACGTTTATTTATTTTTGAGAGACAGAGAGAGAGAGGGAGGGAGGGGGGGGGAATGAGTAGGAGGGGGACAGAGAGAGAGGAGACACAGAATCTGGAACAGGCTTCTCACTGTAAATGCAGGGCCTGATGTGGGGCTCGAACTCTTCGACTTCGAGATCATGAGCTGAGCTGAAGTTGGATGCTTAACTGACTGAACCACCCAGGCACCCCTCATTTTCCCCATCATATCTAAGGAACATATCCTCTAAGATACAATTCATTACCTCAAGGAAAACTTAGTATCTTTTCTTCTAGCTTAATGAGTCTCCCCCTTAAAATTTTGTTTTTGTTCTAGAACTGCCTATGTTATCAGCCTATTCCATGTCCTCCTCGGATTCCTAGGAAACTTGATACCTCAGGATAGGGTATTTCAAAAATTTTTACATTATCAGAAACAAAGGAAAACATGGAGACCCTGTCTCCTCCCACTGAGTAGGCTGGTCACACAAATAACTTAAAAGTCAAAAAAGGTCACAGACTTATACTTGTACCTCACATGGGACTTAACCTGCATTTTCAAATGTAGATAGAAAAATAATAAGAACAGAAAACTAATTCCTCTGACCTTTTATGTCCAAATGCACTGTATACAGAAACATTTTCTTTCCCCAATAGTTGAATCATTACTACTTGCAGTGAAAGCAGCACCTTGATGTTTTGAGGTTCTCATGAAGCCCCATGAAGCTGGTGTATGCTGAGTTGTTCACACTTGCCTTAGGCATGAGGAGTCCACGTTCCTGTATTTAAGTCTGGGTGGCCCAGACCTTTGCATAAGGACATTTCCATAAACTGAAATCTCAAGCTAAGATCAAAATGCCCTTGGCCTGAGGCTAAAGGACTCAGCTACACAGCAGCAGAAACTAACTGCTCAATTATACCAGCTTCAATCATAATAACATGCTATCAAATTTTCCTACCCTGATGAAGGATTGTTATAATCCCTAAATTCCTCTCCCTGTCTCTCAGTATCCCCAGCCAAAATGAAACGAAATGGAGGGTTTATTTTAACCAATAAAAAATACTCCTCTTTTCCTGGCCAAGATCGAAGCAATTGAGATATTTACAGCATAAAATTTCAGCAAATTGAAGAGCAAAACAGCACTTTATTGATAAAAGCTAGGTTTGGAAATGTGGCTTTCAGTCTAATAGCTAAGGGGCTTGCTAATATTGTGCACTAGAATTAAGCTGATTTATCTTCTCAGACCAGAACATGATGGACAAATAGGACTTTCCTTAGAGGGGCCTGTACCTGTAAAATATCAATAGGCACAGCGGAATGTGGACTTCTGTGGTGACAATTCTTTAAACAGGGAGGAAGAAGAAAAGGATGGACAGTGCTTGTCCATTCTTTTTCCAGAATCACTTATAGCATTTGTTACTCTCTCTTTGCGGCTAGGCATCAGGGGTCTGAGGGATGCCAGAAGTTAACCCTGATAGCAGCTCCTCCCCAATGGAAAGAGAAAGCACGGTACAACAACCTATAGGGTTATGCACTTCTATCCAGAACACATTGCTTCCATCCAAGGATAACTGAGAGTGATATGTGTCTCACATCTGCCTTGATTGGCAACACAGACTCCCATTCTATTACATTCAAATGTCATATCTGTAAAAACAAACATTTTCTTTACAGTTATTTTGGGACATGAAACAACCACCTGTGATTTTTGTTTGTTTGTTTCAGAAAGCACTGATACACTCAGCGGCAATTGTGCATTTGTTATAAATTCTACATATGTTATATACTTCCCCTGCAGAGAATTTTCCTAGCTTGATGATTGCAAGATAAATGTGTGTTTGGGACTGGGGTGTAGTGTTCTGCCATAAGTTACAATTTTGAAAGCCCAGAAAACTGACAGTAGCATTAAGGTGAAGCAGATTTACTTCAATGGTTTCTTTCACTATTTCTAAAAGGGGATGCTATAATAGAAAATGACTTTAAGTTATTTTGAAGAGCAGACTTTATGTCATTGATTAGATGGAAACCAGCTACATTATTAATCTTAGAGTTAATATATAACTAGGGAAAAAGGGATTGAGGGGAAGTAGCAATGAAAGAGGTAATAGATTAGGTATAACATAATACAACAGTTAAAAACAACAAAGGGGGTGAGTAGGAAGGAGGAATAGAAAAAACTA
This sequence comes from Neofelis nebulosa, assembly GCF_028018385.1. NCBI lineage: Eukaryota > Metazoa > Chordata > Mammalia > Carnivora > Felidae > Neofelis > Neofelis nebulosa. The sequence goes on along the minus strand of NC_080782.1, from coordinate 211,025,724 downwards.
CTTGAGAATGAAATATGTCTTTAGTATTAATATTCTATTCTAAGAAAAGAAGTATTTAACTTCTTTAACATGATTATAGGTATCAGAACTAATTGGAAAGATTTCATTGTAGCGGGAGAGGTTGACCCCTCCTTAAAACTCTATCAGACCTCACTGGCATTTTTTTTTTTTTTAAGTTTTGAAAAATTGTCAGATCTTGAATATGCAGATTGGAACAATGTAATAACTGGGCTGTTGAGACAGTGGGCATAGGCATGTTTATTTGTTAATTTTTAAAGAATGTTAAAAGTGGAGACACCTGTGTGTCTCAGTTGGTTAGGCATCCGACTCTTGATTTCAGCTCAGGTCATGATCTCAAGGTTCAAGGTTGAGTTGGAGCTCTGTGTCGGGCTCTATGCTGACAGCACTGAGCCTGTTTGGGGTACTGTCTCCCTCTCTCTCTGCCCCTCCCATGCTCACTTGCTGTCTCTCTTTCAAAAATAAATTTTGAAAAATTATTAAAAAAGACTATTAAAAGTACGTTTCTTGCAGAACTCCATTTGTATTGAAGTTTAGTAATATGTTTCATTAGCTTCTTATTAAAATTAAGACTGTGTCCTCTTCTCCAGATGCCTCCTACTCTCTTTTCCCCTCTCAATCTCTATGTAACAGCCAAACCAAAAACCAGAATTATTTTACTCTCTAGATGTGTTTATTCTTCCTCTGACTTCTAGATCCTTCTTCTAAGCAGAAGATAGTTCCTTTTTCCAGCAGCAAGATCTACTCTTTTTTTGGGGCGCCTGGGTGGCGCAGTCGGTTAAGCGGCCGACTTCAGCCAGGTCACGATCTCGCGTCTGTGAGTTCGAGCCCCGCGTCGGGCTCTGTGCTGACAGCTCGGAGCCTGGAGCCTGTTTCTAATTCTGTGTCTCCCTCTCTCTCTGCCCCTCCCCCGTTCATGCTCTGTGTCTCTCTGTCCCAAAAATAAAAATAAAAAAAAAAAAAAAAAAAATTGAAAAAAAAAGATCTACTCTTTTTTTGCAAGCCTAATCTCTCTTGTCTTGAATGCCAGTCAGATTTTCCAAAAGCATTATTAAGGTACAGGTATACTTAGAAGATATTTTCATGCATTTATGTTTAAAACCTTTCTAATTTCTTTGGGTTTCAAAATTATCTTTCACATATGACTTCTTTTTCTTAGATGCAAGTCTAAAATCTTAGTTTTTAATACTATTGCTGTAAATACATCCATTTTACCTTCTTTTTAATTTTTTAATGTTTATTTATTTTTGAGAGAGAGAGGAGTGAGAGAATGTGAGTGGGGGATGGGCAAAGAGAGAGAGAAACACAGAATCCAAAGCAGGTTCCAGGCTCTGAGCTGTCAGCACAGAGCCTGATGCGGGGCTTGAACCTACCACCAGGGAGATCATGACTTGAGCTGAAGTGGGACACTCAACCCACTGAGCCATCCAGGTGCCCCCCCATTTTACATTTTTAAATATTTTACAAGAATTTTTTTTTCAATTATAAGATGAACTTATGCTTATGATGTTTATAAAATCAATGTCACAAAATTCCTAGGGTTTAAAAAAATATCAAGGTGAAAGCATTAATAAGAAATACTGAAGAAGAAAATGTTAATTGAACAATTTAACATTTAGCTGTAGCAACTATTTTTGGATATTTATTACTTACTTTTTCTTTTTGGTTTTTACATCTTAAATTGTATCTTAAAGTCACCTCAGGCAGTTAATCACTTCTCAGAATACGTTTAAAGACAGAAGGAGAACAAATACCCTCTAGAAAATGTAATTAATGTTTTATTACATTGAAATGGGTATAAATAAATGATTAGCTTTATTTAAACTGGGTGTGGGGAAATGTGAGGAGTTTGTTAATTGATATAAGTGTACCCATGAAGGGAAAAATAGATTTGGAAGAGTAGCTAAAGAGAGGTAGCTGCTATACATAAAAATGTTGTTGTAAAGCTATATTACTTCACGTTATATTAGAAATTGTAAGTAAAAGCAAAAAAGGTTATATGTATATCTTTATATTTAAAACTGAGAATGACATTTAAATTAAAGGAGATGATCAAGTATTAGGGCGAACAGATTAGAGTTTTACATTCCATATGTACTTTCTACAGATGATGTTGATAAATACATATTCATTGGTACACAGGTGTCAGGGAGGAAATTGCATGTTATGGTTATAGGAATGCATCAAAATATATGTAAAAGAGTTGACTGCTTCTAGGGAAAAAAATCAAAGGAAAGCAAAATTACTCAACTGCTGTACTTACCTCTATTCCCAATTTATTTGAGTCTCATTCTTACGAATTTTCCTTCCATTTTAACTTTATTCTTTAGCCCTATCTAGGACTATATTATGTTCTCCTATGCCAGCCCGTCCATCACTTTTATGCCAGAATCACAGGTTAATGTTCAAGTCTTGTTGATTTAATGATATGCAGTCCAGTTATCAAGTGTTTGGTCTGTCTGACATAGTTAGCCTTAGGATTTTGTCTCATAAACTGCTTTGAAGCCAAGGCCCAATATTACCAATGCCCGCACACTTCCTAGAAACAGCTCTTAAAAATAAAATAAGGAACTGATTTCACTTATCTTCAATAAGGTCTTCATGCATTACTTTTTTTTTTTTTTTTAAATTTTTTTTTTCAACGTTTATTTATTTTTGGGACAGAGAGAGACAGAGCATGAACGGGGGAGGGACAGAGAGAGAGGGAGACACAGAATCTGAAACAGGCTCCAGGCTCTGAGCCATCAGCCCAGAGCCTGACGCGGGGCTCGAACTCACGGACCGTGAGATCGTGACCTGGCTGAAGTCGGACGCTTAACCGACTGCGCCACCCAGGCGCCCCCTTCATGCATTACTTTTAAATAATTATTAATTAAGTCTATTTATTTAGACCAAAGGGAGCTCCTATATTTAAATAGGGAAGTACTGTGTTTTTCTTAAGTTTTTATTTAAATTATAGTTAAGTTATACTGTACTATTGGTTTCAGGAGTAGAATTCAGTGATTCATCACTTACGTACAATACTCAGTGCTCAACACAACATGAGCCCTCCTTAATAACCATCCCCCAGTTAGCCCATCCACTGCCCACCATCCCTCCAGCAATCCTCAGTTTGTTCTCTGTAGTTGAGTCTGTTTTATGATTTGCCTTTCTTTTTTTTTTTCCATTATGTTCATCTTTTTTGGTTCTTAAATTCCACATATGAATGAAATCCTATGGTATTTGTCATTCTTTGAATGACTTATTTTGCTTAGCATAATATACTCTGGCTCCATCCATGTCATTGCAAATGGAAACATTTCATTTTTTTTTAATGGCTGAGTAACATTCTGTTTATATATACACCGCATCATCTTTACATCAGTCAATGGGCATTTGGGCTCTTTCCATAATTCGGCTATTGTTGACAATACTGCTATGGATATCACGGGGCACGTACCCCTACCACTATTTTTGTATCCTTTGGGTAAATACCTAGTAGTGCAATGGCTGGATTATAGGGTAGTTCTATATCTAACTTTTTGAGTGACCTTCATACTGTTTTCCAAGGTGGCTGCACCAGTTTGCATTAACATCAACAGCGCAAGAGGGCTCCACTTTCTCTGCGTTCTCACCAACATCTGTTGTTTCCTCTGTCGTTAATTTTAGCCATCCTGACAGGTATGAGGTGATATCTCATTGTAATTTTGATTTGTATTTTCCTTATGATGTTGAGCATCTTTTCATGTGTCTGTAAGCCATCTGGATGTCTTCTTTGGAAAAAAAATGTCTGTTCACGTCTCTGCCCATTTCTTTAATAAGATTATTTATTTTGGGGTTGTTGAGTTTGGTAAGTTATTTATGGATTTTGGATAATGAACCTTTATCAGATATGTCATTTGCAAATATCTTCTTCCATTCTGTAGGATGCCTTTTAGTTTTGTTGATTGTTTCCTTCACTCTGCAGAAGCTTTTTGTCTTGATGAAATCCAGATAGTTCATGTTTTATTTCATTTCCCTTGCCTCTGTGATGTGTCTAGTAAAAAATTACTGTGACAGAGGTCAAAGAGGTTGCTGCATGTGTCTTCCTTTAGGATGGTTTCCTGTCTCACATTTAGGTCTTTCATTCATTTTGAATTTGTGTATGGTGCAAAAAAAGTGGTCCAGTTTTATTCTTCTGCATGTTGCTGTCCAGTTTTCCCAGACCATTTGTTGAAGAGTCTGTCTTTTTTTCCACTGGATATTCTTTCCTGCTTTCTTGAAGATGACTTAACCATATAGTTGTGGGTCCATTTCTGGGTTTTCTCTTCTGTTCCATTGATCTATGTGTCTGTTTTTTGTGCCAGTACCATACAGTCTTGATGACTACTGCTTTGTAATATAGCTTGATGTCTGTAATTGTGATGCCTCCAGCTTTGCTTTTCCTTTGCTTTGGCTTTTTGGAGTCTTTCATGGTTCCATACAAGTTTTAGGGTTGTTTGTTCTGGCTCTGTGAAAAATGCTGGTGGTATTTTGATAGAGATAGCATTAAACGTATAGATTGTGGGGTGCCTGGGTGGTTCCATCAGTTAAGCATGTGACTCTTGTTTTATTTTATTTTTTTATTTTATTTTTTTTCAGTATATGAAATTTATTGTCAAATTGGTTTCCATACAACACCCAGTGCTCATCCCAAAAGGTGCCCTCCTCAATACCCGTCACCCTCCCACCCCTCCCTCCCACCCCCCCATCAACCCTCAGTTTGTTCTCAGTTAAGCATGTGACTCTTCATTTCACCTCAGGTTATGATCTCACAATTTGTGAGATTGAGACCCCCATCATGCTCTGCACTGACAGCACGGGAATTCTGTCGCCCTCTCTCTGCCCCTTCCCTGCACACAGTCTCCTTTGCACACTCTTTCTCAAAATAAATAAATAACATTTAAAAAAATGTGTAGATTGCTTTGGGTAGTGTAGACATTTGAACAATATTTGTTCTTGGAATCCATGAGCAAGAAATGTTTTACCATTTCTTTGTGTCGTCTTCAATTTCTTTCAGAGTACAGATCTTTTACCTCTTTGGTTAGGTTTATTCCTAGGTATCTTTTGGCTTTTGATTTAGTTGTAAAAGGGATCAATTTCTTGATTTATTTCTGCTGTTTCATTATAGGCATATAGAAATTCAACTGATTTCTGTACATTTAATATTCTGCGGGTTTATTGAATTCATGTATTAGTTCTAGCAATTTTTTGTTGCAGTCTTTATGGTTTTCCACATAGAGAATCATGTTGTCCGTGAATAGTGTAAGTTTGATTTCTTTGCTTATTAGGATGCCGTTATTTCTTTTTGTTCTCTGATGGTTGAGCTAGGACTTCCAGCACTATGTTAAATAACAATGGTGAGAATGGACATCCCTGTCTCGGTACTGACTGTAGAGGAAAAGCTCTGAGTTTTTCCCCATTAAGGATGATATCAGCTGTGGGTTTTTCATATATGGCCTTTATGATGTTGAGGTATATTCCCTCTATCCCTACTTTGTTAAGAGTTTTTTTTTTTTTTATCAAGAATGGATGCTGTATTTTGTCAAATGCTTTTTCTGCATGTATTTTTTAAAAAAATCTTTGAAAATGTTTCTTACTTTTGAGAGAGAAAGCATTAGTGGGGAGGAGCAGAGAGAGAAGGAGACACAGAATTTGAAGCAGGCTCCAGGCTCTGAGCTGTAGGCACAGAGCCCACTGTGGGATTGAGCTAAAGAACCATGAGATCATGACTCGAGCCAAAGTTGGACACTCAACTGACTGAGTCACCCAGACACCCCTATTGACAGGTTCTTACATATATTTTTTTATTAATGTGGTATATCACGTTGATTGATTTGTGGATATTGAACCATCCCTGCAGCCATGGAATAAATTCCATTTGATCACGGTGAATAACTCTTTTCATGTCTGTTGAATTTGATTTACTAATCTTCTGTTGAAAATTTTTGCATCCATGTTCATCGGGGATATTGGCCTGTAATTTTCCTTTTAGTGGGGTCTTTGTCTGGTTTTGGAATCAAGTTAGTGCTGGCCTCATAGAATTAGTTTGGAAGTTTTCCTTCCATTTATATTTTTTTGGAACAATTTGAGAAGAATAGGTATTAACTTTATTTTAAATGTCTAGTAGAATCCCCCTGGGAAGCCATCTGGCCCTGGACCTTTGTTGGGAGCTTCAGTTTCTTTACTGGTTATGGATGGATCTGTTCAAATTTTCTATTTCTTCCTATTAGAGTTTTAGATAATTTTTATGTTTTGGGGAATTTACCCATTTCTTCCAGATTGTCCCATTTATTGACATATACTTTTTCATAATATTCTCTTATAATTGTATTTCTGTGGTGTTGGTTGTTATCTCTCCTCTTTCACTCATGATTTTATTTATTTGATTTTAGTATATGTGCTGCCGAAGCGAGCACTGATTTTATTTGAGTCCTTTCTCTTTTCTTTTTTGTAAGTTGGACCTAGAGGTTATCAATTTTAATAATTCATCAAATAACCACCTCTTAGTTTTGTTGCCTACATTACTTTTAAAGGAAAATAACTTGAATGTTTAAAACAATGTACAGGAAAAATTACATGGCAACCAGACAATGTGATATTTCTTTTAATAATATTTTTAATTTTTTAGTGTTTATTTTTGCGAGAGAGAGAGAGTGTGAGTTGGAGAGAGAGAGGGAGGCACAGAATCCAAAACAGGCTCCAGTCTCCAAGCTATCAGCACAGAGACCAACATGAGGCTCAAACTCGGGAATGACCAGATTATGACCTGAGCTGAAGTCAGATGCTTAACCAACTGAGCTACCCAGGTGCCCCAATATTTTTAATTTTTTAACTATATTTACAATTCTTGAGAGACAGAGTACAAGTGGGGGAGGGGCAGAGAGTGAAGGAGACACAGAATCGGAAGCAGGTTCCAGGCTTTGAGCTGTCAGCACAGAGCTCAACACAGGACCCCAACCCACGGACTGCAAGATGAAGACCTAAGCTGAGGTCGGACCCTCAACTGACTGAGCCTCCTAGGTGGTCCATTATATTTTTAAAATATAGGAAAGTTAGAGAATTAGATTCTGTCAAATGATGCTTCTGTCACTGATTTTGACCCTTCATTGGTTGGAAAACTGTGCAAATTACATACTTCTAAACCTTAGTTCTTAAATGTATCGTGGAATTGATTGAGATAATGCATGTAAAGAGCTCAAATCATTACCTGTCACATACTGTTTGACAAATGAGAATTTAACAAAAAAATTACCAAACTGAACACTTACTTATCAACCAGTATGATACATACTACAAGTTTGTTTTTATATAACCCATAAAAATGTAACATAAAATATAACAAAAAACATAGTATATCAAACAAAACAGTGAAAGCAATTCTGTAAATACAGTGATAGTTACCTGTTTTATAATGTTTCGAATTAAACCAGAGGCCAAAGTGTCCTCTGGTCTTGGTGAATGTGTAAAGGAATCAGCAAAAACAAAAGACAAAGGAAAAAAAGAGAGAATAAAGGGTAACCTGTGGTCTATTTCATCAAGAAGACATTTTTGTCCATCTTTATGTAATAGACATGACCATGTGCACCTTGGGTATAAATAACATTTCAGAGATGACAAGCATTTAAATCTATACCTCTCTGGGAATGGAACTGTTTAAGTAGACAGACTTATCTCATCAGTGTCTAAATACTTGCTTACTTCATAACCCCCATTGGCAAAACTCACTTGATTTGAAAGCCAAAGACAGAGAAAATTATCAGAGCTCAAGAAAAGCATGACCATATTATTGGCTTTAAGCCAAGGAATCAAAACTCGTACGCATAACCTCTGTCACTAAGGTATGGAGGAGAGGGTATAACATAGGGATAAAAAGTTCTCTCAGTGTGTGTGTGTGTGTGTGTGTGTGTGTGTGTGTGTGTGTGTATTTATATAATTACAGTGCATAAAAAGTTGAATGGGATGCTGTAAGACTTATAGTGGAATATTGACATTCTTCAATTATATCATTTAGCTTTGTGTAATAATCTAAATTTATCTATTATAATTGAAGCAAAAATAATAGACTTCTTCATCGTTCATAGGTCAATAGGAAATAGGACAGATGGTAATATTTCATTGTTTCTTACTAAAACTTTAGTCCTAGTAAGAAAATGTCATAATTCTACCACTTTCAGTGTATTGATGACAAATGATAGGAGAATGAATAATGTAAAAACTATAATTTACCATTCTGTCCAGTAACTTGATTTTGCATTATTGAACTCATTAATGACTAGGTATTAAAGGCGTAAACATCTACGCAGCTTTAATATATATTACATACTATTCTTTAAATAAAACTATATGGATAACAATTATTATATTTAAGTTACAGTTGTCTTTGCTAGTCAAGAACTTAATGTCAATTTCTTTCAAAACAAAAATGTGCTATTTATGTAAATACATGAAGAGTAAAATGTCTCAGCTAATAAATTATTCAGAAACAAAGTTTACAAACAATGAAGAACATATCTATGCCATTAGGAACATCTGCTACGCAACAGATATGTGCCCTCATACCCCTCAAATAACATATGCTTCCTTTTAAGTTGGAATATAATTAATTGAAGTTAAGAGCAGGCAAAACCATCATATGGAGGTCCTTAGCAAGTATCATGAAGTATTGGGTTAACGTTTATGGAAAATGATAAATTCTCTCACGCTTCATGCATTGGAGTATTAAACCAATCACAGGTGATCATTTCTGATACCTTTCAATTTTTTTTTCAATAATTTTTCAGGTCCTTAGGAGAGAGTTTTTATACTTCTACCTTTTCTCTCTTCTAATTTATGCATCATTTGCTTGGGCCAAGAAAATGCCCAGATAGAGGAAGAAAATTATTCTCCACTTTGAAAATTGACTTAGATTATTGTTTATTTGTTTGTATACTTTGTTAAAAGTCCAGTAGAGAAAAAATTAGTATACCTCAGAGAAAACAGCCTAATAAAGCATGATAAGTAAAGTTTAGTCAATTTGGTTTTACCAACAAGAAAGTGTATATCAACATTGCCTTGTGCACACTCAAAGAAAATAACTTAGGTTTAATCAAGTTATTTTCTAGTTAATGGATTCAATTTTGGAATTAATGATGAAGTTAATTCTTATAGGAGATAGAACTATATCTGCAATTAAAAACATATGTAATATGCAAATAACATTATATAATATATAAATATTATATATCCTACTATATAAATATATAAATATACAGCATTCAAGATTATTAAGAATTTTACATTTTTCCTCTTGGTGCTGCTATTGCAGACCCAAATAATAATAATAGTGATAGTAATTCTTGTTACTATCATTATTTTTATTGCAAAATGCTGAGCAGGTGCTCACCTTGCATGAGGAACATTTCCAACTCCCATACCCAAACCCAGGAGCCTGAAGTCTGATTCATCTGTTTCTATCATTGCTGTTACTAGCACAGGATTTTCTTCATGTCTGTCTACTTATCCTATGTCTGAAGTCCTGACAAAGATGGCTTTAATTTTCCCCTTAGCTTTACTAAAATTTAGACAGGTTACTCCTTGACTGTATAGATCCCTAACCTCCCTGTTATTGGAGCATATATTTAGAAAAACTGGAATTGTAAACTCTTTCTCTGTTTCCTGAGATGTAAATTTTCTTCAAACCTCTTGCCAGTTTTATAGTCCCAGGATGTCTTTCCTAAACACATGAGAAACATCTTTCTGTTTAATTTTTTAAAGTTTATTTATTTATTTTGAGAGAGTGTGTGTGTGAGTTGGAGAGTGACAGAAGGAGGAGACAGATCCCTATGAGGTTCTGTGCTATTAGCACAGAGCCCTATGTGGGGCTCAACCTCATGAACCATGAGATCATGACCTGAGCTGAAATCAAGAGTCAGACGCTTAACCAACTGAGCCACCCAGGTGACCCAAGAACGATCTTTTAGAAATGGCATCATCCAGAAAGAGAGGGCCTCTATCTCCCATTGAGGGTAGGAAACTAATTTTGCTAAATTCCAATTAGTAAACACAGATGTTTTAATCACATTAACCAACTTCCCCCCCTAATGTCTTCACAGGCTTTTCCACTAGCTTATGCAAATACTTGAAAAACCTCCCACCTTTTGTGTAAGAAGAGTTGAACTCAGTTCTGTATGGAAGTTTCTCTCCCCTACCACAATAGTCTGAATAAAATCTGTCTTGTCCTTTTATGACAAGTGTCCTTTGAAACTTTTATTTGGCAGTATTTAATTTTATGCTTACTCTCCTATGATACTATCTGTTAAAAGCTTTTAACAGCTCAGAGCAGTTAGGATACAGTTTGCATGCATATAATACACCTAGATAAAATTTCATAAAGAAAAGTTTAGTGGATTACCTTTTGTCTTTGTTTGGGTTTTATGGCTTTTTTTGGTTTGTTTTTTCATTTTTTTTTCCAAAATAAATTTTATGTTCACTGGCTTAATATCACTGGAGAGGAAATGGAAAATTCTGACATTGAAATATGTTTTGATAGTAAGTAGACCGAGGGAAGCGTATTGTCAGGGAAAAGGTCTCAGTAAAGTGAGTTACAAAATTTGTGGTACTTTCATTTCTCTTTTAAATCAAAAGCAATTGTAATGAGAAATATATAGCTTAAAGTCAGGTAGCCAGGAAAGGGGGGTCAGACCTTATCTTGCAGACTCAGGAGACTAAAACTTCCTAAGAAGTAATCTGCCAGCTTCATTATACTCATGTACTTACTAGGAAAAGGTATAATCAGCTACAGGAAATTTCAAAATCTTTAACTTCTTAATATACTTGTTAACGAATTCACTTAATTGATAGTGTCAAAAGAAATTACAAAACAGATGTGGAACATGGTACAACATATCATAACGACAACAATAGTAATGTGGTAATGATAATTATAATGACAGTAGTGATGTCCATTGTTTAGTAAATGAAGAAGTGTCCAAATGTAGGTAGCATTAACTCTTCATATTTGACACCTCTTTTATCAATATAGGTTTATATTTGAAGAAATGCAATGTGCAGACTTCACCCAGTGAAAATCTCTGCCTGATATCCAGAATGACTTACCATCATATAATATTTTCAACTTTTCGTGATACAGTAAAATTATTGACGTTATTTTGTGTGTATCACATACAGCTCTGTTATTGACTAGGTTTAATTATTATTTTAATTTGACAAATGAATGCTATTTTGCTCTACATAAACTCTCTTCTGATTGCTTTATTTATTGGTTTTACTAAATTCTAATATAAATAAAAAATGCTAAATGATAAACTTGAAAACAACAGCATCTTAAAAACATTTTTTTGACCTGTGAGGTTTCTTACCTTATTTAAACATATATTTTGCATATTTTAATAATATGCTCTTGTGTATTATTTTTATTATATTACATACTATTTTCTCCTGTTGACTAAATATGGATATTTTTGCCATTTATGCTTTAATAATGTTACAGATATTCAGACAAAGTAATATATTTTACTTGTATTTTCTGATGATTAGTGATGTTGAACACCTTTTTATACGCCTATTGGCATGTATGTCTTCTTTGGAAAAATGACTTTTCACGTCTCTTGATAATTTTTTAATTGGGTTATTTTTATTTTTATTTTTTGCTATTGTGTTGTGTGAGTTCATGGTATATTCTGGATATCAACCTTTTATCAGACACATGATTTTGAAGTGTTTTCTCCCATTCTATAGGTTGCCTTTTCATTTTGTTGATAGTTTCCTTTGTCCTTCGCTGTGCAGAAGCTTTTTAGTTTGATGCAGTCCCATTTATTTATTTTTGCTTTTTGTTGCTTTTGCTTTTGATGTCATGTTGAAAAAAATTATCAACAAGACCAGTGGCAAGGGGTTTTCTCCTAGGAGTTTGATAGCTTCAGGTGTTAACATTCAAGTCTTTAATCCGTTTTCAGTTGATTTTTGTGTGTGGTATAATACAGGGGTTCAGCTTCATTCTTTTGTATGCGGCTGTCCAGTTTTTCCAAAACAACTTCTTGAAGAGATTCTCCTTTTCTTTGTCCATTGTATATTCTTGGCTCCTTTGTCATGAATTAATTGCTAACATATGCATGGGTTTATTTCTGGGCTGTTGATTCTGTCCCATTGATTGATGTGTCCATTTTTATGACAGTATCCTACTATTGTGATGACTATAGCTGTGAGATATCACTTCACATCTGCCAAGATGACGTCTGTTATTGAAAAGACCAGAGATAACAAGTGTTGGCCAGGATGTGGAGAAAAGAAGACCCTTATACATTGTGATATCTACCCTGAGAATAGAAATTGCCCCATGTCCTCATGGATTCAAAATGCAATAGATTTTTGCAAATTGATGAAAAGATGGACCACAAACAGATCTAGACTGGCTGTATGATGACAAATACATCCTGCTATTTTAATGTTAATTACAGAGATGCTATATGATTGTACAACTCATGGATATGATGGACACAGTAGAACCTATATACTACCATATTTACAATTTAGGGTGTAATTTCAGTAAGAAAATCTTACCCATAGAAATTAATGGGAATGTTGTAATCTTTCTTTGGAGTTGAGATTTCACAGAATTTGTCAGTAATGTTTTTAAGACTGTACTTTTCTTTCTTATTCTGCTATGAACCTTGTTTGTTCATGCTCCCTCTTTGTGGACTTTTATGAATCTTTGTTGTGTGTGATAGGTTTGAAGTACAAAAATGCACTTTTAGTGCTTTTAATACTCTTTATCTTACCACAATAACTGGAGTCCAAAGAAATTTAAATTAATTTAATTTAAAAATTAATTTTGTTAGTAATGGTCTAATTTGTTAATTTCTACAATTAACATTGTAGAAATGGAAGTGCTTTTTATTTTCCTTGGATACACCATTCTTTTTAATTTAATTCTTTATTTATTGAAGTATAGTTGACACAGAATGTGACATTAGTTTCAGGTATACAACATAGTGATTCAATAACTCTATATGTTGTGCTATGCTCACCACGAGTATAATTACCTTCTGTAACCATACAACACTATTATAAGACTATTACTGTACCCCTCTGAAGTTTTCATTCCATAACTGAAAGCTTGTACCATCCATTTTTTGAGACCTTAATTTTCAGCTTTATTTTGCGTTATGTGAACTTACATATGAGCTTAATATATTAGTGTAATGACCCAAACTGCAACATTTTTGTCCTTTAGCTTTTAGTTGTCACGCTATAAATTTTAAGAGAAGGATCTCTAAAAATAAATGTGCACACATACATACATATATATATATATATATATATATATATACATATATATATACATATATATATATTTGTGCAAATTTCAAAAAAAATTTTTTTAATATTAGGAATTATTTCAAACAAATGGGAAGACAGAAAAATGTCATATTTTTCAGACCTTAATCTGGACAAATGTTTGCACTTTATTTGCTTTAGATTTTAAAATTTTATTTCAAGTACCTAAAAAATTATAGAAACATTTCAAACTGCCTGTGCACCCATACCTAATTCATTCCTTTTTTGCTCTCCCAGAGAAAACCAATATCTAAATTTGTAGTTTATGTTACTGAGTAGGTTGTCTTTCTTTTACTACTAGAGTTATATCCACAAATAATGTATATTATTTGCATCTTTTAAATTTTTACATGAATGATATCTAAGGTATATATATGTCATCTTTAATTTGCTTTTTTAAATTTTTCTGGCAGTTTTGAAATTTGTCCATGAGGTAAATGCAGTAATACTTTATTCTAGTCCAGTATTCTGTTTTGCTTTATTATAAGAATACAGACAGTTCCTGACTTAATGATATTTTGCCTTACGATTTTTCAGCTTTGTGATGGTGTAAAAGTGATATATATTCAGTAGCAACTGGACTTCACCTTTTGAATTTTGATCTTTTTTGGGGCTAGAGATACACAGTGCAGTGCTCTCTCATGATGCTTGGTGGCGACAGGGAGCGCGACAGGGAGCTGCACTCCCAGTCAGCCACACTATCATGAGGATAAACCACCAATACACCAATGCAATGGGTTAAATAGCCATTTATACCCATACAGCCATTCTGTTTTTTGCTTTCAGTACATTATCCAATAAATGGCACGAGATATTCAGCATTTTATTATAAAATAGGCTTTGTGTTAGATGATTTTCCCCAAGCCCAGGCTAATGGTGGCGTTCTGAGAATTTTTAAGGCACCCAAGGCAGAACTGTGATGATCAGTAGGTTAGGTGTATTAAATGCATTTCATCTTATGATTTTTTTTCACTTATGGTGGCTTATCATGACATAACTCCATGATTCAAGGAAGATCTGTATACAATAATTTATTTATCCATTCCCCTCTTAGTGAATATTTAGGTTATTTCTGATTATTCATGGTTCCCTTCATTTTTTTTTCTTTTTTATCTTTTACACTGAATTGCATCAGTTTGAGAGAAGAGACTTTCATAGTGCCTTACACATGATATGTATACCCTTAGAAGAGCTGATGAGAGAAATGAGAAGAGGGAGATAAATACACAAGAGCTTTTTTAAAAACTGCCCTGGATCTATCTGTATATTGTAAATCTGAAACAGTATCTTTCAGCTGCTTTACCTTGGTTCTTTACATTCCAGCAGCCAGCCAGCTTGCTTTCTGGAACTGTTTTAAATGTGAACTATTTAATTTCTGAAATGTGAGTTGCAATGTTCTTTTCATTCTATGCCCCTAAGTTGTAGAAGATGGGAGTGACTATGCTTATATTGCTAGTAGTTAAAAATATCATATTTATGGAGTTTTTTATTCTATTTTTCCAGAGGTGCTCTAGAGAATTTACATTGCCAGAACTGTCAATCAACTCCAATGATATGGTGGTCCTCTAAGCCTGAAAATTTGGCTATAAATTAGCACAGTTAAAAAGTGATTAAGGGGGTGGTATATTACTGTCCACGAAAAAGGGTGACTGTATAATTGTTTTTAACTTTGAAGAGGCTTTGGTAACTTCTATGTAACATTATCACAATTGGAAAACTGAAGTTAAGGAAGAGTTTATTATCAATGTCATTCACAAGCAATGCAGGAAATAATTTTCCTCTGTTAATACCTCAATCACTAGGTTAAGTTTTACTTGAATGATTCACAGGAGACTTATGAATAGCACATTGTGATATTCAATTAGTTGAAATGTTAGATTAAAAACAAAGTAATGGAATTAAGAATGTTTTTTTATAGCAAGTCAAATTATTAATGCTCTGCTTCATTTTACATTTTTAAGATACTATTTATAAGGTAAACTACATCACATGTAAACATCCACATCCTTATACACATTTACATATTTGTACAATTTAACATATTTTTGTTTATCAGCTTGTCTTTCACTGACTGCTTCTAATATCAGTTTATATCTTTTTTATGCCACATCATATAAAGGGAGGCAATCCATTGTATCAATTTTTTTCTGCAAGCACAGAACCAGAAAAAAAATGTTAATAGGGGCACCTGGGTGGCTCAGGTTGGTTAAGCATCTGACTCTTGATTTTGGCTCAGGTCATGATCTCATGGTTCATGAGTTTGAGCTCTGTGCTGACATTGCAGAGCCTGCTTGGGATTCTCTCTCTCCCTCTTTCTCTACCCCTCCCCCACTTGTGCACTCTTTCTCTCTCTCTCTCAAAATAAACATTTAAAAAGGTGTATTAATAAATGTCCAACGACAAGAGACCAAGATGTTGTGTTTATATAAAGTCTATACAATAATGGATATTATGTTGGCCTGTGTATGTACAAGGCTTGGTTGGACATTTAACATTCTTTTAGTTTATAACCCTTACATTTAAATCATTTATTGCCTAATAAATACCTAACTTTACTCTTACCTTTTTTCTCTCATTCTTTGAGACATGATTTAGGTAGGTGAAGATGTATATATGATTGTATTCACAATACAATCCTACACAGTAATCTGATTTTAGCTTTAAATTTTCTCTGGTTTATTTCATCATATTCTAATTATATAACTTAAGTTTCAAAAGACCATCATCCTTTATTATGTAAGTTTTACAGCAAATATTTTCATAAAATTTATGTTCAAAATGTTATGTTTTATTGTCTTTTAAGGTATTTCATGTAAACTATTTCCTCCTCCCTAAAATCTTAATGTAATATTCAATGATAGCAGCAGTTTTTTTTGTTTTTTTTTGTTTTTTTTTAAATTTTTTTTTCAACGTTTTTTATTTATTTTTGGGACAGAGAGAGACAGAGCATGAACAGGGGAGGGGCAGAGAGAGAGGAAGACACAGAATCGGAAACAGGCTCCAGGCTCCGAGCCATCAGCCCAGAGCCTGACGCGGGGCTCGAACTCACGGACCGCGAGATCATGACCTGGCTGAAGTCGGACGCTTAACCGACTGCGCCACCCAGGCGCCCCATAGCAGCAGTTTTAATTCACATATATCTTCTCTTGAAATTTTAATCCAAAAGTTAAAGATAAAAGGCAGATCTATTTGGAAATACTTATGAGAGACGTAAGAGATGATATTAAGAAAAGCCAGGAAGAGAAGGGATAACTTGTATATAAATATAGAAATTAATGTATTGTTCAAGAAGCATTTGTATCTATGGAAATTGATTGACCATTGTTGTAGTTATTATACCTTAGTGTACATTAAAGATATAAAAAAAGTGAAAGGGGAGGTCCCTAATCACAATACAAAAGTACAAAACGGTTGTGTTTATTTTTATAAAAAGCAACATCATATTTATTTCTATTGCATTACATGATGCAAATTTAAAAAATGTAGGTGAGATATGTCAGTGTGGAAGCAAAGTAAAGTTGGAATATACATTCTGATTTATATGTGATGAAGAAACTTTGCCTTATTTTTCAGGGAGGGATTTAATGAGTCATTCTAATATGTATTAAAACATTTACTTCTCATAATCCTTAAAATATACAAAACAAAAGGAGATTTATAGAGTGTGATTTAATGGAAAGTACCTACTTTAAAGACTGAAGGTCTGCATTAAAATAGTCCAAGCTGTCAATTTCCTTGAGCACCTTATATAAACATTTTGAGTCTCAGTTTATGATGCTTAAAAAGTCATAACTGTGTTTATACCACCATTTTGCCATGAGTAGCTAGTACTTCTACTCATGCCTGAATTTTTATTTATTTTTATTTTTCAAGTGTTTATTTAACTCCAGTTAGTTAACATACAGTGTAATATTAGTTTCAGGTGTAGAATGTAGTGATTCATCACCTATGTAAAACATCCAGTGGTCATCACAAGTGCCTTCCTTAATACCCATCACCCTTTTAACCCACCCACCTGTCCGCCAGCAATGGACAGAACTCTACAACAGTAATGGAAATTGAATAACATTTCAATTGAATAAAAGTTAATTTTCTACTGTTTTTAGAAACCTTTCTCAATTAGCACACTGATTTGAAATAACTTGTGATAAGTGACCATGTTTCATTTAAAAACAAAAAACTGAGTCCTGTCTGAAATTATATTTGATCAGGTTCTGACCATTCCCCAAATGTGATACTCAAGACATTGGTCTGCTATTCCACTCTGCCATGATGGCTGTTTGCTGAAGTAAAGGATTTCTTCTCCTTTTCAGTAACTGTGAACTCAGACAAAATAGACCAGTGGTGAATTCGTATGTGAAAGATCATGCTGTAAGGTCAGAAAAGGAAGGATAGAAATATCCATATACAAAAACATGTTGTATATTTTTCTACACAGTAGATTTTTAACACAGGCTGAGCCAGTCACTATTTTGGTCCTGTTGGTATAACAGTGAACAGGTTAGAAAAAAAATCTTTAATTCCATTAGACTTATATTTCAATGTTGGGATAAATTCAAAGTAACTTAACATATAAACAAACACACTTCAGATTGTGTAGACAAGGAAGGTCTTTGAGAAGATAACTTTTAGCCTAAGATCTAAATGGCAGGATATCCTGGCCATAGAAAGATTGTGGGAAAAATATTCCAGGAAGAGAGAAGAATGGAATTTGTCATATGCGTGAAGAATGGATTTAGAGGGTAAGAATCAGTATGGAGGTAGGGTTGTGGAAGCCAGATTGTATAGAATTGTAATCAGGATAAAGTTATTGATTTATTCTAAGTATAAAGGGGGAAAAATGGAAGATTTTAAGCAGAGTGGTTGACAGGATTTCTTTCTTTGGAGCCTGGGATTTAGAAGGTAAAAGTCGATGTCAAAGAGGAGGATGTTAGCTTTTACCTGTCTTTGTTTTTCTGTAATAACCCATTTGAGAAATAGGAGTGGCATAACTAAAGAAACATACCTGTATTAGTTATTTTTATATCCGTGCAACACAATTATAAGCATATCTTACTCTAATATTACAAATTACACAATGTGTAGAGGATAGATGAATGGACAGGTAGACACATAGATAAGAAAGAAAGGGAGAAAATGAGATGTAATACTTATACTCTAGGATAGGGGTTGACAAACTGTTACCATAAAGGTCTGGATACTACACATTTTGGATGTCAGGGCCATATGATCTCTGCAACTAATCTCACTGTCTTTGTAGCATGGAAATAGCCCAATACATAAATGAAGGGGTTTGACTGTGTTCCAATAAAAATTTATTTATGAAAACAGCTGACAGGCCAAATTGGACTATAGTTTGCTAAATTCTACTCCGGCATAGAGAATATATAATTTACAGTTTGGTGAATAAGAATGTATTTTATTTAGTTTCATAAAAAACATAATTATAAAATAAATAACAAATATATTATAATATGCAATGTTTATGATATGTCCTATTAAATGTCATATACTATTTTGAACATATAATGTGTAACATGTGATATATAATACACATCCCATGATAAATATGATTAACAATGTAGCATTTTAGTATATAAAGTGTATCATAGTGCTGGTAACAAATAAATACATTGTTCCTCTATATAAAGTTCAGACTCTTTATATATAGAATACACACACACAATGTGTCTGGAACACAGGATACAATGAAAAAGAAAAACAAGAAAAATACTTAAATATGCCAAGAATTTGCCAAAGTTATTATTTTTGTACTTTCTTTAAGTGAAACTTTTTTGTGTTATCTCTGAAAGTATTTGGAGCAATTTCTATCCTTGTTTATGAATAAACAAGTTAAATAAACAAAAAGTAATCTAAGAGGATGAAATAAAATAACTATACGTGGGTGGGGAAATGTCCACTCCTGGCCTCTAAGGAAAAAAAAAAAAAAAGTGTTTATTCAAGAATTGGGTGGAAAAGGCTTAGCCTTTGAAATTCTGCCAGCAAGTTGTTCTTGGCCCTGAGGGAGTTCTTACTTCAAAGGAACAGGAAGAAAAATATGCTGCATCTTATAGCAAAGTGATTAAGTCAAAAAGGTTAGGGATGAGTTTGGGGATGTAGGGAGGGCCTAATGCATAGAGTTCTTTAAAGGGCATGGTGATAGGGGAGCCTGGGTGGCTCAGTTGATTAAGTGTCTGACTTTGGCTCAGGTCACGATCTCACGGTTCTTGAGTTTGAGCCCCGCATCAGGCTCTGTGCTGACAGCTCAGAGGCTGGAGCCTGCTTCAGATTCTGTGTCTGCCTCTCTCTCTGCCCCTCCCCTGCTCATGCTCTGTCTCTCTCTCTCTCTCAAAAACATAAATATTAAAAAATGTTTAAAAAGGATATAGTGATAATTTATAGGAAGAAAGAACATGGTGATAATTTATAGGAAGTGATCAAAAGACACTTTTTAATTTTTTTTAATGTTTGTTTATCTTGGAGAGAGAGAAAGAGAGAGCGCGCGCGCGCACACACACACACACGCACACACACACACACGAGTTGGGGAGGGGCAGAGAGAGGGAGACACAGAATCTGAAGAAGGCTCCAGACTCTGAGCTGTCAGCACAGAGCCCCATGCGGGCTCAAGAACTGTGAGATCATGACCTGAGCCGAAGTCGGATGATCAACCGACTGAGCCAAACCAGGTGCCCCAAAAGACACTTATTTTTTTTAAGTATTGTAATATGAAGCACATAATTACTCTATCTTGCTGTGGTTTGGCAATAGATATGAAGATAAAGAAACTTTGATCATTCCCCAAAATTTATCTAGGACAATCTCTCTACTCATCCCAAACTTCTAGAAACTTGTGATTTCTTTTTGCTTACTATAGCTTTGTCTTTCCCATAATGTCATACAAATGGGATCATACACTATGAATATATTTTGAGTCTGGTTTCTTTTATTTATATATGTTTTCATTTATATATATTAGCAAATGAGCATTTTTAATGGGAAATTTGTTCTGCTTTTAAAGAAAAGTTATTCATTAAAAATTTTTCATGCCACAAATTATTTCTTATTAACTTGTCTACAACAACAAAAAAACGTCTATCTAGACCTAGTGTTTGAGAATAGATAAAGTAGACATCTTTGCCACTCACTTTGATCACCAGGATTTTTTACTCAGGTTTAAAACTGAAGTCAAGGGGCGCCTGGGGGGCCCAGTTAAGTGTCCAACTTCAGCTCAGGTCATGATGTCCCAGTCTGTGTTCCAGTCCCATGAGGGGTCTGGAGCCTGCTTCAGATTCTGTGTCTCCCTCTCTCTTGGCCCCTCCTCGTGTCATGCTCTGTCTCTCAAAAATGAATATACACTTAAAAAATAAAAAAAAAAAACAATAAATAAATAAAACTGAAGCCTGTTACTCTACATAGACCTTAGTTTAGTTTCCAGGCATTAACAGGTATATATCTAGCCAGGACCTACTGGGCTTATTTGGGACTTTGCCTACTCTCATTACAGGCATCCATGATTAGTATTTATGGTCAGATGTGATCCAAATCTTCCATCCTTCCTATGTGGGTAATGTTGGGCACGTTACTTAACATTTATGATTTATGTGCCTCTGTTTCTCTGTTTTGGTGAGGGTTAAATATAAAGTCTTTAGAATGATGGCACATCTAAAATGTTTCTTCTCTCCCATTTATTGCTACTGTTCTTATTATTAATAGTCTCATTATAATATAAAAGTCTATATCCTATAGTAGACCTCCCAAACTGTGTTCCATAAGCCAAATATAGTTTGCAGAGAAGTTTTATGTAGTCTACAATACCAGCCCTACATAATGCTATAAATCTATATTTAATGCCATTGTTGAAATTGGGATATTTCACATGAAAAAACATATATTCTGTTTAAAAATTGGATTGTGTATTAATCATATGTTCATATTCTTGTTTGGCCATATAATAGTCTAGATTAAAGTAAAAGCTGCTCCCAGTGTAGATAGGAATTAACAAGCTCCAGGTCTCTATAGATCTATAAATTATCATTCAGCTTAGAGGCTGATTACTCTCACACCCCCTACAAACCACTCTTTATTGAGGTTATAGTAACTTTCTGGCACCTGATTGCTTGCAAAATTGAAGCCTGCTTCTTGGAGCAAACACTTCATTACAAGGCCCATCCTTAAATAATTACACATTATGAGATTCCCTCCCATTTTTTAACCTCTTGCTCTCTATTGTTTACAGTTTTGCATATTGAGAACTGTTTTGTTTGAATATTCGTATCATAGTAGGGACTAATAGGGGACGAGATCACAATTCTGTTTCTGACCAGCTCAGAATATGTCTTTTTTTTCCTATAATTTTAGAGGGACATTCACCTGTTGCTTCGCCTTTCTATGTATGTCTTGGGAGGGATTTTTTGTTTGTTTTTGTCATTGCAGCCTCTGTATTCTGGATTTATGTACAGATAATTGGTGGAGTCAATTACATCAAACTTCTTTCGGTTCTGTCTGCCTGTTCTGGTTAAGCATATGGCATGCAATGAGTAATCAAGACCGTATTCTAAATTCAATCTTTTCTATCATTCATTTAGTGGAAAACTTCTCCAGGCAATAGCAAACATTCAGTGCTGTTGCCAGACTTTGCTTTTTCTGTATTCTCAAGGATATTTTCTAGGGATATGGAAAAAGTTTTGTATTTGAAACAGAAAAAAAATGCAATGATGTTACTATCAGCAGGAATTATCTGTTTACTTTTCTGTCTGTGCTACTCTTTGCTGAACTCTTTGAGGTCTGGTCTTTTAATCCCTAAAGCCTAGAACAGTTACTGACATATAATAGCCTTTCAGTAAATATTTACTGAATGAGCTTTCTCTCTGAGGTTTGCACCTGCTCTGAATTGACTTCATGTGCATCTCCACAATCTTGTGTTGGCCTGTGAAAGCCGTATACATCTCAGATCTTCCAGATCAGTATCACCAGGGTAATGTTTGATTTTACTGTATAAACATAAATGAAAGGCAAGAGGTATATATGACTCCTTTCACACAGAGGAGCTTGTGTTTTCTTTGTCAAAGTGTAACACCAGGTCAGAGCTGCCAAGTTTTTTGCTTTTGTTTTTACAGTGGAACATTCCAGGTGTCACTGTCATTATCTCAATAAAGCAATATGGTCCCTGACCCATATTGAAATAGTAATATTTAACACATCTTGGACAACTGGAAATGAAATTATTTCTGAAAGTCATTAACATAGATCCCTTGTTACTTTTCAAGACTAAAGACAAACATTTAAAATGTTTTAATAAATAAATGTGTTTAATACCTCTGGAAGGACTGAGAATAACTTGGATATTTAAACCAAAAGATAAAATTGGGCAATTCAAAATCCAGAAAGGATGTCATCTATACATAACATACTGCATTTATAAATCAGTTTAACCTGCTGTTTTAAAAACAAAAACATTGGGGTGCCTGTGGCTCAGTCAGTTCAGCATCCAACTTCTGTTCAGGTCATGATCTCACGGTTTGTGAGTTCGAGCCCCACATCAGACTCTGTGCCTACAGCTCAGAGCCTGGAGCCTGCTTCAGATTCTGTGTCTC
This sequence comes from Neofelis nebulosa, assembly GCF_028018385.1. Lineage (NCBI taxonomy): Eukaryota > Metazoa > Chordata > Mammalia > Carnivora > Felidae > Neofelis > Neofelis nebulosa. The sequence goes on along the minus strand of NC_080782.1, from coordinate 211,002,778 downwards.
CCTCTCTCTCTGACCCTCCCCTGCTCACACTAACTTGTCAGCATAGAGCCCAACGTAGGGCTTGAACTCACAGACCATGAGGTCATGACCTGAGCCAAAGGCAGACACTTAACCAACTGAGCCACCCAGGCTCATTTTAAAAATTATTATTTTTTTGAGATAGCGCCAGTGGGGAGAAGCAAAGTAAAAGGGGGACAGAGGATCCAAAGCAGGCTCCATGCTGACAGCAGCAAGCACCATGGGGGGCTCAAACTCAGGAACCATGAGATCGTCATGTGAGCTGAAGTCAGATGCTCACCCTACTGAGCCACCCAGGCACCCCAGTAATTAGATACTTTTAAAGGAAAGTTCGTGAAAACTCTCCAGTGACAATTATGACTTTGGGAATGCCATTATAAAAATCCCTTACTAGTCAGGCTTAATGTTTGAGGAATAATTTCTCATGGAAAATGTCAAAATGAGTAAGTGTTTTGATCCAAACCTTGTCACTGTACACCTTATTTAAATGGAAAAATTTTCTGCTTTGTTACTGTCATTTGACACCAATATATTTAAGGGAAAATAAACATATATTATAGCATTCGGACGTTTCCTTTAAGTTATCTCTCAGTAGTGATGAATGTTGGCCTGAAAAAAAAAAAAAATAAAGCACTCCCTACCCATGTACCTGTCAAATGACAATGTTTTAAGTATTGATGCCATAAAATATTGTTATTCTACACATTTCTATCCCTGTGTCTACACACATAGAACAGCAGCAACATGTAGTAGTGTGATACGAAATATTAAACTCCTGTGATCTTAATAAAGACTTAGAACTATTGGAAATGTACTGTAAGACCAATTAAGTTATTTGGAATCAATTACATTTGCTATAAAATGAGCAACTATATATCACATATTTTATTTATTTGGCAAATTTAACGTCAATATCAAACTTGCTGACATTTTTAGAAATTACTTTGAAATGTCTTAAAGCTCTTGAGAGGTATTATTTTACAAATCTCTCAATATGCTATTCTCTACACGCATTATGCAAACTGATACGTACTATTTCCCATATCTTTTTTTAGACTTGTTCCTATTTCAAAGACCTTTCCAAAAGTCTGAGATTTCACTAGCCTTGTACTTTACTACTTTAGGACAAGATCCATGAAACCTCATCATCAGAAAACGTTAGTTTATTAATGAAAGTTCCACTTCTTATCTGCATTTTTATTTCATCTTCTGTGTCTTTATTGGACCTTTAACAGTTTATTAATGTAAACGTAAGCACATGTATCTTTAAATGATGGGTCAGAAACTGATGTTTCATCTTTTTGGATGCTGTGCCATGATGCTGCATTATACACTATATAGGTCTTAGGCTCTGACAAGCAGAATTTCCACTTCCTGTTGAAAACCTTAATAGATGTAACTTACATATGTGTAGATTACAAATAAACTTGGCTGGATGGATAGGTTGCATCACATCTTGGATATTGTAAATAATGCCTCAGTGAACATGGGGGTGCACATATCTTTTTGAGTCAGTGTTTTAGTTTTCTTTGGATAAAAACCCAGAAATGAAATTTCTGGATCATATGGTACTTCTTGGTTTTATTTTTTTAAATCTTTTCTATGCTGTTTTTCATTGTGGCCATACCAATTTATATTCCGACCAACATTGCACAAGTGATCCCTTTTCTCTACATCTTGGCCAACTTATTTTCTTCTTTTTGATAATAGCCGTTTAACATGTGTGAGGTGATATCTTACTGTGTTTTTGATAGGCATTTCCCTAATGATTAGTGATGTTGAGCATCTTGTCATGTCCCTGTTGGCCATCTATATATCCTTTTTGGAAAAATTGTCTACTCGAATTATCTGCCCACTTTTTAATCACATTTTTAATGAGTTGTATGAGTTATATATTTTGGATATTAACCCCTTATCGTATATGTGATTTGCAAATATTTGCTCCCATTTGGTAGGTTGCCTTTTCATGTTGCTGATGGTTTCCTTTGCTGTGCAGAAGCTGATGTTCCACTGGTTCTGTTTTTGCTTTTGTTGCCTTTGCTTTTGGTGTCAAATAGAAGCAATCATCGCCAAACCTGAAGTCAAGGAGCTCTGCTTCTACGTTTTCTTCTAGGAGATTTTGGTTTCAGGTGTCATGTTCAAGTCTTTAATCCATTTTAAGTTAATTTTTGTGTATGGTATAAGATAGGGTTCCATTTCCTGAAAAAGCTACCAATCTGTTATTTGTATCTATAAAGGTTTTTTTTTTTTAATTTAAGATTCCATATCTGTATGAGCTCATTTAGTATTTGCGTTTTTCTGACTTAATTTAGCATATTCCTCTCAAGGTCCATCCATGTTGTAGCAAAGATGAATGGAACAGAATAGGGAGCCCAGAGTAAACCCGCACATACATGGATAATTAATTTATAACAAAGGAACCAAGAATATAAAATGGGGGAAAGGATTGTCTCTTCAAGAAATTTTACCAGGAAAATTAGACAGCCATATGCAAAGGAAGGAAAGTGAACCCCTATCTTACACCATACACAAAAAATAACTTAAAATGAATTAAAGACTTGAACGTGATACGTGAAACCAAAATCTCTTAGAAGAAAACGTAGGAGGAGAGCTCCTTGACATCAGGTTTGGCGATGATTGCTTGTATGTGACACCAAAAGCAAAGGCAACAAAAGCAAAAACAGAACAAGTGGAACATCACCTTCTGCACAGCAAAGGAAACCATCAGCAACATGAAAAGGCAACCTCCCAAATGGGAGGGTGGAGGGTGAGTGAAATAAGTGAAGGTGCCCAAAAAGCACAAACTTTCAATTGTAAAATAAATCATGGGAATGTAATGTACAACATAGTGACTAGAGTTAAGAATACTGTGTTATATACTTGAAAGTTGTTAAGAGAGTAGATGTTAAAATCACAAGTAGATTGCATCGCAGGAAAACAATTGTAACTGTGTGGTGATGTTAACTTATTGCGGTGGTCATTTTGTTATATATACAGATATTAGTATATTGTACACCTGAAACTAACAATGTTGTATGTTCATTATATCTCAATAAAAATAGACTTTATTCCAAAAGGTGATTTGTAGTTGGGTGCAATAGCGATAAGGCTCCAACAGTAAGGTATGTAAGTGTTTCAAAAGTGTGGCATAGAAACTTTCCTTTTGTAGGAGTATAGGAAGGAGTAAACAAGGCTAGACAAAAGAGTGAGTGGAGGAGAGTGAAGAACAGGGGGTGTGATGAGACAGTTGATTAAGGAATGTTTTAACCTGAGGTCAGTCCTCAGTAGGACTGTCTATGAGGTTGGGTGAGTCTAAGTCCAGGAGTCTGTGAGGAGGGGAAAAGGCTTACTGAAGATTAGCCAAATCAACTTAATGGCTATTTTCTCTAGATTGGCAAATATTTATTTGCATTATTTGTTCATTCAATATATTGGACAATGTTTCCAGTAAGCATACTAGGTGCTCACTGTATCTTAGTGGAAGGTAATGAGGAACAGAGTTTCTCATAATGCCATCCTCAAACTGACTATCACAAAATAAGTAAACAGGACTTACTCATAAAGATAAGGGACTTGAATTTTAAATAATCAGCCTGGGTAACTCTTACACACACTAGTTGTGAGAAACTCTGCATACGTATTCTAACCACACAAGAAGTCAGAATATTGAATGGATTGCCAAGTAGGGTTACCTGATATGTATAACTTGAAAATGAATTTAGAGCATGAATATTTATTCCACTCATCTGATTAATGTGTGGTGAAATACCTTATACTCTGCTTTGAATTCTATATATTTTACAAAATGCTGGAGCACTTGGGTGGCTCAGTTAGTTAAGCGTCTGACTGAATTCGGCTCAGGCCGTATTCTCACGGTTTGTGGGTTTGAGCCCTGTGTCAGGTTCTGCACTGTCAGTGCAGAGAGATTCTCTCTCTCTTTCTCTCGCTGTACCTCCCCCAACTCGTGCACACACAAACACACACTCTCTCTCACTCTGTCTCTCAAAAATAAGCATTTTTTAAATGCTTAATGTACAAATATAAATATCAGCTGAAATAATGATGTCAAATATGCTAACATTCATCCACCTTATTCTATTTGTCTAATATGTATTAAAGGATATAGTTTCAGTAGGTCTTTAAAATTTTTAATTAATATTTTTATTTCTTTATATTGTATAACTTTGACTTTTTCTCATACCATTCAACATGCCAAATTTAGATGACAAAATAGACAATTATTTCTATCAAAGCTGATAAATTAATTGAAGAGTCTGCGAGTCCATAGTTGTTTAACATCCATATTTAAATTTATGTCTTTCTCAGAAATAGTGTATTATAAATAATGTGAAAGGTTAGAAAGGGTAAACCTCTCAATCTCTGTAATGTTTCTCCAGCTGTTCGTGGAGGTAATTTGGCTTTTTCTGTGTTTGCAAATGTAGGTACATTAGAGGCTAGAAGTAAGTTTGAAAAGACTCACTGACCACAACGACTTTTTATTTCAAACAAGATTTCTCAAACTGAAGATATGGTGTAATATTTAAAATATGGAATTTGAAGTTAGTTTTGAATATAAGTTCTTCCTCTTTCACTTATTAGCTTTTATGACATTCAGCATGTGGCATAGCTTCACTGAGATTCCCAATCCTTCTCAGTAAAGTGGAAACAGAATAAAATAATATATGCACAGTTTTCCTACATATTAGTTGCTCACTAAATAGTAGATATTTAATTTTTTTAACATTTATTCATTTTTGAGAGACAGAGCATGAATGGAGGAGGGGCAGAAAGAGAGAGAGAGAGAGAGAAAGACAGAATCTGAAGCAGGCCCCAGGCTCTGAGCTGTCAGCACAGAGCCTGACGCGGGACTCAGACTCACAGACCACGAGATCATGACCTGAGCCAAAGTCAGACGCTCAACCAGCTGAGCCATCCAGGCACTCCTAAATAATAGATACATATTTTTTTAATCTCAGTTTGCAAAAATACTGTAAAACATTCTTCTTGGTTGCGTATACTGTCACTTTACTTATTCCAGACCCAATTAAATCTAGGTTGCGCTGAATTAAGTATATATGAAATTAATAAAACAGAAACCCTGCTATCAAAGAATAACATTTCAATACAGATACAAGGATATACATATACGATTAAAGCAAAACTCTGTATCAAGTAGTTTTAGACAATAAAATTTATTTGGAAATTTTTTCAAAGAAATGAAAGAGCTATTACAATTTTAGAACCAATTTTGGGGCTAATTAATTCAATTATCTAATTGTCATTAATATATGCCTTTAAGAAACTTTGCTATATAATTCAATAGACACTGTTCTATATCATGGCTATTAAGATAATGAAACTGTAATTATGATGCTTTAGTTAGTTCTTTATGAGTTATGATTATGCATAAGACAACAGAGAGATGCATGATAAAATAGAGATAATTATAAAGCTCTTCACTAATTCCTATGTTTTTCAATACTTAACAGTTTTTAAAAATTAATAATTCTTTGATTTATTTTTATTTTATATTCTCTCCCTTAAATATTTATATCGTTTTATAAGCAATTCTATTTTGATTGGTTCCACAGAAGATTTATCTTTATTTTGCTCAAAATGATGGCTAACCACATAAAACCCTAGTTATAACCTGTGTTCCAAAAGTCCTGCCCATCTCTCACTCTCTGTCACTAGTTTCTCTACCATAAAGGTAATTATCCTGACTTCTGTACCCATGGATTCATTTTTCCTATTTATCTTATTAATAGAATTATGTAGTATTCAGTTCCTTGTGTTTGGAGTTTTTTACTTAATGACATGGATCCATCCATGTTTTTGCATGTAGCGGTAGTTGCTCATGTTCATTCACGCATTTGTTATCCATTTTAGGAAACATGCTGTAATTTGCATATGTACTCTTCCATGGATGGAAATTTGAGATATTTCTAGGTTTGTGCTATTATAATTGTCTTGTCATTCTTCTTTGGAACTTTTGGCACACATTTGTATGTACAGTCATGTACCAATTAGGATGGTTATTATCAAAACAAAAACTACCAAGTGTTGGTGAGATGATGGAGAAATTGAAACATTTATACACTGTGGTGAGAATGTAAACTGGTAAAGTAGCTATGGAAATATAAAATGTACCTATTTCCATGCTCATTATAGCGTTATTCGTAATGCCTAGCTATGGAAACAATACCAGTGGCTATGGACAGCTGAATGGATAAAGAAAATGTGCCATATACATACATACATGTACAGCCTTCAAAGAGCAAGTAATTCTATCTATGTCACAACTTGAAGAACACCATGCAATAAGCCAGCCACAGAAGGACAAATGCTACATGATTCCACTGACATGAAGTGTGTAAAATGGTCAAACCCAAAGAAGCAGAGAGAATCATAATAGTTGCCAGGGGTTGGGAGGTGTGTGGAATAGGGAATTGTTGTTCAGTGTGTATAAAATTTCGGTTATGCTAAATGAATAAAACTAAAGCCATGCTTTGCCACATAGAGTCTATAGTTAATATAGATAATATACTAATATATACCAATATATATAATATAGTTAATATACCGATATGGTATGTACTTCAAAATTTGTTGAGGGTAGATACAATGGTAAGTGTTCTCACCACACACACACACACACACACACACACACACACACAACCATAAAATGACAACAACAATAAAAAGGACACTAAAAAACCAGGAGGTGTTGGATATTTCTATTGTTTTGATTGTAGTGGTATCATGGGTATTTTCACATGTTCAAATTCATCAAAGGGTCCAACTTAAATATGCACAATTCTTTGTATAATAATTATACCTATTTAAGTAAATCTGTTAAATATTAGATTGCCATTTTTCATATTCATCTGTATACATGTGCGCGCGCACACACACACACACACACACACACACACACACACACACATCAGGCAGTTTTGAGTAGTGTGGAACCTAATTGCGTCTGTTATTCATTGAGTCCTTCCTAACTCTCTAACTCAGATATTCCTGAATCATGTTGTCCTTTGCCTGTCCCAGTCCAGGAGTCCAATGAGCCTTGGTACCTTTTTATAGAAAATGGTATTAAAATCCAAATTATGAACATTGGATGTGCTCATTTGTATTTGGACAATGACATCGTTTCTAGACTCTTATTAGACAGAGGTCAAAATCACACATACACACATGCACACGTACAAACTAATATCTATTTCTACCTACCTACCTATCTAAACTGAGTTCAAATGAATACTTCAAATGAGTATTTAATGTCACATGGCTTATTCTAACCTCACCCTTTTGTATTTGTAATTCCTTTTCGCAGTATTGAGGAATCTGGCTGCTATTTTACCCCAATATGTACTTATTTTTTCAAGCTTCTGTAGATAACCAGTCAGCCAACAGCTTGATAGTGCTCTCATAGAGACACTGGCAACTGAGGACAGCACCAGCCACAATCAACTGCCCCTGAGTCACATGCTTAGATGCAGATCAAAAGAAAGAAATGGAGAGAGAAACACAATATTCATATTTATCTGGGGTGATATCAGTTTAATCGTTTTCAATAGAATGGCTATAATGTTGAATGAAATTAAATAATGTTGTGATTATTTATCTTAATTGTTTCCATATCTGGTCAAATAAAATGACACACTTAAATATATCAAAATAATTTCAATTATTTTTCATAGGTGTATTTTGAGTACACTGCCAATATTTATATTAAATGATTTTGGAAAGAGAATTGTAATGCAAAAATTAAGCAGGGAAAAGATCTAACAAACTCCATTTTAATGGAATTTGAATTATAAATATAATACACTCAAATTTCTATTCACATATTTAACTATGGACATAAAAGAAGTATTTAATGCAAATACATTATTTAGCTTACATAATACACATTTCAATATCAGTAAACTTTACTGTTTTAGTTGTTATGATTATGAGCTACTAAGCCAAATGTAAATAATAAATGTTACGCAAATTCAAAAGTGGCTTCATTCTGAAAACTATATGCGATCCAGTTAGTATATTTTATTAGATGAATAAAAATTCCATGTTTTTAGAGAAGTACATATATGCTAAAATATAATGCTATTATTTTATTTAATTGGATACAGATTTGCTAACATGAAATAACTAGCAGATATACACACAATGATATCTTAATTACAGGTGTCTCAAACCAAAAAAGTGATTTTTTCCATTTTCCAAGTCATGTGTTCTTCTGAGTTGGGAACCAGATAATCACTAAACTTGTCAAGATAACAAAGAAACATTAACAATAAAAACACAATTTTCTCTGGGTTGTTTTCACCTAATGAATGGGCAATACAAATTGAGTTAAAAATGATACCAATAAAAACTCAAAATAAGTACACAATTTATGACATAAATAATTCAGTGGAGATCCAATTCCCTAACAGACATTAATTTTAAAGAGGAAGACAATAAAGAAAATGAATTACTCATCTATAACATATATCCCTTATGAACTACAAATCAGTATATTTGAATTGTGTTCTAATAATATTTCTCTTTTCCCAGTAAAACAAATAACCAAACAACAGAATTAGAATTATATTATGAATGCAAATGATTGCAAGTGGATTAAAACTACAACTCTTTGTTAGCTTGCTTGTTATCCCTTTGTCTTTCAGAACAATTCTTAGTTGAAAAAAAGGGATTTCCACCTAATGATGGTCTGTACTCAGTGTCTTGAAACACTTCTATCACATTTTAGTTTGGGTTCCTCAGATATTCTAACTATTTATTAATCATAACTGCTGTCTAATTAAGTAGAGTGTCAAAATATTACATTCGATCCATTTTTCTTTTCATATGATACGGTTTTTTTAAAAAATAGGATATCTGGAAAAAATGCAGAAGTGCTTCAAAAAGCAGTAAAAGACGAATTAAAAATTACTGCATAAATAATGCAATTAAACATTCATCATGAATCATTATTTTATAGCAAACACTAAAGCCCTTTATTCTCTAAGTATGTTCTTATCCAAAAACAAAACCAAACAAAACCAAAACCAAAACCCACAAAAACCTCAAGTTTAGGAAGAGATCTAAATCCATTATTCTTTTGTTCTTTTCTTACCCCTTCTTTTCTTTTGTCAGCGCATTTTAGAGTAGACTCTATTTTAAAGTTTAAAAATGCCCAGGATTGCTCAGCCATCAATAAGAACAAAATCTTGCTATTTGCAATGACATGGATGGAATAAGTGTGCGTGGTACTAAGTGAAATAAAGACAAATACAATATGATTTCATTCATGTGCAGTATTTAAGAAAAATAGGTGGACACAGGGGAAGGGTAAAAAAAAAAGAGGGAAGCAAATCATGAGAGACTTAATGATAGAGAACAAACTGAAGATTGATGGAGGGAGGTGGGCAGGGATGGGCTAAATGGGTGATGGGCTTTAAGGAGGGCACTTGTTCTGTTGATCACTGGGTGCTATATGGAAGTTATGAATCACTACCTTCTACTCCTGGAACCATTTTAACATTATTTGTTAAGTAATTAGAATTTAAATAAAAATTTAAGAAATAAAAAAAACGAAATAAAAATAAATAAAAATTCTCTAAAAGAAATTGCCCAGGAAGTTGAGAAATTGTCCTTTCAATTCTAATGTAACACAGTTAAATGCATCTTTTAAAATAGGGATGCCGTCTCTGGAGTTGTGTTGTAAACACTGTGCCAATAAAATTGCTTTACCATAACTATAATATGGAACAGATGCTTGAATGTTATAGAAAAGAATTAAAATCTAATGGGGAATTGCACATCTGTTTTGATGAGACAGATATTTTCAATTTCATTTTAGTGTTACCTTAAAAATATTCCAAAAGAAGGCATTAGTTATTAATTTACTTAAATCCAAAACATGTATCTATTACATACTTTTGGATTAAGGCAATAAAAATTGAAATGTTACGGTAAGAGCATTTCAGCCTTGAACCTTAAGTGGCCTAAGCATTTAGAGAAGAATGAGATGTCAATGGCACAGAAGCAGAAGAATGAATTTCCAAAAGTGGAGAATCGTCATGATTTATATGACTTGACTGTTGAGAACCTTGCTTTTCTTCCATCCAAAGCCTTGACAAAACATTGGGGAAAAAAAATACCCTTGTCAGGTACAAAGTCTTCTTTGCTATTATTTATCAGTACACCACTGTGTAGGAAACATCTGAATTTAAACCATCCAATTGATCTTCTTTGCTGTCTTCAACTTTGTACAATTTCTCAAACTTTTCTAAATAGCCTTAGAGAAAACTTCCAAATTGTGAATGTAGAGATTTTACTAAGCTGGTGGTTTGAACTTTTATACCAGCATTAATAAGGTAGAAACATGTTAATATTGAACAAGTCAATTCTTTTTTATAAGAAAAAAATGACCAAAGAACTGAACCTATTCCAAGAGTGCACTGGTGTTTTTATGTCCAAATCAAAGACATAACCTGACCCAATTTGGTTATAAAGCTTTCATTCTTATACTAACAATGAAAAAAAAAAATTAATGAATCATGTATTCATTCACTCTTGCAAGCATTCGTTTACCCAACAAAACGAGCAGAGTTGGGGCCAACTCTGTTCTAATCTCAGGGGCTAGGCATTACAAGTAAAACTGTGAAGAAGATATCTGTTCTTGCTACTCATGTTTACATTCTAATGGGTTAGAAGAGAGGATTATACTGCTACCTTAGGATGGGGCATCAGAGAATATACAGATAAGCGATTCAATTATACCTTTGGAATATTGAAATGGTGATTATAAGGTAAAAAATTAAGAATTTAATAGATGGGAATTCACATCCATCGATAGTGTGCCAAGAGCACAAACACTAGTAAAGCTAAGAAATGTTGTTTGGGGCAGTATTATCATAGGTCATCAACAACAGATGTTTAATTTTTTTTCTTTATGTTAGCATTTAAAACCGGAGTTCTAGGCAGGATACATCTAACAACATTTTTGGTAGTTAATATTAGAACCAGATAAAGGGTTGATTTAATAGTCAAGGTAAAAGTTTTGAGGAATGAAAAGAACCTGAGAAACTCGAATGACTCTTAGTTTGGTTACTGTCACCAAAATGAAATCCACCTTTTCCTGAAAGAAAAAAATCTTAGCACATGTATTTTTCTTGCTTATTTGCTCTCCGGGATACCTGACATCTACAATAATTACTACTTTCTACAAACCCTCAGATTTGAAACAGTAGGATATCAATCAAAAAACCTACTATTAAAAGAGTTCTAGTTTATATTTGTGGTGTCCGTCCCTCCCACCCCCACCCTGCCTTTTTAGAAATCAGGGAATCCAACTGTGCAAATCAACTAAGAAAAAGAGGAAATGAGAGACAGTATATCTGCTTGGCTAACACAGAAGCTGAATTACAATTTTATTCCTCATTCTTCTATGTTTTGGTTAGCTTTAAAAATACCAGCAGCATTTCACAAGATTGTTAAGCATTTGCCTTGATTTCAGAAAGATCCATTGGCCTGGAATATTGACTATGCATTGGGATTGTCTAGTTCATTGAAGGTTAATAAAATGTGCTCAAGTAATAATAATATTACTTCAGGCACTTCATTCTAAATCTTAGATATTGAAGTTAGCAAATCAGAATTATTTCTGAAATTCTGAATTTGTTTGTGTTTGATTCATTCGAGCTAAGAGCGTATCTCTGATCACGATATGATTTTGCTTTCAGCTGTTTATTGAGCGCTGATGTGTGCCAGATGTTGAGGATACAGTAGTTAAATTACAGACATGGTAAATGTGTCTTTAGAGAATATTCAGTTAATAATAAAGTTAGTAGTTAAAAAAATGGTAATGTTAGCTGACTTCAACTGTTCTATTGTAAAGGAATTTAAGATGCTCCAGAAGCATGCACGTATGCAAATTAGTCTGCACTTTCAGGAAGGGTTTTCCTGTGGAAGCGACATATAAAGCAAAAGAGGAAGGACAGTTAGGGACTGTCAAAGAGAAGGTGGGAGGGAGAGAAAACCAGGTGGACAAAATAACACATGTGTTAAGATCCTGAGGTAAAGGGGTGAGGTGTGTCGGACTAGGAGAAAGTCCAACGTGAATTGGAAAGAGCGAGAGTAACAGAAACAGCAGTTAAAGCTCAAGATATAGGTAGGGCTATGATTATGCAGGGCCTTATCTAAACTATTTTTATTTATTTATTTATTTTCATGTTTATTGATTTGTTTTGAGAGAAAGGGAGTGAGCACGAGTAGGGGAGGGGCAGAGAGAGGGAGAGAGAAGCCCAAGCCAGCTCTGTGCTCTCAGTGCAGAGCCAGGCCGGGGGCTCCATCCCACAAACTGAGATCATGACCTGAGCTGAAATCAAGAGTCAGACGTTTAACCGATGCGTCACCCAGGTGCCCTAAACTATTTTATTTAAAGTGCCAAAAATTCCATCTAATGTTGGCAGAAGAAGATGAAAAAAGTAATTTGTGTAGGTAGAGGTCCCACTGGGCTGCTAGCTCCACATATGACTGATCCAGTGAATCAACGAACACTGTTAGAATTCTGTCATTGTCTCCAAAGAATTCTCTTTTTCTAGAAGGCAAAGCATCCCTTTTGCTTGCTAAGGTCTGCTAAAAGTCTCGCCTATAAACTGCCACTCCCTACCTGTATCTGTGGATACGTTATATGGTAAAATGGACTTTGTAGATATAATTAACTTAAGGATCTTGAGATGGTTATCTGGTGATCTAGCCAGATAAAATCACAGCAGTGCTACTGCTTCGGGGAGGCTGCAGGATCAGAGTCAGAGAAGGAAATGTGAAAGAAAAGAGTGGAGGAGCCCTGTGGCAAGGAATGCAGGTGACTTCTAACAGCTGAAAAGGGCAAAGAAACAGATTCTCCCCTAAAAACCTTGATGACTTTAGATTTCTAAATTCCAACACTAAAGGGATAACAAATGTATGCTGTTTTAAGCTCCTAACTTGGTGGGGATTTATTACAAAAGCCTTAGGAACCTAATACCTGTGATTTCCAGTTTAGGCACTCTAGTTCAAGGATCAGTCTTTTTCTATAGGTTTGGCAGAAATTTCTAGAACAAACGCTGGTCCAACTTGAAGCATGTGGACATTCTTGAAACCAACCCTATGGTCAGAGCAATGGTATTCTTACCGGCTTAGTTGTGTCATGTTCTTACTTCTTCCAAAGGAAAAATTGTGAAGGAAGTTGCTCTTTCGTTTTGATTTATGTGGGTAGTCCCCCATGAAGAATATTGATTTACTATTACTTAAAAAAAAGCGGACAATGGAATTTGGGTGAATAGCATTGGGGAGAGAGAGGGAGAGAAAGGGGGAAGAAAAGAGAGAAAGAGGGAAAATGAGTGAATGAGTGCAAGGATAAAGACACTCTGATAGAGAGAGGCAGGATCACATTTAAGAATAGCACCAAACATTATTTTGACACTCAGGAATTGTATTAATGTACTCACGTGAAAAGTGAACTGATGTAATAGTAAATGTGTGTGTTTTATGAACTCACTTAAAGTCAAGATGTATTAAATATAAGACATTATTGATTATTAGTTTTTCGATATTCAATCTGAAACCTCACCAGCGATTGCTCTGATATTTAGCTCAAACCAGTAATAAAAATTTTCATGTTTGTCGATAAGTCTGCGGTACACATAGCATGATTCTATGTCATGTTTCCACTCGTCAAATATAAAGGCAGAATGAAACAGTAATATGGAGTGAAAGAATGATTATATGAAGTACATGCTAATGTATGCTTATTTATACACGAATGCATACCTAGATAAATAAATCATTAGACAGTTGCTTAAAGCTTTGCTCAACATTGATGTATTTTACTTGGTCTTAGAAATTTTAAATCAACCCCGTGATGGGATTTATAGGTAAAATAACCAGCTCCTTAAGTTGAATCATTGTTTTATCAAGTGTTCTTTCACTTATTCACCTTAATCATAAGTCAGAGGCAACAGGCGAGATTGTGGTTGGGGGAAGTTCAGAGAATACAGGCCAAAGTCTATGAAAAATGGGGGCATAAAATATGCCATAGAGTATTCCAACATGCTTACATGTGTTTGGAATGTCATTTTATAATCAGTTTAGAAATGATATAGTAAAGAAGTGAGGTATATAATTAACCATGTTAATTGGTATATTTTTATCAGCTTTCTCATTCATGACCCATTACAACCTGAAAGCCATGAAGGCAAATAAAATTTTATTATATGAGGAGACAGTGATCAGTCAATTTTATATTTTCTATAAGTAACTGGGTATTTCAGCCCCTAAGAAACTAGTGAGCAATAATCATATCTATTATCAGTCCATCTTGCATACCTTTTTCTGACAGAAATTCCTTTCTTTGAATGTGACAATAATTGTCATTGCCCCAAGAGATGAATGAAGAATAGAGTAGGGCAGTTGCTTCAATAGGTGGGAGAGGGGGAGACTGTTTTGTCCCATCCCACAAGATACAAAGTATAGTCAGTGAGGATGTCCAAAGCACAGATAGGCAGTTATTTTTATCTTCATTTTCAAAATAAAAGCATTAGGATAGTGTATGTTTCCTTTCTATACAATACTTTCCTATTTTTCTCTACTATACCATTGTCTACTCCCCCTCAACCTTCTTTTTCTATCTTACCAATCAAATGTCTAAATGTTTACAGAGAAATGTTCTCCTTTCTATCCCTACTTATTCACTTGGTGATAGATTCAATTAACATCCATATTGGTTTGCTAAGGCTGTCATAATAATACCACAGATGAGGTGACTTAAATAACAGTTACAGGAATCCCCCCTTATTTGTGGGGAATCTATTCCATCCCCAGTGGGGTCCTGAAACCATCAACAATACTGAATCCCCTGTCTGCTATGTTTTTTTTTCTACACATATATAACTCTGATGAAGTGTAATTTATAAATTAGGCACGGTAAGAGATTAACAACAATAGAACAATTATGACAATATACTTTAATAAAATTTATGTGACTATAGCCTTCCTCCAAAGATCTGACTGTACTGTGATGGTGTGAGATGATAAAACGCCTATGTGATGATATGAATGAGGTAAATATGTAGACATAGTGACAGTGTTAAACTATTACTGGCTTTCTGACATGTCGGAATGATATTTCGGGCTATCTCTCTCTGTCTTCTTAAAAGGACACAAGCCATATTGGATTAAGAGCTACTTGTAGGATCTCGTTTAACCTTTAATTGCCTATCTCTGAATACATTTACATTCTAAGATACGGATTCCAGTTTTACTCTATATTACCTTATACATTTTCTTTCTTAAAGGAAAAACTATGACCTCATTCAAAAGTCTTGGAAAGCCTACAAAAATCTCATTCACCACGTCATCCTCATTTACTTTCCTAACTTCCTTTTCTTTTTCAGTAGTAATCTAAATTCAAGCTATACTATTTCATAAGTGGTTTCTTGGATGTCCCAAGATACTTTGAGGGTTTCTTTACATGTAAACATGATGTCCTGTCTATGTGAAATATACTTCTCATCTTGAACACGACTTCTCTTCATTTATTCATTCTTTGGCTCATTTGTTTATTCAAATAGTTTTTGAGCTCCTATAGTGTACGGAGCACATTTTTAGGTGCTGGGAATAAAACAGTAAAAGAAATGACAAGGTTTCCTCATTGAATTGACTGTCTTCATTTTAAGATTCTTACTCTTATCTTGGAGTTTATTTTATGAAAGTTGCCCATGACCCCCATGAATATTGCTCTGGCAACAGTGCACAATGCTAACCCCAGTTATATTATGTTGACAATATAGCCATCTTGATAGACTAAAAGTTTCTTTTTTTAAAAAGATTTATTATTGACAGAGAGAGACAGAGCATGAGCAGGGGGGGTGCAGAGGGAGACACAGAATCCAAAGCAGGCTCCAGGCTCTGAGCTGTCAGCACAGAGCCTGACGCGGGGCTCAAACTCATGAACCGTGAGATTATGACCTGAGCCAAAGTCAGACGCTCAACCAACGGAGCCGCCCAGGCACCCCAAAATTTCTTTTTTTTTTAATATTTATTTTTGTGAGAGAGAGAGCGCGCGCGCACAAGTGGAGGAGGGGCAGAGACAGAGAATCCCAAACAGGCTCCCTGCTGTCAGAACAGAGATTGATCTCTCCAACCATGAGATCATGACCAGAGATGAAATCAAGAGTTGGATGCTCAACCCACTGAGCCACCCAGGCACCCCAATACATTAAAGGTTTCTTAAAGGCAGAACGTATGGATGAAATATAGGAGGAAAGTGTATGGAAAGTTGTCAGCAATTAGTATTTATGGCCTGAAATAATAAGTGCATTTATCAATAACCTATTTAAATAAGCCCTTATATGCTAATGATTAGAACATTACATTATTGTACATGCTATGAAGACTTAGGGATGTTCTAAATACTTAGTTTTGCTAATCAGAAATAATGACTATATGATAGAATCTCTCATTTCCTGTTCATGTTCATGAAAAGTGTTATATAGTTTTCTAAAAGCAACAAATATAACTGCTTGGTAAAATAAGGCTAGATTTTATGACAAAGTAATATATTTAAAATATGTAATTTTCCAAAATCTAAAAGTCATTATTATTACTATAATTATTCTTTTAATGAAAACTTTCACAGTTAGCTCTCCTCAGTACTTTGGCACCTAGTGTATTTTTGGGGTTAACTTACACTATTCTTAAGGTCATCGTATCTACTTGTTCTTCGTTTTTATATAATTTCTCAATGAAGAGATTATCACTCTGTAATTAATTTCACATATTTAGGAGGTCTTCTCCATTTATCTCATATACAGAAATATTTAGTCTGTCTCTGTTGATGGTGAAATTTGAATTGATTGATTAGGAATAAGTCAATTTCTTTAATGTTTGTTTATTTAGAGAGAGAGAGAGAGAGAGAGAGAGATTGATTGATTGATTGATTGATTTAGAATGCAAGGTGGGGACGGTCAGAGAGAGAGAAGGAGAGAGAATCCCAAGCAGGCTCCAGACTGTCAGTGCAGAG
Source organism: Neofelis nebulosa (assembly GCF_028018385.1). Classification (NCBI taxonomy): domain Eukaryota; kingdom Metazoa; phylum Chordata; class Mammalia; order Carnivora; family Felidae; genus Neofelis; species Neofelis nebulosa. The sequence goes on along the minus strand of NC_080782.1, from coordinate 210,985,698 downwards.
CCTGATGTGGGGCTCATGAACCCATGAAATCAGGAACATAGCCAAAATCAAGAGTCATATGCTTGCTTAACTGGCTGAGCCACCCAGGTGCACCAAGAATGAGTCGGCTTTAGAAGACAATTTAAATTTTGTTTTTGGGTGTCATTGTAAAATGAATTAAGTTACAAGTACATAATATCTATATGTGTATCAATATAGATATTAAATGATAGAAAAGATTGGATGGTCTTGCTCTGTCTTGTAATTTTGTTTTGTTATGTCATTGGTTAGTCTTGTTACATATCCTGCACCAGTGTTTTTCCCCTATCTTCTTTTTAAATATATTTTTCTCAATTCTTCCTATGAGTCAGAAATATTCCCAAGACTCTTTATTCTTCATTTTATAAGCATGACACCTGTTTTACAACTCAAAACTTTTTATAGCTTTTCTATTTGCTAGGTTGTAGATACTTCTCCAAAAATAACTTAATCATCATTAACTATATAAGCATGTAAGTACTTACTTCTTTTATCTTTGTATATAGGTAAGAAAACTAAAGCCTAACAAGATGAAGTACTTTTTCAAAGGACTTACAGTTCGTAAGTGGTAGACATAGGATCTGGAGTGAGACTCCAGAGTCTGTGCTCTTAACTTGCATTTGTGTCCTCAGTTCAAAGTGGAATATTTTATTGATTTGCATTTCAACTTCAATTTTTAATATTCAATTATCCCTTTAATTTATACTAGAGTATAAAGTAAACATAGAATCTTAAAGATTCAGTATCGTTTTACAAATGAATGTATCTGTATAGACTTGAAGGCATAAACTGCATAGTTAACTCTGTTGATATGTCAAGGCAGCAATTGTTGGTATTGGCATGTGCAATTCAACATTGAATGTGCAGGAACTCTTGGTATTTACTAAATTCATGGGATGACCTGATTTCAGAGAGTCAATATGAAAATGCAGTCAAATGGCATTATTTATATCCTATAACTGTGTTGCTTATAAGAGAGCATTTCAACTAGGCACCGGGGAGATACCAGTATTATATTATACATATGCTATGGTGTTTAAGGCAAATTCTGTATACATTTACTCACAAAAGTAGTATATTTTTATTAATAATTCAGTATTAGAATAATATTTGATATAATATATGATCAAAGGAAGTCTTAGGAGCAGTTAACCTTAGAAGTTATAGATTTCTAAAGATATGCTGCAAAAAAGTGTTAGTAATCCTCTAAGAACACCTGTATAATTAAGAATAGACCTAATTATTAGATTGGTTGACACTTGTATGATATTCCATCATAAGATAACTGCTCTGTTAAAGCATGTGACATTTTATTTTTAATTACGAAATTCAATTATATTTATTCTTATTTTAAAACATCTCATAAAGTAGCAGCTCATAAAGTAGGTTGAAGATGCTTAAATAAAACTTCTAACAGTTACGATATGCACTATTTTTCTGGCTTGTTGTGAAATGCAATTTTTTGTGACATTTTAGCTTGAGTTAGTACACAGAAATTGCTGTTTCCATCCCTTGGAAACAATGACAACTGAAACTATTACATTGTGCAATATCCCAAGACTTGTCTTATTTTCTTTCTTTTATTTATTTATACCCAAATTCACACATCCATGAAGTAAAATAGTTATTTTGTTATGCCTCTTTCCAGCCAAATATATTGCCTATTAATTCTAATTTCAACAGCGTTTAAGTAGCTATTGTGAAAGAATGTTTTTAAGTAAGGACAATTCTCTTTCAAAAAAGCAAAAATGGGTTTCAGTTGTTCTTGAACCCAATGTATTGAGGATTTATCAAAATCTCCAGACTAATTAAACAATGTACCTACCATAGGAATTCTGATTTTCTGTCTCATGCACTCATACACACGGTTTTAAGTTGAAAGCCACTCGCCTTGGCAGGAGATTCAATTTACATTGCAGAAGACAGTTGACTGCAAATGAACAGTGGTTTTGCAAAAGATACATGATTAAAATGGGAAATAGCTTTGGTCCACAATAAATACAGCCTACACTGTATATGATTATTAATTCACTAGAAGTTAAAAGATCCACCATAATAAAGTTTTTATTCCCTCTTGTGTTTATTTCAACTGAAATGAGTTGGAAAAAATAAGTAAATTAATGTATTAGAATAGATCAATATATATCACCACTTTTCAATGGTAAATTGAAATGGTTAATAAAACATCTGATTGTTTTTGTACCAGTTTTGAGGAGAGGTCAAGATTATTCTTAGATGAACAGTGAAACAGGATAAATGAATAGTTGAAAGGTCAGTATTATTCTTGTAAAAATGCATAAAAGGTTGTAACTATCCTTTTTGGTTTTTGACAAATATTATTTATTTTTAATTTATACATTTACTTATAGCTGTACAAAATATATTTTAAAAATCTTTTGAATTATACTTTTATTTGTGATGGGAAGCTATAGCATAGGTTAGTGCTTTGGGGACATAAACAGGGAAGATGAGTTTGAGACATTTTTGTGTCATTTTGTTTGATTTATTTATTTATTTATTTATTTATTTATGTATTTATTTATTTGAGAGAAAGAGCGTGAATGGGGGAGAGGACCAGAGGGAGAGCGCGAGAGAGGGAAAGAGGGAGAGAATCTTAAGCAGGCTTCACACTTAGCACTGAGCCTGGCATGGAGCTCAGTCCCACAATCCTGAGATCATACTCTGAAGAGAAATAAAGAGTCAACTGCTCAACCGACTCAGCCACCCAGGGACCCAAGTTTTGTGTATTTAATTAGGTTAAATACTAATAAGAATACTTACAGAGTATTCTCTTATGAATTTTCAGGATGTGGACCCCATCTTGCATTAATGCCTGTAATATATTTTTCATGAATATTATACATTAAAACTTTGTCTTATCTCTCAGGCAGAGTCCAAATAGATAACTATTAGGTTTCCTAGATAGGTAGATTGATTGGTAGGTAAACAGATGGATAGATTGATTTTATATTAAAATATTAAATAAAACTGATTTTAGAGATCATATGAATGTTTTATTTCCAGAATATGTTGTTCTATAGATGATATTTATAAAGGTATGCATGTGTAGAGAACATAAGTTAAATTCTGAAGTTAATATTATAGGCAATTATAAATTAATACTGCTCCTTCGGAAAGTGAAATTTCACAGTGTGATTACTGCATTTCTTGAGTGAAGCCATAGAAAATTATGAAACTAATTACTGTGACAACAGAATATTTTTTCTTTTCCTATTCTGTTTGTTTTTAATGAAAAAAATGTAATTTTTTTCATTAAATGAATGAAAATGTAGCTCCATGAACATCAGAATAATCCCGGAATATTATGTATATATTAGTAAAGTTTAAATTTTTTTTTCTTGAGTAATTATGCTTGCTTCTAGGCCAGTACTATGTATCCAAAATAAATAAGCAATGTTATTCTATGTATTTTTTAAGAATTAATTTCAAAGAAAACTCTGTATGTATTAAGTCAAACTTTTAAATTTTTCATAAATCACACATGGTAACTTTTAGGCATAATCTTTATATTATCATGAACCTTGTTTAATTACTTCAGGGATAATTCAGATATGAATTTAATAACCGTTTCACTGAAATGATAAAATTACTTTGTATGTAGAATGCTCCTGATAGCATCCAGAACTTGTGCCTGCAAAGGTTGTTTTCATGCAGGTGTAAATGCATTTCGAGAGGTATGTCATCCAATTATATCTTGAATCTATCAGTAACCATTGCATCAATCTTTAAAAGAAGATAAGATAAACACTTAAAGTAGATTCCCTTGGTTGTAACTGAATAGAATGAACTGCAAGTAAACATTCTCCCCGTTCTAGGTGAAATCAACCTGGTAAATTACAGTTTACCTTTTGGAATAAAAATGTTATTTTAGTTTAAGTTGTCACTGAGTAAATTAGTGTTGATTTAATTTGGCTGATAGAATTTTAGAACAAACCCCTACTCAAAACCCTTTGCTACCTTCCATTCTCTCACGGAAGCCACGGATTTAAAAGTTTAAAGCAAGAAAGCAAAATTTCGTGGCTCTTGCAGTGTGGCACAGAATTTGGCCACTGTTGCAAATTTATCCCTCAATAAAAAAGAAAGAAAAAATAAAATCATGAAATAATTTACATTTTTAAAATTCACATTATGATAAGCTGACATAATAAGTAGAGATATAATGTTTGAGTTGGAAATGCTAGAGCAATAATTGTGTTCTAGATAAAGAGTCTTCCCATTTTCCCTGCCTTTCTTCATTCAGTCGCCAAACTCCCTGATTTATACTGTGGTGTCCACTTCACAGCACAAAGAATTTTCATTTGTTTTATTACAGTCCCATTTTCAGTTAAAGGTATAGGTGGCTTAGGGAAGATTTGGCCAAGCTAACACTCAATTCCAGTTTTAAAACATAACTATGCTTGAAAAACATGAGATTGAGATAAAAGCTAATATAGTCTTTTAAATGTGAAATATAACTGTCACTTTATATTCACCTAAACTATTGCTTTTGCTATAGTCACAAAATGTGATCACTTTGGTCCATATATGTAAATGAACCACAAAACCAGGAGCTGCATACTCCACAAATAGATAACTGGATTTCAGAGAAGTTATTTTTTCCCCCTAGATTCATCTTAAATACATATGAGAATTGGTAATAGGTTAGATTGATAAGAATTAGGTCCCCAAATGAAGTCATCTTGTTATGACTTTCCTCACAAAATGATTGCTTTAATTTTTTTTTTAATGTTTATTTATTTTTGACAGAGAGACAGAGCATGAGCGGGGTAGGGGCAGAGAGCGAGGGAGACACAGAATCCAAAGCAGGCTCCAGGCTCCAAGCTGTCAGCACAGTGCCCGATGTGGGGCTTGAACCCACAAACGCGAGATCATGACCTGAGCCGAAGTGGGTGGTTCAGCGGGTTGAGCGTAGAAGAAGACATGAACGTGGACAGATAAATTCCAAACATGAATCTTTTGAAAGTGGGAATCACGATAGTGCCTACATCATAAATTTGTCCACATGTGAAGAATCTAGAATTATGTGTGGCTTATATTAATATTTTGTAATTATTGAATACATTTTTTATGTTAACTGCTTTGGGAGTTAAATGATGGTGAATAGATCAGATAGTTACTTACAATTTTGATCAAATTAAACTACAACCAGAGAATGTTAATGTTGTTGAGTCAGGAATATTTCCCATCTCATTCAGTGCTGGCTTAGGTCCTATATCATGGCCAACATCATTGATTACTCATTAACTTGCTCGATAATTCTTGTGCCATTGATTTCTTAGTAACCCACATCAATCTATATAGGAACTGACCTTATCAAACCTAGTCATTTTACATTTGAGCTAAGACACAGCTCAAGTGACTTGATTATTCCTATATTACATAATCAAAGAGTGTCTTTATTCACCTGTCATTTTTTTTTTTTTTTTGACTCAATAAGGTCCAGCAATTTGGCTTAGCAGTGCAGTCAAGATCTGTCATTATCTGTGTAGTGGCACATTAAATGAACATCACTAAAACAGCTATTTGGAAATCATTCACCTAATAAGCTTTATTCCTCACATTAGTGAACATAATTCTCGTCCTTTACTGGCCAGGGACCTCACTGAAAAAATATGTCAAAAACTGAAAAAAGTGCTCAACGCCCCAAATGCACATACATTCATAGTATAAGTTTTGTGTAAAATGGACTACAAATCTTAATGAACCAAGATGGATATTTGACTTTGCATCAAAATCTTCCTGCAGTTTGAACACACCTATTATATGAAATAGGGGACTTTTGTATGACTGTTAGTTCAGTTAACTAGAAAATATGTCTTATCTGTAGAATGGGTAAGGATAACTGAAAAAAAAATCTGCAAATTCTGTTTTAATACTTTTTCAATATTTATCATTATTTCATCATACACCTTGATATTTTCTACAGTATCTATATAGATATAGATAGGAATATATATGTTATATAAATAATTTTCCCCCAAAAGAGTAAAGAGTTGTGCTGAAAACAGTTTTTTAAATTAAAATCTCTATACGATGCCTTTAAGCAGTTGTTTTTTATGTTAAAATTACACAGGCAGTGGGAATTTTTTTCTGATCTCTGTATTCTGTAATGGGAAGTGTAGTGACTAAACATCTGTTCTTCGGAGCAGAGACCTATATTAACCACATTACATACTGGTTGTCCGAACTTGGATAACTTAATATTTTCCATAAATCACTTTTCATTTATTATTTATTGGGTAACTTAAATTTTCCTTGTAAACTGAAAATAATGGTAGGAAGAAAAAGAGCAAGAAGGGAAGGCAGAGGAGTGGGAGGAAGAGGAAATATATTATTGGGTTGTTTTAAGAAATAATTTAAAATGTAAAATTCTTAGAATAATATTGATATAGAGAAATAAACCATTCAATGTGACTTATTATCATTTTTCATTTCACTGTGGAAATTAGAGCTATTGTCAAGATTCAGAAACAACAAAAATATCTCTACTCCCAGATTAACAATGTCACACTAGGCTAATTTTTGGTGTTTATTTTAACAATCTATCTAAGACTCTGATTTTATGTTTTTAATATAGGAGTTAAGATAATGAGTTTTATCAAAGGATTCTTATCACAAATTAAAACCTCTCAGATAAGTTCCGTAAACATCATATGTTATAACTAGAAAAAAAAATCTATTGGTGTTAAATAATTTGAATTCTTTTAAAGTGTCATTTTAGTTTGCAACTCATTTGGGAAAAAATTTGTCTCAACTAAATTCAATTTTTGTATTTCATCTTTAAGAAAAATTCATAATTAACCAATAAGCAATTTTTGCACCTTAATTGCTATACTTTATCAGTTTAAAATATGTCATTTCCATATAATGGTATCAGTGAATTTTAGGTTTTGAGCATCTTAAATATCCCTTAACTGATATTTAGAAAAGGTATAATATAACTATCTAACTCTGCCATATATGAAAATTAAGATTTAAAGACATTAACATTTGAAAATTACAAGAATAAACTTGTTCTGGGAATTAAAGTAACTATCTAAGCTATTTCATAGCTACTAAGGTAATTGGTTTGGTTCACTTCAGACTTCTAAAAAATGTCATTCCAGAAAGATATATTAACTTATTTTTAGGAATTGCTAATCATCATTGAACTTAAAGATATTTGATTTAATATGACAATGTGAAATAATGTTAGTATTTTATGTGCAGAGGATTGAGGTACTCATACCTTTCAGTTCTCAGTACATGACCATCATTAGCCCTTATTATGAGTTATGTGTGTGCACATACATGTGTTCCTTTTTATCCTCAGTATTCATATTCAGTTATTAATGTATTTAACACATATTTTATTTAAATTCTTTTTTTTACTATTGCATTTGGTATATTTTCAAATGCTAGTTTTATTCAAGTGTATACAACCTATTGTTAGAATCCATAGGGGGAGGGGTAATACATTGATTACACTTGCTTTTTATTCTTTATTTTCCCATTTTGTGTCTAATTAAATGCTATCTGTATTCATGTGGCATCACAGAAATAAAGAGAAGACCATATTTCAAAAAAGGAGTGATTGGCCAAATGCAGTAAAGTCTCCTGAAAAATGAAGTCAACAGAAGACCAAATTTGATTTGTTGTATTTAGTAACATTTAAAGACTTTTACAACTACATATAAGTCAGAATTGTAGGGTTATGTTATAGTCATGTGATTAATGATGGGAGATGAAGAAGAGAAAGAGTGAATAACTGTTGCAGAATGCATGGAGGACAGGAAGGTTTTGTAGGGCTTTTGTTGGTTAGTTGATTGGTTCAGTGTGAATGGAAAACAGTGCACCGATATGAATATTAATGGCCCAAAACTCAGTGGGGGAGGAGGGGAGGGGAATGAAGGTAAAATGATAAGATGATTGACATTATACTGTCTGTGAGAAACCTGGTAGGAATGAGATTCAGAAAACAGATGGAGGATTTGGCTATTGAGGATTTAAGTTGGAGATAGTGGGTCCAGAGCAGGTGGTTTTAAGTTGATGGGAATTTGAGAGTTCATATCCTGTGACTACACATTTTTCCCCCCCTGAACTGATAGAGAAAGGGGCTTGCCTTGGTAAGAGGTGAGGGAAGAGGAAACGTTTAAATGCTTTTTGGTGAGAGGCTGATCTCATTCAATAAATAAGGGGTATTTTCTGGGAGTTTTGAGAGCTCACTTCCAGACCATAAATTTATAATGGTTATAACACAGCTTGCATTATTTTCACTAATACAATGGCATATTTATGTGTTAATATATGGATGACAGTATATGCATCCATCAGTGCTAGGATTTTGTCAATTAGGTGTAATTTAAGGGGCAGTATTGAGGAATCTTGGTATGTCTTAATTAAGAGTAAATAACAAGGGTGTCTGGGTGGCTCAGTCAGTTAAGCATCTGACTTTGGCTCAGGTCATAATCTCCGATTTTGTGAGTTTCAGCCCCGCATCAGGCTCTGTGCTGACAGCTCAAAGCCTGGAGCCTGCTTCAGATTCTGTGTTTGCCTCTCTTTCTCTCTGCTTCTCCTCCACTTGCATGTTCATGCGCATGTGTTCTCTCTCTCTCTCTCTCTCTCTCAAAAATAAACATTAAATAAGTAAAGGGAAAGAAAAAAAGAATAAATGAATAAGGGGAAGTATTGAGAAAAATGTATAATTGGAGTATCTGAATACACACGTTGTAATAGATGCTTAAAAAGTAATTTGGAAGGAGAAACCATTTCTTGTGATAGCAAGTTAAAATGCCTGGCTGCAGAAACTGTTGGTGAGAACAAATTGACAATGAAATTTATGAGGAAGTCAAGTCATTGAGTGAAGAGAAGATTAGATATACTCCCCATAAGAATGATAAATTCACTCAGAATCTTGGCAGCATTTGAATTGGGCAGGAGAATCATATGCAAGACAGATAATTGTCAGTGAATAAGGGGGAATGCCTTAGAGGGCAATGGGTTTATATACTAATCATAAGAAGTGGATGGGGGGCTGGATGGAATGAGGTTTAGAGAAGCAGATAACAAGGATGTAGAAGAATAATAAAGAACTGGCATTGGAAAGGAACTAAAATACATAACCCCATTTCCTGACAGTGAGGTAGATGCCACATAAAATGAAATGGCTGCAGTGAGAGCAATGTTCTGAGTTGATACACAAATTTGAGTTAATGATAGGACTAATATACAAGAAACATTCAGAGAAGCATTCTGGATGTGGGGGGAGGGACCATTTGTTAAAAAGAACGTTGGTCAAGTCTCAGACATTGGTGGAAAAGCATATGACACAGGATAGGAGTGATAATTTAGATCAGGGTATAGAAAACAGCACTCAGGAGGTGGAGAGATCATCCAACTGGTTTGTATTTTATTGACAACAAAAGCTTGAGTGTAAAACACGGGCTTAGGTTTGGAGGACAATTGAAGGAGGCTAGCCAAATGTACCAACAGACAACAAGCTGAGCCAGACATTTTATTTTATTTTGATAGAGTTTTATACTACTTGAAGAGACATAATTCTTAATGCTCATAGAATGGAGGGGGGGAAAAAAGATGAAAATTGAGATAATTTATCTTATAAAGCCTCACTAAACTCGTTAACAGAAACTGACAAATATATTGAAAACTGTCGAGCAGTTTCAGTCATAAGTACATTAGATGCCCAAATCCAAAATAGAATACTAACAAATAGAATTTAACAACATTTTGAATGTATAAGGTGTTATTATGAAGGAGATATTTCCCAGGACTCTAAGAATTGATTAACATTAGGAAATGTATTTATATAGTATATTCTATCAGCAGTTAAATAAAAGAAACATCCCGATAGTCCCAGTAGATATTAAAAGGATCTTTGATTATATTCACTGTGCATTAATCATAAACTCTGAGTCAAGTAGGGATAGAAGAATAGTTTCTCAAAATGATAAAGAATATTAGTTCTAAAATGAGTCAACATACGCAAAGTATTATGTTTTCATGTAACCTTTCTGTTTAAACATTTCAGTCGTTTTTCGTTATACCATTTTATAAATTGTAAAATCCATATTGCAGCCTTCAGGGTCTTTGATTGGGTTTTACTCACCTCCCAGTGTCACCCCAGACACCCTTTCCATTGCATGCTTTATTCTACCCCAAGGCACCACTTGTCTTTTGATCTCTTTACCTGTAATGTTGGGCTTTCCTGTTGATAACATCTAACACCTTCAGTTCCCAGAGAAATAGGCTATGGCCATACACAGTAGTAAGATTTTCTAATTATTTGTGTGTCACCAATCCATCTCCTTTTGACACTATTGCACGTCAGCTCATAACTTCTCTATTTCCTTTCTAACTAATGAATTTATAGGGAGATAGAAGTTTTTCGGTCTATTCCATGAGGTAGGTTTTAGAGACTAATATTTACACACATCAACTGCGAATTCTCCAAAGTATAATTATTCAAGGGAGACAGGGCCTGCCTTCCATCTCAGAACACATGGATAGATACGGAGCTATAATAGGATCTGTAGGAACTATAATACAGACAGGCATGTGGTTTAGGTTTGAGCATTTAGTCGTTCCTATCAAGATCCTGGATCTGGAGACAATGACAAAACATGGGCAGTTGCAGCAAGGCAGACCATGAACTCCTTTCTCTAGCAGTTGTGGTTGAGACAGTGACAAGGCCAATGGCAATTGCAGTAGCAGCATTGTCATCCATTGACTTTCTGTGACATGATATTGGCTGAGGTTTTAACTACCCAGATCTCAAGGTTTCATCCCATGAGATCATCGGCTCTAGTATAGATTATGTGGGCTACACACTTTACTTCCTTTGAATGCTGTTGGTTAAAAGCCCCTTTTAAAATGTAAAGTAGAACACAGGCAAAGCTTCAAGTTGAACACGTAACCACCACTTACATCAACAAGCAGACTTTCCAGTCATTAGTGGAGCCCTCCAGATACCACATGTCAACCAAAGACCCCGAATCCTCATATGACCACTATCAACATTTAATGGTAATCCTGTCCTTGTTCCACTTCATAGTTTTATAAGGTCGATGGATTTTTAAATACTACAGTTCAATTTATCTTTTTTGGAGGGTGGTTACATGTTTTAGGTCTTCTTTATTAAAGATCTCATCCATGAATTATTTTTCCTGCAGTTTTGTTCTGTAAGAAAAAAACATTTTTCTTTTTTTTTTTTTCACTTGACAAATGACAATGAAGCTCCAGGGGTGCCCGGGTGGCTCGGTCAGTTAAGCATCAGCTTTTGACTTTGGCTCAGGTCATGAACTCACAGTCCTGAGATGCAGTCCCGCATCGTGCTTGGGTTTCTCTGTCCCTCTCTCTTTTTCCCCTTCACCCACTCTCTCTCAAAGTAAATACATAAACATTAAAAAAAGAAAATGGAACTACAACATACCAAAAGTTGTGAGATGCAGCAATAATAATTCTAAGAGGGAAGTTTATACCAATAAACCTTTATATTCAAACAACCTAACTTTATTCATCAGGGAATTAGCAAAAGAAGAACAAACTAAGCCCAAAGCTAGTAGAAGGAAGGAGATAACAAAGATCGGAGTGGAAATTAAAAAAAAAAAAAGCGAGAGGCTAAAAAGACAATAGAAAAGATCAATAAAACTATAGGCTGGGTTTTGAAAAGATAAAATACATGAAAATTTAGCTAGACATATTAAAAATGAGAGAGAATTCAAGTAAAACTATAAATGAAAGTGTAGACATTACAACTAAATCTGTACACAATAATAGAAAGGATCATAAGAGACCATTCTGAATTATACAGAATAAACTGATGGTTACTGGAGGTGGAGGTAGGCAGGAGGATGATTTATTTATTTTTGAAAGAGAGACATCACAAGCAGGGAGGGGGAGAGAGAAAGGGGGACACAAGCTCCAAGGCAGGCGAGGCGCTGATAGCCCATAGGGCTGGAACTTAGGAGCCGTGAGATCAAGGCCTGAGCCAAATTCATAAGCTTAACCAACCAAGCCACTCAGGAGACCCCAGGGAGATGGTTTAAATAGGTGATGGGGATTAGGAAAGGCACTAGGTGCTGTATGTAAGTGATGAATCACCAAATTCTGTACCTAAAACCACAATCGTGCTGTATGTTAACTGGCTGCAATTTAAATAAAAACTTGGAGAAAGAAGAGACTATTAAGAACAGTTATGCACCAACAAATTAAACAACCTAGAACAAAGGGATAAATTTCTATACACATAAACTTACAAAGAGTGAATCATGTAGAAATAGAAAATTTGAAAAGACCACTTACTAAAAAAGAGATTGGATCAGTAATACAAAATTTTGCAACAAAAAATTTAGGGCCAGATAGCTTCATTGGTGAATTCTATCAAACATTCAAATAATTAATATAAGTTCTCCTCAAACTCTTAAAAAATGGAAAGGGTGGGAGCCTTCCAAATTCATTTTTGGATACCAGTATTTCCCTAATAACCAAACCAGACAAGGGCACTACAAGAAAAGAAAATTACAAGCCAATACCTCCAAAGTACATAGATACAAAAATGCTCAAAAAAATATTAACAGCAAATTCAACAGTACATTAAAAGAATCATACACCATGAACAAGTGGGCTTATTTCAAAGATACAAGGATGTTTCAGTGTCTGCAAATCAATAATATGATACGCTGCATTAATAAAAAGAAAGATAAAAATCTTATGTTTATCTGATAGATGGAGGTACAACATTTAACAAAATTAAACATCCATTCATAATAAAAACCGTCAACAAATTGAGGCACCTGAGTAGCACAGTTAGTTAAGTGTGTGACTTTGGCTCATGATCTCACAGTTTGTGAGTTCGAGCCCCGCATTGGGCTCCGTGCTGTCAGTTCACAGCCTGGAGCTTGCTTCGGATTCTGTGTCTCCCTCTGTCTCTGCCCCTCCCCCACTCACACTCTGTCTCTCAAAAAATGAATAAATGTTAAAAAAATTTTTTTAATTAAAAAAATTTAAAAAAAAACCCTCAACAAATTTGGTTTGGAGGGAACACCTTCCTCTGTCCTTCTAGTTTCCTGTGAATTAATTATTTAATCTAGAGATTTTATCAGATTCAGTAGGCACATAGGCAGATGATATTTATAAATATTTCTTTAGATTATTATACAAAAATACACTTATATAAGTATATCCAAGGAAAAGATATATCTATATATGTATGTATATGCATACACATCCAAATACACATAGAGGTGTGTGTGTGTGTGTGTGTGTGTGTGTGTGTGTGTATTTTTAATTTCCTTTTGGTAAGACTGTGTTGTAGTTGGCATTGCATTCTTTCAGCAAGAAGCACGTCATGTCTTTTTGTCTTTTTGGTGATGTTATCAGTCAATTGTGCTTATATCCTAAATATATTAACTTATTAATGACATTTGCATTGTATCCCTTCATTATTTGGCAGAAAAATGAATATAAATAAAAATAATTCTTTAATATTTATATCTCAGAGCAGCTTTTATTAGAAGCATAGGCTAAATGGTTGAATTTTCATTCATTTCTTTTTAATGTTTATTTTTGAGAGACAGAGAGAGAGAGACAGAGACAGAGTGCAAGTGGGGAAGGGGCAGAGAGAGAGAGAGAGAGAGAGAGAGAGAGAGAGAGGGAGGGAGACACAGAATCTGAAGCAGGCTCTAGGCTCTGAGCTGTCAGCACAGAGCCTGACTCAGGGCTTGAGCTCACCAGCCGTGAGATCATAACCTGAGCCAAAGTCAGAAGCTTAACTGACAGAGCCACCCACGCACCCCTAAATGCTTGAATTTTTACCTAAATTTATGGATTTAAAAAACTCTGAATTACTTCTTTATGACCCTCTAAATTTAGCTACCTTCTGCAAATTTTTTGGTTTATCTTTATTCTAGTATTTGAACTCAAAATTATATACCTTAAGTTCTAGTATATGAACTCACAATTATACATCTTAATACACCTTAGATTTTAGGTTTTACAAATAGGTATGTTAGACATTTTGAATTAATTTTTATATATGACAGAAGTTCAATTTTTCTTTGTATATAAGTATCCAATTGTCCAGCATACTTGGTTAAAAAGGCTGTCATTTCTTCCCTGAATTGCTTAGAACTTAGTGCTAAATTAGTCTATTTCTGTACTTTTTTTACGTCCTATGTATTTTTCTATCCTTATGTGTGCACCATATTATTTTGATAAATGTCTCTTTACAATAAGTCTTAAAATCAGTTAGAATGAGTCTTTGTACACGATTCTATTTTATGCAAAGTTGTTTTGCTACTCTACTTACTTTGTATTTCCATGAGAAATGGGGGGAAAAGGAGAGCATTGTCTAATATCACCATAATTTATTTTATAATTCACATTTTGAAAAAAGAACTTGAGACAGAATTATTGAAAAAAGATTACTGTTCTCAGGCAGTCACAAAGAATCTCCTGCTAAAGCCTTAAGTAACATTATACGTTAACAATTTTTTTAAACAACATTGGTTAAATAGTATTAATTCTCAACTTTATTCATATTTCGTAAGTTTTTCCACTAGTAAAACATTCACTTTATTAGTCTCTTTATGAATATTGAGATAGAAAATTTTGTGAGTTGATTCTTAAACTCCAGGCACAGTGATAGGTTCCAGGCAAATGGATGTGATGACGACATTCCTATCGTCAAGATCACAGTCTATTCAAAATATGGTTTAAAAGTGCAATAAGCCAACGCCACTTCAATTTAGCACCTGTGAAGACATTAAAAATTAAAATTTTATTTATCATCAAATGAGACAAATAAAGGCCTAATAGAAGGTTGTCTTTAAAAAGAATCTTCTAGGGGCGCCTGGGTGGCTCAGTCGGTTGAGCGTCCGACTTCGGCTCAGGTCATGATCTCGCGGTGCGTGAGTTCGAGCCCCGCGTTGGGCTCTGGACTGATGACTCAGAGCCTGGAGCCTGCTTCTGATTCTGAGTCTCCCTCTCTCTCTGCCCCTCCCCTGTTCATGCTCTGTCTCTGTCTCAAAAATAAATAAAAAAAAACGTTTAAAAAGAATCTTCTACTTGAAAAATGTAAACTTCAGCTTTTCCTGAGAATTGATTTTGTCAGGGATTTATCTTCTTTACTTTTCATTTCTAAAACAACGGGAGGCCTTGCGATGTGGCAAGGATCTATTTGAGTCCTATTATTTCTTTAACAGCCAGATGTCATTTTAATGACAATTTCAAAGGTACTGTTTTTTCCTCTTTAGCTTAATGTTGATTTATCATTTGAAAAAGTTATTATAAGTGATCTCCACATAATTTCTTTTGGATGAAAGGATACATACAGAGACTAAGAGTTTTTATATGCAGATAAGAATACATCTACAAATACTTCAAAGATACCAAAAAGAGATTTAGGGTGAGAGATGACATATTTTAAAATGGCATTTTAATTGTACTTACAATGAAGAAAACTCGTTTCTAGTTTTTATTGCTTAAAACTTTAACTGTATTTGCTGAAATTGCTAGCATTAACTCACATTTGAACTTAAACAGTTAACTTTTATTGACTATTTAACAAATATTATAAGTAATTCAGCTTTTATTCACCTTTTGAGAAAATCTATAAGTAATTAAATTGTTACCAATTTGCAAACATAGCAAAATATTTCCAGGAAATAACATTCTGTGACGGGGCTAGAAAGCTTCTTTTCCATGTATCTGCAGTTACTTGGGTAATGGGGAATTATAAAGGAAAAGTTAACTTTTCAAATTATGTAAGGCAAAATTGGGCAACATAGTGCATGAGTGAGTGGGATGTTTCTAAGATCCCTCTTTGGTGTTGCACATCATCTACCCCACCCCTTTCCTACTAATACGTACTCTTCCCATTTAAATTATATAGTAGAATATGAAATAATTCGAATTCTGGAAGCACCAATAAATAATTTCAATACTCTACAGTAGAGGGAGGTATGGAGAATTTTATATTTTCAAGCTTATTCTGAATTTTATGTCCCCTTCGTTAGTATAAGCTAAGTCTTTTCTCATTGGACAAATATGATATTGAAAAATATTAAGAGGTTATATAGCCTATTAAGCCTTTTCAATTTATTAAACCTAGAATAAAAAGCATATGAATCCTAGATTTTCTCCAAAATAGGATTTACAGAATAGTGCCAGTCATTTACATGCCAGATTTTTTTATGACATTGCCCAATAAATTCAACAAATCAGTGCCTCAATATTATGGTCAACAAATGTACACAATGTATCAGAATGACAAAATATCCACTAGAAATGGAAAAGCAACTGTAAAAATTGTGTTAGATCATATAAGCAAATGGGAAAAATTATCTGTGTTGCATTTTTAGCCCTTATCTCACTGTAATATGAATTTCTGTTGTGAATTAAATCGATTTTTTATTATTCTAATTATGCTGTTTTAAAAGTTATTTTGGCTAAGTTCAAATGTGGAAAAGAAAGATGGAGAAAATAGTGGTTGAAAAAGAAAACTGGTCCTGTTTTAAACATATAAAAAAAATGTACCGGTTGTCCCTTCATGGCTAATGTTTGGAGAACAAAAACCTTGTCGTTCTGGATTGTTTTGCTGTTATTAGTGGCTTTGCTCTTGAGGTTATTTCCAACAGAGTTGTAGTTTTTGCAGTTCCAGCCATTGCATTTGCATTCCAGGCAGGAAGCATGAAAGAAGGCAGAAAGAGCATGTGCCCTCAATTTGAAGAATCTTCCTGAAATCACCCACTAATCTTCTGTTCATAGCTCATTAGTTAGAAATTTGCCACATGGCCAGAACTAGCTACAAATAGCATTTAAAATATATCTTTAAATCACAGTGGCAATTTGCCATAATAAAATTAGGGGTTATGTGCTTTAAGAGGAGGTGGTTTAAAAAAAAGAGGAAATTAGAAGGTTCTGCATAATTGGCATTTTAAAAATTAATTTTTTACGTTGATCTTTGCATCTACCCACCTTTCATAAAAGTGATTAATTCAAATAGCTTGTCAATTTTTTTCTGAGGCAATAATAACATATGTTTATAAATAATAAATGTTTTATCCCTTCCTTGTGATCCTTTTACATTTATAATTTTTCCATAGTGAATTGAGTGCTGCTACCAGTAAAATGTTAAATGGAAACTTTAATCTTTGATTCTAGGCTTTAATGGTAATGCTTCGAATAGTTTACTATTTGGCGTATTACTTAAAGGTAATTCATTCAAATCTTTTTCATATGGTCTCAAATAGTATATATAAAATGGAAATAACCTTTAAAGGTTTCCTAAAACCAAAAACTGTGTAAATCATACGAGATTTTAGAACAGGCTCTTCCACAGCAGAATGTTTGTGAAACTTTGTTAGTAGTGTCAATAGAGAATAGGATGAAAATAATCCAAAATAACAGGCTTAGACAACACATTTTAGATATGTCACTGTAAAAACCATCAGAGAAATGGGGCAGAATTTGCATCAGGATTTTGGATCATGTCTAATAAATACCGAAAATAACACTACCCAAGGGAGGTTATCTGAGGATTTATCTCTGAAGGAACCCTCTGTCCCAATATCAAATTCCTGCCAAGTCCTGGCTTTTTAATTGTTTCCCTTGTTAACTATGAATAGATAGTCAAAACTCACGAGGTATTTTGGGTAAAGTCTAAAGCTGACAGAGACCATAATTAATACATAGGTAAAATATATTTTATACATTTTTAATACATGACAGAAAATGTTTAAGAAACACTATTTTAGATGTAAGATACTATATTTGTGCAACAAGTCTATCAATATTTTTCACCTGTGTATTAAACACAGGGTGGAGCGGTGCTTGGTGGAGAAGTCAGTGGAAGGCTTAAGGTTAAAAAACAAAATGTCAAAAAAACTTAAAACACAGTTATATAATCTGAGAAAAGATACAAGATCAGACCATCTAGAATAATCAACATCATAAGAAAATATTACATTCAGAATAACAAAGAGAAGTTGAGATGAGGAACAAGGCAATAATGCAAGGTAATTTCACCTGAGTGAGAAACATGTTTCCTTAATAAAAGGCTCTTGGAGTGATGGACACAATGATTAAAGAAAGAACCAATGAAAATCATATCATTGAGTAGTTAAATAACACTAAGATGGAAACGGGAAGAATATGTTAAAAATGACATTTAAAAATTTTGGAGTAAGAAAGACATCAGATTTTTCAAGGGTAAGAGCGACACTCAAAAGCAAGTAGAGTAAAATGTCTTCAGATTCTCAACCTGGAATTCTAAATGAAGGTAAATATCACTAAATTGCAATTGATTAAAGATATTTTAAACATCTCAAATCTCTAACATTTGTAATCTACACAAAATAATAGGATGCTATTGGAGAATTTGACATTCTTAAAGAAGGGAAAGGACAAATATGGAGGAAGATAGGGAATCCAGGAAAAATTCAACACAGGAAAAAGACAAAATAGAAAGTCAGTGTAACGGTGAAGGAAATTCCCAGAACAGTTGTGCAGCAGGCGTATGGGGCAATCTATCCAGCAGTATTATACAGCACACCTGCAGAGATACCTCCAGAGGAGAAAATGCTGTCCAACGAGGCAATAAAATCGAGACAGAAAGATATATTCTAAATGTGTAGGTGTAGTAATTACTAAAAAGTGAGAATACTGTATAATCACCACACTGGTGAAGAAATAAGAACCAGTGACCCAAAATTGTCTCCTGGTAACCAATCCAGTGAATATCACAACCATCCTTTCTCCTCCTCGATCCTGTAATTGGCTAATTTCAAATGGACTGTCTCCCAGTTTGCTAATTCTTTCTTCTGCATGATTGTATCTGCTGTTCAAGCTCTCTTATTGAATTTGTCAGTTCTGTCATTGTATTCTTAAGCTTCTGGATTTCTGTTGGGTTCTTTTCTTCTGCTTTCTATTTTTTTATTACACTTTTCATTTTACTCATGCATTGTTTCCTAATTTTGTTAGTTTTCTATGTTCTCTTGCATTACATTGAGTTTCTTTAAGATGATTATCTTGAAATCTTTGTACATGCAATTCACAGATCTCCATTTCTTTGAGCCAGTTACTGGAACTTCATTACTTTCCTTTGATGTCATATTTGCCTGATTTTTTGTGATCCATGTGGCTTGCATTGGTGTCTGTGCATTTGAAAGAGCACATACTTCTTCCAGTCTTTATAGACAGGTTTAAACAGGTAAAGAAAGTTCTTCTGTCAGACGAGGTTACCTCCAGGATCACAGTTACACTAAATTGGAGTTGGCTAACTGGAGTCAGGTCACAAAAATACAGGAGGCTATTGCTATATCCACAGTGGGGTCTGTGGATGGGAGGCTTGTTTCCAGGGACTTAGGTATGTATGGATCCTGTTTGGGACTACCTCTAGAACCTTATTCCGTAGTCTGACTCTGAGACAAAGGTCTGCTTTCAAGTCTGTAGTCAGGTGCACAGATGTGTATGGCTTCTGTCAGAACCCTGGAAGGCCTTTACCACTTCATTGGGTAGATCCCTGGGAGGGAAGGAATCTCAGGGCTGCCTCAGGGTCCACAGTTGGGATGTAGGTCTGTAGATCTCATTCTAGAGGCACTGATGGGTGTGTCTTCTTCCAGATCCCTGAGTATACAAGACTGATCTTTGACTTAACTCGGAGGAGCTGGAACTAAGTTATAGGACCATTTAAGGATTTGTAATGGGACTGAGGTTGGTGGTTTTACCTCTGAGGACACAGACAGATATGTCTTCTGGGGTCTGTGTGCAGACAGAACACCTGTTGAACTATGAGTGGTAGGAGCCAATTCAGGATCTACTATCAGACCAAGGGTGGCTGGATTGTCTCTGGGGGAACTAATGAGATCCCAGATAAGTAGGATTGTTCATGGATTACAGACATGAGTGGCTAGAACCCAGACACAGGGCCATTTCAGAATCTCCAGTCAGACCAAGTTCTGTAGACTTGCCTCCAAGGACTCCAAGACTGCATCGCAGAGGGACAGGAGCCAGGTCATGGGCCATTTCAGGGTCCAGAGCCAAGACTCAGGACTGTTGGCCTGCTACCTGAAGCATGGTGGCATGACTTCAGCCACTCCTTTGGCAATTGATGCTGGTGGTAGGACAAAGGCCAAGGGGTCCTGTAGCCAAGTCCACAAGTATATGGAGCTATCGCCAGGTTTATACCTGGGACCCGGTTGCTGAATCAGCTACCTTGGTTCAGCCTTGCTTCTCAAGCACTCCTTGATCTTGAACTCCACCAGCATTTCACAATCTACTGTCTGGAAACCAAAGCTCCCACAAAGGTCCTTTCTTTTGTTCAAGAATTGTTGTCAAATTATTGCTGCTAAGGGGAAACACCAACAAGAGACCTCATATTTCACCATCTAGCCGATATTCTCACATTTACTTTTTTTAAATTCATATCTGTGCCATAAGTCTGTTAAACAGATCCTTGTGTATCTGGTTATATTACCTGTTTGTTTTGTTTTGTTTTGGTTATTCCATGCCTAGTTATTTTTTTATGGACTACCAGCAATTATTCATGACAAGATAAAGGTAACCTGAGATTTTAGATGACACTTTTATAGCAAGAGGATTTACTTTTCTTCTAGAAAGCCCTTATAATAGAAAGCCATTCCTTAATACAATTAGGGCTTAGTGATTTAAAACTGAGCTTTGACCTTTTATGTTGGTTGATCTATTTTATTCTGTTTTGATATACTTGTAGGGTAGAGCCCTTTGAGGACCTCTCTGAAAGACATAGATATTTAATAGGGTCCCTGCTCCTTGACAGGCCTAAGCTTGGATAATTATTCAAGTTGAGGAAAACTCTGACCAGCATTTTACCTTCTTATCTGTGCCTGTGCCCTGCTTATTTTTAATCCCAAAATTTATAAATGAGGGAAGGAATCTTGTATGTCACAACTGATTCTCCATGCTCCTCCTCACTTCAGTAATTTAGACTCACAAATATTTCTGTTTTGGTAGTTCTGTGATGCTTTCAAATGTATTATTTTTTCTTGTTCTCTGCTGAGTGTTAATTTTGAAGAACCTATTTCAGCATTGTTGTAATCACAATTCCTTACAGAAATGTTACATGCCCTTTTAAGATAATCTGATATTTACACTTTACCTCAATCTTCTAAAATGTACCACGCTATTGTTATATTTAGTACACCTGTCTGAACAATTAAGTTGGACCTAATTGTTCGACATAGATTCAACAAATGTACAGATTTCTCCAAAAATTTAGATAATTTAATATATTTTACAAGTTCTTTTAAAGCAACGCCAATATGGGGCGCCTGGGTGGCTCAGTCGGTTAAGCGTCCGACTTCAGCTCAGGTCACGATCTCGCGGTCTGCGAGTTCGAGCCCCGCGTCAGGCTCTGGGCTGATGGCTCAGAGCCTGGAACCTGCTTCCGATTCTGTGTCTCCCTCTCTCTCTGCCCCTCCCCCGTTCATGCTGTGTCTCTCTCTGTCTCAAAAATAAATAAACATTAAAAAAAAAAAATAAAAAATAAAAAAAAAATAAAGCAACGCCAATATATATATCTATGCGTAAAATAAATTTCTGTTCTATATAATTATTTTGTGTTACTTATGGCAGTTAAATAGTTGAAATGGTATTGCTATAAGATAGAAATATGTAGCTATCCCTCCCTCTCAATTTACCACCATTAACTTTCTTTTCTGCTTAAGAAAACCTAAAGGAAGGCAAGTAAAGAATATTTTGAGGTTGCACAAGAGTGTATTTCACAAGGTATCACAGAACTACCATGATAGAAATATCTGTAAGTCTAAATTACTGAAGTGCGAGAGAGCCTGGAGAATTGAGTGTGACATATAACTTCTCTTCTCATTCAAAAATTGGGTGATTACAACCTTGGAGCGAGTGGAGCCTGAATACGGGTCATTTGTCATTTGTCCTATGATATTATAGAGGGAGGAAATGCAATATATTTTGTTCTACTTTATTTCATTCCTTCATTTTCAAGCAACATTCTCAGTAATAGGATATAGGAAATGCGATGTAATGATATAATATCAACAAGAAGAAATGAAAACATCACCCAGAGGAAAGGTAGCAGATCCCAGAATGCTGAGGCCTAATTTTAAGGATTTTTAAGAGCAGTTGTGTGAGGGTGACCCCAAATGTTCCGTAGCTAAAAAATATATCAAGATCTAAATAAGTAGAGAATAACTACTGATTGATGAAGTATTTCCCTTAAGAAAATAAATATTTCTGTATAATATCACTATTATCAAAGAGCAAAATGCAATATAATTGCATTAGTATAAGGATTATATCTGTAACATTGATCAAATTTATTACAGCTATTATTGAAATCATTACAGCAAATATGTAGATAGATTATCACTTCTGTGCTGAGGCTAAATCATGATTAATATGTCTACCATAGAATTTTATAACTGAAGGGATATGTAGAAGTGATCTTTTAACTATACTAACTTACAAGTTTACCAACTTAGAATTCTATTTTATTTCAAATTTCGGGAATATAGGTGAGGTGATGAGTTAAGAACTTGATTTTTAAATGAAATTTGAATATAATAGGTTTCTAGTAATTGGTTCTGTGGAGTGATTTGGAGAGCGAACTTACCTGCCCATAAGAAAGTAATGCTGTATTAATTAAGTACATGCTATGAAGCACACCTAAACATTTAAATAATATATTTAGTTCATAATACATAGTTTGTAGCCAGTGTGTAATTCAGTATCTATAAATTACTTCTTATGTTAGAATTGAGGAACATTTCTTGAAAGGCCTAAACATAAATGTCAAAAGATCTGTCTTCAGATACTGGCTGTTAAGTTGTTTTGACCTGGAAAAATAAGGATATCAATGAGTAAAATCTGCATTGACCAAGTGGAATAATCCTCTGATACTTCTCAAATTGTTTTAATAAATTATCAGACCTTATGTTAAATACAGCCTTAAGTTAGAGAATTGGGCCTAAGCAACTGTGAATAGTTGTCATGATACAATCATTGTCCATATGTTCTTTAAATATTTGCAGCCTACATGAAGATAAATCAGTCTTTATGAAAAATTTATCAAACTGAATTTCTTTCCACTAATCTCAATAACTTTTTATTTTGAGAATCAAAATTTTGTCAAATTAAGGTGTGCCTGGGCATCTCAGTCGGTGAGCATCTGACTTCAGCTCAAGTCATGATCTCATGGTTAGTGAGTTCAAATTCCGTGTTGGGCTCTGTGCTGGCAGCTCAGAGCCTGGAGCCTGCTTTGGATTCTCTGTCTCCCTCTCTCTTTCTCTCTGCCTCTCTCCCACTCACACTCTGTCTCTCTCTGTCTCTCTCTCTCTCAAAAGTAAACATTAAAAAAAAATTAAAAAGACTTAAAATTTTGTCAAATTAGTACTTTGATCACACACAAAAAAGTAATTTTCAATGTATTTGAGTTATCTCTTCCTTTTAGACATGTCTTACTTTTTACGATTTCTTTATTATACAGAAGAATATGCTTTCTTTTACTCATTTCTGATGTATGGTAATAGTTACTTTTCATATTTTTAAGGTGTTAAAGGTTTGCTTTAGGTTTATAACAAAATTGAGAGGAAAGTAAACAGATGTCCCATATACCCTCTGCTCCCACGCATGCATAGCCTCCCCCATTATTAACATCACTTACCAGAATGGTACATATTCTTTTATTTTCGTTTTTTTTAAACCAAGAATGACCTTACATTGACACATCAGAATCACCCAAAGTCCAAAGTTTACAGTAAAGTTCACTCCTCATATTATACACTGTACAAGTTTGGATCAACGTATGATTGATCCAATGTATGATTGAATGTATGTATTCATCATTATTATATATTACAAAGTACTTTCACTACCCTAAAAATTCTTTGTGCTCTGTATGTTCATTTTCTCTGCCCCCTCAATGGTGGTGACTACTGAAACTTGTATTTTCTCCATAGTTTTACCTTTCCCAGAAGGTCATATAATTAGAATTATATAGTCTGTAGCCTTTTGAGGGTTTTCTGCCCAAATTCTAATGTGCACCAAGCAGCTCTCTGACACTAGCTGTCTTACCATTCAACTCAATTCTGCCACTGTCTACTCAGATAGTATCAGATTCCACAGGTTAAGGGCTGAGTCTCATAATGCCCTCCGTTTCGTGTCATTCAAAAGTTCAAGCTGTCTTCTGTGCTTCCAACTGACCAGATACAAATTGGAGGTTCCAATCACCCCCTCCCTGGGTTTGATTAATTTGCCAGAGTGGCTCACAGAGCTCAGGTAACTCATTAACTCACTAGATTACCAATCTATTAAAAAGGATATTAAAGGATATGAATCAACCAGATGAAAAGATACTTTGGGAGATGTCCCAAACAAAGGAGCTTCTATCCCCATGAAGTTGGGGCCTGGCATAGTGGCACCTGGAAGCATGTTTCACAAATTTGGGGACATTCTGAACCACTCCCCCCCACCTTGGGGTTTTTATGGAGGCTTTATTACATAAGCATGATTGATTAAATCATTGTCCATTGGTGACTGATTCAACCTCCAGCCTCTCTCTCCTCTTTGGAAATCTGGGTGGAACTGAAAGTTCCAACATTTTATTCACAACTGGTCCCCTCCTTAGGTGCAATCCAAAAGTCACCTCATTAACAAAAGATACCTTTATTGCTCACCTCACTTGGGAAATTCAAAGAGTTTTAGGAGCTCTTAGGCTAGAGTTTTAGGGACAGAAATGGAGACTAGGGCCAAGTATATATTTCTTATTAAAAATCATAATAGCACACTTTTGCCATTAGCTTCTTTCACTTAATATGTATTGAAGGTTTAAGAATTCTCTGTTTTTTATGGTTTGATGGTTTATTTCTTTTTAGTGCTGAATAATATTCCATTATCTAGATGTGCTACTCTTTATCCATTCATCTACTCAAGGACATCTTGGTTGCTTCCAAGTTTGGGCAATGACAAGTTGCTATAAACATTCATGTGCAAGTTTTTGTGTGGATAAAAGTTTTCATTTCCTTTGGGAACATACCAAGGGTATGACTGACTGCTGGATCATGTGTTAAGAGTACATTTAATTTTGTAATATGCCACCAAACTGTCTTCCAAGAGTTTCTGTTGTAGTGTGTCTGAGTGGCTCAGTCAGTTGAGTGGCCAACTTTTGATTTTGTTTGGGGTCATGATCCCAGGGTCATGGGATGCAGCTGTGCATCGGGCTCCAAGCTGAATGTAGAGCCTGCTTAAAATTCATTCTCTCTCTCTCTTCCCTCTCTCTCTCTCCCTCTCTCCCTCCCTCCCTCCCCCTCTCCACTGCTTGCACTAAAATAATAAGTAAGTAAATAATAAATAAATACATAAATAAATAAATAAATAAATAAATAAATAATTGTTCCTGTGGCTCCACATCCTTGCCAGTATTTGGTGTGCATGTTTCGGATTTTGTCTATTCCAATAAAGTCTGTAGTGGTATCCCATAGTGATTTTAATTTTCATTTTCGTGATAATATATGATGTTGAAGCATGTTTTCATGTGCTTATTTGCCACCTGTAAATCTTCCTTGGTGAGGTGACTGTTAAGGTCTTTGGCCCATTTTAATTTTTTTTTAATGAGTGTTAAGTGTTCTTTTGTCTATTGTGGATAATGGTCCTTCATCAGATGTGTCATTTACAAATTCTTCATTCCATGGCTTGTCTTCTTCCTTTCTTGCTATTGTCTTTTGCAGACAGCAGTTGTTTTTTTTTTTTTTAATTTTAATGAAGTCCAGCTTATCAGTTATTTTTTATGGTGTTATATCTAAGAAGACATTACCATACGTTATCTCCTAGGAGTCTTACAGCTTTACATTTTACGTCTATGATCCATTTTGAGTTAAATTTTATGAAGAGTGTAAAGTCTGTGTCTATATGCATTTTTTTTCATGTGGATATCTAATTTTTCCATCACCACTTGGAGATCACCTTTGCTTCATTATATTGTCTTTGCTCCTTTATCAAAGATAAGTTGACTATATTTATGGGAATCTATTTCTGCTCATTTTATTCTGTTCCATTGATCTATTTGTCTTTTCTGTCACCAGTCTTACAATGTCTTAAATACTATATCTTTAGAGTAAGTTTTAAAGTCAGGGAGCTTCAATCTTCTGACTTTGTTTTGTTCTTCAATATTATGTTGGCTATTCTGGATAATTTGCCTCCCCATTTAAACTTTGTAATCAATTTACCAATATCCATAAAATATCTTGCTAAGCTTTTGATTTAAATTGCATTGAATCTATAGATGAAGTTGGAAAGAACTACTTCTTGACATTATTGATTCTTCCTATCCATGAGCATGGAATAGCTCTCCATTTTTTAGTTCTTGATTTAAATTATCAGTTTTAAATTATAGTTTTCCTTATATAGATATTGCATATATTTTTATTAGACTTATATCTAAATATTTCATCTTTGGAGTGTTTATATTAGTGGTATTATGCATTTAACTACAAGTGCTATTGAACATTGTTGATATATAGGAATACGACTGACCTTTTATTTTTTTTTTTATATCATCTTTCTCTTCCCAACATGTCAACATGTTATCCTAAATAAAGGACCCTCTGCAACTACCAAACTACCATTTGTCATGGGATAAATTACTTATTGCTTTACCACTAACCCCTCAAAACTTAGTGGCTTAAATCAGTAAACAGTTGTAATCTGTGAGTCTGCATTTGGGATTGGACTGTGTTAGGTGGTTCTTCTGATCTCAGCTAAGTTTACTTGGGTGAACATTTATATACAACTTGCTGACAGGCAGTGGCAGAGAATTTAAGTACCTGACAGTTAGCTGGTCCTTAGATGAATTTGGATAGTGGGGCCATTATCCTTAAGCAGTATAGACCTGATTCATTCACATGTTAATAGTTTACAGAGTTCCTAAGAATTGAGGACAACTTGTGTCACAATTGTTAAAATCATATGAACCAAAAGAAGTCACATAACTAATCCCACTCCAAAAAAGTTGGAGATCATTCAAAGATATACAGCAAGTATTTTAGGCGAATTTGTATCCATATTTGCTACCACCACGATATTCTGTTCCTTTGTATCTATCTTTCCTTATAAGCAAAATGAAAATAGTAATAACTCCTGTATAAGGTTATGAGATGTAATTAATCACTATTTTAAAGTACTTAGAATAAAAGCCTAGCAGATATTAAGCATTGATATTTGCAGTTATTACTGTTGACATTGTTGCAAAGTAAAGGAATAGTCTGTAGGTGTGAAATTTCAGTAAATAAATTTCTTAAAGGGGCATCGCTTCATTCTGCTCTTTCTTCAAATGCCATTTGAAGAGTCTGGCTTCTGGTTAAAACATACATGATTTTTCACGCTGGATCACAGGCAGTTATGGAAGCTTAATTTGGCAGTCTTCACAGGGGAAGCGGCTTTCCCCACATGGTGCACAGCTACTGCACTGCGGTCTCTGAAGGGAGTAGGAGTCCACGACTCAGGCCCTTCTGGCCAGTCATGCTTCTTTGCTTTATTTACATTCTGAGCCCCAGTACACTTCATTTGAATGTCTCTTGACTGGGGCCTAAGGCGGAGAACATACTCAGGTGCCTTGGCTGACATCATCTTATTGGAGGGAAGGGGCAAACTTTGAGATGATCTGTTCTGACTCAATAAATACTCAGCCCTGTAGGGGCGCCTGGGTGGCTCAGTCGGTTGGGTGTCCGACTTCAGCTCAGGTCCTGATCTCGCGGTCTGTGGGTTCGAGCCCCGCGCGGGGCTCTGTGCTGACAGCTCAGAGCCTGGAGCCTGTTTCAGATTCTGTGTCTCCCTCTTTCTCTGACCCTCCCCTGTTCATGTCCCCTCTGTCTCAAAAATAAATAAATGTTAAAAAAATAAAAATACTCAGCAGTGTTCACACTCTTAGCTGTTCCTCTCTTACCTTCCCCATACTTAGAGTCCGTAAAACTACAATTGTAGGGGTCTTTACACAGGGTTCCTTGGCAGAGGGACACCTGCTACCTGTGTGCTCAGCCACCTGACCCAGTGTTTAGGGATGGGGGGTGGAGGTGGTAGCGGGCCCTTTATCCAGTCTAGCCTCTTGCTTATATTATCATTACAAGTGATTAAGGGCTTGGTTGTTACTTTCGTTTTTAGCCTGTTGCTTTTTAACATCACGAGAGAGCTGAGCTGCCAGGTATCTGGTTAGCCAATTAAAGCAATAAATTAGTGTATTACATGTAATTAGACACAGGTATAAATAAAAAAGCAATGTAAGGTGATTGTGAATTATGGAATTACTTGTTTTTGTGAGCTTGGTCAGGGAAGGCTCCTGTAAGCAGGTAATGTTAGAAATTTACTATAAATTATCATAAATTAAAAACACACATTTATCTGTTTATAGACACACTTTCTGTGTCCCCATTTTGATATAAACAACCTGTGGAAAGAGAACTTATCTTGTTATTTGTTCTATTTCTATCTCTAGTGTCTAGAAGAGTGCCAGGTATCACATATGTCCTCTATAAATGTTTATTCACTATATTAATGAATAATATTTTCTATAGTCAGTAATTTAATAATATTTATATCAGAATTACTATGAAGGAGAATGTATGCAGCTCAACATTGTGGTATTATTTGGGTCTTGTGCGATTACGTCCTATGTCTTTCACCATGTGTTTGTCATCTTTGGAAAAATGGCAATTAAGATCTTTGGGTGTTTTGGGGCTCCTGGGTGGCTCAGTCAGTTGAGCATCCAACTTCAGCTCAGGTCATGATCTCATGTTTCGTGAGTTCGAGCCCCTCATCAGGCTCTGTGCTGAGAGCTCGGAGCCTGAAACCTGCTTCGGATTCTGTGTCTCCCTCTCTCTCTGCCCCTAACCCACTCGAATTCTGTCTCTGTCTCTCTCAAAAATAAATAAAAACATTAAAACATTTTTTTAATAAAATAGATCTTTGGGGTTTTTTTTGTTTTGCTTTTAAGTTATATGAGTTCTTGATACATTTTGGATATTAGTCTCTTCTCAGGTATATGATTTTCAAATATTCTCTCCCACTTAGTAAGTTGCTTTTCATGTTGGTGCTTTCCTTTGCTGTTCACAAATTTGTTAGTGTGATACAGTCCCACTTGTTAATTTTGCTTTTGTTACTTTTAATGCAGATTTAAAAACTCATTGTTAAAGCCTATGTGAGGGGAGCTTACTGCCTGGGTTTTCCTTCTAGGAATTTTTGTGGCTTCAGCTCTTATGTTCAAGTCTTTTAAGCGAATTTTAAATAAACAAATAAAAAAAGAAACTTTACTAGTAGTACTATTTATCATCGGAATAATGGACCAAAAAATTCATCTGCCCCAAGCAAACAAATTTAAGCAATTGATCTTAATCAATTGTGTGTGTTTGTGTCTGTCTGTATCTCTGTGTGTTTGTGTGTGTGTGTGCACGTGTGCACACACCCAAGTCTGTGTCCACTTTGAAAAATATGAGTTGGAGGGAATGTCAGAGGATTTGAGACAGAGAAGAGACCAAAAGAAACATTTCAATGTTAAATCTTTGTGAAAGTCTCTGTTTTGATACAATCCAATGTTTTTATGAAGTGTTGGCCTAAAGGGTTTGAAAGTATCATTATGCTTCATTTCTTTCTGCTTTTTCTTAGTTATGAACTCTAAGACACTACTTGTCATATATATATTCACATACATATGTATAAAATATATAAAATAAATATATTTACATTATACATACATACTTATATTATATTATATTATATTATATTATATTATATTATATTATATTATATTATCTCTTCACACACATACCACATTCATTGTTTGTTCATGAATTTTTTCCTATCCATTTAATCTCCATCTTCTGATACATCAACAGCAGGGAGCTTTCATTTGTTATTTGTTTAAATCTCAAATCTTCTGAAACATCATGTTTAATGGCATTAATTTCAGCTTCAGTTAGCAAGTTTCCTTTCATGATGGCTTGTCTCCAACCTGTTATATTTTGTTCATTTATTTAATCTAGTTGTCAAGTCAGGATATTTGTTGATAAATTGCTAGAATATTTTCTGTCTCTGTACGATTGTAACATTTTCTGATTGAATACCTCCTCTAAAACAGCATTTACTGTAATCTTATGCTTAAAAATTCCAATTACTGGGACTTTTTAGGTATAGAATTCTGATGATTGGGCTTCTTGCATCTGCCAAAATAATTTAACCACTTACATTAAAATGTCCTCAGGGCTTAAATTGTTTGCAATACATTGTATTTTTGAAGCTTCTAGTAATTGGGTGAATAATGACTCTCATTCTTAGATTTATTTGACTCTTAAAGCTACATCAACCTAGCCTATGACTATCTCTCTATTTTGTTGTTGAGTTATTGTTGTACAGAATTTTCGGATCACTTGCCTATGTAGGCATGGAAGAAAATATATGCGCCAGACATGATGTAATAATGTATAGCTTTGGAAAATTTATTAACATGTAGTACATGAGCATTATATATATTTAGAATGCATTAATCAATTTAGTCACAGGCAAAGGCTTCTGAGTCATTTCAATAAGTATGTTACTTCAAAAAACATTCACTTTCTAACATTCAGTTCATATTCCTGATACATATATTTATGTACATATACTTATAAATACACAAATGTGTAAATCAGCATACATTTATGCTAAAAGAAAATGATGGACACAAACTTGTACATTCTACCTACAAACTAAACTAATTGACAATAGTAGATCTATTTCTCTGAGACCAGAGATAGACCAGGAGGAATGGATTGCCAGTGAGCACAAAGAACTTTCAGAAGGAACGAACATGGTCTATTACTTCATTATAGTAGTAAATTTCATGAATGTGGACAACCATTAAAACTCAAATTGTACATTCTAAATTATTATTGCACTTTATTCTCATTGTAGGTAAGCTATTCCTAAATATATTTCACATGGTATATACCTTATAGTACATCTGGATGAATACAACCCGATGCATTTTAGAGGAAATGTAGATTCTGTGTTAATCTTTAAATCTCCATTTTGCCAATTCCACTAACTTCTAATGCAAGCAGCAATCATACCTTTGGATAATAGTCTCCTTAATATTCTTACTCCCGAATATTAAATATTTTTAAACAAAGCCAGGATAAGCTTCCAAATTGATGATGCCTATTCTGTTGTTAAAATACGGACTGTATCTTCTGGGCATTCAGGGTAAATCCCAAAATCCTTACCATAGCCTGAAGGATTCTGAATGTTCTGGCAAGCACAGGCATTTCCAGCTACAGTTGTATAATCTAGTCTAAGCCACACAGTCATTATTTGATGTTATTCAAACATACCAAATTCCTCTCCACACAGGGACTAGGTATAAATGCCATAGTTTGAACTGTGATTATTCCAACCCTACTCAGAAGTTATTTAAATGACTCCTTGGATATCACCCTGGATTGGTTTGAACCACCTTCTCCGGTTATACAATCTCATGACTCTGTGGACTTCTTGTCTGTAGTATTTCCCATATGGGACGCTAATTGAACCTTTGTGGCATCATCTGCTTTCTTTTGATTGCATGTATTTTTATTTTGATATATCGAGATATAATTAGCATGTAATGTATAATTTTAAGATTACGATATGATTTGATACACATAAATATTGCTGAGTTATTTCCACAATGTTAGTTAACCCTGCCATTCCCTCATATAATTGCCTTTTTTTGTAGTGATAATATTTAACATATACTTCTTAGAAACTTTCAAGTGTAAAATAGAGTATTGTTAATGAGAGTCACCATGCTGTACATTTAGGTCCTTAGAACTT
Organism: Neofelis nebulosa; assembly: GCF_028018385.1. Classification (NCBI taxonomy): domain Eukaryota; kingdom Metazoa; phylum Chordata; class Mammalia; order Carnivora; family Felidae; genus Neofelis; species Neofelis nebulosa. The sequence continues at coordinate 210,953,814 of NC_080782.1, read as the reverse complement.
ACTCATTTTATAACTGGTAGTATGCACCCTTCGATCACCGTCTCCCATTTCCCTAACGCACTAGTCTCTGACAACCATCATTCTACTCTCTGTATCTGTGAGTTAAGCATTTTTTTAGATTCCACATTTAAGTAAGATCATACAATATTTGTCTGACTTACTTCACCTGTCATAATGCCCTCATGGTCCATCCATGCTGTTGCAAATGGCAAGATTTTCTTCTTTTTATGGTTAAATAATATTCCTGTGTGTGTGTGTGTGTGTGTGTGTGTGTGTGTGTGACATTTTTGTTATTCTGTTTATCCTTTGGGGTACACTGAGATTCCCATGTCTTGGTTATTGTGCATAATGGAGCAATGAATAAGGAAAGGAAGTGAAGATACCTCTTTGAGATAGTGATTTTGTTTCAGAAATAGACTCAGAAGTGGGATTGCTGGGTAATATGGTAGTTCTATTTTTAATTTTTTGAGAAACTTTCATACTTGTTTCCGTAGTCGATGCATCAATTTATACTCCCATCAAAAATACACAAGGGTTGCCTTTGTCCACATTCACATCAACGCCTTTTATCTCTTGTCTTTTTGATAATAGCCATTCTAACAAATGTGAAGTAGTGTCTCATGGTTTTGGTTCATATTTCCCTGTCATTTATAAAATTATTTATGCACTGAACATGTACAGTGATTGGGGCAACGAAACACATATTTGGAGATCATCGGAAGGTCTTGCTCAGCCTATTCTAGGTGGCTCTTTAAATTACGAGAAAAGAAGTAGTTCAAACAAAATATAGAGGGAATATTTTTGGACTTTTCTTTTTCTTCCTCAGTAAACTAGAATAAAATGAGGGCTGGGAGTGGAAAGAACAAGCTAACATAGAACACAGTTTTTCTTAATATCACAGGTTTACTCTATATACTGCCCGTTTCCATTCTTGAGGAAAGAAATCTGACTGTGGGAAGTCCTGTTCACAGGAAGATGCATGATCACATTAGTAGATCAGCATTCATTTCAACGTAATAAATAAAAACTAATAGCAGTTTGAAATCAAAACTACCTGACAGGTGACTACTTCTTCATAAAAGATTATTTTACATGAGTCGATAATTTGGGTTATAAAAAAGTTCTGCGAGTCTGAATTTTAGCATATTAAATCACAGCTCACTATAAAATTTTATTACAAATATTTTTCTGGATAACAAGTTTGGTGGTTTTTATAACCTCCAAGTCTTTTTTTTTTTATGTTTATTTATTTCTGAGACAGAGAGAGACAGAGCAGGAGTGGAGGAGGGGCAGAGAGAAAGGGAGTCACAGAATCAGGAGCAGGCTCCAGGCTCCAAGCTGTCAGCACAGAGCCAGATGCAGGGCTTGAACTCACAAAATGAGAGATCAGGATGCTCAGCTGACTGAGCCACCCAGGCACCCCTAACCTCCAAGTCTTATAAGATGTTCATTGGTTGAGGAAAACTTGACTAATCACCCTGAAAACCAATGGTGCATTTTTAATGTCATTTTACCATGTAATATTCTAGATGTTTAAAGCAAAGTTGATGTTATTCAACATATATGTATGTTTGGGTGAAGCAGGAGAAATTTGTGTGCTTCCTTAACAATGTTTTAAATTATTGTAATATGTAGAAACATATTTAATGTTATATTTGAACGTATTTTACATTGGATGGTACGTATTTTTCAGGTATAAAAATGTTAATTACTGACTAACCACTTTGGGAAAGAAACAATTCATTTACACTTTCCTTATTTAGGTCATAACATAGAATGCATCTGATTTTTATATCTTCTTTGTTCCAGTATACCAGAGTTTATTAGGAGCATCTAATTAATAAAGCTTCACGGTAAGCATTTTAGGAATGAAACAATAACCCAAATAAATATAATTAGAAGACATTTATTGAGAGCACAGAGGATGAAAAGAATATAGTAGGAGATAGGTAAGATTTGCAAAAGAAAGTAAGTGATAATTGAGCTGAGTTTTAAATATTTAAGAATGAACAGGCAGAAATGAGTAGAGAACATTGTAAGTGAAGTGATACAAAAATTGAAATATTGGGAGTAGAGAAAAAAATTAAGAGTAGAGGATTTAGTTTGCCAAATTCAATTGTAAAAATGTATTTTGTAAGCCTTAATGATTTAACATTGTGTGTGTGTGTGTGTGTGTGTGTGTGTGTGCATTTTCGTGTGTGGTATAATTATATTTTGTTTTATATCACAGCAGTATACTTTACACATAAATATTTGACATACCTCTATGATATAAGATATACAGATACATTTTATATTTAAATCCATCTTTAACTTCCTTTTTATATTTATTTGCAAACAAAAAAATCTATAAATACGGGAATAGATGTGAATATGGGTTGTGGGCAGATCTAAGCATAAGTGATGTGGACAGCACTTTCCCTGCCCTAATTAGGTTGAACCCAGTATACCCTAGGCTCCTGAGCGCTAATACAATGTACTTTTGTTTCTTCCAGTTTTGTAAATGTTGAAATATTTACTTCCACCTAAGCTAATAGATATATAGTCACATGGTGACTATAAAATGACAGTTAATTTTTTGTACATTAGAGCATGGGAATGTGTATGCATTTGGTCTATTCCTAAAAATCTTCTGATCATAATATAAATCAAATTTACAACATTGGTCCATATTATATTAATATAAAAGCATATGTGCAATAAAAGAAATTTACTGCTTTTAGGTAATTTCTGTAGGCAGAGTGGACTTTTTCATTAGATTTTTTTTTTAATATGAATCTATAAGAGTCTAGATTTAATTTGCAATTAAAATAAAATTGGACTTTCAATTTTGGTAATTTCAGAAATAAAGAAAGGATCTAATAACATCAACCAAAGAGTTGTTAATGTGACACTGAAAAAATGTTTTACCCTGTGGGTATTTTTTCCCCTATGGTATTTATTTCAAATAGTTATTATAGAAAAAGATGGAATGTGTTTTTTTGAAGATTTAAAAAAAATTGAAAGAAGAGTCAAAGTGTAAGTGAATATAATTGAATAGTATGTTATTTCCTTGAATATCTTATATTATGAAAAGCTAAAGTATCCCCTTCATATGCAATTTAAATATGGCTATTTGGGGGAGCTATTGCTGCTGAAAAGGAATTTGGAGCTTCAGACAATGCAATTTTATTATCTTACAGGTCTAGAGACCAGAAATCTGAAATGGGGTTCAATGGGCAATAAGATACTGGCAGGGCTATGCTCCTTCTGGACATTCTAAGGGAAAATCTATTTTCTTGCTTTTTCCAGCTTCTAGAAGTTGCCCACATCCATTGATTTGTGGCCCTTTCTGTCATCAACACCATCTGTATCACTCTGTACACACAAGTTTGAATCCCTCTGACACTAACTCTCCTTCTTCCCTCTCTCACTTGAGAGAATCCTTGTGATTACATTAGGCCTATCTGGATAACCCATATTATCTCCACCAAAATTTGTAATCTAATCATATCTGCAGTTGCTTTCCCCATGTCATGTAACATATTCATGGGTTCCAAGGACTAAAATGTGGACATTTGATGGTGGGGACGGGTGTAATTATTTTATGTATTGCAGGAGCCCTTGAACAGCTAGAATATAGTTTAAGAAAGAGAACAGTAAAAATCCTAAGACTCTTCCCAATTAAACATCTGACATCCCTAGACCATATTCTCAATGTTTACATTTTTATCATTTCCTTGATTTTTGTTTACAATTTACCACATGTGTATATACCTGTAAATATCACTTAATCTTGAATATTATAAAATAGCATTGATATGCATATGTAATATGTTAAAACTTACTATATTTGTTTATCTAATATCTAAAACAGTTTGATCGTTTTTGATGTTTTCCCTTTTCTTAATGAAACCGGTACAGTTTTCTGAAACTATTTTAATGTACATACAAAAGTATTTCTGTTTTGAAATGTCATAGAAGCAGATTGTTCTCAGTTGAGAAAAGATATCTTTAATTCTTCTGAGATTTCAAATCAAGCTTTTTCCTACGTGTCTATACCACATACAAGTTTATTTCCAAATCTGTGTATTTATATGGACAAAATGGGAAAGTGAAACAGTAGTTCTGGTGAAGAGGTTAAAATGTAAGACTAAATATTTTATGCATTATGCAGGTATTAAATATTATGTAAAATGGAAGAATATAATCAAAGTAGCATTTTAGAGTAGCTCATATTGTCTGTGAGATGGGTATACACATATACAACCTCTTTGTCCTGTAAAAAAAAATGGAGAATGGAGAGTACTGAGGCTGACTTTGTTCGGCCTTTGTCAAAAATTAGTTTGTAAGAATTGATCATAATAGAATGGAAACTATTCACATGGCCTCTTTTCTTCAGAATATGAATCACTTTGAAATAAAATATTGAAAACTTGCTAATTTTAACAAAAATTTATACAGAATTATTTTAATTTAATTTTTTTTTACTTTAACTCCAGTATAGTTAACTTATTATTATTGTGATATTAGTTAGGATTTGACACTCTCAGAATTACTTTTATTAAGCCCATCATTATTAAACAGAGCCAGCTTACTACAGAAATTGTAAAATATTTCCTGTTATTCATAATAGATAAGAAGTGGGAGTGTTTCTTCTGTTGTCTAGTCTGCATTTCAATGTTTTCAAGGTTTCACATCCTCCAGAATTTCCAAAATGCATGTTTGATTTCAAAATACTCTCTAACATTAGACAGTAGTGTTTGAAACATAGCCTTATTTTTTTTCTTTTTTACGATACTGGAGCATGTTGCATATTGTTTAAATTAAAGTGACATGGCAAAGATTAATTATTGGGGAATTATCTCCTAACAGGGATCTTGTACAGATTGCTTTTGTTCTTTCATAGCCTATTTTTATTCTGAGAGTAGAAGTTACTGCTCTGATGCGGCAGGGCGAGCAGCTCCCTTTGGTCAATTATCAGACATCTGCTTTTTAATTACGTACCACATAAATTGTTAACAGTGAAATCTAAGAAACTTATTCATGGTCTGGTTTAATAATGTGTGCGGAGAAGATCTCAGTGATTTTAAAAAGCGTAGAAAGGATCATATTTCTTACAAATAGATACTCTTGAAATAGCGTTGCCTAAATATGCAAATAATAGATACCTCACTGACAAATATTGAACACAAATTAATGATCAGTTCAATCATATCATGTTATTTCTCATTGTAAGTAAAATTTTAAGATGCTCTTTAATTATCTAATTATCTAATAGAATATATGCATATTTTTACTGTATCATTTTACTTAAATAGTATATATCATGATTACGCACATTGCTTCCTTTCATTTTAACACAGTGACACCACAGATCCATGGCAAAATAAAGTAAAATCTATGGTATATTTTCCAAAATTACATACAGTTGAATAACTGAATGGAAATGCTTGAAGAGATACTGCCTTATTTTGTTTCTTAAGCAGTGTTTAAGGTTTATTACTATCACTATCATTATTATTCCTCTTGTTTCCCTTAATATCTTCTTTGAAATCATCACTATATATCACTTACGTCACCTTGCAAAGAGACAGAAAATTTGTAAGTAGGCATATCAGACACTGGTAACATATGTCTCTGGTCACAGTCTGGAGTCTTTAGGCCTATTGAGTAAACTGTAACTTTTAATGAGGGAGCAGGATGATTTCCATATAAATCCATGATCTCTCCCAAGATTTCTCATGTCTTTCTACACTCACTAAAATTTAGATATTCAAATAACAGCCTTTCTGTTTCACAGGCATTCATAAAAATATCATAAGGTGAAATAATCAGCCTCCTCCCTCTCGCCTACAGAAGAAAATTTAAATGCCCTTTACTGGATAAGATCTTCTCTCTGAACTGATTCCATCATCCATATTCATGTTGTCATACTTTTATTTATTTTAGTCCACCATTGTTCCTCATCCTTCCTTCATAAACTAGAAATCTGAACCTATCCTATGGTTTAGCTTCACCGTATTATTTTATTCTCAGGGTACACCATAGACTCTGACTCCATCGTGATCTTGTTTACATTGTTCAAAAATTATATACATTCTTTCCCTTCTCACTATCCCCGCTTTACAACTTATTCTTTAAGTCCCAGCTTATTTCACCCTTTATTGAAAATGTTTGTCCAAGTAAATGAAGATTTCATGGCTTCCTTCTTTATTCTTCAACACTTGTAAGTTTACATACCTTATTTGAATGAATTACTCATAATTTATAATAATTATTTCTAGTTGCTGGCCAGAAATAGTCACATGGTCTTGGCTAATCATGAAGGGAATAAGAAGTGTATTCTTTCACTTTTCCTGGAAGTGAGGGAGGGATAACCACATAATGGTAAATTCTCTACTATAGTGTAGTATCATATACTGGATTGAAACAAATCACATTTAATGGGTTGGGATTTTTTTTAAGTTTATTTATTTTTGAGAGAGAGAGAAAAAAATGCAAATGGGGTGAACTGAGAGAGAGAGGGAGAGAGAGAATCCCAAGCAGCCTCTGAATCATTAGCATGGAGCCCAACATGGGGCACCACATGGGCCTCCAATGGGACTCAATCTCGGGGTCATGAAACTGAGCCTTTCTTGGGCTTAAGATTCTCTCTCTCTCTCTCCCTCTTCCTCTGCCCCTTCTACATTCACACTTTCTCTCTCACTCTCTCTCTCTCTCTCAAAAAAAATTATTTAGTGATGATAGTATTGATATTGCTGGAAATCTCAAGGGCATAGAATTAGGTCAAATGGATGGACCACAGCCCTATTTACTCAATTGCCAGTACAATCGAGCAAACATGCAAATGGAATTTTCAGTAACTGCTGCTGAATATAGCAGTTTACACATTTGTGTTACAACTTTTATAAGTGTATTTTCTTCCATGGGCAAATTCTCTTTCAATAGAAACAGACCCATTTTTACTTATTCAGTGTGTATTTCTATAGAGAAACTAAAAGTAGACGGTGTTTTCTTGTTCTTTGGGAGAATCAATGAAGAAAAGAATTTCTAATTAGTGTATGTATTACTGGGCTTTTTTCCCCAAATAAGTATTCTTAGATGAATTAAATTGACCTTAAATTACATATTACCAGCTAAGCTCTTACCCTAAATATATGTAACCTGTTTTAAATTTCAGTAAAAGTTTTAGTCAAGGCCATACGTGTAAGTGCTCTCTTATATTAACAAACTTTCTTAAGCTGTAAGGTAACAGTCTGTTCTCAATATCAGCATGTCTGTGTCACCACAGATAATAAGTACACACCGCTCGTTTCTCTTTTCTATTCCATCTCCGTGCTAAATCTCTCCTCCCACTTACACTGTGTGCTGTCTATATCCACGTTTACAGATATACACCTTCTGTTTGCTGTCCACAAACTGTCCAAGAATAAGATGAATATATTCCTTCTCTCTTTTACTTACAAACCCCACACCAGCCCAAAACCAAAAGATTAAAACTATTAAAAAGAAGTGTTTATTAAAAATTAAGCTTCAAGAAATGGCATCATTTGTGAAGGCTCACATAGTAAGTTATGTTGCCTCTCCATTTACATTTCTGAAAAATGAGCTCTATTTTACGTGATGATACTTCTTATGCTTAGGTATAAATCATTCCCAAATATCATCTTTGATTATACTGCTAGACTGCAATAAGATGTAATTTTAATCGAGAATGTTTTAATGAATTTAATGTGATTTTATATTTTTCAGAATATTTTGACTTCCATAATGTTTTGATTTTTCAAAATTACCATCAAACAAAATAATCATCATATAGGTTGCATTACATAGGAGGAAATTGGCATACAGAAAAATAAATAAATTACTCAAAATTAATCTGCCACCTGTAATTCATGACTGCTAATCTCCCATCAGCATTTATGCCACTGGAAAAAACTGGCTTCTCTTCAGTTGCACCATTTTAAATAAAGAAGTGGTTTTATTGCCAAGAGAAAAGAAATTGAATCCGTTGAAGGGGTTTTAATTCCTGCCTATGTGCCCAGCGATGTAAAAGGACTATTAAATACTTTGTTTTGATCTGAGAAATTACTCACATATTATGTTGTTTTACACATTTTTATAAATTAGGAAACTGATGCTTAAGAAAAAATAACAGTTCCGTGGTACACACAAAATTATGAATCTGGAATTTCAACTCAGAGTCATCTGAGTCCCACATAGTGCTACTTTTTAGCACTGCAGTAATTGTAGATCAGGAAAAACTACATTGTATTGCATAAGGATAAGAGGAAATCCCTTTAAGCACACATATACTGAATATTTAGTTGTCCATTTTTATATAACATAGTTAGTAACTTTCAAACTGACTCGGCCTGATGGCAGTTTTCTCCTTCCCGATACTGCTGTTTTAATCTCATCATTCTACTTTAAGTGTATTACTTATTCATAGTAGTGCGCTTTTTTTTTTCTAGTTTTATGGAGATATAATTGATGCTTTATTGAGATATAATGTAGCACTGTATAAGTTAAAGGTATACATTGTGATAATTTGATATTGGTATAAATTGTACAACGTTTACCACGGTAAGGTTACATTGCAGTCCTTCTCACATAATTACCATTTCATGGTTTTTGTTGTTGCTGTGGTAAGAACATTTAAGACCTACTGTCACAGCTGCTTTCAAAAGTATAGTATGGTTTTGTTGACTATGTTGTACATGTTGAGCATGAGACCCCCAGAACTTACCGTATAACTGGAAGTCTGTTTGACCAATATTTCTCCATTTTCCCCATTCCCAGTCCCTGTTATCCATCAATCTACTCTCCTACTAGGAATTTGATGTTTGTGAAAATGACTTTAGATATAATACCATAAAATGGGCTCAGGATATAGTGACAAACCCCATATACTGAAAAACTCGTTCAATACAAACCTTTATCAAGAATGGGGAACTGTGGGCTTGCATTTTCTATTTTCAGAATGTATTTGGTTGCTAAGTTCTACCAGATGAAAACAGATTATATTGTGTACCTGGCTATTCTTTCATTGCTTTACACATCAGAATTATTTGTGAAAGTACTATCAAGGAGAAGTATCCAATAGACAACACTGTGACCTCAGTCTGTGACAGTCCATTTTCTTTAGCCTTCCAAAAGTTAGATATACTCTGGTGACGTAGTAGCAGAAGGAAAATGTCTTTCAGTATTAGTTTGTTAGTGGAATTCAGCCATATGTTTGGAGAGCATATATCGTCTGCAGAAAAACCATATGAGACAACATGTAGATGTTATATTAGGTCAGCTGCAGTCACTGTTTAATTTACCTTTCAGTTACCTTCTTCCATTGGTGGATTTTCAAACACTTGTCTTCTACAAACAATACTGTAACAACCCATCGCATGTGTCTCGTGCACGTTTCTGTAATGTACATATGTAAAAGAAGTATCACTGTGTATATGTCTATATATAGAATTTTGTTCTGTAATCTATAATTTTCTGGAAATATATTGAAATAACGCAATACAAAGGGAAGTGACATAAATGAGTTCTGGAGTGATGGAGCCCAATCGATTTTTGCTGAGATGCTATTCATGTGTTTAAGTAGCAGTGTTTGTCATATTGCCTCTTCATTACATATCCCGTATACAGTTGACAGCATCTCATTCATTGCTGTCTACAGTTCAGTGACAGATATTTGGCGTCAATGGTGAAAGAAACTTTTGCTTGACCATCAATCTTCAGAGTCCTACAGATAGGGAAATGATGAGATAGGTCAGTAAATAAATGGCGCAAGATAACAAATGACAATATAGGAGTTGGGCTTTGTTACTTGTAAAATTACTTGACTACAGAAATCTGCGTTAGACTAAATATGGCCACAAAATGTTTAGTGCTACCCCCGTTAAGAAGGGAAGCCTATTTCCCTGTACACTCACCTGACCATACAACTTGCTAGGTGGCAATAATGATCATGTGATGAGGCTTCTGAGTCTCCTTCCCAGGAGACCTTAAAGAGTCTGCGCTCTTGTTCTTGGATGCTGGGATTTCCAGGTGATGGAGGAGATTGGGTTGAAAGATCATATAGAGAAGTCAGCCAGTCCAGCCCAGCCCAGCCACCAGAGAATCTCAGGTGCACCAGAAAACTCAGGTGAGACCAGCAGAAGAACTATTCATGACCCACAGAACTAGAAGAAATAAGAAATCATTCTTATTTTAAGCCACTAAATTTTGGGGTAGTTTGCCACACAGCCATAGATAACTCAGATTCTTCCCCTTGGTATTATAGAAATTAAAGACAATGTTTATCTGATAATTCTGTATATACTTCCCCAGTCTCTTAACTAACAATTAAGTCTGTATCTGGGTTTTTGTCTCCATAATCCAGCCTCCCTTCCATAGCCTCCTTCCCACAAGTAATTAATGGCAAGTTCTCAAAGAATTTTGTAACTTGTATTCATAGTAAGTATTAGTGGCTTTTTTTTATGTTGACTATTTTTTAAAATGTTTACTATTTTGAGAGAGAGAGAGAGAGAGAGAGAGAGAGAGAGAGAGAGAGAGAGACCGAGAGACAGAGAGCGCACACAGGGGAGGGGGAGAGAGAATACCAAGCAGGTTCTGGGTTGACGGTCTGACACAGGCCTGGATCTCACAAACCGTGAAATCATGATCAGAACTGAAGTCAAGAGTCAGACGCTTAACCAAGTGCCACCCAGGCACTCCAATATTAATGGCCATTATTATATACATAATATTTATGAAAAATAGTGATGTTATCCATTTTTCCTTTTAAACCATAAATTATAAATCTTATTTTGAAAAATTATTAATTTGTATTACTCAATATATGTTCAGATTAAATAATCCAAATGTCTTATTTTATTTGCTTTTAAAATCAGAGTTTAGTTCAATTTTGGAACAATTAAACCACATGCATCTGTCATGTTGAAGCATTGTTGTCACTACAAACAATCCCTGCCTTTGTCCTGCTAGCCTTGGATATGATTTACCCTGTGTGATGCTTTTCTAACAGACATCAAAATACCAATGGGACTACTACATATTTAAGTCCCTTTGATATAGTCACTCTGTTAAATTTGGTATATTCAGCAAATGGCATCCACAGCAGCTGACATTTAAGCACACTGTCATATGCATAAGTGAACAGGACCCTCCTGGGTTGATGATAGCAGAAGTTGCACTTGTGGCTCAGTTTTGGAAATCAGAATATAAAGTAATTATAACCCAGCTCAGGCATTTTCACACAGTCCCTTCAGACCAGATCTCAGTCTATTCAAGAGGCATTATACCAAAGGTCTACGCTTCTATGCTAATGAGATGGGATGAATGTTCCTTTTTTTTTTTTTGACCCAATGAGTAAAAATCCATTGCTCCCTGGGAAGATTGGTTATTACAAGTTTCTTGTTTTTGTAATTCATCCAAGTGGTTTAAAGTCTTGTGGCAGGAAGATAGCTCTGTGGCTTGAAACAAGAGCATCCCCACCTGGGAGTCTCAGGCTAAACAAAAGTCCAGATGAGGCACCGTGATTGGTAGCCATAGAATTAGAAATGTCACCTAAGCCTGTCACTGGCCACGGCTTAAGTAAGGCTTCAGGAAATGGAGTTCATCACGATTATAACGATTATAAGAATAACTGCATTTGAATTACTTCTTCCCATTTAATAGGGAAATTAAGATTTAAATGTCTCATGAAATGTTACATTGCTTAAAAAGGCAGAATTATAAAATTTATTTCAAGTGCCCTGACTCCAAAACGATTCTGTTTGCCACCATATTTTGATTCCTTTGACACAACTTCCTTAAGTCAGCCATATTTATCTGAGCTGTTTGGGGGGAAAAGATTTATTGTAATCGTATTTGTGGTTCAAAAATCCTATAGATGTATATTTATAGACAATCTTACATTAGTCTTAAAATACTGGGAAATTCAAATTCTTAAATGATCTATCTTCTTATACATATATGCCTTATATACAAACATCCTGTGTGTGAGGTGCCCCTTCAATATTCAGTAACCATCCCTTTAGAGTTTAGAAACGTGGGACAAATTTTTATTCTGCACATTTAGTTAATAGCTGCACAAAGTAAATCACTCTGACAGACAGAACCCTGGGGCAAGGGGAGTGGAAAAGTGTCTCCTTGCTTGTAAACCTCCGTTGTAGTCCCCAGAGAAGACTAGAAAATAGGACCCAGCATTTCAAGTACTTATAATTCCTTGAATCAAAGTAGATACATAATCCTTATTATTATAATTCAATGCTCATGGGCTCTTAATGAAACATTTAATTGAAAATAGATTTTAAATTAGATGTGAAGTTTACCAACTTGTTAAAAGTGGTTTAACATTTAATAACTTCAGAAGTATTTTTCTGTAAAACTTTAAATTTATTTGTTTCCAAATGCATGACTCATCCTGGTCATAATTCAATTGCGTAGAGTCTGAAGTGCACATTTCTTTGCTAAATTTTCCATCCTATGTAGGGAGCTATTTGAAAAGAACACTGAGTTACCTCAGAATAAGTTGCCTCAGAATAAAAAGACATTTAGACCTATTTCATAGATACTAGGTACAAAGTTTAAGTACATTTTGATACTCAGTGTAGGATTTAATTTAATGACACTGACCCTGACATTTAATATACAAGAGACTGTTGTGTGTTGCGTTGATAGTTCAAAAAATCCTCAGGGGGAAAAATTATTTTGAGAATAATATTCTTCTTACAGACAGTCCAATTTAGCTTGCCACATTACTTCCTCAGTTGCTTGGCCAGAATGGGAAGGATGTTGGTCCCTAGAAGTAGAGTCTTAAGATCCTTACCTAAGAGTTCATTTCCTCATTCCCTCTGCCAGTATGATTCTTAGCATTAGGAGGGCATTTAAGGAATTCACAGGTTCCTATTTGTAGAGCCAAACTTAAGCTCGTCACCTTCTGTTTTAACCCCGAACCATACTCAGTGCACTGTGATAGTGGAACTTCTGGTTAGCTCCTAACAGAATTTTTTTTCCTATTTTAAAGTCCATAACCTGTCAACCTGCCTAGTAATCCATTCACTCTTACAGTATGTCTTGGTTTGTTATTCCTATTTTCAACCAGGAATTGGAGTTCTTTCCTTCTCCCAATTTTCCTAGAATTGTTCAGTAGGTATTCTGAAGCCTAATCACTGAAAATATTCTGTTAAATTCTTTTCTAGTCCCATATTTTTCTACTATATGCTGATAATTTCTATAAATATAGATAACTCCTAAAAATACAAATATATATGCCCAATAGGTTGTAGTAAGCTGCCTTATACTTTCATAAGCTGTTTATCTCATTTATTACCCAGTATTATATATATGTACATATATATTCATATAGAATGATAGTACATATATACACACATGTATATGTATATTACTGTATGTAACACATCCAGTGCATGTGTTTATAGCAGTAAGTAACAATAATTTGACTAGCTTTACTCTGTCATGCAACATCCTGAGCAGTTTCCATGTGTCAATTCAGATAGCAAGTATTATTTCACACATTCATGCATTTTATGTACGAAGAAACTAAAGCGCAAAAGCACATGGCATTTAAATCACCTTCTTAATTTCGTGTAGCTAGTAAATGACAAAATAGGAACCGAAACCATATAAACCGGACTTTCCAAAAGAAAGATTTTATGACATATACATACACTCTAAGAAAAACTTAGAATCCTTAAAACCATACGTGGCTTGGAAGATGGCGCTCTACGGGCTTATCCGAGGAGGTAAGATTTGCCTTTGTTAGCAAGTTTCCCTGACAGTGCCTCAAGGGAATGCACGTGCTCTTTCTCATCACACCACATTTTCCTGCAGTCAGGCCTTAGCCAGCGTGTTGGAAGAGAAGATTGCTATAGGCAGCACTGAGGATCGCCTCTAGCCTAGCCATCAGGCTTCTTGGAAATGGGAATGCATTAAAACAATTCACATATCTACTTTCCAGGGAAGGCTTGGGACTGGGTGATGATTCAGGAGAGTTTGCTGCTTCACTCCCAGGGTCCACTGAGACTGATGGGTCTCCATGGCATAAAACAGTATGATATTAAGAACAGACCATAATTGTGGCTTCAGAAATAGTCTTTCTCTGGTATGATTCTATTTTAAAAATGACCTAAGCAAAGTTTATTTTAAAATTTGTAGTTCTACATGTTTGTATGATTACTTTTGATGATCCTTATATACTATCATAATTTCTAGAACATCAGCACCAGACTCCTCGCAATATCTTATTGTCAACTTTCAATACGTCTTTCACGTTGAGAAGTAGTTACTTTTCTTTTTTTTTCCAGGTGCGAGACAAAAGAAGAGGTTTTTAATTCTGAGACAACTGTGCTCGTTCTTCTTTTTTTTTCATGTTTTCTGGGGTGGAATGCTGAATAACTATTAACTAATAGTGAATACTGGTAACTATTCAGTGTCATTCCACTGAAAGTAAAATTCCTGCATACTGTGTTGACATGCTTCTACTGGGTATTCTCAGAAAATTTGATTTTATGGTTCTTATTTTCATGCAAATTAACTTTGTAAATGTGTCTAAAACTTCTGAAGCAGTTGTAACAAATCCTAATGTATATGTGCCTATAAATACTATATATTTAGGATATCATGGTCTAATTATCAGTTACTTCTGAATTTCTCAAAACCCTTTATTAAATATTTGTTGAAATAGTATATAGCATTTCAGGCAGCAAATTCTGCCAATGAGCCAACACCCAGAATGGTTTGAATTTTTTTTCTCCAAATAACTCCAAGATAGTTTACTTTTTCATGATGCAATATAATGCAAATCTGAACTCTGAGTGTTATCTAATAAAAGATTAATATTATGAGAAGCACAAGGAATAATAGTTTGATTAGTCAGAAATATTCTAACATTTGGAATGAATACCTACCCACACATAACCACACACTCACACACACACACACACACACACACACACACACACACACTTTAAGGGGTCAGGATAGCCACAAGAGAGGTATAAATGCCATTGGACCAACAGGCGATAATGTGATATAAGGAGAGTTGTACATGAGGGGCAATAAAAAATGTTATGAAGTATATATAAGATTTCATTTTATAGCCAATAAAAGGTTAAGGAAAGGAGGTTACTGAAAAGTTGAAGAGCATAGAAAGGCGGTTTTTATTTGGGGAAATATAAAGAATATGTGTGGGTAAAGGTGAAAAGAGGGTGAATTCTCAGGAGTTGATCTAAGGGAGGTATTAAGGGCCAATGATTATACTTTGTTGGTGTCAGGTAAATGCCTGGTCAGAATTGATCAAAGGGTCAACATAATCCATCTGTCACATTTACATTTTAAGAGAATACAGTAGCACATATATGAAGGGTTGAGGAAGGCCAAGTAGGAAAACAGGAAGAAGAAATTATAGTAGGAAATCCCATTAAAATTACTGTCATAATTTTTATAAGTAATGGCAACTAATATAAGAAATATTTAGCAGTTCATATCAACGGATATTAAAGTTCTGTTTAATACGTGTATGCATACCTTTGCATGGAAAAGTTTGGAAGGGGCCAAAGAAGGTTTGAGTTCTGGCACTCAAAGGTTAGAGGAATATAAGCCTGAAATAGGTAATTTGGTTACGGAAAGGCTACACTAAACTTGTATCCAATCTTGTTCTTGGCCCACTACATCTTTTGAAGTTGCCGTGAAGTCTTGATCCGTAATGGCACTTAGTCATTTTCTAAATCTGTTTTGCATTCTCTTGAGTTACTGATTTTAAATGACGTTATAAAAGAAACACTTCAACTAGCTTAGTTTTTACACTTTGGGTACAATATTGTTCGAGTATTTCCTCAACCTTAGTTTCTAGTGAGGGGTGACTGGTAAATCAGTTATTTCCTATGGATTATTAAGGATCCTAAGGATTATTAATGTAACTATTAAGGATCCTAAGGATTATTAAAGTAATTAATATAAAAACTCAACTTCATAAAATACGTTATAATTTAACATGAATAAATTATTGCTTAATGAAGGTCATCGTTTCCCCTGTATTTTGCTGAAAGCATATGATATTCTTTTGAATCTTTCTGTTAGATTTACCACCTAATATGTCTAATTATTTTGGAAATTTTACCTAAAATTTCAGAAATTTAATGTGGAATTCTGCAAGTAATAAAGGTCAGTTTCACTCTTTGATTTGATGGAGTAATTTCACATATAAAAAGAGATTATCAGGACCACATGACATTTATTACTCAATTTTATTTATCATTCCTTAATACTCCAATGAGGTTTATTTTAATTATCCACAAATGTTCATTCAACCTAAGTTGAATTATCAAATGACACTGAAGCATTCCATTCTGGGACAACTTGCAATATCTTTGAAGAACCTTTTTCTCTGTTGAAAAAAAAAATCATCTCTTTGATAGGTAGAAGTCTGGTTCCTAATTTAGTCTCTTAGAATGTACCTTTAAAGTAGCACCTTCTAAGAATCTTTGAAGCATTACATGATCCATCATATGTCCTCTTGATACTTTCTGACTGTTCCTCTTATTCATAGCATATATATCAAAAATAGTAACTCATTTTTTTTTTTCAAATTGGTTGTTTGTTTCCCTCTGAAAAGCTCTGTTGAGGTCAAGACCACATCTGTATTCCTCCATGTTATATTCTCAGCATCTAATACCAAACATAATAGGGAGACAAAAAAAATGCTTGTTTAATAAGTGCTAAGCAAGTCCAAGTGACTTTTTCAAATACCTGGATACTATCTATTTCCTGACTTTTCTTTTCCTTTTCCAGGCTAGTCATTCCCAAACTTGTCCATATGACTTAGTTTTGTCACCTATCTCCATCTTAATTGCTTTTTGAACACATTCCAGGGTGTCTAAATGCCTTTTAAGTTGTGATCACCAGAAATGGATGCAATTATTTTCACTAGTTGTCTGTTCTGTGTTTTATGTTCAAAATGTTAACACTTTGATAGTTTTAAACTGAGACCTCAAGCTCACATCAGGCATTTTGAGACTGTTAAGCTTCACCTGCCTATGATTCTATCTCTCTTACATGATTACTGTACAAAGTGATACTCAAATATAGTATTGGGCGACATTTCATTTATTTTCTGCTCAATTTTTAAAAGAGGGGTAGATTTTAATTGTTTTCTAAATAACTCTAAGAGAACACAACATGGAGTGATGGTTATGATGCATACCTTAGACATTACATCTGCAAATCAACCAGAACACAGCTTAAAAAGAAAAAAAAAACCCTCCATATAAGGTTTCATTTGGAGAAATAAAAATCATACACTACAGGGGCGCCTGGGTGGCTCAGTTGGTTAAGCATCTGACTTCAGCTCAGGTCATGATCTCACAGTTTGTGAGTTCGAGCCCCGCATTGGGCTCTGTGCTGACAGCTTGGAGCCTGGAGCCTGCTTAGATTCTGTGTCTCCCTCTCTCTCTGACCCTCCCCCCATTCATGCTCTGTCTCTGTCTCAAAAATAAATAAAAATTAAAAAAAAAAATCATACACTACTAACAAAGGGACTAGAGCCAAAGAGCCAAATTCTTCTTCTTATATTTTACTTTATTTTGCTTTGGTGTAAATGGTGATAGAGGGTGGGAGGAGGGGTTGGACTTGGTGAGCTAACGTGTATATTAAGTTATTTGAACTATGTAACATATCTTCCTTTTACTTCCGTTATAAGTAAATGGCAATCACCATCATGAAATGAAGACATTTGCAATGAACTGTTTACTTCCATTGTTCAGAAAGTATCTCAGATATAATACATGAAGCTTTTGTTTGCTTTGGTGGTGTTTCCCCTCTGTAATTTACTAATATTGTCCCAAAATTTCTTGACAATAAGACAACGTGGGTGGTGTTAGCACTAGGATTACACTTTAAAACTGACAATGTATTCAAACTGCATTTAGATCAATTCTTCCTGAAGTGAGCCCTTATTTCACAATTCTCAAGAGTTACTTCAACCCATAGCCACTAAATACTTAACTTTTAGTATTGTCCTGTAAAATCACTCAAGGATAAATAATGAAAGACTATGGCGCAATTAAGCATAATACACAATGTCAGTTTTGAAGAGTCATTTTGCGATGTGTTTTCCTTACAATGCAGCTCTTGCTCCTCTGGTTTCTTGCAGTGTTACTGTGCTGTCCTCAGAATGTGTCTCACTGAGTTTCACAAATGGTGTTGTCAGTTCAACTTGACATCTGCCATTTTATTTTTCTCCTGTTTTGGTTTTCTATGCTGATATCCTCCGATCTGCTTAATCTGCATCCACTGCTGCAAAGTCATCAAGGCACTCAGCAGACACCAAGGAAGTCTATACTTTAATTTTTTCGCTCTTCTAGAAGAATGTTTGTCTTGTTCACTGCTCATTACTTGTGTGAGTGTGATGAGCTTGCGTATTCTACAAGTCACCCCCAGTGAAGAAATTGCCCTTCAGGCTTTCCTACGTTTAGCAAATAGGAAACAAGATATTGTTTCTTAGATTGTTGAAACAGCTTTAACATTTACTTGTTCTTTGTAAGAGCTCCTTCTTCAAGATGCTGGAATGAGGACAGTACGAATAACAATTCCCATGTTTAGGTAATTATTCTTAACCGTCTGTGCTGTTTTTGTTCAAACGTGGGCATTTCCACTTCCTCTACACTTAAAATTATTTGTTTTTCAAGAAGTTCCTAGTAAAAGATATTGCCATACATTGTCCAGCTATAATCAGACATGTTTGCATATTAAATGTGATTATTTCTTAGATGCCTACTTTGCCTCTTCAGGACATACAGTATTATGAGCAGTGTGTATATAAATCACCAATATTCTTACAGTCATAGCATTGCATGATCTATATCGAAAAACGTATATTTCCTTTAACAACAAGTTTTTTTCCTATAGAAATTCTATCCATTTCCAGGCAAACATATAAAAATGAGCCAATGTTTACTATATCATATTATTTCAAGCACCAGATTATCATAGATTCTTTAAAATTTGTCTTTAAATATTTTTTCTCCACTGAGTCTGTCAGGGCCACGTCTATATTACTTTATACCTAGATAGCGACTGGCACATAATAACCAGTTAGACTGGTAAAACCAATTATTTTGGAAAGAATTTTTAGATTTAGAGGAAATCCTCAAAGGTAGTGCCAAAAGTTCCTATGTACCCTTGACTTAGGTTTCTGTAATGCTGGCATCTTACGCAGCAATGATGTATTTATCAAAGTTAAAAAACATAGTATTGGTACAATACTATTCAATAAACTATAGACTTTACTCAGACCTCATCAGCTTTATTGCTCACTTCCTTTTTTTCTTTTTTTTTTTCCTTCCAAGAAGCAATTCAGGTTCACAAAACTTCCTGATCTTTAAGGACCTTGAAATTTGCAGAGTACAGGCAAGGTAGACTGACTGGTCAATTTTTTCTCCCCTTATAGTTGATCTTCTTCAACCTAATTCTCACCAGCTTCAATGCAGTTTCTTCATGTTTCTTGTCCTTGAGGTTGGCTGAGATTCTTGAATCTGTGACGTTAGCATCTTAATTGAGTTTGTGGTACTTAGAGCCATTATCTATTCAAATATTGTTGTTCCCTCTTTCCCTTTTGGGATTTCAAATCTATATATTTCAAGTGACAAATTTGTTCTACAGTTCATTAGGTTTTCTGTTGATTTTTGTTAATTCTCATTACTCTGTGTTTCTTTTTTTATTAGTTTCATTCCTGGCGTTTCAGTTTATTAATTTTTTTTTAGCATGGCCTACTTGACCACAAACCCCCATTTTGGGTATCCTCACCTCATATAGTTTCATGACAATGTTTTATTTGTATCATGTTCATATCTTCCAAGTCATCTCTACTTAAATTTTAAACCTACAAAATACAATTATATTTCTAACATCTGTGTCAATTCTCTGTCAGTTTCTATTGATTGACTTTCTCCCTCTTCACTGAGGTTCTTATTTTCTTGCTTCTATGTATGCCTGGTAAATTTTAATTGGAAGTCAGACGTTGTCATTTAAACATATTAAGTAAAGACTTTATTTTGGTTTTCCATAAAGATTATTGAGTTTGGTCTGTGGTGTTATTAATCGACTTGAAATGAGCTTGAAATTGTACAGTCTTGCTTTTCAGATTTATTCAGCAAGACCAGAGAAATGTATGTGATGGAAAACTTGTTTACCATGTCTGAAACATTAGTCTTTTTTTGTACTCAGCCCAATGCTTCATGAACGTTGTTTTCCATTCTGATTGCCACAGGCCTAAGTCCCACTCGGAAAGGAATTAACTCACCCTTTGTAATTGTTCTTCACAGCACTGGGCAGTCTCCTTATATCCTTGTGTTGATCATTACTCAAGCGAATGCTGCAAATGTCTGGTGTGCTCTTTCTGTGCAGCTCCCTTTTCTGAGATGCTCTGCCCTGAGAGCTCCATGTGCCTTAGTCTCTCCCAAATCTCACTTTTATCTCCTCAACTCAGGAAGTAATCTACTCCAAATGAGTCTCCTCTCCCCGTGCCATAGCTGGGAAACTTCTTCAAAAACAGTTCATGTGTGCAAACATGGGACTCCTCTTTATTGCCTTCCATTTTCCAGAATTATTGCCATTATTTGCCTGATGTTCATTGTTTTGGAAACCATTTTCTCATCTATTAAGTCTGTTTTTTATTGTGTCTGGCAGGAGATTAAATTTGGTCCAAGTTACTTCAACCTGAGTGGAGGTACAAGTCGAAAACTACTTTTGATTTAACTAGTCCTGAACTCTAAAATATTCATATATAGAATAATATTACTTTATAAAGTTATATATTAACATGTGGAATAATGCATTACTATATGATAAATAACATAGTTTATTTTAATAATAACTTTGATATACTACCATATTCAATTTACCAGTTAGTGTTTTTCTAATTACTAGGTTTTGGTTTCTAATTACTATTTGTAACATATATTGTACCACAAAACCAGAAATATATTTACTTATCTTTTATGCTAAATTTTTTTGTTTTATTTTTGACATTTCCACTTGTGATATAATGATTTAATAACTTTTGATAAATCATTGTATTAAAACTATTAATGTTATTTAAAATTTGTCAAATAAATTCCCATTTTTCCCGAGTATAACTTGAGAGTCTGGCATTTAAAGTAAAAAAGAAAAATGAAGAAGCTGAAAACTATTTATTGTTACATGCATGTTTTAGTTCAAACATTTATATAATCTTCAAACTAAAATTTTCTCCAAGAGAGTAAAAAAAGGCATGGAATAGAAGATGGAAAACAAGAAGTCATATATTACTATTTCTTTTTCTGGTGAGAAAATTGAGAACTGCTGATTATAAATGACTTGGCAAAATTCATGCTCAGGACCATTGGTAGGACTCAGAACCATATCTCTGTCTCCAAGTTACTACTTCTTTCTAATGAATTTCATCTACCCTAGTTCTAAAAATTGTTTTTGAATTTTTATTCCCTGATAAGAGTAAGAGTTCTACCGAAAGAAGAGCCTAGAAGTAATCCCTCTATATCATTATATTAGAAGCAAAATTGCAAAGCAGAAAGAATTAAATGTTATTCTAGTCTTACTTAGGCAAGATGTAGGGCTTTTAACCAAGCTGATTTCTTTATTTTGCTGATACAAAACATTATGGCTACGTGAAAAGGCAGACATTTTCCTTATGGACAGAAGGAGAAAGACCTTTTTTATCCAAATAGATGGATGGATATATGATATTGCAAACATTCATATTAAAACTACATTACTCTTAAATCTATTTGTGATTCTTCTACATTTTATCAGTTTTAAGAAACCCTAGTAAATGATACATTTGAACTGTCACATGAGATTAATTTGATGGGTTAATCTCATAAGGTTTATAAATGTTGATGAAAATTACTAGTTTGCCGAACTTAATAGAGCTAATTTTAGTGGTAGAAGAATCACAATATTCTGTAAAATTTTGTGTCAAGGGCTAATTGAAAATAGCACAAAACCAAACCCAATGATTAAATTCAATTATCAAATCTACACCTTTATACATGTATACATGCATATAATGGCAGCTGATATGATCATTATTCTAATTACTACTTTGACTACTAGCTCAAAAGGGCACTGATATATCTTAATAACCTCTGCTCTATAAATATAGAGAAAATTTTTTAAAATTTAAAATCAATAAATTTGGCTATATATGTACATAAAAAGAAGACAGGAAACTAAAATTATTGCAATAACCACTTACCATTCATCCATTACTACTTTATTCATATTTGTGTATATATGTAGTTTTATGTGATGTATACGTATAGGCTTCATGTGAGACAGATGTTTCCCCAAATAGTTAATAATAATTATTGAAGTTAACAGTATTTTAAAATGTAAGAGAACATTAATACAGATACAGAACTTACTGGAAGTGGTTGCAATTAGGAGATGTGGAAATAAACAGTATAATCAAATACAATGTTATCAGAGTAGAAATACAAAAACTACATTAAAAAACTATAGTATGTGTTTAAAAAGAAAACAGTTTTAAAATGCCTTATCATTAAAATAGTTTACCACTAGATTAGAAAATTAGAAGGGAAAAACTTAAAATGGATACTATCTCTATTAGACTCTTCTTATAGAAAATATAACAAGTTGTATCTTGATAAAAAAAATTCAGAACATTCCTGCTCTTATATCCAGGTTAATAACTTTCTCCTTTTTATTTTTTATGACAATACGAGTTCTACAGTAATATAAACAGACTTGAACTGTAGCCCCCCCCCTTTAAAATTGTGGGTGTAATTTAAACTCTCTGAACTGATTTCTTAATATGTGAAGTTGATGATACTGGAGAGGTACCATACACATCGCTAGTTACTTAATGCCCAACACAACAGATTCTCATTAAATGACATCTATCAATTTCTCAATAAATATTTATTAAATATCTACGTTATGTAAAAAACTATTTGGGAATGTTTGGGATGTACACACATACAAATTTGAATGAAATGCATGAACTAGTGCTTAATGTAATTTTATGGGTTTTTTTTTGAGACAACCCAAGGCAAAACCTTTATCAGCCCTTGAGCATTGTGTATAGAAAATACACTGATGCACTCCACCTAATGTCTGTTCTGATATCTTGGTATCTGCTTTTGAACCTGGTCATGCAGTGTAATTTTGTCTCTGTGACCACAAGTGTATGAAAGATGCCTCCTGGAGCAAGACTGACAGTCTCCTGAGACTTAGGCATCTGGCACATATTTTCTGGTTCACAGTTCAGAAACTAATCCCAGTCTACACTGAGAAAGGACTCTGAGACTGCTCCTCTTAGGCTTGATCCGCTCTAATGTTTGCTTGGTCACTCTCTCCTGCTGTATCATACCCTTTACCCTTATTGAAGCTTTACACATTTTGGAGTTTCATGAATCCTTTAAATTTTCTAACCCTGTGTAACTGCTGTACTTGTTTTATTCCACTGTGAATGCCCGTGTGCTAGCACATACTCTCTTAATTACCAGTTAATTATTGAAAACTTGATTATTATAGGGCGTAGTGCTCTACTGTATACTCCTGACTATTTGCTAATGTGGGGCGCCTTGTTGGCTCACTCCATTAAGCATCTAACTCTGGATTTCAGGTCAGGTCATGATCTCACACTTAGTGAGTTTCAAGTCCTGCATCAGGCTCTCTGCACTGGCAGTGTGGGGCCTGCTTGTAATTCTCTCTCTCACTCTCTCTCTGCCCCTCACCTGCTTGTTCTCTTGTTCGCTCTCTCCAAATAAATACACTTAAAATAGGATTGTTAAATTCCCATGCCCTCCAAATTGACTGAGGCTTTGATTGTGATTACTTTGAATATGTAGGTCAATTTGGGGAGATTTACTATCTTTCTGATATTTTTCTTATCCATAAATATTCTATATCTTTCTATTATGCATTTTAAAGTCTCACTAAATTTTATTTATTTTCTCCATAAACGTCTTGGACATGTTTCCTTTTTATTCATTGTTATTACATATTTTTTGTTTTTAAAAGTGTTATTTAAATTTTATTTCCAGATATCTCTTTTCGGAATATAGAAATGTAGTAGATTTCTGCTTAATGTTTTTTAAATCCAACAAATTTGATATATTCAATTAAATTTCAATTTCAATTCTGTATCATCATAAAATTATACATGGAATATTTTGTTTTTATATGTTCTAATATCAGCTACAAAAAATTTTATCAACTATTTCTTAAACTTCTGGGTTTTTGTTTTTTTTTTTCTTTTTATTTCTTCTTCCCTCACTGCATTGAACAGAACCACCAATATAATGTAGTAAAGATGAACTTTAATAATAGCAGTCATGGTCAATTGCTTTATATCAAAAGATTATTTCATTGCCCCATTAACTAGGTTTATGTATTTATTAAGGTTATACCTTTTCTTTTAAAAAAATTTTTTTAATGTTTATTTGTTTTTGAGACAGAGAAAGACAGAGCATGAACGAGGGAGGGTCAGAGAGAGGGAGACACAGAATCTGAAGCAGGCTCCAGGCTCTGAGTTCTCAACACAGATCCCGGCACGGGGATCGAACTCACGGAGTGTGAGATCATGACCTGAGCCAAAGTCAGATGCTTAACCGACTGAGCCACCCAGGCGCCCCAAGGTTATACCTTTTCAAATTAGAAAAGTTGCTTACTCTTTCAAGTATTGCAGAGAATTATAGCATGATTATTTTTAATTTTTTTCATATTCTAATATACTCTGAAATTGTTTAATTCAAGATAATTCTTCTAAGAAATATTTTTGTCTATAACTGCACAGTTCTTACTATATCAATTATTTGTGACTTGTATTTTTTACCTCTTAATTTTAATTTTTTCTATTTTAATTAGTTCTTATATGAATTTTAAGTATAATACATTAATCATGTACATTTGCATCTAATAATTCTGTTACTAATATCACTAGTGATATAATTCTTCTATTTCACTTTTTAAAATAGTACCTTATTTCTTTGCACCTAATTTTGTGTTTGTTCTTTGTAGCACGAGCTTACATTCACCATCTGCCTGAGTCATAAACAGTCCAGAATCACTCTACTCTAACATCTTGCTTGAGGTGTCTTTGTGTGACCAATGTAGTATGTGAACTTGTTGCATAAATTTACGTGATTGCTATCTTGCCTTTCCAAAATCTCAAAGGTGATTGTAACCCACCAGCTAAAATCTAAACCAAGGTCCAAATAGTCAAAGTGACCTCCAAGGTAGAGAATTATTTCTTGGTTCAATCATACACTAAATTTGTAGCCCTTTATGAACCCAGACATATGGAAGAAAGATCGGCAATTAGATTCTCTATCCTGTGTGTTTGGTTTTTTTTTCTTTTATTTTTATTATTTCTTGTGCCTCTTGCTGAGGAATGAAAACTGAAGTTTACACCCAAGCTCAATATCAGTGTGTGAATTTAGGTTTAAATCTAAATCCATCTTACACATGTATTTGACTAGCTTTTACTTAGTCTTTTTGTTCTAAGAAATCCTTGTTTCTGGCTGGCTCACTGTTTCATTTAAGACTTCTAGAAAAACATACAGAATTTTTCACTTTTTGAAAATTTAGTCAAGATATCAAATCAGATATATGACACAATTTGAGGTAGTGCTTGTCACATTGTAGAATATATGAATAGGGACTTGTGATATTACAAACGATACAGCCTGTACAAACATATTTGGCTATCTGATCGGGCTCTCAGTATTACCAAACAATGAAGTCTTAGAGGATTTTTTTTTCAAAACTGATGCTTTTAAAATCATTTGAATATAAAGGATATTAACAGACTAAATTTTTTTTTAAACTCTTCTCCTACACTGTGTATCATAAAAGATCCCATTGAATGTGTATTAAGGGAGCTTGAGAAAAATGGCATGTACTTTCTTTTGGCAGTTAAATACTTCGAGGTTTATGATGACAGAGCTGTATTTTATGATGTACTGTGGGTATATAAATCAATGCATGTGTTACATAGACAATAGAAACAAAAGGATAGAAGCTAGTCAAAAATGAGAAATAATGTAAAATAATGTTTTATAAAATAATTCAAAATTATTAAATGGGGAAACTAAGTAAAATATATAAGAAAATAATAAAATTCCTATGATTAGTGAAGACAAAAAAAAGCAATGGCTAATTGTAACAGAAAAATTTAAGCATTCAGAGAGGGTGCTGAAATAGCAAGTAAGCACAAAAAATGGGGAAAATGCAATATTGAAGATGTTCAAATTGAGATTTTAACATCAGAAACTTGTTAATTTAAGAACTTATTTTGGGAAGTGAGTACATAATTACAGGGTCAATCACAAGTCAAAATAGATGTGTCATGCTCTAAATCCATTGCATGAAATCAAACCAAACCAAAACAACAAAAAAAGATGTTAAATTGCTAAATGAGAAGTAGAATATAAAGAGAATATAAAAGGAGAAGGCAAATGATCCAATGTTATGAAAGCCACTTGAAGGTCTTGTACAATCTTAACATCCAGAAAATAAGCTACCTTTTACAAAACGAGGTAACAAATATGTTATGTCCTTCAAAATGTTAAACTAGACAGCTCTATGTGAAATTATTCATAACAATACTAGTTTAGAATATCCTCTGGCTTGCAATTACTGGTGTAGGTATTTCTAACTTCCTTCAAAAATGTCCATAAAGATAAATGAAAAGATAAAAGGAATGATTGCCAGTAAAAATTAGGATTGACTACTCACATCTTCTCCCAGAATGTAGGAATTATCTTACCTAAAGATAGGGTAATAAAGAGCATTGAAAAATCCTGTTAGTAAAATATGGTCGTGGAAATAGACTTAAATTGCCTACCTCAAGTTAGATAGAAATTCCATTTAACCTTACTTGATAAGTATGCCTTACTAATATTCATTTACCGTGAGTCCTCTCCTTTGAGAATATTATCCAAATTTTCACTCCCTAACCCCAGTATTATCCATTTTCACACATCCATTTGAAAACTAAAAATCCAGAAAAGAGCCTTATTTGACACATTGGTAATATAAGTTATAAATTCTCTTATCAGAGTTTAACACAGAAAAGAAAACCCATTCTATAGAGTTTAGATGAGAAAAAAATAATGCAGCATGTTGAATACAAAGAAAATCTATAAAATGGCTCAAGGAGCCAGCTTGTAATGGCCTCTAGAAATATCATGCAGAACATACTACAAAACTGATAAACCAGGAGACCTATTAATCCTCTAAGAAAAATGGAAGTGGAAAATTCATAAACTGCCACGCAAATAATTCAGTTCAAGAACGTATTTCCTTAGATCATATTGAGAGATAAGAAAGCTGAAATCAGAAAGGCACAGACACCACTACTGTCATCATTTTCACTTAATCCTGATGTGATGTCACTGTACTTCTGCAAAAAATATTTCCAAATATCACCAATTTTTTGACAACATCAAATAAGTAAATGAAGTTGTATAGGACCTAACATCTCATCAGCTGCTCTATCTACTTCTGTGTGCCGTTTATTCTTTAACTGACTCTTAATCAAATATTCGCATTCTGTATTCTAAAGAATACATTAAAAGTTATTTACTATTGCCTTACAATTTCAGCCAAGGTTTTAGAATAGCAAGAATTTACCCTTCTTCCTAAAATAATAAAAACAAAATAAAACCAAAAACATACAAAATATAGGAAACAGTTTTCAAACTGGATATCCAGCAATAAGGGACAGTAATCCCTGAAAAAAAAAAGAGAGATAAATAAAAAAGCTGAACCCTACAACTGTTCCAGCTTACTGTCTTGAAGGAGTTTTCAGGTTGTTGGGAATATGATGAACTTGGCAGAGTCCCTGCATTGAGGAGTCTGAGCCGAGAGTCCAAGAAGAACGAGGAAACAAAAGTCCATAGAATAGTCTATCAGAGAGGAGGTAGCTAGACAGCACCCCAAACATATGATAGGGTCCCAGTCAAGTATTGAACTAGTTCCAACATTCATATGAGGAAACTATTCAAGGTGTGTTGGTCAGTCACAAAGAGGAGTGAGTCCCCTTTGAAGGGTCTTTAAGGATTACTCTAACATGGTAAGGGAAATTATATTCAAGAATATGAAATTAAAGTACTTAATATACCCACAGGTCCTAAAAAGGAAGACATAACATGCCCAGAGGGCCACACAAAGTCACCCAAAAGCTTGGATACAGTTTGGCTATGGCAGGGAAGGAAAGAGCAGAACAAGAACCTGTGGGCAAATGCTTTTATTGAGAGAATGGATGTGGTGGGTGGTGTTTCACAGAAGACATTCTTACCGGGTAATTTAAATGTAACTGTATCAACATGGAAAGGAAGGAGGAGTAAAATGGGGATGCCATCACTGACATTTGGGGAGACTTTCTGGCAACAGATAGCCGCTTTACATTGCACAAAGAGAAAAATTCCATCTAACTGAGTTGTAAGTAACAATTTTTGGCACTTGACAGGCCTGGACACAATGCCTATTCCATAGACTGTAACGACAACAACAAAAGCATTAATTTATGTGATGTTGAGTACTTTGTACAGTCTTGCTTCAGTAGCATAGAATAATTAACCCAAGACTGAGCACCAATTAGACTCAGCTAATCGTAAAAGCAAAACATGAAGGCATCAAATTCTTTTCAATAATTTATTTTAGTGTTTAAGAAAAAAACTTACCTAAATACAAAATACCCAGCACTCAACTAGGTAAAATATATAGTGTACTGCATCTAATTAAAAATTACTTGGCTTGTGTGGGGAAAAAATGACCCATAATAGAGTAAGCAGTCAATAGAAATAGACTCACAACAGACACGCATGTTGGAATTAATAGGTAGGGACATTAAAATACTATAATTGCATTCAGTATGTTCAAAAAGGTAAGTAGAGATCTGAAGATATAAAAAAGATGAGAAACCATCTTCCAGTGATAAATCTATAATACTGAGAAAAAAATACAACAGATTAGATATTGCAGAAGAAATGATTAATAGGTCTGATGTTAGAAGACAAACTATCCACAGTGAAACACAAAGATAAAAGAGAATTGAATAAATGAAAAGAACTTCAGTAACCTTCAGGGCAACTTTGTGTGGCCTAACTCACAGATAACTAGAGTCTCTGAGGGACAAAAGAGAGAAGGGAAACAAATATTTGAACATGTAACAGCCAAAAATGTCCCATCTTGATGAAAGTTGTAAATCCATAGATCCAGAAAACCACAACCAACTCAAAGCACAAGCAACAAAAAGATAATGACAACTCATATCAGAATTAGATTGCTCAAAATTCAGTTATAATAATAAAATTTTAAAAACAGACAGAAGAAAAAATAGACATGTCACAGAGGAATGAATGTAAGAATGACATTAAATTTCTTCTTGGAGGCTATATAAATACAGAACAACATCTTTAAAATACTGAGAGAGATTTAAAATTTAGTAAATTAGTGGCTGTAGTATTCTATACCCAGCAAATATATCTTTTAAAAGCAAAGCTAATAAAAATACTTTTGGAGCTACAAAAGCTGGGGAAAAACATACTACCAGCTGACTTTCTGTATAAGAAATGTTAAAGGAAGTCTTTTTGGCAAAAGAGAAATGATATCATATGAATGTCTGTCTCTGCATAATGGAATGAAGAATACCAGAAATGTCAACTATGAGAGTAAATATACAGTTATTTTCTTATTTTTTTTAAAGTTTATTTTTTGAGAGACCAAGATGGGGGAGGAGGGAGGGGCAGACAGAGAAGATCCAAAGTGGGCTCTGCACTGACAGACTGACAGCAGCAAATCCATGCAGGGCTTGAACTTGGGAACCATGAGATCATGACCTGAGCCAAAGTCAGATGCTTAACCAACTGTGTGATCCAGATGTCTTATTTTTATAAATTATTTTCAAGTGGTAATTGACTCTTTGAAGCAAAATAACAATGCAATCTGAGGCTTATATCATATGTAAAAGCAAAGTACTATAGCAATAATATAAAGGTTAGAAGAAATTAAATGACAGTAAACTTTCACAAATATCTTATACTATAAATGAAGTAAGTTAATATCACTTTAAGGTAGAATGTAATAAGTTAAAGATTCATCAGGGAAGGACAAATTCCCAGGAGCAGAGTGGGGTCCAGGAGGTTCTTGGGCCACATGGGGAGAAGCAGTCCCACTGCTGGAAGAACATTCAGTAAAGGCTGTGAGGCCACCTGGGCTCAGCAGACCCCAGAGAACGGCCACATTCGCTGCTGCTGGAACAAGGGCATTGGGGGTGAAGCCTGGTGCCAGATGCGTGTTGTGATTTTTCCATAATCCCTGAGGCACTGCTGCTACACTGTCTCACAAACTTTTTCTAGGGCAAGTTGGCACCTGGCCACAGTCTCTTGGCATTGGCAGCAGCACGGTCTGCAGGCATTCCTCGGTGTGGCCAGCACCTAGCCATTGCTCGGTGAGACCCTCTGCAGAGGGGTGGAGCAGGTCAAAGCTGGGGCCCAGGGAAGGCAGCTGCATCTGAGACAAAACTCAGGAGGGAGGTGCTCCCTGGGGCTGGATCATGGACAGTGTGGAAACAGGGAGTGGACTGAAGCTGAAGACAAAGGATGGATGCGCTACTGCTGATTGGGGAGAACAGAGTTCCAATACTAGAGACTGGGTAGCTGGGTGACGCCATTTTCACCGCTCCTGTGCATGCACATACACACCTACAAGAGCCACAACAATCCACCCCAGTAGGCTAGCAGCGCCATCTAGTGGAGAACGGAGCCATTACACTAAGCCCCGCCCAACTGGGCCAACCCCATTCTTCAAGAACACAAGTCTCACTCCTGCTTTGTTTATGGACTGTAAAGCGCTTCATAGTTTGACTTCTAGGGGAAAATGAAATAATTTCAGTCGTGTGTCAGTCTGTTAGCCGATACAACTATTTTATTTTCTTTCTTTTTTTCCCCTCATTTTCATTTCTTTTCTTTCTCTTGAATACAGAAAGAGAAAAACTCATTTTTATTTTCAATTATTATTAAAAATATTTTTCTTTAATTTTTTCTACTATACTTTTGCTTTCTGTAATTTTTTTCAAATTCTATTTTACTTCCATCATTTCATTTTAGTCTACTTCAGTGAATTTATTTTTTCAAATTTTCAAACAATTTCCTTTTTTTATTTTGTTTCTTTTCCCCCCTTTTGTCTTTAATCTATCAAGCCACTTTCAACACCCAGACCAAAACACACCTAGGATCTAGCATCATTTATTCAATTGTGTGTGTGTGCTTGTTTTTAATTTTTTAATTTTAATATTTTTTTAATTTTAATTTTTTCTACATCATTAATTCCTTTTCTCCCTTCAAATGACAAAATGAAGAAATTAACCCCAAAAGAAAGAGCAGGAAGGAACGACAGCCAGGGACTTAACCAACACAGATACAAGCAAGATGTCTGAACCAGAATTTGGAATCATGATAACAAGAATACTAGCTGGAGTCAAAAATAGATTAGAATCCCTTTCTGTAGAGATAAAAGAAGTAAAAGCTAGTCAGGATGAAATAAAAAATGCTATAACTGAGCTGCAATCTCAAGTTGATGTCTTGGTGGCAAGGATGGATGAAGCAGAACAGAGACTCAGCAATATAGAGGACAAACTTATGGAGAATAATGAAGCAGAAAAAAAGAGGGAGATTCAGAAGAGCATGATTTAAGAATTAGAGAAATCAGTGACTCATTAAAAAGGAACAACATCAGAATCATAGGGGTCCCAGAAGAGGAAGAGACAGAAATAGCAGTAGCAGGGTTATGTGAGCAAATCATAGCAGAAAACTTTCCTAACCTGGGGAAAGACACAGACATAAAAATACAGAAAGCACAGAGAACCCCCATTAGATTCCACAAAAACCGACCATCAAAAGGCATATCATAGTCAAATTCACAAAATACTCAGGCAAGAAGAGAATCATGAAAGCAGAAAGGGAAAAGAAAAAAAGTACTTAACCTACAAGGGAAGACAGATCAGGTTCAGAGCAGACCTATCCACAGAAACTTGGCAGGCCAGAAAGGAGTGGCAAGATATATTCAATGTGCTGAATCAGAAAAAAATATGCAGCCAAGAGTTCTTTATCCAGCAAAGCTGTCATTCAAAATAGAAGGAGAAATAAAAAGTTTCCCCGACAAACAAAAATTAAAGGAGTTTGTGACCACTAGACCAGCCCTGCAAGAATATTTAACAGGGACTTTCTGAGGGGATAAAAGATGAAATATATATATTTTCCCTCTTTTTCATTTCTTTTCTTTCTTTGACACACACACACACACATATATGTATATGTGTATGTATATATATATATATATATATATATATATATATATGAGCATCCAAATATATACATCAATTAATCACAAACATAAAGTCATTGATAGTAATACCATAATAGTAGGAGACATCAACACCCCACTCACAGCAATGGACAGATCATCTAATCAAAAAATCAACAAGGAAACAATGGCTTTGAATGACACACTGGATCAGATGGACTTCACAGATATATTCAGAACATTTCATCCTAAAACAGCAGAATACACATTCTTCTCCAGTGCACATGGAACGTTCTCCAGAACAGACCATACACTGGGACACAAATCAGCCCTAAGTAAGTACAAAAAGATCGAGATCATACCATGTGTATTTTCAGACCACAATGCTGTGAAACTCGAAATCAGCCACAAGAAAAAATTTGGAAAGGTAACAAATACTTGGAGACTGAAGAACATCCTACTAAAGAATGAATGTGCCAACTAAGAAGTTAAAGAGGAAATTAAAAGGTATATGGAAGCCAATGAAAATGATAACACCACAACCCAAAACCTCTGGGACGCAGCAAAGGTGGTCATTAGAGGAAAGTAGATAGCAATCCAGGCCTTCCTAAAGAAGGAAGAAAAATCTCAGATACACAACCTAACCTTACGCCTTATGGAGCTGGGAAAAAAAAACAGCAAATAAAACCCCAAACCAGAAGAAGACAGGAAATAATAAAGAGTAGATCAAAAATTATTATTATTGAAACCAAAAAAACAGATCAATGAAACCAGAAGCTGGTTCTTTGAAAGAATTAACAAAATTGTTATACCACTAGCCAGTTTGATCAAGAAGAAAAAGGAAAGGACCCAAATAAATAAAATCAAGAATGAAAGAGGAGAGATCACAACCAACACAGCAGAAATAAAAACAATAATAGAAGATTATGAGCAATTATATGCCAATAAAATCGTCAATCTGGAAGAAATGGACAAGTTTCTAGAAACATATACACTACCAAAACTGAAACAGGAAGAAATAGAAAATTTCAACAGACCCATAACCATTAAGGAAATTGAATTTGTAATCAAAGATCTGCCAAAAAACAAGAGTCCAGGTCCAGATGGCTTTCCAGGGGAATTCTACCAAACATTTAAGGGAGAGTTAATACCTATTCTCATGAAGCTGTTCCAAAAAATAGAAATGGAAGGAAAACTTTCAAACTCTTGCTATGAAGGCAGCATTAATTTGATTCCAAAACCAGACAGAGACCCCACTAAAAAGGAGAACTATACACCAATTTCCCTGATTAACATGGAGGCAAAAATCCTCAACAAGATATTAGCTAACCGGCTCCAACAATACATTAAAAAAATATTCACAACCAAGTGGAATTTATACCTGGGATGCAGGGCTGGTTCAATATCTGCAAAACAATTAACGTGATTCATCAGATCAATAAAAGAAAGGACAAAAACCATATGGTCCTCTCAATAGATGCAGAGAAACCATTTGACAAAATACAGCATCCTCTCTTGATAAAACCTCTCAAGGAAGTGGGGATAGAGGAGCATACCTCAAGATCAGAAAAGCCATATATAAAAAACCCAACCATAATATCATCCTCAATGGGGAAAACCTGAGAGCTTTCCCCCCTAAGGTCCTGAGGAACAAGACAGGGATGTTCACTCTCACCACTGTTATTCAACATAGTATTGGAAGTCTTAGCCTCTGCAATCAGACAACACAAAGAAATAAAAGGCATCCAAATTGGCCAAGAGGAGGTCAAACTTTCACTCTTCACAGAAGACATGATACTCTATATGGAAAACCCAAAAGATTCCACCAAAAAACTGCTAGAATTGATTCATGAATTCGGCAATGTTGCAGCATATAAAATCAACACAAAGAAATCAGTTGCGTTCCTATTCACCAACAATGAAGCAACATAAAGACAAATCAAGGAATCAATCCCATTTACAATTGCACCATAAACCATAAAATACCTAGGAATAAATCTAACCAAAGAGGTGAAAAATCTATACACTGAAAACTAAAGCATATGAAAGAAATAGAAGAAGACACACACAAAAAAAAAAAAAAAATGGAAAAAGATTCCGTGCTCCTGGATAGGAAGAACAAATATTGTTAAAGTGTTGATACTACCCACAGCAATCTACATATTCAGTGCGATCCCTATCAAAATAACACCAGCATTCATCACAGAGCTAGAACAAATCATCCTAAAAGTTGTATGGAAACAGAAAAGACCCCGAATAGCCAAAGCGATCTTGAAAAAGAAAACCAAAGCAGGCGGCATCACAATCCCAGATTTCAAGCTATACTACAAAGCTGTAATCATTAAGACAGTATGGTACTGGCACAAAATCAGACACATAAAACCATAGAATAGAATAGACTAGAATAGAATAGAGAACCCAGAAATGGACCCAGAAATGTATGGCCAACTAATCTTTGACAAAGAAGCAATATCCAGTGGAATAAAGACAGTCTCTTCAGCAAGTAGTGTTGGAAAAACTGGACAGAGACATGCAGAAGAATGAACCATGCAGAAGAAAGTGGTCCACACTTTCTTACACCACGCATGAAAATAAACTCAAAATGGATGAAAGACCTCAATGTAAGACAGGGAGCCATTAAAATCCTCAAGGAGAAAGCAGGCACAAACCTCTTTGTTCTTGCCCGCAGCAACTTCTTACTCAACACATCTCCAGAGGCAAGGGAAACAAAAGCAAAAATGAATTACTGGGACCTCATCAAAATAAAAAGCTTCTGTACAGTGAAGGAAGCAATCAGCAAAACTGAAAGGCAACCGACAGAATGGGAGAAGATATTTGCAAGTGACTTTTCAGATAAAGGATTAGTATCCAAAATCTATAACTTATCAAACTCAACACCCAAAAAACAAAGAATCCCGTGAAGAAATGGGCAAAAGACATGAATGGACACTTCTCCAAAGGAGACCCAGATGCCCAACTGACACATGAAAAAATGCTCAACATCACTCATCATCAGGGAAATACAAATCAAAACCACAATGAGATACCACCTCACACCTGTCAGAATAGCTAACATTAACAACTCAGGTAACAACAGATGTTAGCGAGGATGTGGAGAAAGAGGATCTCTTTTACACTGCCGGTAGGAATGCAAACTGGTGCAGCCACTCTGGAAAACAATATGGAGGTTCCTCAAAAAACTGAAAATAGAACTACCCTAAGACCCAGCAATTGCACTACTAGGCATTTATCCACAGAATACAGGTGTGCTGTTTCGAAGGGACACATGCACCCCCATGTTTATAGCAGCACTATCAACAATAGCCAAAGTATGGGAAGAGCCCAATTGTCCATCGATGGATGAATGGATAAAGATGTGGTATATATGTACATGGATTATTACTCGGCAATCAAAAAGAATGAAATCTTGCCATTTGCAACTATGTGGATGGAACTGGAGGGTATTATGCTAAGCGAAATTAGTCAGAGAAAGACAAATATCATATGAAGACTTTAAGAGACAAAACAGATGAACATAAGGGAAGGGAAACAAAAATAATATAATAACAGTGAGAGGGACAAAACGTAAGAGATTCTTAAATAGAACAAACAGAGGGTTACTGGAGGGGTTGTGGGAGGGGGGATGGGCTAAATGGGTAATGGGTATTAAGGAATCTACTCCTGAAATCATTGTTGCACTATATGCTAACTAATTTGGATGTAAAATTTAAAAAATAAATAGAAATGAAAAAAGATTTTGAACAATGTTCTTTCTAGTTCTCTACATCTCTGAGCTGAAGGCAGAATTTGCCTCATGACCTTTCAAGCTCCATTTTCAGGGGTATACATATTTAGTATTATGTTTTATCATAAAACTATTTTCTTTATCATTATTAATATTTGTTATGATTTTAAGTCTAATTTATCTGATAATAACATAGTTACTCTAGATTTCTGAATATTGTTTCCAATATATAACTTCCATCATCCTTTACTGTTAATTATGTATATATGTTTAAGGTGAATTTCTTATAGACAAAATATACTTGAATCTTGTTTCTGTTATACAGACTTGACAATCTCTGCCTTAATTGGTGTCTTTAGACTGCTCTCATTTAATATGGTCATTGACATTGTTGGTAAAATCTATCATCTTTCTGTTTTCTATTCATTATTTTTTCTCTGTTGTACTGTTATATTTATAATTTTATGATTTTATTTCCATATTGGTCTATTAATATTTTTATTAAAATTTAATAGCTGTCTTGGGCTTAATTATACATTATAGTTAATAATCTACTTTCAAGTAATTTTAAACAGCTTCATATATATATTCTAAAGATCTGACTCAAATTCTAGTCTAGACTCAATTTCTTTATTTTGTACTTTGTACTTTTGCTGTTATAAACTGTAATTTAACATATGTTCAAACCACACTATATCATTACTGTGTTTGCTTAGGACAGTGAGTTTTCTTTTAGAGAAATGAAAATATGGATTAAAAAACTCATCTTTTTTTCTATTTCTAGTGCTCATTTCTTTGTGTAAATCACACATTTTCTCCATTATTATATTTATCTCTTTGTCCTTTAAAATTTCTTGTTGTGCTCTGATCTGTTGGCAGCGAATTGTTTTTGGTATATGTTGTCCCTTGTTTGTTTTGCCATAATTGGTCACAGACATTATTTGTGCATTTTTGAAAGATATTTTTGCAAGAATTCTGAGGTGACAGTTTTCTTCTATAGCACTTTATATATAGAATGACTTTACATATATCACTGCATTTTCTTTTGACTTGCATGGTTTATGATGAGAAGCCTACTTTTATCTAACCTTCATTCTTCTGTATGCACTAGGCCATGCTCCACTCCACCATGCCTGGTTTCATAGGTGTTTCACCCGTACTTTGCAGTTTGTCATTAATTTTGGAATATTGTTTACTTTTCTATCTTATCTCTGATTAAGTTATAAGTCTATTAAATATTATTATGTCATTCCACAACTTGCAAATGTTCTTTATTTTTTAACTACATACTTTTTTCTTTTGGTGTTTCAGCTTGGGTAATTTCTTTGGACTTATTTTCAAGGTCCCTGATCCTTTCCTCAGCTGTATTGAATCTAGTGATACTGGGTTTTTCATTCTGAGCATTTCCATTGACTTGTTATCATGGTTTCTGTATCTTTGGTCCAATGACCTATCTGATCATGCATGCTATCAACATTTTTTCATTTGTCTTTAACATATATATTTCAACATTTTAAATTCTCTCTCTGGTGATTCCAACATCTGGATCATGTCTGAGTATGTTTCTCTTGATTTCACTGCTTCTTGGCAGTGACTTATTTTTTTCAATCACTCCATAATTTGGGGATAATAGCCAGAAATAGCATATAAGAGAATATCTTCTACCTGTATGCTTTTGTGTAGATAAATATTTCCAAATGCCTGAAAATGAATAAATCCTTGACTTTAATAACAATGTTTTCATCAGTCTATCTAGAAGTTGAGCTCTGTGTGTTTTGCTATGGTTCACTTTATGGGACTTTATTTTTTTTATATAAGACTATATGTTTAGTGTGGAGACTTGTTGAAAAAAAGATTGTCCTTAGCACTCCACCCTTAGCTTTGGGTCTAACATTTGCACTAAACCTTACAGAAGGATGTTCTTCTAACACCATTCCACTGTATATTCTTACTCAAAACTTACCAGCTGATGGTGAGACAGAAATTGGGGTTGGGAGTGTTTTCTGTAGTTTCGATGAAACCTCAGTTTCAGGCAGGCAACTTGTCAGTAGATACCTGAATGGTGGCTTTTCAATGTCACTGTTTTTGCTCTCCCCCAGCGGCAGTTACATGTTCAACACATATTTTTGAACCCTTTCATTAGACTTTTCTTTTTATTCCTTTGATAGCTGCAAAAAGATTTCCCCTGTACTCTAAGGATGACAGTATTTATTGTTCCTGTCTTTAGGAAGACTTTTTTTTTTTTAATAGGAGAAAAAATCTGGATGAGTTCTATTCTTTCCTGCATTGTTTGTTTTTCTCATCCTTAAGATCTATACTATGATGGATGCTTTCTTAGGGCTCTTGTTAAGTGTGTGTGTGTGTGTGTGTGTGTGCGTGTGTGTGTGTGTGTGTACAAGTATATGAGCATGCACACGCATCATTTGGCCTTAACCTATTCATTAACAATATTAGGTAAATGTTTCTCACTGGTGTCTGACTCATTTTGCCCAGTTAAGCAAGCATGTCTTATCTCTTCTCTCAGGCCCATTTTTTCTTTAGTTTTAGAATGGGTGAGTTTATCTGCCATTTATTGGGTTCAACAAAATCATGACTTTCTAACTTTTATCGTGGTGGTTGTAAAGATGCGAGTGATGGTGTTCCCACCTTTCCACAGTCTAGGAAGTAATCAGAGTGCTGTCCTTGGTTTAAAATATATCTTCAAATTCTTTGCTTCTCTTTCATAAAAAAAAAATGGAGCGTGCATTTCTTTTTCTTAAATATAAGCCTGCTTTCATGATTTACTTCTACAAAATGAAATGTAGGAAAAGTGATACTACAAGCTTTTCCAGGCTAAGTCAGAATAAAAGATCGTTTCTCCTTGTGTAAATTTCTCAGATTTTTGTTCCTTGAAAGCCCCAAACCTCCGGAAAGGATGCTAGCTTAGTTGAAGCTGCTGTACTGTAGGAAGACTGTGCAGAGAGAACACAGTTAAAGGGGGACACTGAAGGAGCTTCCCTAGCAGTCCCAGCCCCTGGCCATTTGAATCTTCCCAGTTCAGACATGAGACGTCCAAGTGAAGAAGCAGTCAAGATGACCCCAGCGCTTGGTATTATCTGACAGAATCCACATGAGACTCTGAGAGAGCCATTCAGTCAAGCTGCCTCCAAAATTCTAACACAAAAAACAAATGATTGTTTTTAAGCCACAAACTTCTATGGCGATTTGGTATGCAACAATAGATAGATGACATAGAATTTTACTTATTCAAATTTATTTAGAAATTTCACTCTATAAAAATCTATGTTGATTGCTTTTCAGAAGTATTCTTAGCGGGTTTTTATATTTGATTTAAAATGAACAGAATGAACATGTTCACCATTAGGATAATAGCATTCCAGAAGCTGTTTAAAGTAACAGAAATCAGTTGCATTTTTCCCAATTCCTTACAGTTATGACAGAAGTTCTTAACTTTGGATTGTGATCCTGTCAGTTTGCATAAATAGAAATAGAATTATACGATATTTTGAATTAAAATATTTGATTAAATATTGGGTATTATTTAAAGTAATACCAGAAGAATGATAGATTCCTTTACACACAAATCTACCTAGGTTTTGGCCAGATCATTTCCTTGCCCTTAATATTTGTCAAATTATGTTATAGAGTATGTTCCCTGATTCCCAGATCTATTTTAGAGCTCCTTTTTGTTCTTTCATAGGCCCATAAATTTCACTCTCACACTCTCCTATAATTATCTGATTACCATATTGAATAAACTATTTAAAGATAGAAACTATATCTCGTTCAGTTAATATCAGAAACTGATGAACGGTAGCCAATTGGTATTTGCTGAATATTGGATGCATTATTATATGAACTTATCAGGTAAAATGTCAACCTCTGTAGGCAGTGGATATAGAGTGGTCCTTATGTTTTTCCTTTTGTTTATTTTTTTAAATTTTTTAACATTTATTTTATTTTTGAGAGATTGAGACAGAGCAGGAGTGGGGGAGGGACAGAGAGAGTGAAACACAGAATCTGAAGCAGGCTCCAGGCTCTGAGCTGTCAACACAGAGCCGGACGTGGGGATCGAACTCACAAACTGTGAGATCATGCCCTCAGCTGAAATTGGGCTCTTAACCACCTGAGCCACCCAGGTGCCCCTGTTTTTCCTTTTCTTTAGATCCTTGTTCCTCATGCCATAGAACTTCAAGGAAGAGAAGCTCATAAAAGTATTTATTCTTTTTCTACATATTATTTTTAGTGTCCAGAGCAAGAGAAGGAGACATGAAGTTTGATAGTATCTTGGTATGGACTAAGTTTTCCCAAATAAGGGTCTGAAATGTGATCAGCTTTGGGAAGAATAACATAAGCAACTGCATTTGATGCTCACACTACAGATTCTAAAAGTAAATGAAACCAGAGGTGAACATAATTTTATAACCTTTGAATATGTTTGTAAGAGAAACATCCCCAAATCAATCTATACCTAGGAATAGAAGTGTACCTCCTAAGGCTTACATTGAAAGGTGGTTATATACAAGAGAGAGGAAGGATAGGACTTAAGAATGATTTTTTTTATTCTAAACTACTAAAAATGTCTTAAATTTCTTATAATAATTATTCTATTATTAAATCTTCGTATTTTTAGTTTGAGTTTATAGTTTAGTCAAAACTTGCACCTCAGAGGAAAAATGAGAAAACGGACAATTTCAGTAGGTATATTTTGTTGAATTGGACAGGGTATACTCAACTCCAACATAGATGCATGTTAAAAATATGTCCACAATTTTTTCTATAATGATTTTTGGTGCTGGCAATAACGTCATGAAATAATTAACACCAGAAGTCTCAAAAGGTACCAGATAAAATATATTTATCATCTTATACAACATACCATTTTTAGTTCACATCAGAAAAATAGCTTTTACAGTTTGCTACAGATGCTTATTTAAAGTCATATGGTGATTCTTCAGTTTGCTTTGTTATATTTGTTTTGGTCTAAAGAAGGATTGATTTCTATATTTTTTGTGTATTGACATACATTATTTTTCCATTAAATGAATCATATTTTAGTCATCTTACTATTGTTTTAGTTTTTGGATGACCCAAGA
This sequence comes from Neofelis nebulosa, assembly GCF_028018385.1. Taxonomy (NCBI): domain Eukaryota; kingdom Metazoa; phylum Chordata; class Mammalia; order Carnivora; family Felidae; genus Neofelis; species Neofelis nebulosa. The sequence continues at coordinate 210,912,630 of NC_080782.1, read as the reverse complement.
TCTTTGGAATCATCTCTTCTATCTTGCATCTACTTTCAAGTATCTCTAATCACTTTGGCCAATAAAAAGCATCAGTAAAAACCAATACATTACATTTATGACACAGTCCCTTACTAGTCCTCTGACCTTGAGTAAATTACTCAGTTCTTTTGAGCCTATCACTTTGTTTGTAAAAAGGGAAAGCTTTTTTATGCGATTGTATAAGTGAATAAATTAAATCATACATACAAAATACTCAGTACTGTGGTAGGCATTTAAGAGATGGATGGCACATTGGACTTGCTTTAGCCCTGTACACCATAGAAACAGAGTCTATGGGTGATATGTCAGGGTGGCCAAGTTTAGGAATTTGAAAGCAAATGTCTTAGATTCTCATCTCATTACTGTAAATACATTGGATGTTTTGTGACTTTAGACAATTTCCTAAACATATGTTTTTCATCTCAAATATTACCTATATAATGAGAATAACAGTATGGGAATAATAGTAGTAATCTCCACCTTATGGACATGTGAGATTTGATAAAATTGGTGAACGTACATTGCTCAGGTAAAAAGTCTAGAAGATTATAAACATTCAAAGATATCAATTGTAATTATTTTGTCTACTAATAATATGTGATTTAGACTGATTTCTGATAGTTCCAGAATCTTAGCCATGAAATTTGATTAAATTTCTGTATGCAAATAGTGTGTTTAAGTTGGAACATGCACTATGTACAAAAAAAAAAAACTATTATTTAATATTATAAAGGTTTATCTCTAAAATAATTTATGATTCAATTTTTTTTGCATTGTTATATTCAACACTTAGAGCATATTAAAGTCTCAGAACCGTCAATTTAAATCTCCATTACATAACTTACTCTGTCAGGGGTCCCAAAGGCCCCCCAGACTCTGTGATTTGCTAGAAGGACACAAGAGAGAAAAACTGTTATACTCACAACTGGTTAATTTTAATGAAAGGCTACACACACACACACACAAAGGTACTGCAGAATGAAGTCCAAGGGAAAACACCTAGGTATCCACACCTAGGGGAGTTTCTCAGGGATGCACTTCATTCGGTTAATTCTCCCAGCGACAATATATAACATTGGCCCGAGTTTTCAGGCACACAAAAAACAGTCATTTGCCATAAATGCAGTGTGACTCAAGGCCTTAGGCATATGAAAACACTCGTAGACAAAATATTCCAAAAACTTAGAGATTATCTGCCAGTAGCTGGACAAAGGCCAGTTCTTAAAATAGGTCTTTCTTTAGAATATGTAGGGTTTGAACAATGCAGGTCTGCTGAGTTAACATTTTATTAACAATTGTCCTCTTTGTATCATTCTTCCTAATATTTTCCCTCATTTAGCTATTCCTTCTCAAGTTTTCTCAATATCTTTAATAAACTTGTTCCACGTTAAACTTTTATATCATTAATTATTAATTATTCTCATAGTTTATTATTTCCACCCACTTCCCATCCATTGGAATATTTGATTTTACATATGTTTTTTTTTAATTTTCTGGTTCCTATATGTATGTTAAATATATGCCTCTTTTTGTAGGTTTTGCTGTCTTTTCATTCTGATCAGCAATTCTGCAAGGTGACTGCTCTATGTCATTAAAATTATTGGACCAAATTGTCTTTATTTTGCTGAAACATAAACTTATGAGGCCTCTGTTATTTTTTTTTAATTTTTGAGGTATGATTTAAATATAAGATTGTAACATGTTTAAAGTGGAAATCATGGGGATTTGATATATGTATACATTGTACAGATATTCCCCCATATACTTAGTTACCACATTCTTCACCTCACCTCATATATTTTTTGTGAGAATATTTAAGTTCTACCCTATTAGTATATTTCATTATGCAATGCCATGCTGTCAACTGTTGTCACCATGTTTTACATGAGATGCTCAGAACTTGTATAGAATCTTATAGCTGAAACTTAGTACTCTTTCACCAGTGTCTTCCTATTTTCCCCAAACCCTAGCCCCTGGCAATCACTTTTTTACTCTCTGTTCTTATGAATTTGACTTTTTTTTAAAGATACCACATCTAAGTCATACAGTACAGGATTTATTTTTGTCTGGCTTATTTCACTTTGCTTAATGTCATCAAGGTCCATCAATATCCTCACAAATGGCAAGTTTTGTTTCTTTTGCTACACACACACACACACACATATATATGCAAACACACATATATATGTGTGTGTGTTATTTATATATATTTACATGTAAATAATCTCACATATTCTTTATCAGTTCATCCATTGACAGAAACTTAAGTTTGTTCCATATCTTGCTTGACATTTGTAAAAAATGTTGCAATCAGTATGGGAGTACATGTATCTCTTGATATCCTGTTTTCATGTCTTTTGGATATATACCCAGAAGCTGGATCATATGGTAGTACTTTCTGAATTTTTTGAGGAGCCTCCACATTGATTTCTACAGTTGTGGCCAATATTGACATTCCCACTGGCAGTGCACAAGGAGTTTCTTTTCTCTGCCTCTTCGCCAACACTTGTCTTTTTTTATGTTAGCCATTCTAAACAGGATATATAAACTTGCTAGTATTTTCTTCACAAATACTACTAATGCTGTATTAAATAAATTAATAATGGTCCAACATTTAAGAATAAAATGGAGTGGAGGCCCCTACTGATGACAGAGAGCCAAAAATATGGAAATTTGAAAAAAAAAAAAAAAGTGGAGGGAGTTGGTTATTGTTGTAGCAGCAGGTACAAGTGATGGGAGAAAAAAAAATTTGCTGCAGAGTTCCAAAAAGTCTAAGAAATTGGCATCACCACTGATCTGAAAATATAAAAAAGTGGTGGGACTGCTAAGAGGAAGATTTTCTGAAAGTTTATACAAGCAGCACATGTTTCTTCTAGACATCTGCCCCCAAGGCATTAATCACATTGAAGTCAAGTTCTTCACTCTGACAAGAGGTAAGTTATTCTTCCCAGAATATGAACAAACTAGAATCTAGCATCGAGGCTCTTAAGCATATCAGAGTGCTCGCATGTGGCCTTTTACTGAAAAGGAAAGGTTTGTAAATAGAGTGAATGATGAAAGTGGTCTCTCCTCTTTAGCTCCCAGAAAACTGGTATTATGATTCTTTCTATCACAAAAAGATATAAAAATGTATAGAGATGGTTAAACAAAGCAGAAAACATAAACATCAGTAATTCCAAGATACGGAAAATGATGTCAAGTCCCAAATCATCACAGTAATGTACACTTATTAATACCAACATAGTGTAAAGTTATTCTGATATAATATTTTAAGATTGACATCATAAATTTGCAGTTACAGTCCAGAGGAAATATGATAGTTGGAAATGTTGGTCTTGCAGCTCTAGTAATCAAGGAGAAGAGAACATGGGGGCAGGGACATGTCTTTATCATTATAATCCCAATAGTGTAATGTAATGTTGGGGATATGTAAATATGATAACTTTTTCTGAAATCTATGTAAAAGTTTAAGAGATGAATAACTTCTGTAGAGCAACTCCTGTATTCTGTGGTCAACATAAAGGAATGATGATTTGGCTCCAGGCAGAGAAAAAAGCTGATTGGAATTTCAAAGGGTTATGTTGCTACACACTATTTGTTGGTCATTTAAAATAGTTGTTTTGACAATGCCAAGTGCTACTGAGGTTGCACAGCAAAAGGAACTTTGATTCATTACCGGTGGGAACACAAAATGGTACAACCACAATCAAAGAAGGCTACACACTTTTAAGTTTCCAATTGTAGGACATTTGGGAAAAGGAAAAACTATGGAGAAAGTAAAATGATCAGTGGTTGCCAGAAATTCAGGGGATGGGATGAATGAACAGGCAAAACACACAGGATTTTTAGGGGAGTTAAAATAATATATAATACCATGCATATGTCGATTTGCATCATCATACATTTATCTAAACCCTCAGAATGTACACCACCAAGAGTGAACTATAATATAAACAATGAACCTCGGGTGATTATAATGTGTCAATGTAGGGTCAGCAAATTAACAAATGCACCACTCAGTGGGAGATAGTGGAGAAGATCATTCATATGTGGGGGCAGGAGGTATAGGGGAATTCTCTGTACCCTCCTTTTTAAATTTCCGGCTTTCATGGACCCTAAAGGTCAGCCAGAGGTGAAAGATTAGCTTCCCTGGTGTTTTTGAGCATGCATCCGGTCTAGGGCATGCCTGTGGCTTCCTATATTCTTCTGTATAAGTGAACTTTTCAGAACACTTCTTCCTCCACATACTCTATCCCAGTCTCTTCCTTCCCAGACTTTTGGGTCTTGTGCCATCTATAATCCCTTGTCTTAGACAGCTGTAGCTTGTATATTTTGCTTTAAATGCTTTCAGCATATACCACACAGGAGATTGTTTCCACCCTGAGAATGTTCTGAAGTTGGGGAAGCAAAGGCCAGCAAACCCCAAAGCTATACCTCAAGAAGCCACCAGACAAATCAAATTCCACAACTACAATTTTTTTGACTAAAAGGTCCTCATTGTTCACTCTAGCGTCAGCAAGCTATACTGGGGATGTGTGCCCCTCCCCGTGACCATAACCAAGCTTGGGGTGAAGGATAATAGACAGTTAAGTTAAAATGCAGTAATGCTTCCTTACTGAAATTTAGCAGCTTCTTTATTAAGCACTTCTCTGGCTGTTGTAAGATTTTGATTCAATTGCAGAGCTCAAAAGAAGTTTATTCTGACAAATTTTCGCCAGCCTAATTGTTACATTAGTAGAAAGACAGACATTTGGAGTTCTGTACTCTGCCATTTTGGGTGCATCATCAGCAAAGTATTTTCTACCCTCCAAATATAGCTTGATTAATAGTTACCATATATTTACTGCAACAAAAACCATACTGGATTCTAGCTGGAACTTATTCCTTCAGATGTTGAACATTAAAAATATTTTGAAGCTTTAAAAACAATGTAAACAATCAAATCACAGTGGGCAATACTTTCATGACCCTAAATCTGACAATAATGGTACAGAGAGTAAATCATGGTAAAATCAAAGCCTAAGTGTTTGGAATGGCTACCAAGCAATCCTTTCCTTTATAAAGGAGAATTTTAGGGTTGAAAAAATATATTGTGAACATAGAGCATTGTGCCCACAAGCAGAATGTCTAGTTGGCTAGCCTAAAATATAACTAGAATAAGATTTTACAACATGGATAAACATCATTTTATATGATATTACGTCTAATGTCACGAAGTAGTAGGATATACAGTATCTATCATGTCGGTACCTAATTTTCTTCCGGTCATTTCCTGTCTCTTTCTATTGCTAATGAAGAAAGCATGCTGTTACTACACAATTGGAGACTGATTGGAAATCTCATAAGTATTTTAGGATATTTTCATTGCATTAATTGCATGCTTATGCTAGGTAGCCTTGTTTATTTTTCCATTCATAAATTTTCCTTTAAATACATATATAATCTGTGTCTGTATTGTCAAGTATTCCAATTTTACATTGAATGTGATCCTTAGATTTTGAGGAAATACTGGTAACTGTTAATCTACCCAGACTCACAGGAAGAAACATTCCTTTGTGTTGTTTGTGTGTGGTATTTTTATCTTAATCCTAGTTACACATCCTGAGTATGAAACTGGAGATCGGGTGGGATCTAGTGACTAAAGGCAGTGTTCATGTTCATTTTAAATGTTGTATTCTTCCCTCTTGTAATCTGGACATTTCTTTAAGAATTCTTTCTGCATGTTGCCTTCCCCTGGAGCATAAAAAGGAACCAAAGATGGCAAATCACAAGTTTGGTTCCTTAATCCTTTGAGCTCTGCCTTAGAAAATTCTTTGGAAATCGGCCACAGACATGCAGCATATCTGTGAACAGTAGCTCATTTTGTCCCCGAGGTCTTGTCTTGGATTCTTCCAGTGTCCATTATTCCTTATACTCCCACTGCTTCCAGAAGCAGGATGGTTCAGTGATTCTGCTCTCCTACCTTTGTACAAAAGTTGGAAAAAAATCTCTCTCAGACAAGTGTGGGAAGACCTAAAGAAGGAATATTGAGAGCTGTCAGTGCATTTTTTCACTTTCCCCTTTCACAAACTTTTGTTTATGAAAACTCTTCTTTTGTTATCTATGAGAAGGGATAATCACTAAGGAGAAATTAAACCATTTAACTTTATTTAATTGTACTTTTTTAATTTTAGAAAATATTTTGGGGATGGTGCCTTGAATATGATAAAATTCAGATGTGTTGTCTATTTATCTAAGTATCCGTCTAATATAAAAGTGTTCTTCTCATAATTAACCATGGCTATTCCTTTAACAGTGTATCACGGCAATTGGAATTTAACTGCAGGTTTAAAAAAATAACATTTATATTACAATATGCAGAGATTTTCACTTTAGATTTTGATACTGTGGAAGGTATGAATGAAATTCCTTTTCAACCTAATCTTGCCTATTAATTTTTAATGATTTTTGTTTAAAGCAGTTTTCAGAGTGAGCATCTTTATGACTATTTAAATATTATGCACACTATAGACATGTGCCATCACCCGACTTGTTTTCTTTCTTCTGTATATATATTTTTCTTTTTGTAGTGATTGCCTAATTTTTATGTACTTAACTTTACTATTCATCACTAACTCACCATCAAACATCCTGTCCAAGACTCCATTTTAGGACCATAAGTTTGAGGGTCACTCTTTAGTGTCAATTGTGTGCTTTCCAGACCCCTTGCACCCGAAACACCTGAGGACTTCTCTTCCGCATCATCTTCAGTATCTTCTCTGTCCCTCCCTCTGGTGCTGGAAACCCTGGGTCCTGGAACTGTGGCTTCCTCCTTCTTGCTTTACTATCATTTTGTAAGATATCGTTCTTTGTAAGATGACTTTCTGAGAATGTTGAGAGTATTTGCATATCTAGGGATGCATCTATTTTACATTCACACTTGTCTGATGATATGACTAGTATAGAATTCTAGCATCGAAAATAATTGCGTACAGATCTGAATTCCTTGGTGCTTTAAAATGTGGATTCCAGGACTGTTTTAAGTCTTTTGAAACTGTAATTCTCAATCATTTAAGTGTGTGCGTATGTGTTTGTGTGATTTCTCTCCGGAGGCCTTTAGAATCTTCTCTTTTATTTCTGGCATTTTGAATTTCAACAGTTTAACAATGATGAGTCTTGGTATGGAATTTTAAGTTAGATTGTCCTTCAGTATGTAGAGAAAAATTTTTAACATAGTTGATAATTTCTTCCCCTTAGTTTTCTCTGCATTCAGTTTTGGGGATTCTTTTACTTCGTTGTTGGACTTCTTGGCTTAATATTCTAATGTTTCTACTTGTTTATACCTTTTTTTTTTTGTTTTGTTTTCATGTACAATTTTTACAATGTTTGTTTGTACAAACTAGCGGAGGGGCAGAGAGAGGGGGAGAGAGAGTCCCAAGCAGGCTCTGTGCACAGACGGTGGTGCAGTTTCCATCTCAGGAACTGTGCAATGGTGACCTGAGCCAAAATCAAGAGTCACACGCCTGCCCCACTGAGCCACCCCAGGCGTCCCTCATGTGCAATTTTTAAAGAAATTTATTGGCTGCATATCCAACAATTCTAATGTTTGTTTAAATTTTTAAAGCTTATTTTTAACCCTTATAGATCCTTTTTATTCCTAAAGGATTCCCACTATATATTCTCCTGTGAATAAAACAGCGTCCTATCAATGAGTCATTTAGTTTGTTTTCTTTCATTATGCAATGGCTTAGATTTTTCTGTCGATCTGTTTTATTCTTTTATTTTAGAAGCTTTCTTCAAATCTGTATTGGACCTAGTGGTTTCTTTACACGTAAGAAGTGTATCTCTATGGAGATTAATGTATCTCTATGGAGATTAATGAAAGCTTTGTCTTTGATGAGCATCACTATTGGTCGCTCACACTGGAACCAACTATTTCTTTTTAAGGAAAAGTAACTGCCATTAACATTTGATCCATTGTTTGGGGCTAGTATGTTTCACAAAAAGAATTGTCCAACCTGCCCTCATTATCAGAAATGTGGCAAGTGTGGGAAATGCTTCACCATTCAGTATGTACACTTTATCATTCAGTCCGCTTATTTTTATATATTCCCTTGCCCTCATTTGTGCTTTGGGTTTCCAAATCCTCTGATTTGACCTTCTGAGAGAGAACAAACTTGCATTTTTTTACCGTGTTGATGGTTGGCGTTTTAGTTTGCAGTGGCTACTATAACAAATTAGTCACACTTGGTGACTTAAAACAACAAAAGCTTATTTTCTCATAGTTCAGGATGCTAGATGTCTGAAATCAAGGTGATGGCAGAATTGTACTCTCCCCGGCCACCCTGCAAGCTGATGGGGGGTGGTGGGGTGGGCAGGATGTGTTCCTTGTTCCTCTCAGCTTCTGATGGCTTTTGTCATTCCTTAGATGATGGAATTGACACGCTCTTCTGCCTCCATTTTCACATCACCTTCCCCTCCATTGTCTGTGTCTTCTCTTTTTCTGTATCATATGTCCCTCCATTTTTTTCTTTTTTTTTAAAAAAATTTTTTAATGTTTTTTATTTATTTTTGAGACAGAGAGAGACAAAGCATGAACGGGGGAGGGGCAGAGAGAGAGGGAGACACAGAATCGGAAGCAGGCTCCAGGCTCTGAGCCATCAGCCCAGAGCCCGACGCGGAGCTCGAACTCACGGACCGCGAGTTCATGACCTGAGCCGAAGTCGGATGCTTAACCGACTAAGCCACCCAGGCGCCCCGCTCCATTTGTTTTCTTATAAGGATGCTTATCATTAGATTTAAAGCCCGTGCTGGTGACTCCTGCTCTGAATGAGTTTACATTCACAAGTTCCAATGGTGAGGAGTGGACATATCTTTAGGTGGGACACTATTGGGTAGTTTTATGACAGCACAGTTCAGAGAGGATCAGGATTTGTTTTTCTTGTACAGGCTTTATACCAATCTTTTCATTTTTTTCCATGTTGCACCAAATCCTCATTTTAGAGGCATTTGTTAGAGAATATTCTGGGTTCTAGGCCATACATTGTTTAATGTGATTTTTTTTTTGTCACTATAGCCACGGTTCTTCTGTACTTCTGCTATGATAGTTACCCTCTTGCAACTGCTTTCCAGCTTCCATAATGTATTCAGTCACACTTAGCTACTGTCACCTTTACTGATCTCCTTGTCATTATATTCAGTGACTCTTATAAATGTCCTTGTATGAGTATTTTAAGAAAGGTTTAACAGGAAGTTAGGAAAGTAGAGAATCATATACATTGTATTTTCTGTGCTCAAGTAGAGGAACTATAACTTATTTTACAAAATCATAAACATGATAACATGTCTTTTTAATAGTATTGTCTTGTTTTTGTAAGTTTCAATGACACAAGAAGAATAATTATAATTTAAGGCTACATTTGGAACATAGGAGTAATGGTATACAGCTTTTTAATCTCCATGTATTAGTGAAGTGCAACAAGGTGGGTTTTGTTTTGCTAATTACTATCAACAGACATTAAATTCTCTAGAGCATATAAATGTCTTGTAAAGATTATGAGTGCCCTTCCACTAAAGCTCTTTTTCATTCTCTGAAAGCATTTGGCAAATTTACTGTTTCATGAATCAGCAAGCTTTGACCCTGCAAATAAAATAATTAAAGGAGGGATTGTGTAAATCACCATTCATAATTAATGTTTTCTAAAAAACAAGTAGATCTGAAAATATTTGTCAGTCCAAATCCACCTAATGCATTTATATGAGTATCTTAGGTTATACATAGTACCTCCTAATTCATCCTGCTGATGTTTGTTTTCTCAAACACTTTAATGGCTGAAAAATGATCCATCAATTTGCTATCAGTTGCTCGGTGTGTGGTCAACTTGACCCAAATGAATAGTCTACAGTTCCATTAAGCTAACTAACTAAATAATAGTAAAAAAATAAAATATAGTAAAACTACATTTAAAGAAGTTAAAAGATTGCAATAATTTATAGAATTCATAATAGACTAGCGATCAGGATCAGTGTATGTGTGGATCCCTCCTCATGTGCTATTGACTAAGTAAATCTACCTTCTGGATTTCAGTCTCTTTATTTCTAAGAGAAGAACATTTGCTTGCAATTTTGTATCAGAGTCTAGCATATGGTACATATTCAGAATTTTTGAATGAACACATTGCTGGTTGGAAGGATTAAATTGTGGATGAATGAAAGAATAAAATATATATTTTAAAGGTTTACTGAAAAGCCAAAAGCCATGAGGAGAATTTTTGCTAGGAGTTTGGACTTCTAAAATAGCAATCATTTTGTGCAAGCTGGCAAAACACTCATTAAATATAAACCTATAAAATCCATTTATCCTTGAAAAGGAGGAAATGGTAGGGAACAGTTACCTTTTCTTGCTGCATCTACTGATTTATTTACCAATGAACTACCGCAGACAATCAGAAAAGGACTCAGGGAAGAATTGGTCTCAACCTTCTATTTAGCTTTAAAACCCAGACTTCTCTCTATCATTTCTTCTTGTTATCTATTTTATGATCTTAGAACTCATGATACCCTGGGTAAACAGCATTCTAGTTGCATAGTATACTTAAAGAAGTTGTTTTGGGAATTAGATCATACACTTTGAATTTTCAATTCTCTATTATGAAATGTACTTTAACTTGTACTATGGAGAAAACATTTACTTTACTTGTGAAATCCTTGGTACATAGGTACTCACGAAACATTGAAAAAGGTAGCAAATGCACTGCTCCACAAACACTGCTGACTTAGTATAGTTTCCTTTGGTGGCTCGTTTATTTCATTAAAAAGTGGAAACAAATGCATCCTTTTATTAGTCCATATCATTTTAGGATGAACAAGGATATGACTTGAAAAATTATATAATGGTACATATTTTTCTAGTTTATTTATTTATTTTGAGAGAGAGAGGAAGAGAGAGAGAATCCGAAGCAGGCTCTGAACTATCAGTGCAGAGCCTGAGAAGGGGCTCAAACTCACAGACTGTGAGATCATGACCTCAGCCAAAGTCATATGCTTAACCTACTGAGCCACCCAGGTGCCCTGGTATACATTTTTTTATATTAAAAAGATAAGCAGGGACAATAAATGAGTAATAAATATATAAAATCTAGTAATTGAAATAGGCAATACAGTGAATGAAAAATGGTATACAAAGAAATGCCTAATATGCAGAACTCCAAAAGAGATTCGCACAATAACTCTTTTTACAGAGAATATAATTACAGTGGCATACTTTTAAAAATAAGAGTAGGGGCGCCTGGGTGGCTCAGTTGGTTAAGCGTCCTACTTCAGCTCAGGTCACAATCTCGCGGTCCATGAGTTCGAGCCCCGCGTCGGGCTCTGGGCTGATGGCTCAGAGCCTGGAGCCTGCTTCCGATTCTGTGTCTCCCTCTCTCTCTGCCCCTCCCCCATTCACGCTCTGTCTCTCTCTGTCTCAAAAATAAATAAACGTTAAAAAAAATTAAAAAAAAAGAATAAAGCCTAAATTAAATTTGCATATTATGATTACAATAGTTTGATGTTCAAAGAACACAAGTTCAAATAATACAAAATAAATAATAGACGTTTATTTTCAAATGTTTATATTTCCAATATTTCAAATATTTTCAAAGATCAATGATGCTTTAATTAATTTACTTTTGGATAGTTTCTGAATATTGCTGTCATCTATTTCTATCTCCCACAATATTCGTCTTCCTTCATATAAACATTAACTTAAAAAAACCGTCCATTTGATGCCTACATTGTGCCGGTATCTAAGCACCTTCATATACCATCTCCATCTAATTTAGATTTAGAAGAAGTCACTATAAGATATAACAACTAATATCCTCAATTTGTATCCAATATGATTTTTCGCCGAGTTTACATAGCAAAAAAATGAACAAAATTAGGTCTTGATTCCAACCGTGACTGAATTTAAAGTCCACGTGCTTAACTATTATTATCCTTTATGAATTTACATTAAATATTATAATTAGTGACATAACTGTGATAATACAAGTTGCTATGGATGCAGAAAGTAAGAGATAACTGCTTACAAGATTAGGCAAACATTTCATACAATAAGTGATATTTGCCCTAAGACTTGCAACTATAAAGGGAATTTTATCAAGCAGAGAAAGAGGAAGGGGTATCAAGAAATAAAAACAATGATTCAGTAGTTCCATACCTGCGTATATATCCAAAGGAATTAAAATCAGTATTCTGAAGAGATACATGTACCCCAAGATTCATTGTAGCATTATTCATAATAGTCAAGATGGGGAAATAACCTAAGTGTTCTTTAATGGATGAGTGGATCAAGAAATTGTGCCATATATATGTAGAAAGATAGGTATCAGTTGTAGTTGTCCTTTTTAGAATTCTTACCCAAACCTCTTCATTACTACAGGTATCCATGCCAAGGAACCATGTGATAAATATTTAAATTGTTATCACTCTGAGTGTATATTTCAAATGTGTAATTTTAGATGGTGCAGTTGAGGCCCTATGCCAAAGGAAAACATTATAAGTGAAAGGGATCAGTCCTATTTTCTTTAAATTGCATGGAAATGCAGCTTGCTAAATTATCAAAACAGAATTTTCATCCTAATTATAGTCCCTACTAAGGAAAGACTATGCATTCTAAATTGGACTTTGTGTTTTGAACATTTAGTCGTATAACATTATGAAATTACCTAACGACTATTTGTTCATCACATTTTAAAAAAAAACCTTTGATAAAAATATATGAGAATGACATATAACATAAACTATTAACTATCATTGACATAGAGACATCATACTTTCTACCTGAAATAACATATTTAAAAACATGCCAAGTCTTATGTAAGTAGGGAGATAGATAATCATAGTTTTGGTTTCTTATTTCTTTTGATAAACATCCCATAGACTCAGTAGTAAAGAAAACATGCATTACTTGAAAATATTAGAATTTCAAGTAATAAAAATTTGAACTTTTTCTTATACCAAAATAAAGTCAACAATGACCACAGATTGAGGGAATGCCAAAAACTGTCAGTGAACTTCATAGATATCTGGTAGGTTTCCCAATTGTTGGCAGGTTTCTCTTGACCACTGTAGTGAATTTATTCTGTCAAATACATCACCATTGGAAGCTTAATTTTCTTAATCAATGGAATTCCTAGTTATTAATTTCAGTGATTTCACTAATACTGTGTTTTGCAGTCACCAGAGTCACCAATCTGCAGCAAAGCTATGTGTTTTCTGCTGGCTACTGCCATATGGAGGTTCAAGACGTTCTATTAGATGGTGGACATGCCCAGATATAGCATATAGTCTCTCTCTTCATCTATCCTCAACCGCATTTTATAATCCCAATACGATTTATTTAGAAATAAGGCGCATGGGGCTCCTGGATGGTTCAGTCGGTTAAGCATCCGACTTGGGCTCACGTCATGATCGCACAGTCCCTCGGTTCGAGCCCTGCATTGGGCTCTGTGCTGACAGCTCAGAGCCTGGAGCCTGCTCCTGATTCGGTGCCTCCTTCTCTCTGAACCCCACCCCCTCTCATGCTCTGTCTCTTTCCAAAATAAATAAACATTAAAAAAAAGTTTAATAGAAATAAGGGGTCATTCTCACAATTTTGGGATTCCCACTAAACTAGCGCATTAATTTAGTAAATAGGAATAATCATCTCATTTTAAATGAATGAAACTTGAGAGTGAAATATTCCATGTGTGGACAAGGATATTTACTGATCCACTAATATTTCCTTTATACCCCTATATTTTGTGTTGGTTTTGATTTTTTTAGCTCCTCCTGATGACAGAAAGCAATATAATGACTATGCCTTTAACATCAAATTTAGATTCAAAATCATTTCAGTAGTCACATGCTCTGCATTGCTTGACTCCTCTCACTTTATAGATCTTATTTCCTATCTCTTCCTTCCAGTAGACAAACCAGCAAGGTAGATATCCCTGGAGCATACCAGCTGTACTTTATCTGTTCCCTGAGCCTAATCTCCTTTTCCACCAGATATTTCCAAGACCATTCCCTCAGCTTTCTTTTAATCAGATGTCGTGCTTTTAACATCAGCCCCATGCTGTCACCCAGCTCTCCATCTTTGCTCTATTTGTCACCAGAACACTTATTCTTACATGATATGCATATGTATTATATATTTACTTCTTTGTTGCGCTTCTCTAAATAGATCACGATTTCCATGAGGACAGGGATTTTATTTGCTTTATTCATTGTTCTAGTCCCAAAGCGTAGGCAGTGCCTCTCACAGAGTATCTATTTAATAAACATTTGTACTTAAGTGATTTCCATTATTATTACTTTTCCTGTATATTTCTCTGTCTCTCTGTCAAAATAAATAAACCTTAAAAATTTAAAAATTATTATTTGGTGCAGAACCCCGGTGACCCCTGTGTAATTAAATGCTGCCTATTCTCTGTCATCTTTTCCAATATCGCATAGTTTATGTAGTATTATTTTTAGGAAGTTTCACACATATGTGTCTTGAATATTTTGGCGTCAGTTTGCACAGACTTTGGTTCAATTGTCCCTGTGGATAACTCTCCTTATTATCTTTTAGTGAGGAGAAAGAAGGTGCCTTCTTCCTAGAATTCAAATAATTCAGAAAACGAGGAGTAAAGGCGTAAAGCACTAATGTTAGAAAAAATTTATATGGATACTTATACCTATTATTTTTATAGCCATTACTTCAGTTTTTAAAATAAATTTTAATGAGTTCTTTGCTCACTATCGCTTTGTACATCCCAGCCTTGCCTTCTGATTTCATGTCTCTTTTGGCCGGTGCATATCTTTTAATAGTTCTTTCAGTGCATGTCTGTGGGTTATAAACATTCTGAAAGTGTTCATGTCTGAAATTAGATTTACATCACCCTAAATCTCAAATAATAATATAGTTATTAGTTGGATACTATGTACGTTACCCTTCTTCAGTATTAATTATACATCCCCCAAATTCACGTATTTCATATATGGTCAGTGTCAGAGACAACTTTTTTTTTTAATTGAAGTTTAAGAGTCAAATATACTTGTATTGAGAGCATACCTTATTCATTTACATTTTAGTAAGATCTATAATTGAATGTAGTTCTCATTGAATCTAACATTTCCTGGGTATTACTGGATAACTCCTATCTAACTCTTCATTCCATACCACCGATTTCTAGGACCGATGCAAAACTGTCTCTCTGGAAAGTTAACCGTAGGCGTGTAGTAGCTCTACTTATCCCTTCCTTAGGTTATTTTATTATTACTATTTTTTTTGCAAAGTCTTCCTTTGAGACTTCTATGTATAAATAGATAAAAGTTCTTTAGAAGATTATCTGAGTCTACAGATATCTATACATAACTGATTTGACTTCTCATCCCATTCCCTTTGTATATCTTGGCATTTAGATGCATTCTGTGATATTTTGTTTTACGATGAAAAGGAATAAAGTTCATTTCAACTTGTAAAATTCATGCTATGCAAAGGCATATATGCCTTAATTTAAAATGTTTTATTTAGCAAACCATAACCCACTATATAAAGAATGAATATGATTCTAATAATGATAATGTCTGCCACTTTATGTTCTATTTTTTGGCCAGTGTACTAGTTTTATACATATACCGCCACTTAAGAAGTTGACTTAAGTTTTGCCGATATAAAATGAATTACCGATGTAATGTTAGATATTAAAATAGAGAGTTTAGAACTCATATCTGCTTGGAAAACACTACCCCTTTCCGCTCTATACTGACACATGTCATATAATATCAAATTTTACGTTAAGTATGTTTATAAAAATAAAAAAAATATGTATTAGAAATACAGGAAATGAAATTCCAGGGAAGGTCTATTTTTTTCATAGTTTTAAGATTCTGCTTAAATATTTTTATTTATTTTTTAACATTTATTTATTTTTGAGAGAAAGAGACAGAGCATGAACAGGAGAGGGGCAGAAAGAGAGGGAGACACAGAATCTGAAGCAGGCTCCAGGCTCTGAGTTGTCAGCACAGACCCCAACACAAGGCTCAAATTCATGAGTGGTGAGATCATGACCTGAGCTGAAGTTGCACTCAACTGACTGAGGCACCCAGGCACCCCTAAATATTCTTAATAATAACCATTTCCTCTATTGTATAATACTATTTTTTGTGCTACATTGAATTTACAAAACAATCAATTGCAATGTTTGTGTTTTACTGTTGGCATGAAATTATGCTTAGTATTATGAAGAGAAGAAAAATGTTGAGATGCAGTTCCTCCTCCTTGGTCTCGAAAATCCAGTACAGAAGTTGCTATTATAGGGTAGGATAAATAGGACACAGGCACCTAAAAAAGATTTGCTAACCTTATAAGCAAAGCTATTTAATGGTATTTTACCAAGATGCAGTAATGGAAGTACAACAAACATAATGACTTACTTCTCTTCTGAAGTTTTGTTACAATTTTGGTTTACAAAACCAGAAACCCCAGAGTCTATTCTTAACTCCAACAATTTGATAGGTAGAGACGGCTCCATTTCATAACTGGGAGTATCCATTTAGCTCTGTGTTTCTGAGTTTAGGCCATTGTTCCTTGTTCCCAGTATGAGGTACAAACTTGCTTCCTGAAGTTCTAGGACCTCTGTTTCTGGATGATTTTCATTCTGCTATAAATTCTCCTCAGGAGAAACATCTATGCACAGGATGATGTATCCAAAGCACTGATAAGCCAATTAAAACACTAAAATATTGAATGTTATATATTTTTTTTAAATTTTTTTAACGTTTATTTATTTTTGAGACAGAGAGAGATAGAGCATGAACAGGGGAGGGGCAGAGAGAGAGGGAGACACAGAATCGGAAGCAGGCTCCAGGCTCTAAGCCATCAGCCCAGAGCCTGACGCGGGGCTCGAACTCACGGACTCACAGACCGTGAGATCGTGACCTGAGCTGAAGTCAGACGCTTAACTGACTGAGCCACCCAGGCACCCCTTGAATGTTATATTGATGCATCTTAAATATATGGAAAATGAAACTGCAGAATATTTTTCATGCTTGCCAGTGGAGTGCCTTTCATCTTCTCTCCTCAAAGCTAAGTTTGAGACCAGCTAAATATTGCAAACGTTTCTTTGCATACATAGTCTTTTGACTTTCTGGAAAAAAATGAAAATATTCTAATAAAATAAAATAATTTGGAGGTACTGAAAATCTAAAATACAAATTTAGAGAAAAATGAACAAAGTAACAAAACTGAACTTTTCATGAGCGCATTTTGACTAATACCTGCATTTTTATCAAAATACAAAATTGCCTTTTATCCATTTACTTGACAGCATAACTAATAGACCCATCAACATGTCTTAAAATAAACAAAGGGGCACCTGTGTGGTTCAGTCAGTTGAGCGTCTGACCTTGGCTCAGGTCACAATCTCACAGTTCATGTTCGCGGCACACGTCAGGCTCTGTGCTGACAGCATGGAGCCTGCTTCAGGTGCTCTGTCTCCTTTTCTCTCTGGCCCTCCCCCACTCATGTTCTCTCTGTCTCTCAAAAATAAATAAACAGCAATCAATCGATAAATTTATGCATACATACATACATGAATGAATGCATGCATGCAAACATACTTAAATATGTACTTTTTCCTTGAGTCTCATCTTAGTTCTTGTCCCATGGAATATAAGAACTCTTTACAAGGCTCAAATAATACTCCAGATGAAGTAAGTTGATTTTTTGTTTTATTTTTTATTTTTTAAGTTTATTTTGAGAGAGAATGCAAGTGGGGGAAGGACAGAGAGAGAGGGAGAGAGAGAATCCCAAGTGGGCTCGGCACATCAGTACAGAGTCCCTTGTGGGGCTCAATCCCACTAACTGTGAGATCATGACTTGAGCTGAACCAAGAGTGGATGCTTAACCGACTGAGTCACCCAGATGCAATAAATTTAAAGACACATTCCCCACCAGAAAACCATCATGTAATTTTATTTTTTTAATGATTTATAGTGAAATGAAAAATATCTCATTAGAATGATGACATTGGGAAAGAAAAGATAGATCAACAAAACTTTATGCATGAAGTCTTATGCTTGGTTTATGGGAAGATTTAGATGATATATTTAAAGATTTGAAGTCTGAGTTCTTCCTGTAAAAATTATATTATATCTGATATTAAAAACAGAAAGAATTTATCTTGTTTAAATGATGTCAAGTATGGGGCCCCTGGGTGGCGCAGCCGGTTAAGCGTCCGACTTCAGCCAGGTCACGATCTCGCGTCCGTGAGTTCGAGCCCCGTGTCAGGCTCTGGGCTGATGGCTCGGAGCCTGGAGCCTGTTTCCGATTCTGTGTCTCCCTCTCTCTCTGCCCCTCCCCCGTTCATGCTCTGTCTCTCTCTGTCCCAAAAATAAAAAAAAAATAAATAAAAAAAAATAAATGATGTCAAGTGTTAGGTTAAATTTGAGGACCATACAAATCACGTAGGAATGAGTAATCAGAGCTGGAAATCAATAATTGAGAGTTTGTATTAGGGTTCTCCAGAGTAAGATAACCAATAATATATCTAATTTATATTTAATATAATTTTGATATATATTTATAGTTTTATATAGTAATAATATATAACACTATATATATATGTGCGTATATATATATGTGTGTGTGTGTGTGTGGGTATATATATATATATAGGTTCACATGATTGATATTATGGAGCCTGAGAAGTCACATGATCTGCCAACTGCAAGCTGATGACATAGGAAAGCTAACAGCATAATTCCAGTCTTAGTCTACAGGCCTGAAAAACACAAAGTCAGTGGTGTAAATCTTGGTCTGAGGGCAGAAGACCAATGTTCAGCTGAAGCAGTGAGTCAGGAAGGAAAAATGAATTCCTGTCTCTTCTGACTTTCGTTGGATTCAGGCCCTTAAGAGATCAAATATGCCCATACACAATGGGAAGGGTCATCTACTGAGTCCGCTAATTAAAATATTAATCACATATAACAATACTCTCACACACACATCCAAAAATAATGTTTCTGGGCCCCCTATGACACAGTCAGATTGACATATAAAATTAACCATGTAGAGTTGTATTCACCCAGGTTAAAAAAAAAAAAAAAGAAAATGAATGACGTCACTACTTCGAGGATCTGAGATGAAGAGATTTTTACTTGATATTAGGAAACTTTTACCTTTGTAGGATATGAGAACAAAGGAATCCAAAAGGAAAAGGAAGAGTGGTTTTAAAATCAAAATTAAAATCCCTTGAAAAAAAATTTAAAAATTCGATAGAAATTTGTAATATAACTTTCTGTAAATGTATCCCTGTTGAGTTTGCACAAAATCATGAGCAATACCAACTCCGTTTGAATTCATACGATGTCTTAGAAATTCTCAGAATTCAACATACATCCTTACGTACTCATTAGTTAGGAACTGAGAATATTATGCAAACATGTGCCTACCTTCCCTGTGGCTCATGCAGTTTACCATGTTATCCCAACCAACATGCAAATGCCAAGAATGCGACAGACTTTAAACTATGGAAGTGGCAAAAAGGATGCATTTGCCCGTGCAGTCTCTTTGCTGCAAATAAATTTCTGGCATCCTTTTTTATCCTCTCTTATTTCATTCAGCAGTTCTGGGTCACCCTTGGTCCTGATCCTGTCTGATTACTAAGCAGATACAGTGTTCAGCACTCCCTGTCAGATGTTGCTGCTATTTTCCCAGTGGGTGCACCCTGTGACCCTGACAAAGATTCATCATACTACTGATCCCTTTGATTGCTGTGCTGATTTCTATGATTGTTGCCATCTGCTATACATATAAACAACGTCAACAACAACAAAAAAGAAAACGAGGGAGAAAAACAACTAACGAAATCACACTAAACGGAAGTAGACCAAATTGTAAGTCTTATTTGTTGCATCTCACAGACTGGAACTGAATTAAACAGTCTAAAAATCTAAGAGTTTATAAAAATTAAGGTACATTTTAAATATGTTAAACTTTCATGTATGACAACATATAATTGTAATTAGCTTTAAGGCTTAAAGGACAGATAGTTATCTTCACCTCCATACAATTCACAAAAGCAACACAAAAGAAATTGAAATTCTAAAGAATAGCATCTCCATGAAAAATTATAATACATTTTATAATATGTCTGAGTTCCCTGACATATTGAATTAGGCAATAGCCTTACAATTTATGCATTTACATATACACATATATATATACACATATTCATTCCATATATATATGTATATACATATATATGTATATACATGTGGGTATATGTATACATATATATACACTCACACTCATATTGTTTCATTTAAGACTTAAACATCGAGAGAACATTATCATTCCACATATAGTTAAATAATCAATGATTTTGGTATTCCAAATAACCTTAATGTCACATATATAAAATATCAAAGCTAGTATACCGTTCTGTTTTCTACCTGCAACCCAGTAAACTTTCCATCATAAGACAATGATACATATCCCTATACAATTCACTTTTTATTTTTATTTTACAGAATTTAGGGCTTTTCTACCTTCTAATTTGTTTTGAAACTGAAATCACAAAATAGAAAGAATTCTTTAATTGAACTACCACTATCATGTGATATGAAACTAAAATGAAAACTTAGAGTTTGTTTGCAAGATGGAGGGGATGACAATGTATTGTTTTCAAAGCACAAGGAAATATCTTTGACATGAAGTGTTCCTTAACTTTTATGTGTATTAAAATATGTTCTTATAAATAACACTAAGATTTTAGAAGATTAAGTGTGTAGAATTTGTTTACATTTGTGGGTATATTTTTATGCTTACTCTTCTTTTAATGTGCACTCATTATCTGCAGAGGGTAAAATAGTTGTCTAGTGAATTAAATAGAAAACTGTTAGAAACAGTAATAAAATGTAATAAAGTAGCTGGTCACAAAAGTGCCATATCAAAATGAAGTTATCCTATATACAAAAATGTCACATTTACAAATTTAAAATACCAGAGATTTCCTAAAAACTAGGAATAAACACAGTAAAAGTTCTAGTGAGGGCCTGAAAAAGAAAGTTAAATAACTGTAAAATGAGAACACGATTTCTTAAAGCGTATTCTCTTTGAGTGTCTCAAATAAATGGAATTAAGGTTAAAATAACAGAACAGTTTTATAGATTTACAGATTGGTAAAAATATTTGAAAAATGATTATTTGAAAATTTAATAGTATAAAAATAAACAAAATAGTTGAAAAGCAAAAGCAACTAGTCGGAGAGCCCATGATATAAATCACATTAAGTCTCACTCGAAGATTAAAATTGATCAGTGTTGGAGATGATTTAAGTAAATGGTTCTCCTTCTTAGAAATATCAAGTATGTTTTTTAAAATAACAGGATCTAGCAACACCATAGGTTAATTAAATCAGGAACATTTAAGGTTAAGCCCAGGCAACATTACTTTTTTTTCTCCCCAAAGTTCTCTCCCCTCCCAATTGATTCTAACGTGCAGGGAACATAACTGTCGTAAATAAATTCACCTGCGAGGCCATCTGAACATACTTTGGGAAATCTTGCTCTTTGCCTTCCTCTCCGTATCTACTTCTGTCATTATTCTTGGCAACTACTCTCTTCACACTGGCTTTTCAATTTCTTGACTTCCTAAGATTGAAAATTATTATTTTTTTTACTCTCTACTTCACACTTCCATTGTTATAGTTATTCCTGTCTTCATTATCAAAAGTAATTACACATCCCCAAAATTACCATTTGAAGCATTTTACATTCTAATCATTATTTATTATCTTTTTAGGCCACTTATCCTCCCATCATTACTCTAGTAACTCTTCATTGGTACACCCAGTTTCTAATACTACAAACAAGCCTCACCATCTAATTTCTTCTCTCTTCACTTAATTTATATTCCATTTCAAATAAACTTAGGCCCTTTTTAAAATTATTTTTTCCATTTATCCATCTTCTTCAATAATTGCTGGAAAAAGACCAGTACGTCTTAGGCTCTACTGTTTGTTTAAGGTACTGCTGGACAAGTTTTAAAAAATTATGCTGAACGATGTCACTTAAATGTTATGATAGTGAATCTCTGACAGGCACTCACCATTCACCAAATAATCTTGTAAACTTTTTAAAAATACACTTTTCCCTGTGTTATGGACTAAATTGTGGCCCCCCACCATCCCAATTCTTTATGTTGAAGCCCTAATTCCCAGAGTGACTATATTTGGAGATAGGGCCTATAAGAAGGAAATCATGATTGAGTTAGGTTAGGTCATCAGAGTGAGCTGTTATAAGGACACAAGTCCTTATAAGAAGAGGAAGAGACAGGGGTGCCTGGGTGGCTCCGTCGACTAAGCGTCCAACTTCAGCTCAGGTCATGATGTCGCGGTTCGTGGGTTCGAGCCCCGCGTCGGGCTCTGTGCTGACAGCTCCGAGCCTGGAGCCTGCTTCAGATTCTGTGACTCCCTCTCTCTCTGCTCCTCCACCATTCACATCTGTCTCTGTCTCTCTCAAAAATAAATTAAAAAGGTTAAAAAAAAAAAAAAAAAGAGGAAGATAGGAGAGCGCTATCTTTCCCTGTTGCGGGCCAGAAGAGAGATCTCACCAGGACTCACCCTGAGGGCACTTGATCTTGGAACTTCAACCTCCAGAACTGTGAGAAGGGAAATTTCTTTTATGTGTGAAAGATTAAGGAATATAAATACAGTAAAACCTTGTATTGCAAGTAACCTGTTCTTCAAGTGTTCCACAAAATGAGCACGCATTTCTAACAAATTTTAACTTGATATGTGGGAAATCAGATAGCTATGCCCTGGTTAAGCAGATTGTAGGGAACGCATTACACTGCTTTCTGGCCCTAGTGAAAACAGCTAGGGCTAATGCACATTTAGGGGTTGTGTCTTGCCTGTGCTCATTAATTGCTGAGACCATGTTTTCTGTGGAATATTTTATCTTGTTCTCCACCCTTCTTTTGGCATCTGCTCTTTTGTAGTCTTGGGAACCCCTTGTGTTTTTTGCACACTTTTTAAAGTTGTTGCTGACATGTAGCCACAGACATCTTTGTGCAATGTTTTCCCTGTGATGTATGTCTCATAAATACGGGAGCCCGAGAACAGCTTGGGGAGAATTCCCTTAGCCTCTCTCTCACCTCTCTTGATTTATGGAGTCCTGAGTAATCCTTTCTTCTTCCCCTGGCTTTGCTGGACAAAGCTGAAAGCCAAACCCACAACCAACTGGTGACCATAATGTGATCCCAATTGATAAACAAGTGATATCTTGCAATATAAGTAGTACATGGTGCCAAACATCACATGGTCACAATTGAGTTAGTGGTTCTTGAAATTTTCTTTTACATACAAGTGCTTTGAATTCCAAGCATGTTTCTGGAATGAATTAGGCTCACAAACCAAGGTATTACTATACTGGTGTCCACTCTTGGTTCCTGGCACACAGCTCCAAAAATCCCTTGTAAATAGGGGTGCTAGAAAAGTCTTTTCTTCCATAAGTTAGTCTTTTATCCCAGTTCCTGACACAGAGCTCCTAAATCTGGAACTTCTTGGATGATAGCAATGTCTTTGTTCTAAAGAGGTAGCTCTTGTGGGTTCCTGGATGGGGGCTGGTCACCATAAAGACCAAACCATGAGAAGCTTGTAATTTTCAGTGGCATCTGGGTGGAGGAGTTGGTTAAGTGTCTGACTCTTGATCTCAGCTCAGGTCATGATTTCGCAGTTTGTGAGTTCGAGCCCCATGTCGGACTCTGAGCTGATGGTGCTGAGCCTGCATAGGATTCTGTCTCTCCTTCTCTCTGCCCCTCCCCCATCTGTTCTTGCTCTCTCTTTCTTTCTAAATAAATAAATAAAAATAAAATTTAAAAAAAAAAAGCTTGTAAATTTTAGCTCCATACCCTAGTCTTTAGAGATGGGAGAGATTGGAAGTGGATTTAATAATCGATCATTGCCTGAGTGATGAAACCTCCATAAAAATCCCAATATCCTTCATCTTTACCAGCCAATAAAATTGCTTTTATCAGTGCAACCAGTTACCTTTATCTTGTTAGATACAATGGTCAGTTTTTTGCCTTTTTCTAAATGGATAACCATCACCATAGTCAATGTTAGAATATTTTCATTATTCCCCAAACAAATCCCCTACCTATTAGTAGTCATTAGCCCACTCACCCCGGGCCTAGGTAAGCACTTACCTCTTTTGTTACTATAAATTTGTTTATTCTTAACGTTTAATATAAGGAGAAGCATACAATATGGCTAATTTGCAACTAGTTTTAACTTAGCATAAAGTTCTCAAGATTCATTAGTGTTGCAGCTTGTATCAATAGGTCACTCCCTTCTTGGTCTAGAAATATTCCATTGAACAGGTATACCACAATTTGTTTAAGCATTTATCTGACATTTAGGGTATTTTGCTTTGGGGATATTATGAATAATATGATAATGAACATTTGTGTACAAGTTTTTGTGTAGATGTAGTTTTTCACTTCTCCTGGATATGTACCTAGGAATTGTTGTGTCATATGATAACTTGATGTTTAGCATTTTGAGAGGCTGCCAAAATGTTCTACAAAATGGCCTCACCGTTCACATACCCAATAGTAATGTATGAAGGTTCTGGATTTTCCACATCTTCACCAACAGTTAATATCATCTGCCCTTTTGGTTGTATCTATTCTAGTGTGTGTGAAGTGGTACCTCTATTAGATTTTGATTTGTATTTTCCTAAATAGCTAATGATGTTGAGAATCACTTCATATTCTTATTGACCATCTTTTATATTATTTTCTAGAAAAAACATCTATTAAATTATTTACTTATTTTTAATTGGTATTGTCTTTTTATTAAGTATTTTACAGATACATGGTTTACGAATGCTTTCTTTCATTCTATGAGTTGTCTTGACACCTTCTTAATGACATGGTATATGGCACAAAAGTTTTTACTTTGATATAGTTCAATGTATCTATTTCTTCTTTAGAAATTTGTGCTGGTCTCTCTACTAGGCTATTGATATAGGCTTGGACTTGGTGTTTTGACCCATCACTCCTTACATAGCCTGCTTTCCACAGTACTAAGGGATCTTTTAAAATTAGAAGTTCAGATTATGTCATTTCCTTTCTAAAACTTTTGAAAACATTCTATGCAATGATGTTAAAATAAAACTCTTTCTTTCACAATATGTAAATTTGTGTAGTAATTTTTCTGGTTAAGTTTTTTTTATCCCTTCAATGTCTTGCTTTGAAAGAAATAAAATACTATAAAAGTACTGCAAGACTAGCAAAATGAAGTCTCATAGATTATCCACCTAGATCAGAAAACCATTAAAATCTGCTACTTTCTCATCTCTGTGCGTAAGAAATTGCTGCAGCTGAGGTCAGAGAGGTTTTTTCCTGCTTTCTCCTCTAGGGTTTCGATGGTTTCCTGCCTCACATTCAGGTCCTTCATCCATTTTGCGTTTATTTTTGTGAATGGTGTAAGTAAGTGGTCTCGTTTCATTCTTCTGCATGTTGCTGTCCAGCTCTCCCAGCACCATTTGTTAAAGAGACTGTCTTTTTTCCATTGGATATTCTTTCCTGCTTTGCCAAAGATTCAGTCTCCTTTTACAACAGTTACATGTTCAGTACACACAGAAAAAAAAAGCGCTTGTAAAAAAAATGAGAAATTGCTTTCAAAACCTACATCAGACGGTGTGCTATTTCACAAATCCTGATGAGATCGGGTCTGTAGAAACTCCAGTTAAATCCAAAAGTTGCTTGATTACACACTCCTTTACCCGAAGTTGAGACAACTTACAAAATTTCAGGAAAGAAAAAAAAAGATGAACCACTGTTATAAGGTACTCAAAACCTATTATTCCTTATTTCATATCACAGTTCATGGGCTATCTCTTCTGTCACCTACCTCCAGGCAAAATTACACCTAACCTGTCAGAGAGAGGAGTCTCTTCAATTCTTAAAATCCTTCTGGGAAGTAGACACCATCGTTCCCTTAATGTCAAAGAAACTTTTAATCAGGAAGCTCCTCTCTGCACCTAACCTTTCCTACTATATATTTAGTTCATTTTCTTTTGTGTAAGTCAAACAGAAATATTTGCAATTAATAAAAGGCATATTTGAGCAAACTGTTTTCATCCACTTAGGTTTTCTAAAGTAAAATTAATCTGGAATAAACTTTTAAGCAAAGAGATGACTGGCGTGGAAGTTAAAGTTTAGAAAATTGTTATAATCATAGAAAACAGCAAAGGACATAGCTACAGGGAAATTCACCAGAAAGGAATTAGAAAATTGGATTCTTTGTTGTAATAGAGTGAGAAGGGAAGTGAGACTACGAAAAATGGTAAAAGGCTGAGGACTAATAAGACAGTCTGGAATAAAGAATACAAAACTTAGCTTAAATATGAAAAATGAAGTAGAAAAAGAGAGGAATGTGTTGAAATGACTTCAAGTTTATCCTAGAAAATTTAACAAAGGCATATACGTATTTGTGTGTAGACGTGTCTTTGTGCACTCATATGTATGTCAGTTATAAATATGTATACTATCTGCTGTTATAAAATAGCATACGCCGTTTTGTCATTTACAATTGTATACATATTTAAAATTGTTATGTAAATATTTGATCAGCTATAGGTTATTTATTTGCTTTTTTAAAAAATTTTTTTTTTAACGTTTTTATTTTTGAGACAGAGAGAGACAGAGCATGAACGGGGGAGGGGCAGAGAGAGAGGGAGACACAGAATCGGAAACAGGCTCCAGGCTCTGAGCCGTCTGCCCAGAGCCCGACGCGGGGTTCGAACTCACAGACCGCGAGATCATGACCTGAGCCGAAGTCGGACGCTTAACCGACTGAGCCACCCAGGCGCCCCTATTTATTTGCTTTTACATTACTTCCAATTTCAATTATTTGCTTAGGACATTTACGAATGCACACACGAATCACCTCAAAAGTAACAAGATATTTTTTCCTCAGTTTATACTTTTTTGAGCATCTGGACTTGATGAGTGCATTGTGATTCACTTTGTGTTAATGACAACATCGTAGACACCCGTATTACTATATGTCATAATTTTGCATTTAAACATTTCTTAAAAGCAAATTTGGCAATGTCGTGAGTTTTTTTTTTTTTTTTTTCCCTTGCTGACATGAAAAATATCAAGTAAGTTACTTCCTATTGCTCTTTCAGGCACCAAGTTGTCTCAAATACTAACTTAATTGTACTTTGTCAAATTGTAAATAGCCCCTAATTAACAAGCCTCTCCTTCAGTCTCCTTCCACACAATATATAATCAATAATTCTAACGGTAATATTCATGGATGAAACAGATGAAAGAGGACATTGAAGTTGCATAATAGATCAATGTAACAAATCATAAATTGTAATTAAAGCGAATACTTTTAAAAACCACATGCCTATAGAAACTTCTTTATGGTGAAATATCAGCAACGTAGTGCAAATGATCCTGGATCAATATGATTGTCTTTATCTTGGTCAAAGCAAATTAGAAAACTCTCCTTTCTAATGAAAGCTGCCTATGCTGTATGTCATTAAAAGTTTATATTATATAATGCATTTTAATTTAATATTAAGGAGAAAAGCATATGCATACAACTACATTATCTATATTTAATATATATTTTAAAATTCAAACACAGTCTCTAGAAGGCAAAGGAATCATTTTAATCATACATTGTTCTTTTATATTTAATTATTATCTAGTTAAAGTCTGCATACTATGTGCCAGTAGTACACTAACGTCTGTGAATATAAAAATTGAAGAAAATCATTTAATATAACTTCTGTCCTTAGGGACCTGATCGTTTCTGGAAATGTAGGTAGATAAGAAATACACTTTTCAGAAGTCCATGAAAATTAAAGCCGTATTTGAAACATAAGCTCTAAACATGCTTTAGATGCTTTTGATTTTTAAATTATTACTTAGTTATAAAAAATGCAGTAAATATGTGCTAAATGTACTCCCTCCAAAAAAACCTGATGCAATGAGGAGAGAAATTTAAAGATTTTATCAAAAAGAGAAATCTTTCTCAGTAAGAAAAAATGTACATATATGTACATATATTAAAAGCAAAATTCATGAAAGTGTCACCAATAATGAATTAATTTTTCTAAGCATATTCATATATACATCTGTTCCCATAACTATAGAATTACCAGGGATCCCCTGGGAACAATGATGAAAGTATCAGCTATTTGTTTCAGAGTATACATGCATATGGAAATCATCCATCAGATGCTTATTGGATTTACAAAGGTTCCAAAATCTGTGAACAACAGGATGATATAACCTATCCCTGCCATAAATATGCTTAAAATTTGGGGCTCTATGGGCAAGAAAAATCAGTAATAATTCAGTACAAAAAATACCAATTTAGATGGAGACACGGTGGTATAAAAGAGTTTAAACTCAATCTCATTATACAAGAAACTGTAGAAGAAATGCCACTTAATTTGATTCCTAAAAGACAGAAGGAATATAAGCAACTGATTATGTAAGGGCAATACTTTTGGAAAAAGACACTAAGGCCATTTTTTTTTTTTTTTAATTTAGGAAGGTAACAAAGGAGAGAGGGAGAAAAGAAAATTAAAAAAAATAATAATGTGGGGAGAAAAAAGTAAGGAAGAAAACAGAGCAAACTGTTAGAAAACTAAGGGCTCAAGAAATATTTTGATTGTGGAACAAGAATCTTCTTTTGAACTGTAAGTGCCACAAACACTATCACTAATGCCCTTGTTTTGCAATCGTAGTGATAAACACTATTGTACCATTCTAAAGATTATAATGACAAGTTAGAGCTAAAATTAACCAAATACCCAACAATGAAAACTTCTCTATCCTTTGCCAAATCATGGCTTATTCAAATGCCTAAGTTGTCATGTTTTAGAAGCTAATGATTGCAGCACAAAACGTTCTGTCAAACACGAAACTGACAAAAAAATTAATTCTGATTAAGTAAGTCTGTCAAAGAGCACAGTTAATTTAAATAATTACTTATTCTTTTACACAATATATTTTATTTTTTTTTTTAATTTTTATTTTTTTTCACCGTTTTTTATTTATTTTTGGGACAGAGAGAGACAGAGCATGAACGGGGGAGGGGCAGAGAGAGAGGGAGACACAGAATCGGAAACAGGCTCCGGGCCGTCAGCACAGAGCCGGACGCGGGGCTCGAACTCACGGACCGCGAGATCGTGACCTGGCTGAAGTCGGACGCTCAACCGACTGCGCCACCCAGGCGCCCCCACAATATATTTTAAATCAATCTTTACTTTTCAAGTATTTCACACTATGGAAATGCTAAACTGAACTAATATTCTTAAGTCCCCTTAAAATACTTATTCACAATAAAATTCTATTCCAAATAATTTATAAAGAGTGTAATTGGTAACAATTCATGGAATGTGAAATCCGGTTTTAAAGATGTTACCTTCTAACTAAGCTGTACGATTCTCAATAGCTCAGGTTATGGTAGCATGTGCAAAATGAACGAATAACTCCCAAATCAACTGCATTATATAGGCTTG
This sequence comes from Neofelis nebulosa, assembly GCF_028018385.1. Taxonomy (NCBI): domain Eukaryota; kingdom Metazoa; phylum Chordata; class Mammalia; order Carnivora; family Felidae; genus Neofelis; species Neofelis nebulosa. The sequence goes on along the minus strand of NC_080782.1, from coordinate 210,883,056 downwards.
GTTGCAAATATAAAAATATGACTTTGTGGGAGCACCTAAGTGACTCAGTCGATTAAGCGACCGACTTCGGCTCAGGTCATTATCTCATGGTTCGTGTGTTTCCAGCCCTGTGTCCGATTCTGTGCTGACACCTCAGAGCCTGGAGCCTGCTTTGGGTTCTGTATCTCCCTGTCTCTATATCTCTTCCCAACTTGTGCTCTGTCTCTCTCAAAAAATAAACATTTAAACAAATTTTAAAGGTATGACTTTGGAAAAATCCACAGGTTATCAACCAGACAAGTAGATAAATTTTCTGTAGCCTATAGTCTATTTCTTCTGGTAAATAGGCTTTTTAATCAGAATGTCAAGTACATCCATTTTTGATGTTATTTAAGAAAATTTTGGAATATCCAAACATCCTAAGTCAAAATAATTGAGATTACCCATTAACAAAACAGCATCATGAACAAAATGCTATCTCTTGAAGTTTGTATTTTTTATTACACAAAATTTTTCCTGGATTAACTAGCTATGATTTACTTTTTCTTAAGTAAAATCTAGGCATTAAAACTCATAATAATTTTACTAGGGAAATACATAAGCCTAATTAAGGATTATAAAACCATATAGAACCAAATGTAAATCTTAGGAAAATCAGTTAACAAACTGTTTGGCTATGGAAATGTCTTAATTTTCTAAATTTTAAAATATCTTTGTTCAATAAGTATTTCTAAAAGCAACTTAGAATAAAATAGTCACTATGCGCTTCAGTACATTCAAATATCACTCTTTGGCTCAAAACAAACATGGCTATAGGTGAAAATAGTATCCTGGGCTCTTCACAATTGTTTTTATCCTTCTAATCAATGTACTTTTATTACCTGGAATATTGGCACAAGATTATCTCAAGAATATATTTACAAGCAAAATGCACTGCTCAAATACTTTAATTATGACTGGATACTCTTATAGTGACCTGGATGATTTTCAGTTGAAGGCATAAATAATAGGAATTTTCTTGAATTATCTAAGACAGCATTCAGTTTTGAATTGATACACTTGAATCATAGTCAAAATGGGACTTCCTAATAAATAATCCACATTGTTGTTTAGGAACATGAGATGACTAAAATTCCGCTCTCGGCTTTTGTAACTGATACTGACTTTTGGTGTCCAGATCTTTAAAAAAAAAATGGAGGGAGATAATGAGAAATCCCCGAAGAGTCTTTCATGTCACAAACTTAGAAGAAGTGAACATTATGATCTCTCATATGGCATTATCAAGAACTTAGTTATATGGCTACATCAAACTGCAGAAAGAATAAGGAAGAAAATCTAGCTGTGTGCCTTGTAGATAAAGCAAGTGGAATTAGAGATATCTAGGTAATCTTTATCAAATTTTATTCTTCTTGTTAGGCTTCCCTGTCAAACAAAAAACACATTCTAGCCTTTTTTATCCAGTAGTAATACTAAAAATGCCTTCGCCCAATGTTTGTCCAGGCTTACCACATAAAGGGAAGTCCTTTCCTTCAGATTTATCTGTGGTTCACACACTCCACTGTTCTAAAAAAGGAGTCTTCAAAATATGGCCAATGGTGCAACTGTCTGTTTTATTAGAGTAATGTTTTATTGGGACACAGCCATATTCACTTCTTTACATATTAGCTATGTCCATTTTCATGCTACAGTGACAGAGCTGAGCGGGATTGAATAGTTTTAACATAGACTAAAATAATTACTACTTAGCCCTGTAAGAAAAAGTTTGCCAATCCAATTCTAAAAAAAAAAAACAAAAAGTTATTTTTCTACCTAACACACAATGGTAGGGAAGAGATAAAATAACCATCTACCCATATTTCCCACAGAAAAATAAAATTCAATAAAGGCAAAGAGAAAAATGTGATATTTGTCATTGGCAGAAAGTTTGGCAGACATTTGCCTTGGCAGCTAGGGGAATTCATGGATTTGACTTTGAGTTTGTTCTTTGTGAAGACTGTTCTTATCCATTGTTCACTTACTCTGACTATTCTCTTGCAAGTCCTTCTTTGTGTATTAAGCTACTTGGCTCTAACAATGTCCCCTGTTAATATTGCTGGGTTAAGAGATGCTCTTAGAGATGCTCATAGAAACATGCCTATAGAAACATTATTTCTATAGGTCTATAAGAGGATTTCCAGAAGAGATTAGCATTTGAATGGGTAGAATGAGTAAGGAAGTTTGCCCTTATCTGTGTGACTGAGCATCATCTAATCCCTTTAAAGCTTGAACAGAACAAAAAGATACAGGAAGGGTGCATTTACTATTTGTGTTGAAATATCCATCCTGGTTATTGAATCTTGCTCTTGAATATGAGCTCCGCTGGTTCTCAGGCCTTCAGACTCTGACCAGGACATACACCAGTGGATCCACTGTTATCAAGTTTTTGCCCTTGAACTGGGACTTAACTTGTGCCATCGGTTCTCCAAGTTCTCAGGCCCTTGAACTTGGTCTGTATTACACACTACTGGCTTTCCTGGTTTTCTACCTTGGCGATGGAAGGTTGTAGGACTTCTCAGCCTCCATTATTGTGTGATTCAATTTCTGTAATTCTCATTGGTTTTGTTTCTCTGAGGAACCCTTATTAATACATCAGCCGTAAGTGATGCGGATCACTGTTGCTGGGAGTTACTGTCTTTGAAGGATATACACTTTTTACCGTGTTAGTTGAAGGGTCATGTTCTGTTTTAATGCTCAGCAAGACAAAAAGGATTCTTTCTTTGACAAAAGAAGTTTATTAAAATTTAAGTTATATTACTCATTTCTGGTTGATTTTTCTGTGATGCAAAACAGCCCCTAAAATCTCAATGACTTTTAACATCAAGAAAGGTTTATTTCCTGATCATATTATGTTTTGGACATGAGTTAGCATCTTTGATTTTACTCCAGGCTACAAATAGTCCTCATGTGAGCTTCGCTTTTCTTCATTCTGGGTCCAGACTATCGGAGCAGTCCCAATTTTGGACATGCCATTCTCATGGCAGAACAACAAGAGAGTTGATCGGAATGCACAATGGCTTTTAAAGGTATTGCTCCCAGGTGACATATGCCTTATCCATTCACATTCCACGGGCAAGCAAATGTAGTATTATTGGAGTAGAGAGGTGTACATAATACAAGAAGGCACTGAAAGTTGCAGGGCAATAGGTTAGAATGCATAATAAGTTCATATGAATGTGGAAAAAAAATAAATAGCATAAACAGAAATACAATCTGACTCTGTAAGCCTCAGGACCAGTTTGCTTCCAATCATTTCTTTGCACCAGTAGCTCAGTCAATCTTCTTACCAAAACATAATTCTTAAGCCTATTTTATTTATTTGCTTATATATTCACGTGCCTCTTTGTATCAAATAAACTACCTTGAAGCCATTAGGTTGGGTTTTAAGAACTTATCCTTAATTTAATCTTTCATGCAAAGCTGAGTCTTAATGAGTCTCTCCATGTGTATTTGGTGTTGCTGCAATGGGTTTTTCCTTTTTATTTCTGCTAGAAAACCAGTCATTTTTTCCTGACACTATCTTTTTCTATTTAATAACTTCCTTAACAATCTGATAACAATCCACACTCACTACTAATGGTCTGTTTCCCAGCAACTCTCCAGAAAGCTACGGTATCGATAGACACATTGTCTGACTTTCAAATTATCACAGGAAGCATTTGTCCCAAATGTTTTGGCAATGAATATGTAGAATCTTCTATTTGATATCAGTATTCTTGCCATGTAATTTCTAGCTTGATAACACATGTTTTAAGTTACTGTTTGAAAGCATCTCATTTCAAAGTAAAATTTCGGTATATATTAATTTCAGCTAGTACAACAGATTAACTATGGAATTTTAGCCATCTGGGTTTAAATTTAATTCTCACATAAAGTATTAATGGTTTGGTGTAGATATTCCGTATTTAGATCCAGGTCAGTTCTGCTATCAATAGGTAGGGGATCAATTTGGAAGAGTGAAGATAAGAACTTTTATGTTCTAGACAGGAGCACCTACCTCTTTGTTTCAGCATCTGTTGGTCAAAAACCAGTCAGATGGACATAACCTAATTAAAAGGAAAGCTGGAAAGTTTGGTCTTGGTCTGTTTATAAGGCACAAAAAATAAATCAATAAGGTTATTTTGCTGTCCCTGCACCAACATGCTAAGAAGTTCATGAATTTATTTATCTCTAGATGATAAGAATGTATTCTACCTTTGGAGTTTTTGTTTTGATTGGTTCCACCCAGTACTTTTGGCAGCATTAATTTATTAGTACACACACACACACACACACACACACACACACACAATCTGGTTTATAGATAAATAAAACTGGAAGACGTTTATATACCACCAAAAGCTTCACTGACTTTTCCATCCTGGTGAATACACACTCGAATCTTAACCGCTATTAGTTTTGTTTTGTCTTTTTTAGACATGCTCACCGTTTGCAATGCAGGCTTAAATATTTGGTGTTTACAGTTGCACTTACTATTGAATTTTGTGAAATGGCATTTGATGAGAAAACTGAAGTTGCTTCATGTATTCCGAGGTCTCCTTCGTATCTTTTAATATCAACTACCATCAGTTGCATTTTCTCCGCTCTTTATTCTTTTGTGTAGATTTATGTGTCTATCTGTTATCATTTTCCTTCTGCCTAAAGAACTTCCTTTAACATTTCTTGTAATGTGTCTTCTGGTAGTGAATTTTTTTTCAGCTTCTGTATGTCTACGAAAAGTCTACATTTTACCATGTCTTTTTTTTTTTTAATAGAGAACATCTCACCTAATTTTTTGAGAGATATTTTTGCTGGTATAGAATTCTGAATTACAGTGGTTTTTGTTTTGTTTTCCTTTTACTTTAAATATGTTGATCCACATCTTCTTGCCTGCATTGTTTCTGACAGAAATATGCTCTCTTCCTTTTCTTTGTTCCTCTGTAAATAATGTGCTCATGTATTTTATGGTAGTATGGAAGTAAACTTAAATGACATTGATTTTTAAAAATTTAAAATCTTAGTGAAGAGGGGCGCCTGGGTGGCTCAGTCGGTTAAGCGGCCGACTTCGGCTCAGGTCACGATCTCGCGGTCGTGAGTTCGAGCCCCGCGTCGGGCTCTGTGCTGACAGCTCGGAGCCTGGAGCCTGTTTCAGATTCTGTGTCTCCCTCTCTCTGACCCTCCCCGGTTCATGCTCCGTCTCTCTCTGTCTCAAAAATAAATAAACGTTAAAAAAAATTAAAAATTAAAAATAAATAAATAAATAAAATCTCAGTGAAGAAAAAAATACCTAAATAAAATCCAAATTCAGGAGATATTTCTAAGTAATATAAAATATATTCAAGTAAATATTATTATATTTATTTTACCTTTGTATATTATGACACAGAGGGTTATCACCAGAGATTTTTACTTAACCCTAGGAAATTTTTCTCAACAATCAATGACTTTTTGATATTATTATTTGATTTCCTGGTACATTCTAAATGAATAAATAAATATTTTAGCATTGTATTAACAATCAAAGAGTAGTACTCTGATAAATATCGTCTTCCATTAGGTACAATTTTCATTTTCTGAATTAAAAGGTTTTCATCTCTCTAAACCTTGTTTATATTTTAAAAAGGGAATTGGAAGGCAAGCATTGCTCTGGTAACAACAAGGAACTCAAACTTTTCTACAAGATGCTATTTCATTTGATTCATTTAACAAATTGCTAACTTATTGAAAGGAAATAGTATAATTTGTATTTCTAAATAATGAAACCAAAAGTTAGATAATTCGAAAGAGTTGATCAAGATAATAAAGAAACTTAACAAGAGAAATCCAAGTCTCTCTTAGAGAAATTACTTTTATCGTAATACCTACACAAACATAGAAAAAGCTATATTCATATACATGTTTTATTATGTCCTTGGCTTGACTTAAATATTTAAAAAAATTTTTTAATGTTTATTTATTTTTGAGAGAGAGACAGAACGAGTGCACATGCGTGCAAGTGGGAGAGGGGCAGAGAGAGACGGAGACCTAGAATCCAAAGCAAGCTCCAGGCTCTGAGCCCAATGTGGGGCTCGAACTCACCAGACCAAAAGATCATGACCTGAGCTGAAGTCAGATGCTCAACCAACTGAGCTCCCCAGACCCCCCATTGACTTAAATATTTTTAAAGGAAATTATGTTTTACTTCAAAGTTCCTATGAGTTAATTTAACAAATTAGACACATTTTTAATTATGGTTGACCCTTGAATAACACAGGTTTGAACTGCATGGATCCACTTATAGGCAGATTTTATTTTTATTAGTACAGTAATATAAGTATATTTTCTCTTCCTTAAGATTTTCTTAACGTTTTTCTCTAGCTTACCTTATTATAAGAGTACAGTATATAATACATGTGACATACAAAATGTTGTTAATTGGCTGTTTATATTATCGATAAGGTCAACAGTAAGCTACTGATAGGTAAGTTTTAAGGAAGTCTAAAATTGTACATAGATTTTTGATTGTGCATGGGTTAGGAGGAGGCAGTCGGCACCCCTGTTTGGGGTTAATGATGATACAGCATAGTTGTGGTTCCACTTTTGCCACATGAATCAGACTTATTCTCCACCATAAAAACCGTATGTTGGGTTAAGTGTTTTCAGGCCTTGAATCACTGTGATCCTTGAGAGATAAAACATATGAATTTACTTTTATGATATACCCAGGTTTAATCCCAGAGTACTTTCTCAGTGGCAGTATAGAGAGGGCCACAAGGTGTTCTGAGTGTGAAGGCCAAGTTACAGCCAGGGCTGCTAAAGTGGTTAGAATTTGCTGGGCAGCGAATCAAAAAGGCCTATTGTATAAAAGAAAAGAGGTTCTGAAATCTGAGTGGATTTGACCGTATATCACTGTGTTGTTGGCTAATACCTGAGATACACGTACAAGATTCCATGAGGAGAGCAGCTGGGAAATGAAGGAAGTTACCAGAGTTGGGCAGTCTTGGGGGTCATTGTGTTTCAGACCAGTCAAGGTAGAGACCATGCTGATCATTTCAAGTATTTAGCTGTGTCTGAAGAAGGCTTGAAAAATAAGGGGGACACCCAAGAGTAAAAGTCATAGCTTAGCGTGCAAACAAAGGATAAAAGTAAACCTCTGATTAAGAGAATTTACCAGGAATTCAACTGAGCATAATAGTTTCAACTTAAACCACTATGTTTCCCATCAATTAACCATAACCTTGCTGTTCATTTGAATCTCATTCTGTATGTCAGATCTAATATCCTTAAAACGTTATTTCTTGCAGCTGAAGATAAATATTTTGAGAATGAATAAGTACGATATTATCAAATAATATTATATATTATTTGTGGGGATTTTTGGCCAACTCCTAAAAAGTTAAAGTAACTATTTCTATGAGAAACAGAGAGGTCTTAATGATACAAATGCCAAAGAGGTCATTCAAAAAGAAATCTTTCAAGAATGTGTTTAAAAATGTGAAACATAACATAAGGGAAGATATATTTGGCTTATGTACATATTGATACTAATATCAACATTTTAGATGACAACCAGAGCAATTTCTTATTTCTTTTAGTAGAATACTGAATAGGTTAACTCTCAACAATAAATACATTCTTTAAATGAAACCACAATGTATTTTTTAATATGTGCTTTCTTCATTGCCAAATGAATCTCTTTGGAAATAAAATGTGAATTATAAGTAAGACTATGACTTTTATGATTAGCCTATCATTTCCAAAAATCTAAGCTGCCCTGTAATTGTATATCAGACACTCCAGTGAGAGTTTAATTTTTGGACAGTTCAGGAGTATTTGATAATTTATTAGGGTTGACTGAAATGTTAATAAAGATTTTACAAAAGGCTAAATTAAGACTAAATAGAATATGGCTTAGACACTAAACAAATTCTGGCTCATAAATCAGGCTGTTTAGAATACTGTTATAAGCAATCTACTTTTAAAATCAATAATACTAAATTTTATTACAAATTTTAAGTATACTCATTTTATACCAAGGGGGTTGTCTCAAAATGTTTATTCTTATTTAAATAAAATTACTCAAAACTTATCTTCACTTAATGAAATATAATTTAATAAACATAATATTTGAAAATATTAACATTTAAATGTCAACAACCATGTTCAAAATACAGTTTTTTTTGAAGTTGGTAAAGGAAAAAAAATCTATACTCAAAACTTTGACCAAATTATTTAATTTTCCTTATTACCTAATCCTTGATAAGTGTTTCATGTTTTAATGTCTTTACTGCTTTAAAAAATTGAAGGTGGAGGTCATTTTCTCCGACAGAATCTCTGAACGTTCATTATCAACAGACACTGAAAAAATTAAAACTGTCATATCCAGAAGTACACAATGATAGAAAACTGCTACTTTGGTGTCTAATTTTGTTTTGATAAAGTATTTAATATTAGACTGTCCATCATGTTAGTATAGAAGATCTAAATATGGTAGATAATTTTAAAGCCCTCAGTGTCAATGTTATGTCACCTACCAATTACAGCATATTGAAAGAAAAATGAATGACATATACTTTTCTGAAAAAATATTCAATACATTCTTTTTGATGGTAACTTTACCCTTCATGCATTTTTCTTTTCTTACAATTGATAATAATAGAAAATAATTGTGACTTACATAATAGGCTATACAAATTACATTCCAAATTTCTCACCAAATAACTGAGCCACATATATGAATGGTTCAATTTTTCTTCATAATTAAAAAATTAATAACATTCTAATAAATGTGGTTTTATGTTTCTGGTGGGTTTATTTAGATTCCATTAGTATTACAAATATTGAAAAATAATTTATTAGAAGAATGACTGCAAATATTGCTTTGGTAATTTGTATTCATCTTTTCCTAGTAGATAATTAAAAGATAATGATGTAATTTTAACATGCATGTTTATTTTACCTTTCTTGGTCAATAAATACGTTCTGAAACAAACAGAATAACTCACGTGAATCTAATGTCATATAGGAAACTTTAGAAAAATAACTGAGTTTCAAAATTAATTTTTACTAGCGTGTCCCCGAATACATGTTTTATTATGTTTGGGGAGTTCAGAGTTTTTTAATGTATCCTTTTTTGTCTCTTAAAAATTTTAGAACATTATTATCTATTCTTTATTCTAATAAAATTTTATTTAAAAAAAAAAAAACAGATGTCAGATGGGCCATAGTTAGCCTACCTCTGAAAAAGACAAGTATTGGTTATCTTATTTGACCTTTACTATTGTTTTACTGAAAATGAAATGGTGTTTTGATGTTCATTTCTTCATAACTAACTCCAGCATTGGTACCAGTTACCAAATACTTGAATAATTTTTTTTTTCCTTCCAAGATTTTATTTAAATTTAAGTTTAAATTAATTAACATATAGTGTAGTATTGTTTTCAGGAGTAGAGTTTAGTCAGTCCTCACTTACAAACAGCACCCAGTGCTCTTCACAGCAAGTATCTCCCTTAATACCCATCACCCATTTAACCCATCTCCCCACCCACTTCCCCTCCAGCAACCCTCAGTCTGTTCTCAATAGTTAATAGTCTCTATGGTTTGCCTCTCTCTTTTTTTCTCCTTCCTCTATATTCAGCTGTTTGGTTTCTTAAATTCAACCCGAGCGAAATCATGTGTTATTTATCTTTCTTATCTATTTTTTAATGAAATAAAAATTTTGCCCTGTCTTCTCTGTCTCTCATCCTTCTCAATTTTCAATTATATGTGTGCCAGATCAGTTCGTATAATCCAACAGCTTTTGTATGGTAAGTATCAAATTTTTCCCACTGTCTCTTTCCTTTTGAGTAATTTTCACAGGCCTGTTTTTTCAGTTCACTTATCTTTCTAAGCTGTATCCAATATTCTATTACATCCAAAGAAATAATTTATAATGTTCAGTATTGTGTATTTTTAAAATTCTAGCATTTGACCTTTTAAAAAATTCCTTTGTTTCTCTGCTAAAGTCTTTCAGATGTTTTTTTCATATTATCCACCTTGTACACAAAGTTTCTTAAATATACTGTTAATAACTGAAGTTTCTACCTGATAACTCTAACTTTGGGGTAATTTCTGAATTTGATTCTTTTAATTTATCTTTTTTTGATGTTTATTTATATTTTGAGAGAGAGAGAGAGAGAGAGAGAGAGAGAGGGAGAGAGAGAGAGAGAGAGAGAGAGAGAGAGAGAGAGAACAAGTGAGAAGGGGCAGAGAGAGAGAGAGACCGAGACTGAATTTGAAGCAGACTCCAGGCTCTGAGCTGTCAGCACAGAGCTGGACACGGGGCTCAAAACCATGAACCATGAGATCACGACCCTAGTCAAAGTCAGACACCTAACCAACTGAGCCATCCAGGCGCCCCAATTACTTTATCTCTTTATAATGGTTCGTTCTTTTTGTGTTGGTAATGATTGAGTCATATTAAATAGGTGAAGCAAACTTACTATGGGAAAAACATGCCTGGTACATTCAGGAGCACCAGAAGAGCACTATGCATGGAAGTGAGTGATTGAGGAGACAGAACACCAATATATGTTAGAGATATTGTGGGAGCCAGGTTATTTGGGGTTTTATAGGCCATTTTTAGGACCTTGACATTTATTATCCAAGCCATGTTGGGAGACTGGAGTTTTGAGTTTGAGCTGAGTATAGGTGATCCAGGTGCACATGCCAAACAGTTAGTTGGGTATATAAGCCTCAAGTACGGGAAAGAGGTCTGACATGATGAATTCAATTTGAGGGTTACCTCAAATGAGGTAATTGTGACATACCACGAAGATAGGTTCTGTCCTGGGCTTTGAGACCTGGGAGGACCATGATTTATCCATTGTCTGACTCTCCACCTCCCCTTAGTGCAGTAGTTTGTGCACTAAAGGCACATGCCCACCTGGAATCCCCACAACCCCTTCTAAACCCTATTTCAAATATTTAGAATGCCAAAATATTCTACCAAATGTTTCAAGAATACTTACAGTGCCTGTGTAGGACCTTTCTTGAATCCAGAGGATAAGCAAGCAATGACTCTTCCCAGGCATATAGATAGAGTTCATACTTCCATCCAGGCATATCTTTCTTATGACATGTATGTGGGACCTTTTTAAGTGCAGGGAGAGCATATTGTGGAAAAACATGGCAATGTGCTATAGGCCATGCCCCAAATCCCCATATCACTACAATGAGTCACTCTAAGAATTTTAAACTCAAAATTTGGCCATTCATGATTTGGTAGGTACATCAAAGTATGCTATTATAATGAATTATATTTGAGTTCATTATATTAATGTTTCGTAATAATATAACTTAGAATAGACAAATGTCATGTGAGCCTCCATGGAAACTTTTATACTTTGCTACATAAATGTTAGAAAGTCTGTTTTGGAATCCTGGGTATATAAATATTATTGAAAGCCACAAATCTAGAGGCAACTACAATGACAGTAACTAAAAACAGAGTAAAAGTAGCACGATAGAAACTCTAAAGATGCACCTCCAGTAAGAAATTGATGAGAAGAAAAATAACTTGCAATAGGTCCTGAGAATAAGTTACTAGTGAGGTAGAATTAAAACTAGGAGATTGAGTTATAGTATAGAAAACACATCAGAATAGGGAGCTTGGGTGGCTCAGTCGGTTGGGCACCCGACTTTGGCACGGGTTATGATCTCATGGTTCATGAGTTCAAGCCCCACTTTGGGCTCTGTGCTGACACCTCAGAGCCTGGAGCCTGCTTCTGATTCTGTGTCTCCCTCCCTCTCTGCCCCTCCCCACTTGTGCTCTGTCTGTCTCTCTCTCTCAAAAACAAATAAACATTAAAAAAAAGGTAACAGAGGGAGTGGCCAACTATGTCGTATGCTGCTGATAGATCACAAGTTGACCATTGGCATTTATGAACCAGGAAGTCACTAGTAAACTAGATCAGAGTGTTCTTCATGACATAATAGTAGTAAAAATATGATTGGAAATTCAGAGTTTATTTTTTTAAATATAGTGAGATATGAATATTGAAAAAAATAAGAAAAATATTCATGAATCTTTCTGTGTCTAATAATATGCATTAAAAGTATTAATTAAAGGGGCGCCTGGGTGGCGCAGTCGGTTAAGCGTCCGACTTCAGCCAGGTCACGATCTCGCGGTCCGTGAGTTCGAGCCCCGCGTCAGGCTCTGGGCTGATGGCTCGGAGCCTGGAGCCTGTTTCCGATTCTGTGTCTCCCTCTCTCTCTGCCCCTCCCCCGTTCATGCTCTGTCTCTCTCTGTCCCAAAAATAAATAAAAAATGTTGAAAAAAAAAAAATTAAAAAAAAAAAAAGTATTAATTAAAAATAATTATACATGTGGGGCACCTGGGTGGCTTGGTTGGTTGAGCGTCCGACCTCTGCTCAGGTTTTGATCTTAAGGTTCACGAGTTCAAGCCCCACATCACGGTCTGTGCTGACAGCTGGGAGCTGTTTGGAGCCTGCCTTGGATTCTGTGTCTCCCTCTCTCTTTGTTCCTCCCCAGCTCCTGCTTGTTTGCTTGCTCTCTCTCTCTCTCCCTCTCAAAAATAAATAAACATTAAAATTTTTTAAATAATTATATATGCAAAGAAACCTGACAGGTAACTCCTTGCAGAAGGAGACTTTCAGAAAATAGTCTCACTTTTTCCTAAAGTAGAAAAAATACATAAAATGTCAGAGAACAACCTCAATCAGTTCTACAAATTATAAATTCTTGCTTGATAGCATAAAATAATTAAAAACTTGTATCTTATAAATTATATTTTGTGACTTAATACACAATTGAGTTTGTATTCCCATCTTTATCTATTTAGAAAATTAAACATTAATGATATCTAGGACTAGAGTTCCTTTATAGTTTTTATTTAGCATTCATTCAATTTGTGAAATAGATACATGATTATTAGGCTTTTCTATTTCTTCTTGTGTCAACTTTCAGTACTTTTCAAAGAATTTTGCCTTTTTCTTACATTTTTTTTCTTTCTGTTATTTTCACAGTTTTATCGAGGCATAACTGATATACCAAATAAACCCTGAGCAAATTTAGTGTATAATTTGATGAGTTTTAACATATGTATCTCTATACGTACATCACTATAATCAAAGTGATGAAAATATTCATGACCTCCAAAGTCATGAATCAGTTTCATGACTCATGAATCATGAGTCAGTTTCTTTGTGTCTCTTTGGTTTTATTTTATATGCATGAATGGTAAGAATACTTAACATGGAATCTCTTAAGAAATTTTTAGTAGCAACACTATATTGTTAACCATAGACACTGTGTTTTGTTGCAGATATCTGTAACTTTATCATTTTGTATTACTGTAGCTTTACATTTTTTAATTTTAATTTTTTCCACATGAAAATTTTATGGCTCTTTTTTGTCTTTTATGAACTTTCTTGAGTTACTTTGGTGTTGTTGTGTAATGATACTGGTGGCTCTTATTTTAATCAGTCTGACCTAGGTTTATAAATGTAATTATTCTTTTTGAAGAACCAATGTTTGTATTTATTGAAACTCACTATTGTAAGGGTATTTTCTATATCATTAATTTTAGCTCTAAGTCTGAGCCCTATTATTATGGCTTAGTCTAATATTTTATTTTAGTACATGCATGTAGATTTTCAGTCAACTAGACATATGTGGGTGTTCTCAGTGTCCCCATATCTGTCTCATTGCCCAATTCTTCTTGTATTTCTCCCTATTCTGTGATTAGGGAGTCAGGCAATTGCTTGTCCTGACTAGGACTGGATCTTCAGGTTCCCTGTCATTTCCTACCACAGATTGTCATTGTTACTGAGCTTGCTGCGGGGCATGGAGATTTTGAGCTCCACTTTAAATCAAGTGGGCACCTTCAGGCAGCAAGACTCCTTGTTCTCATAGCTTGTCTGGCCCTCAGTCAGTGTTGTCAAAGCCACCAGTAGAAGGGGAGGGGAACAGCCCCCGTACAGGAAATTCACAGACTCCCACTCTCTTGACCCAAAGGGCAACTGTTTATACTGAATACATTTTTCAGAGTTATCTGTACTCTTTAGTTGATTTTTATAGCCTTGAGGTGAAAAATTTATCCAGTTGAAATTCTTTTTAGTTGATAGGATTTCCCAAGCTCCTCCTCTACTGTAATGAAATCCCTGTCCTCCATAAGAACTCATTTTTTAAAATATAGCAAGCAGAGAGAGACAATTATGGGAGTGCACAAATATCCCCTAGCCTACAACAACCTCAGAACTTACTAGAAGTACTGTGAAGGAAGTTGTATTTCCTAGAGTCACATGGGATTTGAGTTCAAGAATTTTTTACTTCAATCTTAAAGGAAAGGCTAATTCAGTTCCAGAGGCCTAGAAATCTTGGAAATGTTCAGGATAAACAGAGATGTTAACTAAATCAAGTTAGGTGGGTTACTCAAAGTTTTCAAAAAGAAACTGTATTTAAATTAGTGTTTTTGTGACTCCAGAGTCCTTGTTCTTAACCACTGAAATTAAAAATCAAGTGAATCCTGAAACGTCATCATCCTTACGTTAAATCCATTCTATGAGACATCCGATATCTCCTTGATATAGTAGTCATTCTGTATTAGGATGTACAAAACCACTTTTTCTAGGTTATCTAAAATTTGTGGTCCTGCTTCCCTATTGCATATTTACATTTATTTACATCTTAGAACAAGATTAAAGGGGATTGTTCATTTAAGTAATCACATTAGTAGAATAAATTGTTTTTTACCTTTAGGCATAATAGCAAATAATTTTATTGAAAGGCATCCTCAAGTATCTTTTTTTTTTTGCTTTAACCTAATAAGTGGTCGATTGCAAACACCTATTCTAGTAAATGAATATGCACTTCTTTCATAGCCATTATATTTCAAATTGTGGGTTGTCAAAATTTACACACATACAAACATACGCATACTCAAAATGTCAGGTACCCTAAATTCCAGAAATGTGAATTGCTATGAGATTTAAAAACATAGGATCCTGGGAGGTACAGTGAAGTTGGTGAGGTATATTTACAAGCTGACAAGTAATGGTTTCTGAGGGAAGTTTCTTATTGCAGAGTACTAAAGTTCTCTCTGTTGACTTATTCCCAGAGTAGTAACCATTTGCCACTATTCAGGAGTACAGTCGAAGAGGCAGATGGAAGTTATTGGAAGAGGATGGAATAGAATGGAGTTCCTGAGTTTCATCTGGAGAATTGAAAGAGTAATCTTAGACACATAGGCAGTGATTCTCAGAAGAGTTATTTCATTTTAATCACAAGGAGTTAAGAATATCTAAGAACTGCCTAAAATATGTTACTCTGTAGCTTACTCTCTATGTGAAGTTAACTCTTGAGACTGCTAGTCTTCTAATAGTTTTATATTATTTCCTTTATTATGTTGTTCCTTAAATAATTCTCTGCTGGAGGGCGGAAAATGACACAGGCTATTTTTAACTTGCTCACCAAAGAAGATTTGCAATATTTCTGGTACTGAGTACTTTGAGTTGTTGCTTTAATGATTCTATGGTGTTTGTCTTTTCTTTTGCTTCTCCCTTTTCCCCCATTCAATTAACACTTAATGTGCTTTGATTGATTTTTTTCATCCACAATCCATTTTCAACTATGATTCAATTATCCATCATTATTGTGAGAAGTAAATTTTAAAAAATCCATTTAAAGACAGAAAATGAGTTAAATCAAGGTCTTCTTAAATAGAAAACCCTTAAAGCAACACACCAAATTTACTGCGTAGCTGATCAGAATTTGAATGAAAAACAACCCAAGAGATTACAATAGTACTTGTTCTTTCACAAATAAAATCATCAGTCTAATGGATATTTGGAGATAAGCAAAAGAGAGAAAGATGCTGTTCCAGTACAATGTTTACTATCTGGAACCTTCAGTTGATTCTAAAGTCAAATTGATCACAAACAATGAATAGAAGAGTACGTATGAGACAGAACTCCATAATCCATAGAAAATCCATTATAGTTGTCGTTAGTCATTTTTGAGACAATGTTTGTCCATGTTTCTGTTTTTAAACCTATTTTTCTTGGTTAAAAATAAAATATAAAAGTTAGTTTTTAGTGCAAAGGATCATTCTATTTTTATTTCATCATGTATTTTTGTCTACACAATTTGGAACTCTATGATAACCTATTTTTTAAGTAATAAGCTTAAATGGAAAGGAAGCTTAGTTCCTAAGGTACAATTTAAATGCATGCCATTAGTTTCTAAAAAACATATAAATATAAGGTATCATATACATAAATGTAAATAAAATGCATCATGTGGTGCCTGGGTGGCTCAGCCAGTTAAGGATCCAACTGTTAGTTTCGACTCAGGTCATGTTCTTATGGTTCATAGGATTGAACCCTACACTGGGCTCTCTATGCACTGACAGCACAGAGCCTGCTTGGAATTCTTTCTTCCTCCCTTTCTCTCTGGCTCTCCCCCACTTATGTTTGCTCGCTCTCTCTCTCTCTCTCTCTCTCTCTTACTCTTTCTAAAAATAAATATACTTAAAAAATGAAAGACATCAAAGAAATCACTAATATCTCTTCATTTTAAATTATTAAATTTATAAAATTTTGAAATATATTAAAGTGTAATCTTTTACTTGTGGTTTCTAAGATTAATAATAATACTTAGGGTTACCATAGTATTTTAATTTACTGAGCCTATGCCAGGGTACAGAATATTTGCCAATCTTTTGCCAAGATGAAACCGAATTGAAAAGGAGACTCCAAAAATGTTTTTTCTTTTCAAATTGTTGAAGTAAGAGATGAGCTGCCCTGATTTTCCTCCAAGCAAAGACTTGCTGTTCTCTCATGGAGAGTGTGGCCAATAGATAGCTTCCACCTGTCGGTTGCTTCAGGATTTCCCTCAGCTGACTGTGGTCAACTCCTTCCAGAAAAACATCCCTATTCCATGACTGAGCAAGGTGGTAATATAAAAGTCCAGCCAATTGGCTCAATATTGGACAACTTTGGTAGGCAATATTCGCTCCAGAGTGTTTTTTTTAATGTTTATTTATTTTTGAGAAAGAGAGAGAGAGATAGAGAATGAGTGGAGGAGGGGCAGAGAGAAGGAAACACAGAACCTGAAACAGGCATCAGGCTCTGAGCTGTCAGTAAAGAGTCTAACTAGGGACTCAAACCCATGAACCATGAGATCATGACCTGAGCCGAAGTCAGATGCTTAACTGACTGAGCCACCAAGGCGTCCCTGCTCCAGAATTTCGTAGAGGGATGGCTGAAGTTTTGTTGGCTTGCATGTCAGTTCAGCTTATCCAGCTGCCTAATTTTACCTTTCCACTCTTCCCATCATACAACTCATTCCCTAACAAATATCTTGCATTCCATGGGGCGCCTGGGTGGCTCAGTTGGTTAAGCATCTGACTTCAGCTCAGGTCACGATCTCGCGGTCCGTGAGTTCGAGCCCCACATCGGACTCTGGGCTGATGGCTCAGAGCCTGGAGCCTGCTTCCGATTCTGTGTCTCCCTCTCTCTCTGCCCCTCCCCTGTTCATGCTCTGTCTCTCTCTGTCCCAAAAATAAATAAACGTTAAAAAAAATTAAAAAAAAAATATCTTGCATTCCAAATTCTCTCTCAATGGATACTTTTGGAAAACCCAAACAACAATTACAATAAAGTAGATAGCTTATTTGTTGCAAGAGCTCTTTGATGTGAAGTCTAAGCTCCCTTTCTAGCTTTATGTTGTTTCTGATGATTAGTCTCTTAGGACCTCTGTGCTTTTTTTTGTGTACTTTGTAGCATATCAGTAAACTGCCATAACCAAAGAAAGGAGCATCCTCTATATAAGTGCACAGATAGATGGATAGGTACATATATATAAAGTCCTTCCTTCTTTTTCAAAAAGTTAAGGGTAAATCAGTATCTATATGTAATATAATTCTACAATATTTATGGCCAAAGTATTCTTGAAAAATGACTTTTTTTCCAGTAGGATGTCTGTCTTTTAAAAAAAATAATGTTTATTTTTTATTTTTGAGAGAGAGAGTGGGGAAGGGGCAGAGAGAGAGGGAGGCACAAAATCTGAAACGGGCTCCAGGCTCTGAGCTGTCAGCATGGATCCTGATGTGGGGCTCAAATCCACACACTGTGAGATCATGACCTAAGCAGAAGTTGAACACTCAACCCAAAGAGCCACCCAAGCACCCCAGTAGGATGTCTTTCTAATATACCTTTATAAGTAATATCTTTACAAATACACATAGATATATTTATATATTACCCTATAAATAAGTAGTTTTTATTTATAAAACAAGCAAATATTTGCACTGGATGTAGAAAATATTAGTTCATTTAGCTGTAATATATGTGATTATGCCATATATTTTGCTCTATCATTCTGAATAATTTCCCTCTACAATAATTCCCCAGTAATTTAATTATCAATCCTAAACAAATAGGTAGAATGATATTTGTTTTCCAACCAAGGATATTTGTTTTATGAAAGTAGACTGTAGCTCTGTACTAGGCATTGATAGAGGCCTTCGCATCATTTTCTCTCTTATAGTACTAATTTTCATTTTATTTTGGTTATTATAGTTCTTTAAAAATGTCTGATTATTTAAAATATTAACAGAATAACTAGAGACTTTTCCTAAATGCAGCAGATTAATCTTAAGTTTACATGTTTCTATATTGGACCAATTCTTAAATTCAGCAAACTATAAAAATATGTATTTTGTAAATTATTTACAAATTTGCTTCCTAACTCCAATTATTACATTTATTCCCCCACATAAATTTTCTGTCGTTTCACTTAGTGTTAAATGTTTTTAAATGCATGTTCAATAAATACATAATATATCAATTTATGTTTCCTTTTGTTCAGTGCCACAATATTTTCAAGTGTGCTTTTTGGAGGTATTGCAGATATTTAGTTCTGAAAAAGGGAGAATAAAGGTATTTATTTGAGAGAACAATAATTTTAATGCTGCAAATAGGTATTCAACATTTACTAGAGAGAAAACACTCAGAAAATTTGTCGTAACGCACATTCTATCATAATGACTATCATCAGGATTCCAAATGTTTTTGTTCTGAAGAATATTGCATTAATGAGTTCTTTGTGAAGAATAGGAATAATTCTCACAAGTAGGTGTTTTCTCTCCAAGTTTCTGCATCCTGGCAGTTTACTGCAGAAAGTAGTAAATTAAGAAATTTAGAAAGGAAAAAGTATGCAGCAGTGGTATACCAATGGGAGGGACTAGTGAGGGCAGAGGTCTGCCTCAGTGAAGAGGAGTATTTTATCCTTGATGTAATTTAGAATTCTTAATATACATAAGGGCACCTGGGTGTCTCAGTCCGTTAAGTGTCTGACTTCAGCCCAGGTCATGATCTCGCGATTCCTGGGTTGGAACCCTGCATCAGACTCCGTGCTGACAGCTCAGAGCCTGGGTCCTGCTTCAGATTCTGTGTCTCCCTTTCTCTCTGCCCCTCCCATGCTCATACTCTCTGTCTCTCAAAAATGAATAAATGATAAAAAAATCAATAAAATCGTTATTGATATACATAGATAATAAAAACATACTGATGTTCAGTGTATGATTTTTTTTTTCTAATTTATACACCTAGGGCAGGCACCTCCTGTTGCCTCTGCACAGAAGGACCACTCACACACACTCTTGGTTGGTACAGATGGCAGCCATAGAAGAGTTGTGCTCATCTTACCTTGCAATGAGATCATGCTACAGAGAGCACCAGTGACCATACAAATCCACCTGATGCTCCTTCATACCCACCACAGCATTCCCAAAAGGACCACTCTGTCTGGAACATCCCTCAGACAATAATCGTAGTAAGGATGATAGTAGACCAAGACTATTGCCTACTAATGCTCTACTAATGACTTGTATTTCTGCCGGGACTTACTATGAGCTTGGCCAAGATCTCTCAGAACTAAATGGCAGTCTAAACTTTTCTACACAATCTCTTTTCTTCTAATTTTCTGTTACCGGTTGTGACACTTGAATTGCAGTCTTAAGATTCTTCCTATATCCTTTGTCCTCTCCCCCCCCCCCACTTTATCCTTTATAAGGGTTTCTCCCAATAATTCTCTTAAACATCATATTCCATTACGGTATCTGTTTCTCAGCTTACTAGAATTAACAGAGTTGGTTAATTAGGAGTGATCAACAAAAACATGCAGTGAAATGGGCCTTATTGACTAGATCACCCACAGCACTGCACTGCAAGGAAGGACACATTAGGAATGTAAGGCACAGTGGGTGAAGATTTCGCCAGTGACAATCTGGCAAAACATCCTGATTTCAGGATTTATTCAGTGTAATTATTCAGGCATTGCAGATATATGGGATTAACAATGCACAAGGTCAGCCAAGTTGGCTGGTTACTACTAAGTTGTATGGACACCTGTAGAAATTGATAAGCCAATGAGGGCAATAAACAGATAGTTAAAGGCTAAATGTGAGGACTAGTGGGTTGTTGTTGTTTTTTCTTTTTTGGTAGATTACTAAAAGGTGTTCATAACTTGTGGTGGAAAAGCAGACAAGCTAAGAGCAGACTCACTTGGATATATTGGACTATTCCCAATATCAGTCCAATAGAGTCTCAGTTGCAGAGAGGTTAAATGTCCAGTCAAGGCAGCTTTATTATACTAAGATCAAAGTTTTAGCCGGAAAAAGTCATTATACACGGGATAGAGACATCTGGATTGGTGCCCACAAAGATCTTGCATATGCAGGTGCCCTTGGACCTTCTTCTTTATTAGGAACTAGCACTTGGTCTGTGAGGAAAGATACTTCAGAGACCACTACTTTCAAGGTAACAAATACCTTCTCTCTTGGACAACAGTCTGTTGACGAAGATTAATTCTAAGCATAGCCTGTTTGGGTCCTGATGAGGGGGGAAAGAGATTCCACCCTGGATGAGCTGAAAGAGTAATCTAGAATACACTATCAGGAGCCCATAGATGACCTCTGAGATTAGATTCACAGGTGTTTGGTCAAGGAAGCCATCAGAAATGTGCTGGTGAATGGGGCTCTGGCATCACCAAGAAGTTTGGTGGTGGCTCTTCCCTTTTAGGTCAGGGCTTATACCTGCCATAGTAGTTCAGTTAGTCTTGTGATAGCCTCGGGGATGAGGAGATCCCAAAGTAATAGAGGCAAGGTAGTAGAATTTACCTGACAGAAGGAGCAGGCCACAATTACAGAGATGACTGGAAGGACAGAAGGCCAACCAAAGGAATTTGACCAACTTAAGTTGTAGAGATTGTTAATAGAGCATGACATTCATAGAGCCCAAATGAACAGATGATTAGGGTGCTACTTCATATGTGCAATCAAAAAAAAAAAAGAAGACTGGTGGTGGTTCATATCATCACCTGCTTAAACTGTTAATCTGGTCCCTGCAAAAACCGGATAGAGAATGACTGCACGTTACAACAAGCTTGAGCCCTTAGTATCCATGATTGCGGCTGCTGTGCCGCATGTATTTGCATTACTAGGGGATAAGCCTTCAGGTACAAGCTGCGTAGTTATAGATTTAATGAATGAATTCTTTTCTGTTCCTATCAGGAAAAAATGGTTAGATACAGTTTGTGCTCACTAGAACACTCAAAAGTATTTATGATTTTGTCCAAGACTACGTTACTTCTCTAACTTTTCCATAATATAGATTTAGACCATTACATCATGCCATAGATTAAAACATTGATCCATCATATTGATGGTATCATGCTGATCCAGCAGGATGAGCAAGATAGGACTGGCATTTCTCTAAACTTGCAGTGGGTATCAGGAACTATAAATTTTAGAAAGACCATTGTAAGAATACCAAAAATATGAAATAAGTAGGTAAAAATTTGCCATGCCATTTAAACTATATTAGCAGAACAGATTTGATAAATCTAAAGCACACTTTTTTTTTTTACCTGAATTCATATTTTGAAATATGGAACACTGTGGCATGACACAATTAGCCATGTTTTTACATGTTTCCATCTCTGAACTCAAGATGAATCTTAAACTTGATGATATCTTAAAATGGTACTGGTCATTTTTTCCAACCCTCTAGCACATCTAAAAGCAGAGTATATCTGAGGATCACCGAAATCTTAGACTTCAGGACAATAGCAGTTTGTTTTATTATATGCTCTCATATATTCCTGTACGTTTTCTTCATTTATACAAATGAATGAATTGATAAATACAACTTGCTTTGTGGTGTTCTGGTCATGCATAGAATTATCTGAGTTCTAGGTGTTTCTATTTAAGAATTATTGCAGCAAATTGGAACTATTACATAAGAGATCAATGAATGATAGTCTGAAAGAAAAAAAGATTATACACACTGCAAGGAATATTTGAATAGTCTGGGATTCTTGAACTAGATAAGAAAAACTTGAGAGATGTTCTTCAGATATCCAAGAAGCTGTCAAATGGGGGAATGGAGATAGAAAAAGAAAGGAGGGAGAGAACTGGTATTTCTAATAAACAGACGATTTAACATTCTTCATCTCATTCAGTTATTTTAGCAAAAGCTCTGAAACAATATTTTCAAATGAATTAATAAGGTGATATAATGCATAGTCTTTAAATTCACAGTCCATGACCTGAAAGCATAATGGATGTAATCCAAATAGATCAAATTTCAACATGACATGAAGGAATTTGTAAAAAAAAAAAACAAAAAAAAAAAAACAAAAAAAAACCAAAAACAAACAAACAAAAAAAACTTAATAGCCAAAATACATGATTAGATCTAACAAAGCTGGAAATAAAAGTATTGCTGATTGCTAGGAGCCATATTCAGAATGATAGATAATATCTGGATGTTAAGAGTCATTGCAACCCTCAAATTTTGAGGTTTTATGGAAAAATATTTATTGGCTTAATACCTTATGGTGTATAATAGGATCTTCCTTATAACCCTTTATTTTATAAGCAGTGTATCAGTCAGGGGACAAGCAAGAAATTGGAAGTACACCTAAGCATTTATGCATATGGAACTTCATGCAGGGAATTAGTTACATAATCGCTGAAGGAGCTGAAAAATCATACTGGATATAATGAACAAGCCTAGAAAATAGCAATGGAAAGAAAAAAAAAATCTTCTAGGCCAGAGGAAGCAGTGTTATTTAACACAGACCAGGGGCATTGGCAGAAGACTCATTTTATTACTGGAGATTGTACCCAGAACAAAGAGAGAAGAGAAAGAATGAAACAAGTAAGCCGCTCCCTTCTCCCTCCCACCCTCCTGTAGTGTCCCACTATAGTGTCCTATAGTGACCTGGCTTGCTTGACTGATCTGGAAGCCTTGATGATTTACCTGCAGTGAACAGCACTCCAGTGTCAAAGCCAGCAGAGAAAGGTGGGGACCAAACCTAAGGGGAAGAAGGCCCCAAACCAGAGCACTTAGGTGGATATTGTGTTACTTTTGGAGTATCAGCAAAGGACAATCTTGACTGAGTAACTTCTTATCTAAGACCCAGTCTCCTTATTTTTGACATGGGAAGCTTTACTGTCACAGAAGAAACTGTCCTGTTACACCATTTTTTCTGTGTATTTTTTTTTGTGTGTGTGTTTAGATGGGGAAAATGGTAGAGAGAAGGTCTTAGTAGCATACTTTTTCAAATGCTGTTTGCTTCATAGTGATTTCATTCCAGTGAAATATGGTTTTGATATATCATCACTTTAAAATGAAATTGGTTCAGGAAGGCGAGTAAAGGTTGCATTTATCCAGGTTACTAGGGGAATGGTGGTTTTCTTAAAGACATTTTATTAAGAAGTAATGAGTACATAACTGGAGTACTACACTGGTGCTTTCTTTTCCAGTTTGTCATTCAGCTGTCTTCCTCACTTGACTTGATGTGAGTTCTCTGCCTCATAATGTGTAAAAAGCTTGCAGCAAAGTAAGAATGAGCCTGTTGTGTAAAGCGGAGAAGCCAAAGAGAAAAGCAATGTGGAAGGGAATGATTTCTCAAAAGTGATATTGCAATCCTTATTTTTTTTTCTTTTATAAAATAGAGTTGTTAAGTGAGAAAGGATGCAATGCTAGTTTAGGAAACCATGAACGTAAAAGCATCGTCAGCCGTGGTATTCATCTGTCAAAAATTTTATGGTGTCCCAACCTGAGGGAAAAGGAAATTCTCTTTGAGACAAACTGTAGAACGTAGGTAGCAAAAAGTAACATTTGCCTCTGGAGGTAGAGCATTAGAGGAAATCTATATAGTAATAAAGAAAAGAGGGGATTCAGACTACTCTATCGGTTAGAAATGGAAGGATTGACACTAAATACGATACACTACATAAACATTATGATGCCTCTTAAAATATTAAGAGAGGTAAAGTACTACATATTGAAACATGTGGGGTCTCAGAAAATCTGATTTTTATTTTTTTGGCGTCATAGAGAAAGTACCAGTAAATAACAATTAGGCGAATTTTTATGGAAGATGAGAAATAAAGACATCTTCAAGATTTTACTGATAATAAAATCGATTTATACCACTGAAAGTGAAAAAACACGAATAAAAAAGTAAAATATGCATTTTGAGGTACTCTTCATGAATTTTCACTTTTATTCATCTGAGGATTTTTTTTTTCCTGTCGAATTTGATTGCAATCGTGCTAGTCTGGAAACATCATTGATTCTGTATTCTGTATATGGCTTAGGAGGGAATATGTCAAATCATGGGTCAATATTTATGCTCTTAGGTGCTGGATGAGGACTTGATTGTAGACAGACTCCAAAAGTTTGTAATGTGCAAGTTCCTGACCTAAGTCACCCTGAAAGTTCTTTACCCAAAATCGTCTTCCTGTGATCTCTTACGTAATGATTACAGTTTGTTGCAACAGCTCTTAGATGGAAACACCTAGAATCCTGATAATTCTGTGTATAACTGGAACAGTGCAAAGTAAATTGCATTTATCAACTCATTCACTTATAGAAATGAAGATAATGTACAAGAGTATCAAAGCCTGTAGTCGTTTTGATGTATTAAAAAATGGGTTTAATAGGATGCTAACTTCAAACAAGAGGGAGTTCCTGGACTGATCACTGGGAGTGTGCCTCAAACATGTTTTCAGTCTAACATGGCCATACTTAATTGAAATATGTTGTTGGATCAATACAAAAAGTTTTAATTCACACATAATGGGTCTTTCCTGTTATATGACAACCCTCACTGAATTCTCATGCTATTACGATAATCATAACATACGGCACAGGTGTTTTTGCACTAACCGTAGCAGGAACAAAATTTGCACATTGCATTTACCCAAACAGATATGTTACAAAGGAAGAATGTACCAACTTATTTGAAATAATTTATTGATGGGTTATTTGTAGGATGAAGAGTGCTCTGAGAATGAATTCCCCAGCATATCAAAGCCAAAACTCCTCTGACTGATGTTTGTGATTTACTCAGTAAGCAAAGATTTCCCCACAAGTAATATATCCATCTTTATAAACATTTTTTTAGACACCAGAATACACGTATCATTCATTATATAGTCCCCTTATTGCTTCAAAGTGTTTTAAAATACCAGTAACACAGATAGGAGCAATGTAAAATTTATTGAGATGTAGCATTAAGAGAACATACACATATATTTGGTGTTTATCAGTTTGTTAATCAATGTGTGGCAGTCTTCTTCAGGTAGCCAATGTATATTTACAAACAAACCAAAGCTTGCTATAGAAACAAATAAGAATATTATGACGCATTTGTGATCAAGCCAAAAAGTTATTTTGAAACAGTTTTTCATTGACTCATATTTCTGAACATGACCTAAGTTTTTTAAAAAAAAGTATAATAAAGATAGAAAAGAAAGGACACGTAATATGAGAATGAGACTCTAAGAATCAATGCATTACAACGTAGAACACTGTTTTGATGGCATTTGTTACTAATTTCTTTCAACTGATTATAAATAATAGGATGATTTTTCAAGAAAGGAAAAATATTTCCTAAAGGAGGAGACAATCTTTGAACTTTTAGCCTTTAAAATTATTAGTCTTCTAAAATGCAAATATCCTGAGCACTGATGAATTTAAATATATCTTAAAAGTGTCCCAGTTTGACTAGCCCACAGGAATGTGGGAAAGACACCGGGAATATATATTCAGGGTAGAATTCAAACTTTCTTGTGACTCTTAAATAGTAATCCTAGCATATTAGATATTGAGTTAAGTTGTTCACAAAGCTTCGAGTATTGTCCAACCTATAAATTCTGTTTAGAGAAAATCGAGTACAAAATTCTGTAAAAGATTTTTCTTATAAACTAAGGTCAGATGAAGAGCATCAGAGGAATGTGGCAGAATGATTATGGTGTCACGGAAAAGAAAGAAAAAGAATGTTGGAATTGCCAGAGTTTAAGATTATCACTTAACATCTCCTTCCATTGAAATGACAAAAGACATTCTCTAAAGCCAGGCAAATTTGACCAACAGTATCAGATAAAAGATGAGACTATTACCCAGGTAATTTTAAAATATCTAAAATAGTTCATAGAAATTTTAGTTCATAGAAATTTTAAAATATCTAGATGACTCAGTGAACATGAGATTCGATTACTTTAAGTATTGATCTTATTTTCCAGCAGTACAGGAATAGGAGGTTCCTGCTTGGGAAGTAGAAATGTCTAAGTACAGAATTCAATGATCTTAAATGTGAGTCACCCTGTCATGGATAATCTGTGAAGGAAATCAAATGACTTTAGGACCAGTGACCACACTCTACATCAGTAGTTCTCAGATTGTGGCACATGTCAGAATCATGTTAGATTGCCCCAGCTAGCAATCTCGAGCTTCTGATTCAGGTTGTCTGGGGTGGTTGCCTGAGAACTTGCGTTCCTAACAAATTCCCAGGTAACAGCACTGCGACTGGTCTGAAAACCACACTTAGGGAGCCATTTCTCCCCGACACACAGGAGCTGGCAATGATATTTGCTTCACCAGGCAAAAGTGTCAGTCTGAGTAACACAGAAATGTGGTCGCTACAGACTTCTGAAAATAGAGTGCAAAATATAGAATAGGTTGCTTCTTGCCCTTGAATCCCTCTCTGATTTTTCACTAACTGACATTGGGAAAATTACTTAAGTTCTCAAGTGTTTTCTGTATTCATCGATTATGTGTTGATAAAAATACTCCCTACAACTAAGGCTATAGTTATAATTGAGATAATCTGCATGAGGCTCTTAGTACTATAGCCAGACCAAAATTGGTATTTAGTAAGTATTCACTACTCTCATTATTAAGGTGGCTATATTATTATCGCTTTAAAATGCAACAGCCTAACTAATCTTGGTGCACAGAACAAACAGAAAAATGAACATGCTATTCAGGATTTCCCAGACAATTCACAATTTCCATAGAAATTTGTTCCCATTTTCTTTTATTACCTGTCACTCTGCCCTCAGACCCCTTCCAGTCTTCAGCAGCAGGAGGAAAATATGATTGAAAGAACTTCATCTACTGGTATTCACATTGAAAGCATCAGGTAAAATAGAAATGAGCAACCAATAAAATTTCTCACTATATATAATATATATATTATACATATATATATATATTTGACTTACTCATGGAGAGAAGGTAAAATATATATATATATATATATATATATATATATATATATATGTCAAACATAAAATTTTTCATAAATAAAATTACATGGAATGGAAACTTATCTTTTTCTTATTTGCATAAATACTTGAATGCTGAAATCGTCTTCCTGATATCCTTCTGTTTTTCATCTTTAAAGATTAGTAGTAAAAAACAGTAGTTCCTTGTGTGTACAGCTAGTCAGCAATCGAAAGAATAGTCATCACTTTAATGAATCACAACAAATGCCACTCCAAGAACTAAACTTACTTTGGGAGATCATTAGGGAATGAATTAAAACTCTGACACAAAACACTCGTTTAGCCTATGTTTAGCTCTACTTATTCCAAAATATTCAATTCTTTGCTTCTTTTTTTCACCCCATTTACATAGTCTACAACTTTAATCTTTCTCTTGTCAATATCGGCTTTCTTATCCTATTTTGACTAAACTTATCCTTGAGCTCCCAAACACTATTTAGAAAAACATGTTTATTACTAAAGATTGAGAGCATTAGAAATTTTGGTCTGTTAATTTACCACCAGTATTAACCCAAAATTCTATATACCCATTGGTAGTCCGTGCTTTAATTTAATGTAGCAAAGATTGCAATATTTCTCCACCATCATCCAACCCTACTTTACTACCTCTATGCTATGTCTTACCACAAGGGAAATCCCTCAGTATCTTGTCACTAAACTTGCAACCCTACCTATACATTTCTTTTTCCCTGCAATTATAGTGAAGGGACTTCTCACAAACTAAGGTTAATCCTTCCAAAATAAAATGTATCCCAATTTTTCCCTCTTTCCCTGGGACATGCATCATTTTGGCTATCCTACATGGCTCCAGGTTCCCTACTGATAGTTCGATAACATCAAACACACATCTCTCCCATCCAAAAATGAATATCCTCAATATACGTACACACACATACACACACAAACCTACTCACAGTATCTCATCACTTCACATTTTTTCTGAGCTGATGCCCTTTAACTTCCCTTGACTTCTTATTTTTTCTTCAACCCACTTCAGTGAGGTTTCTACCCCTACCACCCAGTATCATGTACAACATAGCTCTCTTTAAATAACTATTATGCATGTTTTGGTTCTGAATGTGCTCATCTCTATCGAAGTACTTGGAAGAGCAAGAACTTTTTCTTGAAAAGCTTTCTACTCTAGGATTTAAATGCTTCAACTTCATAATCTATGTAGATACATTTAGGTTTTAATTGCAACAAAACAGCATACATTAAATAGGATGAGGTATTTATTCATTCCCTCATTTGTTCCATAAATATTTATTGAATGTATGTAATAGCACAAGAACTGGATTATTTCATCAGACTACAGCAATGCTTATAGCAAATGCAAAAATTATTAAATTGCAGTCATGGTATACTTGGTATATGTGGAAAAATGGAGGTAGAGCTTAATACAAGACTATATAACTGGATTAACTATTTTGAGGAACCATGAAGGGCTTCTCACAGCCCTGAAGGAGGCGCCATCATTAATTCAGTGAGAAAAGGTCATGAACAGAGGTCTTGAGGGAACACTGGATAGAGAAACTATCTAGTTAAGAGGTGAAGAGGACTGAACTGAAAGCAGGGTGGCGAAGTTGGGACATATAAGCAAGAAGACTGGCTTGAGATGAGACTGGGGAGTTAGGTAGTATCTTGTTAATTCAGAGTCTAATGCAAGTGATTTCACACTTTATAGTATGAACTTGCAATAAAACTGTATGACTTAAGAATAATGGGTGCTCTCCTGTGCAAAGGGAGATTAGAGAGATCCACTGTCTCTGTGACATTGATGGAGCTTCTCACAGATTTTTGCAGTCAGGAAAGGGTGATAGTTGATGGCATTCCAGGACACAGAAGTGTCATAAGCAGAGAAGTCAGGAAGAAAAGGATAATAAAGTGCTCAGTGGAGGTATGATCTCATACTCTCTAAAGTTGGTATTCTGCCAATGGGACATTATGACCACTTTCTGTGTTCTGTACTGGAAAACATAATTAGGTTTTAGACTACACTTTCCTTTATTCTGGGAAAGATCTGAGCAATGAGGTTTTAGTCACCAGATACAAAGCAAATACCTACCCATTCTGCTAGGAAAAAAAATCCAAAATGACAGGTATTTCAGATAATGTGTTAAATGCTATTTTCTAATTAAAATTGGATACATCCCAGGTTTTTCACCACTTCACCTAATACCAGGGATGGGTCCTCACTAACATCTGGATGGCAGGTGATCCAATTACTGTCTTAAAACTTGCTTCTCAGGACCATTTCCAGTATCAAATGTCTTCGGCTAGGCTAGGTTTTCCTAGAGCAAACCCCAAACCAGAGATTAAGGTGCAAGTGATACATTAAGGAAATGTTCTCAGGAGAAACCAGGTGGGGGCAGGGAGAAATTGAATAGAAAAGGAGAGGAAAGAAACCTGTAATTTCAAGTTAGGTCTCACTCTGTCTGATCCTTCAAGGAGCCCTGGGGAATACATTTTCCTTATACATCAAAGCAAAGGGCTGTGTTTTCTAATCTCTTATTCAGTTGGAGGGGTTAAGATAAAATTCCTAGCTCTTCTACTTCTTTTTATAAGGGACTGAACAGAGTTTTAGGGTAAAATCTAATACTAGATTAAATTGCTGGCCCAGATTTTATTTCCATGTAATATAATCCCATATAATAAGAAATACTTCAAAATTGCATTCAGCTTTCAGGTTCAGGTAGCAGACTGCCCATACATATTTGTATTTCCCCTCTTAAATTTCTATTACTATGACAGCAAAGAGTACATGTGACAAATTTATAATGATATGAAGGTTAAGAGGATGGGCTATAGGCTAAGCATAATTTTTTTATGATTTTCTGGAATAGAGCAAGCTGATAGATATGTCATTAAACATACACCTGAGTTGAATTTCAATATGTACGGAAGAAGACAAAAACAAATGTGTGGTCTATTCTGCCAAGTGGAAGAATGGGAATTCTTCAAGATTAGAGTTTATAGACAAGTTTTGAGAGAATTATTAATCAAGAACACTTCATGGGAAATCTGACTCAGTGAAACTCATTCCTACTTGGCTCACCTGCCACCCACAACCAAAGGCTAGCCATAAGACTATTTGGTTTTAAGCTAAGAAATAAAGGGGAAAAAAAAGAAAGAAATGTTCATAATAGATCACATAATTTGTTTTAGAAGGGCTAGGTCTAAAAGTATGGTGTAAATGTCTAAGTAGAAAAAAAAAGTGATGTGTCTATAAGTAATTTAAATTCCAAATTTCTGATTGTTTTCTGGAGAGTCCTGGTATACTGTCAAAAGTAGCTAAATGAAGAATTAGAGGTGGGATGACCTCAGATATTTATGTAATAAAATGGAACTTACCTATAAATAATTAGGAGAAAGAAAAACATGGGGGGGGGACTTACTATTAATCCATAAATAGTGCATAGTGCTAAAGAGTATTTTCCCAGGTGAGTATTTAAAGCCAGACAGAAAATTGTTTCTCTCAGTGTCAGTTCCCTTGTGACTCTCTTGAGTGTGTCTCCCCATCCTTTTTGAGTCCAATACTTACAGAGGATGTATTTTTAGTTAAAACAAATAGAACCCCAATAAAAATCATCTACTTTATATGTTGGTTTTTCCAGCGAAACCAGTATTTTCCAAATCAGAGGGGGAATAAAAAGACCATTATGAAATTTCTAAAATTTTTAATTATGACTTCCTAAATGTTACTCTAGAGAGTTACAAGAACAATTTTGACTATATGAAACTTTCATCTAGGATGACCTAACACTTTCCTCAACATTCTAGCAATACCACTGTATTAAGAGTGTATTCTTTAAGGCATTCTGTGATGATGGAAATGTTTTATTTCTGACTTTCCAGTTGGATAGCCACTTGACACGTGTGGGTAGTGAGCACTTGAAATAAGGCTATTGTGACTAAGAAATTGAATTTTAATAAAATTTATTTTCATTTATGTGAGTTGAAATAGCTATATGTGACTAGTGGCTACTATGTTGGGTAGGGTGGTCTTAGGATACTAAGAACTGAACATTGATGTAATAAAAATGACTACTTTGGAGAATTGAAAATAGTATACAGGAAGGGAAAAGAAACTTTTTGTGTGTGTGTTTAATATCATTTGGTACTTTCCAGAATTTAATTTTATTACATTTTCTATTATAATATTTTAAAATTGGGGCACTGGATGGCTGAGTTGGTTAAGCATCCAACTTTGGCTCAGGTCATGATCTCACAGTTCATGAGTTGGAGCTCCACATTGGGCTCTGTGCTGACAGCTCAGAGCCTAGAGCTTTCTTTGGATACTGTGTTTCCCTCTCTTTCTCTGCTCCTCCCCTATTCTCTCTCTCTCTCTCTCTCTCTCAAAACTAAAATAAAAACATGAAAAAAATTTAAAAATAATATCTTATAAATTAATCATGTATTTTCTAAGAATCTGCATGTGAAATGCTTTTCACACATTATCTCTTTGATCATCTAGGCAATATATATTACTTATATTGTTACTTCTGTCTCATATATAAATGAATCAAAGAATGGTTAATAACTTGAGACTTATGCAGGCTCCTTTGGAACTGGAGAAGATGCTGCTTTCTAGTGGAATATCTGGCATATAGGAATTATTCAGAAATTGGCTTTGTGATGAGTGAATGATAGCTGTTATAAACAATTATATATTAGGAGGGTAAACAGGTGTAAATTTGCAATACAGTGCATAAATGCACGTTTGACTCATTTTGAAGGTATAGAAAATACTTTTTATTTATCCATATCCTCCTGTGCTGTAAAAAACAGCAACCTGAGAGAGCAACCTTGGGTTGAGAGAATGAGCCCCTTTTATTGTCATTCTCCTTGTTTATAGATGAGGATAAGAATATAGAAATTGGGAGGTTGAGATGAGAAGACTTTATAAAGTTAAAAAGCCTTAAATACTGCCTAAGACACAGGGGAGGTACAGTGGATTGAAATTCATATTACATGATGGATATTACATAACATACATAATGTATGTATATTGCTATATATAGATATGGTAATATAGATTGTATAATACAGAATAGATATTGCATAATATACATAAATAATAGATGGTAATACAAATAGTTTTTTCGTCCATTCATTCAGAATTTAGAACACAATAACGTGGTCATTTGAAACAGGGACATTTCCTGGTTCAGTGCCACTGCATCAGGAAAAAAAAATGCCTTTATCTCTCAATATGTGATCTTGGCTTTTTACATTGATATTGCACTGACCTTTTAACCTTATATTCCTGAACCTTAAATTTAAATCTAATCTGTAGCTCCTTGATATTTCAGTATATTTTGCAGCTTTGTTCTTAAGGTTCCCCTTATATTAAATATATCTGTCATAGATAGTCTGTCGCTGGGCCTAATAGCCTCTTTATTTTAAAAATGAATCACACTGTATTATTTGCTCATATCTCATAACATATCTCATTTCCTTTCTGTGTCTCTCTGTTTTTAGTGATTTTCAAGGCTGACAATTTAGGATAATAAGTTATTTTAGTTAAAAGCCTGTTTACTATCTTTTTTGAATCAATGTGATTGAGGATGTCATGGATGACTTTTTCAATATGAAGCAAATTCAATACTGGTGATATAGAGCTACGTGTTGGTGTCGTGCTGGAATTCTGCTGTGAGACTCTGCAACTCTGTATGCTCACTGAACCCTTTGTTCCGTTTCCTGGATATTGCTAATGTTTATGGAACTGCACTCGATGACAGTAAATTGATCTGGATTGAAATAATGTTTCATTCTTTTCTCTGCTTCTGCAAATGATGCTTATTCTTCAAAGCATGACTGTGTTACTACTACTTTTTATTCTCTCCGTATTCTTCTATTAACATAATCATTTTCATCTCAAACATATTGAGAATGATAACAGTTATTAAAACAATATCTACTATATATTAACCATCAAGTGCATATCAGAATCTAGACTAAGTACTTTGACATGTATGTGTGTGTGCGTGTATACATAAATGTATGTAAAAGATCGGGCCCATATTGCTTTTATATGGACATATACATCCCCCATCCAAAACCCTTGGTAACCACTGATCTGTTCTCCATTTCTACAATTTTGTCATTATTCTTTTATAACTCAAAGTAATATTCTGAGGTAATTT
Source organism: Neofelis nebulosa (assembly GCF_028018385.1). NCBI lineage: Eukaryota > Metazoa > Chordata > Mammalia > Carnivora > Felidae > Neofelis > Neofelis nebulosa. Next base: position 210,849,291 of record NC_080782.1, on the reverse strand, counting down.
ATGTAGTTTCTCTATTTCAAGTGATAAAACTAAGATTTAAAAGAATTAGGTCCCGAAGCGCCTGAATGGTTCACTAGGTTAAGTGTCCCACACTTGATATTGGCTCAGGTCACGATCTCACGGTTACTGTAATCAAGCCCCACATGGAGCTCAGCACTGACAGCACAGAGACTGTTGGGGAATTTCTCTGCCACTCTTCTGTGTCTCCCTTGCTTGAACGCACTTGCCCACTCACTCTCAAAATAAGTAAATAAACTTAAATAAAGGAGAGAGAATCAGATCCCCTGCCCTACCTCCATGGATCTACAATTCTATAATTGTACTAATTACTTCTGTAAGTAGTAAATATAAAAATATTAAACACATTATGAATTATGAAGTGAGGAATTTATTTATATAGTCCAATACTTTAGACTGTCCAGATAAAGACATTGGGAGCTGTTTCACACCACTTCTTTCCATGCTTTACTTTGCTTTACTGCCCAGTGTTGCATGTAAGTTGCTAAATCTTGTAATACTGAACACTAGACTGACATGAGCAATAAAGAACATGAAAATCTTCACCCATATATGTGGCAGTGCAAATATGGCTGGGGAATGCTTAGATTGGACTCCACTATTGAAAATATCTAGATCATGCTTTCTCAATTTCTTATTGGAGGGCTTAGGCACTTTTTAAAATTTGCTGATCAGAGTTTTATTTTCTCTCCTGTTCTCATTATCACCATTAAATACTTTAATTGAGCTTTTTATTTTAAGATTAATTGGAGACACATATGCAGTTGTGAGAAATAACAGGAATCCTGTATACACTTTACCTACTTTCCTCCAATGATAATATCTTGCGAAACTATAATTTAGTATCAAAACCAAGATATGGAAATAATACATCAAGATGCAGAGCATCCCTATAATCACAAGAATACCCCATATTGCCATTTTATAGATTCTCCCATCTCCCCCACCCTGCACTCCCTAAAGCCACTAATTTGTTCTTCATTTCTACAATTTAACCATTTCAAAACGTTATGTAAATGGACTCATATGGAATGAAATATTTTGCAATTGGCTTTTTTTCAAACATCGTAGTTATTTGGATATTTATGTAGGTTGTTCTGTGTATCAAGAAGATAAGGAAAATGTACTTACCCGTTTTTTTAAATTTTTCTTTTGATTTTTCTTCCTTTCTGATGTTCCAAAATTCCTTGATATACCACATTCTTTCCTTTTAGAGAAATTGCTTTAGCATTTTTTTTAAGAGTAGTCTAATCAATGAGAAATTGTCTAAATTTCCCTTCCTCTGGGAATTCTTGATTTCTGTCCATTTGCTGAAAGATATTTTTGCTGGATATAAAACTCTGGTTGACAGTTCTCTTTCAACTCTTGAAAAAAATATTTGGACTTCCATTTTTCCCCTTATAGGTAAAATATGGTTTCATTCTTGTTGATTTCAAGATGTTTTCTTTCTCTTTAGTTTTCATAAATTTGACTGTAATGAAATCAACCTCCTTGGAGTTCACTCAGCTTCGTGAATCTCTAAATTCTGTCCGTGTCCAATTTGTCAAGTTTAACTGATCATTTCTCTCAGTACTTTTTCAGTTGCATCCTGATCATCTCATCTTTTCCTTCTAGGACTCACATGACACAATATAGGCCACATAGGTCCCTGATAATATGTTTCTTCTTTTTTTTTTTTTCTAAGTATGCTTTTTCTCTGTTGTTCACATTATATGATTTCTGTTGCTGATGCAATGCTCACTGATAATTTCTTCTGTAGGAGTTTTGTCTCCCTTCTGTCTGTCTGTCTCTCTCTCTCTCTCCTCACCCCCAGAACATCTTTAATTCTGCATTTAGCCTGAGTTTCAGGCACACATTTCCAATTAATTTCCATGTGAAGGCCACACAGATACCTTAAGTATATTTAAAAAAATCATCTAATTTGAAACATGATCTTCATTCTGTTCCCTATTGAAGGTAATATTATTAACATTCTTTTTGCTCTAAGTTTCAATACTTTAATAGCTTCTGAGTTTAACTGACAGTAGGAGATGAACTCTGCTCCAACACTCTCACTGTCATAGAGAAGATTTCTGCTTAAATATTTCTAGTATATTTTTCATAAGAATCTTGGATTTAAAATGTTATTTATAATTAATTAAAGTTTTATCTTTACTGGAAGTGAAGCCAGTTTGAGATTTCTTTTTTGTAGTTTGTTTCTATGAATTCACCTTAAACTAATAGGGAATCTGGTATTTTTGTTTCTCCACACAGGTAATATTTCACAAACATTAAAAATTATTCATGTGGTACTTTTATTTCTTAACATTTTTGTTAGAGCTATTTGGTAATAAGTACCACTTAGAGCTTTGAGAAAAATACAAAATAAATTGTTTCCTCCATTTCCTAATTGTATTTTTATAAAATTCTGATTTTAGGCATGTCAATCCAACGAGCTAATAAAAGAAAATTTTATCCCTCATGCTCAGATGGTGGAGTGGGTGATTCTGTCTAGTCAAAAAACAAAAAGACATGAAAAAGGTTGAGGGTGTCATGGAGTTGTTACATGAGCTGTTCAACTGAATGCTGTATTCTGCCTCTGGCTGATGTGGAGGAGTATGTGTCTGTGCCTCTCAAGTTTCTGACAGAGATTCTGATATTCACAAGTTCTATAACCCAATCAAGGCAATGTTCACTTTTCTCAACTGTCATCACCCTGAAATTACCAGACATATGGTCCCATTTTAGCAACTCTCCAAGATATCTGTCAATCTAAATCATTTGCTAGGACACTTGGGTATAAGCAGTTTGTGATTCTTTTCTACTAATTTTCAATCAGCATTTTATGTTTCCCTTTTTGTAAAATCGCCCACCTGTGGCATTGTTATAAAAATTAAATGCAGAGCATATTATGGAAAGATCCATAATATATTTCAGATCACCTCGTTTTATAAATGCATCCTATCATTTACTGATACTCACAACTTACACAGCTACATGCCTCATTTGGCCTCAACATGGCATTTTTCACAGAAGACAATAGAACACTCAAACAGCTGCTATGTAGCTTTGTTAAATCATCTAATTGCAAGTAAGCAACCCCCAAAAGCCCATTAGTCATGAAGAGAAGCTCAATTTCAAAATATATTATATTGTTGTATACTGGTAAAAATAATTATCAAGAAATGGCCTAAAGCATCAAGAAAAAAACCATCCCTCTTACCCTTCTCCCATCACCTGTTCTCTCTCTCTCTCTCACACACACACACACACACACACACACACACACTCCACTCACACACAGGCATTTAACTCTAACATTTTTAGTTCCATGCCCTATAATTTGTATGGCTTGTTACTGAAGAGACTTCTTAACAGTTTTAAAAACATTATGTGATAAATGTAATTCTAGATAATTTATCTAATTCCATATCTACAAAATCAGAATAATAAACCCACCAGTAGATTAAATATAGCCAAAAGTTTTTCTCTACTTTGTCCCATCCAGAGTGGAACTCTTCCCATCACTTGAAACTGGGCTGCCCTGTGGTTTTGATTAAAAGAATTTGGTGGAAGTCACAGTTGAGTACTGGAGCTTGTCCTCCAGAGATTTTGCAGCTTTCATCTCAAAAACTTGGAAGGATGCTTTGAATATAAACAGGTTGATACTGCCTACTAAGTAGTTTAAGAAAGCAACCCAGCTGACAAACAGTACTGTCTATCACGCAAAGGTGAGGACTTGTTGGACAGCTGACCAACCAGATGGATGAAATCACAAGACTGAAGCTTGACAAAACAGCGGGGAAATCAACCAACTAACCGATAGAATCAGGAGGGAAAAATGGTTTATTGTATTAAGCCATGCGCTTTCAAGGACATTGACTGTGTAGCAATGGACGATAGAAATGCAGAAATTAAAACATAATATGGAAGACAATGCTATCCTAATTTTTGAAGAATTTATGGCTTACTATCTAATTCTGAATGGAATCATGGTAAAAGTTTCTTGCTTACATTATCTAGTCCCAGATATATTTGAGGTTATCGATGATTTGGTTCAGTGTTATGAGCAGATCTCTGATGTAGCATTTAGAACTTCACTAAAGTTATATTCTAAACTCCTATAAGAAAGAATAGAGGGGCACCTGGGTGGTTCAGTCGGTTGAGGGTCCAACTTGGGTTCAGGTCATGATGTCAACATTGGTGGGTTCAAGCCCCATGTTGGGCTATGTGCTGACAGCTCAGATCCTAGAGCCTGTTTCAGATTCTGTGTCTCCCTCTCTCTCTCTCAATGCCTCCCTTGCATTCTCCCTCTCTCTCTCTCTCTCTCTCTCTCAAATAAATTTTAAAAAATTAAAGAACAGAAAATTCAGAACCTAAAAACTTGAATTATGATACTAATTCTGTCATATACAAATGCAAGAAGATAATGACTCCTTCATATATTTTCACAGTAATTTGTTAATTGCTGAGGTAATATGTTTGGGAAATGTTCTCAAATTATCTCATAGAGAATATAAAGTAAATATATATAGATGTATATAGATATAAATATGTACAAATAGATGTATATTTGAGAGATGCTGGGGCAATATTACAACTGTTCACTAATATATAGTTCCTTTCAGGGGTGATTGGGTGGCTCAGTTGGTTGGGCCTCCAACTGTTGGTTTCGGCTCAGGTCATGACCTCACAGTTGTGGGTTCGAGCCCTGTATTGGGCTCTGTACTGACAGTGTGGAGCCTGCTTGGGATTCTCTCTCACTCTTTCTCTCTTTCTCTCAAAATACAAATAAACTTGGGGCGCCTGGGTGGCGCAGTCGGTTAAGCGTCCAACTTCAGCCAGGTCACGATCTCGCGGTCCGTGAGTTCGAGCCCGCGTCAGGCTCTGGGCTGATGGCTCGGAGCCTGGAGCCTGTTTCCGATTCTGTGTCTCCCTCTCTCTCTGCCCCTCCCCCGTTCATGCTCTGTCTCTCTCTGTCCCAAAAATAAATAAAAAACGTTGAAAAAAAAATTAAAAAATACAAATAATTAAAAAAATTCCTTCAACTTTTCTGAAAATTAGGGAGAGTTTCACTTAATTGCCTCCTTAGAATAAAGTGTGACCATGTTATTTATTCTAGTTGAAGAAATGGGAATATATACTGCTTCCAATTGGAAATACTTTAGAGATCATGTGGCTTTTCATCCTTCCTTTCTCCTGTGTCATTCAGAGATCTTCCAGTTTCCTTATGCCTGATTCCTTGAGCGAATATATGAAGCTAAACTCCCTTCTGACTAGCATTAGACATGTAGTATGAGTTAAAAAAAAAACCATTGTGTTAGGCCACTGGACTTTAGACTTAAGTCTGGTGACTAGGTCATCTACCTGGCCTAGTGTCACTGATAATGCTGTGGGAATGCATATGAATTAGCACCATTGTTAGGGGCACTTGTACCCCAATGTTTATAGCAGCACTCTCAAAAATAGCCAAATTACGGAAAGAGCCTAAATGTCCATCAACTGATGAATGGATAAAGAAATTGTGGTTTATATACACAATGGAGTACTACGTGGCAATGAGAAAGAATGAAATATGGCCCTTTGTAGCAACGTGGATGGAACTGGAGAGTGTTATGCTAAGTGAAATAAGCCATACAGAGAAAGACAGATACCATATGTTTTCACTCTTATGTGGATCCTGAGAAACTTAACAGGAACCCATGGGGGAGGGGAAGGAAAAAAAAGGGTTAGAGTGGGAGAGAGCCAAAGCATAAGACTTTTAAAAACTGAGAACCAACTGAGGGCTGATGGGGGTGGGAGGGAGGAGAGGGTGGGTGATGGGTATTGAGGAGGGCACCTCTTGGGATGAGCACTGGGTGATGTATGGAAACCAATTTGACAATAAATTTCATGTATTAAAAAAAAAGGAACACAGTTTAGCAATTCTTCAAATGATAAAGAAATAAAAAAAGAAATTAGCACCATTGTATATAATTTAATATGTTCAGAGGCATCACTTAAATGTGGTTTAGATCCAACCTTGATTTCATGATAGAATAGTGCCATTCATTTTAATTTGGAAACAACCACATGGCCAAATGAATTACAACATTTCAATTATGCATCTCAGTGGTTCATTACATTTCATTGAAAGGAAAAGCATTTTGCTTATTAGTGTACCTTATAGTATTTCATGTATAACACAATATTCTACTGGCATCATAAATTACTTTTTGCTTTTGTTAGATGAGTAAGACACAGATGCTTTTTTTTTTGAATGATTAGCCATATCAACATTATAATGATCCGTAAGTTCAACTAAATTCAGAAATATGCTGGCATTTTGATTTAAATAAATTCTTCAGACTTTCTAAGATGTAAATTTTTTTGTATTAAACAGCAACATTTAAATTTATTTTAATGTTTATTTATTTTTTGAGAGAGAGAGAGAGAGAGAGAGAGAGAGAGAGAGAGAGAGAGAGAGAATGTTAGTGGGGAAGGGTCAGAGAGAGGGAGACACAGAATCCAAAGCAGAATCCAGGCTCTGAGCTGTCAGCACAGAGCCTGACACGGACACCAAACCTACCAACCACGAGATCATGACCTAAGCCGAAGTCTAACGCTTAACCAACTGAGACCCTCAGATGCCCCCATTTAAAATTTAAAATTTTAAATGTCTGTTTTTTTTGAGACTGAGAGAGCCAGAGAGAGAGAGAGAGGGAGGAAGGGGTAGAGAAAGAGGGGGAGTCCCAGAACTCAGGCTCCAGGCTCTGAGCCATCAGCACCAAGCCCCACGTGGGGTTCAAACCCATGGAACCGTGAGAGCATGACCTGAGCCAAAGTCAGAGGGTTCACTGACTGAGCCACTCAGGTGCCCCACAAAACAGCAACATTTAGAATCACTTTCAAGATACTCTGCCATTTTTGTTTAGCTTATGTAATCAACCTCTACAAGGTGTCGAGTATTGAAATATTAGTTCGAATATATTTAAGGATACTTCCATTTTAAAAAGGCATCATAATGTAAATTGGATTTTTTGTAGTCATAAATTCTGTTTAAACTCTTCCAATCTTGGAGAAGTTATTTTGAATTGCAAATATTTTATACGATTGTATTATTGCTAGAAAGAATACCTGCAAAATAAAATACACAAGGATTCTTTTTTTAAAGATATATATATATTTTTTTTAAGTTTATTTTACTTATTTTGAGAGAGACAGAGATAGTACAAGTGGAGAGGGGCAGAGAGAGTATCCCAAGCAGGCTCTGCACTGTTAGTGCGGAGCCCAGTGCAGGGCTTGAACCCACAAATTGTGAGATCATGACCTGGGCTGAAACCAAGAGTCAGATGCTTACCCAAGTGAGCCACCCAGGCACCCCTAAACATAAGGATTCTTTCAAATAAAAGAATCTATCATGTGGAATCAACTCACCATTAGGAATTTTATTAAATAGTTTTTTGAATAATATTTGGCTATCATATGAAATAAATTATCTAAAATCTGCTTCTTTTCCATGATTGGTTCTTTATTCTGTTGAAATCACCTTTTAATTAATTTCTTGTAGCATTTATTTATTTTTTAGAGATAGAGTGCAAGCAAGGGAGGGGTAGAGAGGAGGATACCCAGAATCCAAATCAGGCTCCAGGTTTTGAACTGTCAGTACAGGGCCCAACATGGGGCTTGAACCCATAAACCATGAGATCATGACCTGAACCAAAGTTGGATGCTTAACCAACTGAACCACTCAGGCACTCCAGAATCACTTTTTAATTAAAACGAATGTCCATGAAAGAATATTATTAAAATGTATTTTAAATGGCATCTTTTTATTTTCTCACACTGATGTTCCTGAGTCGCTGAAATTTTTAACATTATCTTTGATTTTTTTTCGTCACAATTTGAAGAATAATCATTAGTTTACTCATCAATGTCAGAAACTCCATTAATTTTAGTGGCTGGAATACTGTAGTTTTCTAGCCAAACTTGTAACTTCTGCTGTAATTATAATCCATTTCTGCACATACTTCTTTTTTATCTCTAGATATTCCACCACATGACTTTCTAAATGTCTTATTTTTCTAAAAACAATTAATAATATATTTAAAAATATACTTAGAGTATTCATATTAAGTATAATGAATGATAAAATATATAACACATTATTTAACTTAATATAAATTATAATATTCACCAACCAAAAAGGTATACATAAAACTTGTATATTTAAATTTTCCAGACAAATTTGGCTGAGAAAAAAATTGAAAAATATATTTTTGTGTAAAGAAGTAGCAATGAACTATATTTTACATTGTTGTTATTAATGGAATACTTTCTTTAGTGTTTTCTGTTTGGTTACTACTGATGTAGAAGAAAGCTACTGAATTTTGTAAAATAACTTTGTAGTTGGCATCTATGTTGAATTTTCTTGTGAGTTCTAATATTTAAAAAAAATTTTTTTCAACGTGTTTTATTTATTTTTGGGACAGAGAGAGACAGAGCATGAACGGGGGAGGGGCAGAGAGAGAGGGAGACATAGAATCGGAAACAGGCTCCAGGCTCCGAGCCATCAGCCCAGAGCCCGACGCGGGGCTCGAACTCACGGACCGCGAGATCGTGACCTGGCTGAAGTTGGACGCTTAACCGACTGCGCCCCCCAGGCGCCCCATGAGTTCTAATATTTTATGATAACTGATCATATCATAGAATCATCCAAGAGAAAACTTATAATGAATAAATACACTTCTCTCTTTTGATTTTTGGTGTTTGCCATGATTTCCAAAATTATAATGAACAGTATTGATTATATTTATATAGTTACCTTCTAAAAGAAACAAAGTCCACTGTTTATACCTGTTTGTAAACAATGGGATATAGGGTAATAATTAGACGCATAACAAATATTAGGCTACTCTAATAGATATGAACATTTAGTTCTTTCTAATATGAAAATCTAGTCAGCCACAAAAGTAAACAAACTATTTGAAAACCCCCAAACCTTGTTTTCCAGCACTTTATGACCCTAGACCTACCCAGAACTCTTTAAATTTGTTTCCTTCTAATGTTGAAGTAACTTTGGTAGTGGCACATTTCCATCAAAATTTTCTCTCTGAGGGGTGCCTGGGTGGCTCAGTCAGTTAAGCGTCCGACTTTGGCTCCAGTCATGATCTCACAGTTCGTGGGTTCGAGCCCCGCATCGGGCTCTGTGCTGACAGCTCAGAGCCTGGAGCCTGTTTCAGATTTTGTGTCTTCCTCTCTCTCTGCTGCCCCTTCCCCACTCGCACCGTGTCTCCCTCTGTCTCAAAAAACAAACAAACAAACAAACAAACAAACATTAAAAAAATTTAAAACAAAAATTTCTCTCTGATTTGTTCTCATCTCCTGGTACATGATATGGCTAGTTTGGTTTCCCTTCTGGACCAAAATATGGAAACACTTAGATGTTTTTGGAATAATTTAATGCTTCCACAATTTTTAGGTATGCCTGTCCTTATTCTGGGGCCTCTTTGAACAGTTGATTTATTATAAATACATTGATTTTTCCTTGAAAAATGACTGCTACAAATCTCTTAAATAGCCAGCCCTTACCACTTGTTCTTGTCTTTTAAAATTATAGTTCTGTACCATTTATCTACTGCTTTGTAACAAGCCACAAAAAAATCTTAGTACCGTAAACAACAAAAATGTCATTGTAAAAAAAAAAATGAATCTGCAATTTGAGCAAGGTTCTGTGGTGACAGGTCATTTATGCTCCATTTGGCATGAGCTGGGTTGGTCCAAAGATGAAAGGGGAGAAATCACTTGAATTCTAGTTCACTCACATGTCTAGTGGTTGAAGCTGATTACCATTGGGACTTAGCCAGGAGTGTCAGTTGGAATATTTACACATGACCTTTTCATATTTCCTCACTACATGGCAAATTGACCTAGGGTGAACATCCCAAGAGACAACCATGGGGAGGCTCTAGGCTATTATATAACCTAGACTCGGTGTCTTGCAACGTCAACCTCGCCATATTCTACTTTTCAGAAGCTTGTTATTAAACCTGGCCCACATTCAAAGCAATGGAAGTCAGATTTTATCTTCCGATGAAATGTCAAATACTTTGTGGATATGTTTTTAAAAGTACCATAATGGAGATCTATGTGGGACTTCATATAGTTATAAGATTCCAAACTTTCTCAGAAAGGTATTTTTTTGACCTCCCATATCCTTGTGGCAGGTCCTTGTGTGTGTTTTTTTCAATCTGGTCCAATTAACACTGCCATAAATTATTTTTCAGAATTTGTCTGATGTAATGATCTTATTTCTACCTCCGTTGATGGTTTTTTATATTTTACTTTCATCTGGGCTTAATTTGGTGGCACATTAATGAAAATACGAGATAGTGATACAGCAGTGGGTGAAACCAACTATGCTCTTACTATACTTGTCTTTTTCCTTTGAAAGGCCCTCTACCTTTGGATATTCTCTTTTGGTTAATTTCTCACTCATATGTCATATTGTTCTGTTAGTATTTCAAGGAAGACTATGTCACTCGTGACGAATATGAAATGCCTTCATATCTAAGAGTGCCATTCTATTACCATTTCCCATGCATAATGACATAATTTGGTATAGAATTTAGTGGTTGTATATTTTTTCTGAAAATTTTGTATTGCTTTCTGCTACTTACTAATATGCAGAAGCTGAGTCCTTATTTTCTTTCCAAAAAATAAACACATAACTTACGCTTTCTTAAATTGACTTTTTTTTTGTTTTTTCCTACATGTTACACAATTATTTAAACATATTGCTTCCTAAAATTCACTGAAAACTTGAATTCTATACTTCAGTCCATGTTTAATTTCAAAAATATCTTCATTAGGTATCTGAATATTTTCAATCCTTCATACTCCTTATTTTATTCTTCTGGATTTGCCACTAACTATTGTATCTCCTAGATATGTCAGTAACTTTTATATTTGTGCAGCCTCTTTAAACATAAATTTTCTGATATATTTATATCCTCCTTTTGGTTATAATAATTTTTCATAATCTCAATTGTGGATCTTTAAGAATATGCTGTTTATTTCTTATTTGAAAAGCAGCACAGCATAGAAGTTTAAGGTAGATATTTTTTTTTTTTTTTGCTTCCCCATGTCTACTCTCCACTCTTAATGTCTTTGCTTAATGTCTGTGCTGAACTTAAGGATTTCTTGGTTCTTTTGTTCTGTCGATTTCACTTGAGTTTGGAGAGGAGATTTACAGTCGGTTTTTCTGAAACATGATAAATATCTTCGTAATTCCTACTGCTTTATGTCAAATTATGCAGTTAAAACCATAGTGCTAATGAGAAAAATGGGTATAACATTCAAAACTTCAACAGTGATACATTTAAAAGCCTACATTAAAAGAAAAACAGAAGTCTCATAAAAATGGTGGCACAGTTTTCCACGTTTTCTTAAATGGTTAAGAAATGTATAAACACTACAATGAATATGGCCCTTTAAGAAATGCATAAATACTACAATAAATATGGCCTTTTCTACTGAAAGAGACCCAATGTTTGCTTATGGAAGTGGATATAGAAGAGCTGTAAATTGGGAGTTACTGTGAAGTAGGCGAAAGAGTTATCTGAAATGGGAAAGAAAATTGTAACACCAGATGTAGGTGGCGTGGCTTCTATCACATGCAATGAACTGAAGTCGCTGAGATGTACTGAAGTACTTGAGATGTTTGTATCTGTTTGTATGCCCCTACACTGCTCCATTCACCCAGGCACAGTCTTCTGTGTTTACCTAGTGTTTCTTGCAAAGAAATTCTTACATAAGCAAATGAAACATCACCTGTTTTCTCAGTTGCATTGAAACAAGTTCCCCCTTTCTAAAGAAGTAATGGTATTTACCTGGCTCTTTCCTTGTGTGATTACAGGCTGTGAGTTCTGTGTTCCTCTACGTCCCCAGATCCTTCAAGGAAGCCTTCTCTCCTCCATTATAGCAAGTGTTATAGCTGCTTCTGGGTTGCAATCATCCCTGTCATCTTGTCCCTTCTGGACCGACGGAGATAAAGTTTTGCGATGATCCCTTGCTAGTTCTCCCCAGTCCTTCTCGCGTGTCTTTGATCAGTCCCCTCATAAACTTGTGCCATTAACACATTTGATTGCACCATCTGTTTTCTTTTCTTTTTTTTAATGTTTTTTTTAAACATTTATTTATTTTTTTATTTTTGAAGGTATTTATTTATTTATTATTTTTTTTAATATATGAAATTTACTGTCAAATTGGTTTCCATACAACACCCAGTGCTCATCCCAAAAAGTGCCCTCCTCAATACCCATCACCCACCCTGCCCTCCCTCCCACCCCCCACCCTGCCCTCCCTCCCACCCCCCATCAACCCTCAGTTTGTTCTCAGTTTTTAACAGTCTCTTATGCTTTGGCCCTCTCCCACTCTAACCTCTTTTTTTTTTTTTTTTTTCCCTTCCCCTCCCCCATGGGTTTCTGTTACTAAACGTTTATTTATTTTTGAGACAGAGAGAGATAGAGCCTGAACGGGGGAGGGTCAGAGAGAGGGTGACACAGAATCTGTCAGCTGTCAGAGCTGTCAGCACAGAGCCTGATGCGGGGCTCGAACTCAGGGACCGCGATACCGTGACCTGAGCCGAAGTCGGCCGCTTAACCGACTGAGCCACCCAGGCGCCCCAACACCATCCATTTTCAAAAGGAATTCTTACTGACACAGGTGAAATACAGACCTTAGGTAGCTCTGGTTTATTATTGGTTTATTCAATAACCAGCTGTATAACTGGGCAAGTTATTTAGCCATTCTGAAATCCCATTTCCTCATCTGTAAGATGGAAATTATGGTAGAACTTACCTCATAGGATCATTTAAAGTTTTAAAAGAGATAATACATTAAACTGCTTAATGTAATGCCTGACATGTAGTATGTCTCAAGCATTGACAGTATTACATAGCATACTTTCTTTATAGAATCTAATTCAAACTAAATACACATAAATAATACAACAACATTACTGCTTACAAGAACTTTCCATCTTAATTTTGAGAATGGTTTTGTATAATGCTGGTAATAGACACTATTTCTTCTTCTTGCATAATTGCTACTTAACGGTATTTCTGATCTTATATTATTTTTCTCATTAAAATGTGTCATCATTCACCACATCCAGAAGACATAATTTGAGAATCACCCCTGACAATATTTCCAAAATTACAAATTCTGTCATTTCTGCTTTCTTAATTTTATTGTAACTACATTTCTCTCCATCCTCATTTGTTAGTATTTAGCCTAGGGCCTCATCAAGTTGCACCTAACATGCTAAACAGTGCCTTAACGATTCTCTTTCTAAACAGTCTTACCAAACGAATTATTGACCACATTGTGAGAAAAGAAATTTTGTAGTATGAAACTAGAGTATGCAAGCATTCATTTATTCATTCAAGCATTCATTTACTTATTATCTTTCCAACTGTATTAAGATATAACATTTTGTTAGATTAAAATATACACTGTGATAATTTGACACACATATGTTGTAAATTGATAACCACAATACGATTATTTTTTTTTTAAGTAATTGTGTTAAGTGAAATCTTTTATAAGGACACTTGTAATGACTTCCAGTTGCCTTCAGGATAAAATCTAAAATTTTAGTATTCATGGACTACAAAGCTCTTTGTCATTCAGAGCTCTCTCAGAAAATAAGCACGCAATTCCCTGTGCCTAGGATATTCTCAACCCTACAACTCTGCCTACCCAGCAACTGTATGTATTCATTTAGCAAATATCAATTAAAAATCTCATTTTCTAAAACTCAGTTCAATTATCATATCAGTTATTGAGTACGTTAAATACCTTCAGTGAGTTATTTTCTGTCTTTCCCCCACCCCACTGATGGGTTGGCATAAAAAAAAAATCATGCTTTATTTTGCCTTTTTCTTCTTTCAGATAATCTCTAGAAAAGTTTCACTAGGTGGATTTTGCTCCAGACATCCCCTGTATCTTATTTGTAGGAGAAAGTTGAAAGTGAAAATGTGTGCAGCAGAATCTTCTGGGTAACTGGGACTTTTTTTCAATAAGAACAGAATGGAATATATATGTGTGTATATATCTATGTCTATATCTATATATCTATATCTATATCTATATCTATATCTGTATCTATATCTATAACTGATATATCAATAGATCTATATCTCTATCTATATATCAATCTCCATGTCAGGTCTGTCTTGACCAACGTGGACTTAGCAGGAGAGTAGAGATAAGAACTAGAAAAGTTAAGGATAGAGTTAGCATACTGGATGGATTAGATTTAGGATGTGAACCAAAGTGAATGATTAAAAGTAAGTCCTGGATTTGTGGTCTGATTATCTGAGAAGATGGCATTTATATTTTCTGAGAGGGAGAAAAACAGGATACAAACATACTATAAATCATATCCATCCAGCACTCTTTTTTTGGCTTATCTTTCATTTAGTTTGTGTTTATGGCATCCCTCCTTTGATTTTTTATCTTCAGAACTCCACAGTATTTGTGACCTCTTCTTTCTCATTCTCATCCACTTAGGTTTTATGTAGAGGTCCTGCTGTCTGTCTTTTTTTTTTTTTTCCTGCTGTTTGTCTTTTGCTTTTAAGATTCCTCATTCTTAAATTTTAATGTGCATACAAATCAGCTCAAAAGCTTGTTACAGTACAGATTCCAAACCAGTAAGTATGAGCCAGGACCTGAAATTCTGTACTTCTTTTAAGATCCGAAGTGAGACTCATGATACTGATTCGGGTGAGACGGATGTGTTGGAGTAATAAGACGTCAGATCAAAAGGAAGTAATCCAAAGTGTCATATACTACAGTTGTAAATCTGAAATACGGTAACAGTGTGTCTAGCTGTACAATTATTTCTTACTGATAAAAATAATTTCAGGCAACAAATAGGAGATGAGAGGCTTTAGTGGAACTCCTGAAACTATCCAAAAATACTCCATAAAAAAATTGTTTGTCCACATGGTTGTCTGCTCCATTAGATAGCCTTTGTGAACTGAACTTGAAGTTATTTACCACACTGCATACACTTGGCCACAAATATACATTTAGTAAGATAGTAACTACATAGGTGTTTTTTCTAATATTTATGCTCTAAAAACAATCTATCAAAGGCTCACTTTGGATGGCCATGTTCAACCATACTGAGTAAACTGTGTGTAACCAACACCCCCTGCCTATCCAACAGAGGAGCACAGCAGGCTCGAATCAGTATCTGTGGGCACAAAGGAAAGAAAAAAGAGGTTCAAGCTCAGCAATTTAGGATAGAGTAAAATAATGC
Organism: Neofelis nebulosa; assembly: GCF_028018385.1. Taxonomy (NCBI): domain Eukaryota; kingdom Metazoa; phylum Chordata; class Mammalia; order Carnivora; family Felidae; genus Neofelis; species Neofelis nebulosa. The sequence continues at coordinate 210,833,984 of NC_080782.1, read as the reverse complement.
CTACTATACTCAATTCAATTAAAATTAATGATTTAATTAATTGCACACTTTATTAAACAATTGTAGCACTGTGAGCTAACATTATTTCCCCTTATTAATGTGTTGTATGTTTTACATGAAATATTTAATGCTTGCAATCATCTAAAGTAAGGATTTTTATTTTTTCCATTTGCTAATTAATTGTCTTAAGATAACACAGTTAGGAACTGGTAGAAGCCAGAATGTAGTTCAAGTATACTTGACTCCAAAGCAAATTCATTGTACTTGTAATGTCTCTATCCTTTTCTTACCTCATTTATATTTGTGATCGTCTATAGATGTGCTACACATAAGAAGAGCATATAAAATGGAAAGTGATGTAGATATTTCACAATATGGAATCTCGTTTAGCATTGGAAGCTTGTGAATATTAAAACTTGTGCATTTATTTTGTCTGATTCATTAACTTTGAATCTGTCTTGTCTTTCTAAGACAAATATTGTGGAGTTTAAGTAAATTATTGTGATAAAATACTTTAAGTGACATTATTAGCAAATGTGTGTTTAGATTCCCTATTCTTAGAACACAGTTTTACAGAAAGTAAGGCAGTGATTATTTTGTAACTCCAATCATTAGATGCCCAAAAATCTATGTTGGCATATCCAAGTCTGTAATTCATCCCATATGATGCTAAATTGAGTGTGTTAAAGTAAATACCTTGAATCTTCATTACAAAAATTGGAAAAAAAAAACCCAAGAAGCTCATACTTATGTTTTAAAGTAATTCATTAATCAGAAAATTTGGTCAATTCTATTGTATTTTTCTCCCACTTACAGATCATATTAAAAAATAGCTGACTGAGGTAACATAGATAAAACTTGATTCATTTTGCCATATTTTGTATTCTCCTGACTCAAAATTATAGCTTAAAAAGCAGGCAACCCTATATAACATAATTATTTAATTACTACTGGCACAGGAAAACTAAATCATTAATATTCTATCTGTAAAAAAATCAAATTTATGAGAGTAATTGGCAAGTAATTTTGGTGATCTCTGTTTATGAAAATTACTTAAACATTTTAATTTTATACATACAAATACACATATGTAGGTATCGTGGGTTATGTATGAAAGAGTAGAATCATAAATGTGTTCTGTCTTCTGAGATATTACTAATTTCAAACTGCTTTTTTTCTTTGTCCTTTGCAAGTTATGTTTCTGCTCTGTCCATTGAAGAGATAAGCTAATTAGTCTTCTCCCCTTGTATTATATTGGAACACATCATACCATAATTGTATATGCCGAGATACTAATTATATTAGCTAGACTTCTTACTGACTATATTTTCCTGCCCCCTCCAAGATACTTATCTGTATTTGTTTATGATTTAAATTAATGCTGTTTCCTTACATGCTCATCATTTGTAGCAAGAGTCCCCCACCCCCACCATAGATTCACAAAATGCCTCCAAACACCAGGGAGATAATTCAATAAAAATATTTCTATAACCTCAGTGAAAAGATGGAATGGATTGAAAAACATATAGCAGACAAAAGAAAAAATAGTATGTGGGAAGAAAGTTAAATCATGTTGTAAAGTTCATCTTCCTATTTGCACTCCTATTTTTTTCACACAAAAGAGAAGTTGGACCCATATAGTATCATGGCAACCTCGTCCTTTGTGGTAGAGTGGATGTCTTAAAGTCCAGTCTATCATTCATTTATTTAACCAACCATTTCTTTACTCTATAAATATTACTTGAATCCCTGTTATCTTAGGCATTATGTGAAGAACTGATGATATGTGGTCTCTTAGTTCAGGTTACTGTAACAAAAACACTTTAGATTAAGTGACTTAAACAGGAAATATTTGTTTCTCATGTTTGTAGAGGCTGGATACAAGTGTCTTTGGGTTCTTTGTGAAGGCCCTCTTTTTTTCTTATTTTTTTTACTGTTTATTTGTGAGAGAGAGACAGACAGACAGACACAGAGTGTGAGTGGGGAGGGACAGAGAGAGAGGGAGACTCAGAATCCAAAGCAGTCTCCAGGCTCTGAGCAGTTAGCACAGAACCCTGAAGGGCTTGAACTCACGAGCAACGAGATCATGACCTGAGCCGGAGTTGGATGCTCAACTGACTGAGCCATCCAGGCACCCCTTTGTGAAGGCCCTCTTTCTGGTTTATACATGTCTACCTTCTTGTTGTAGCCTCAGTGATACAGAGATCTCATGTCTTTTATACTATAAAGTACTTATAAGGCCACTAATTCCATCAGGGGGGTTTCACCCCTCATGAACTCATCCAAATACAATTACCTCCAAAAGCTTCACCTCCAAATACCATCACATTGGAATCAGTGTTTAACATATGAACAGGACAGGGACACAAACATTCAGCCCATAGCAAGGACTAAGGAAAAGCCAAGCACCCACCCTTCTGAGATTTACAGATGAATGCATGAGACAGGCATTTGGCAAATTTCCTCACATGTGTGTACATATGCATACATGTGAAACCACAACTGTGGTAACTACACAAAGGAGAATTTTCAATGCTCTTGAAACACATTTAGAAACAATTGACATTGTTAGGGGCTCACTGAAAGGTGAGTTAAAGAAATTGATCGGAAAATTTAGATCTGAAGTGAAAGAGAAGTATCTAAGAGAAAGGCATATGTAGTAGAAAGGAAAGAGTCTTTTCTGAGCAGAGAATCCACTCTGACAGAAGGCCTATGTGGAGGAAGCATAGGGAGGGTTATTATAGGAGCTGAAGCAAGATCACTGAAGTTGCAGAAAAAGGAAATAAAGAGAGAAAGCAAATGAGAAGAAATTTGTTGAAGAAGTAGGCAGGGATCCGTCTGTGAAGAATATTCTGGAACATCTTATGGATTCAGAGCAACAAGAAGCTACTCAAGTGCTTTAAACTCTTGCGGATGGAGCACTGGGAAGAAACAGATTTAAATAAGGTTATTTTAATTTTTTTTTAGATAATTAAGCTAGACGTAGAATAGAAAACAGGCTGCAGTAAGGGAAACACTAAGAGATCCAAAGACATGGATTATCTAGTTAATTGCAATAGACAAATTGTTGATAAAAAAAATTCTTGATCTTAGTGATGGGATGGATTTTTTATTCACTGAATGCCTCTGTCCACCACGCTGTCTTTTTAGTATATGATACTTGGATGTTAGGAAGTACATGGAAGTAAGTCTTTCATACGACTTATATTCTAATAGGAGAAACCTGGTAACCAATGAATAAATTAAAAATAAAAGTATGTATTAGGGAAATTACTACTATGGAGAAGAATAAAGGGAAAGGAGAGAGAGTAATGATGGGGAAAAGGCTATTTTAGGTAGAATGTTCTGGAGAATCCTTTCAGATGAGAAAACATAAAAACTGAGTATGCCATGCAGCAATGCAGCACAGTCAGGGAGAAGGCTCTAGAGAAATCAAGAAGGGAAAATAGTTTAAAAGAGAGTTTCTGAGGATATATGAGGTCGTAGTAGAAAAGTATGATACACACCTCAGTAAGGAACTTAAAAGACGTTTTAAAAGATGTATATTTGATTTACAGAAACCAATGTTCTGTCAGTTGATTAGTAAATTTACCTTAGCGTTAGCTAAATGGTAAAATCTATTTTAACCACATCAGTGTTGACATTTGTAGGGCAGTTCCAATGGAGCCACAAAATGATCTATAGAAATAACCAAAATTAAGCAAGCAAGCAAACATTAAAAACCAGAAATGTTAGGAAGCAAGATAATATACTATTAAGAATGTGAATTGATTGTGACATAGAAATTCTATTGTCAATACAGACAATTTTTAGTTGTGGTTCATTTGACAAATTATTTAAACTCTTGGTCTTAATTTTTCACAATGCATCAATGGGAATAACAGTAACTACTTTCTATAGTTGAGGCAGATTATATAATTATATAATCTTGATTATATAATCTTGAGCAACTCAAACTTTACTCATCTTGCTGTTCTCATTTCCACGAAAAACAGGTAGGTTATCTTTTATCCCAAACCCTTGGGGCTACATATATTTCAGAATTCAATTTTATTTTGCTTGTTCCCCAAGCTAGATACATAAAATGGCCCCAACATGATCTGTAACAGCAAACATATCCCTACCTTGTAATGACATGAATTTTCAAACCGGTCTATCAGTTTGCTACATCAGTTCAGGTCAGTTTTGCTGCCTAGAGTGTGGTGGGAAAAATTTAAATTTTAGGAGATTTTTGTATCTCACTACTGTGTTTAAGAAGTTACGGACCTGTAGTAAGACTCACATAGCCTTTCTTTCTAGGAAACTTCAGTCAACTAGAATACTGTATATAAAAGTACATTCAAAATTTTAAAGAACCCAGCAAATCTGAATTAATGGTGCAGCTTCCAATTAAAGCATTGTTGCCACGAGGCTGCCCTAAAGTCATCATAAAGCATTTTTTATCATTCCCCATAAATAATTTTCCTTATTCATAAATGGAATCTAGTTCTGAATAAAGGGTTTTTTTTTTCCTTTAGGACAAACACCCCCAAAAGAGGACCAGAGACCAGAATATGTTTTAATATGATTCTATTGATTAGTCCATACACATTGTATTCATGCATTTCTTCCACATTCTAGAAAAATTTTTTATCATGATGGATTTAGTCCCTATTTTATCTCTCTATAAACATTGACAATAAGCAGTGACTAGTTCTTGTCCGTTTATATCATATACAACAAGTGCTATTTTGCATCTTCAGATTTTTTAATAAGGTATTATGATACTGGAAATTGGTCATGATTGGCACATTATATAAGAATTTCTTCTTTTCACTCTTTGAGTTGAGTGTATTTTTATATCCCAAATACTGAAACCTGTAAGTCACTACTTTAGTCCTTAGGCTACAAAAAAAATGATAGAGGAAAGTTTTCTTCATATTATGAAATTCTGTGCCACATAAACATTTTACAAGGCTCTTAGGAAGTATGACTACCATATTTGTTACCTGTAGGGTTGATTAAATCTTTATCTCTACAAGTTGTATGTGCTTATTCTCACTTTTTTTCTTTTCTTTTGTTTTTTTTGTTTGCTTTTTCATTTCACAACAGCCTTTGACCTATAATATACTGACCTTCATGATGGGTTTATAGGGAATCAATCAGGCTGGAACAAAACTAAAATATAGAAGAGTATTCATTATATTATATTGGTTAAGCCCGGAAGTCATGACAAGTAAAATACAGCTGATTGATTCTGACCTTTAAAGTATTTTGTATATAAAATACACACATTCTATAATGCCATGTGTTTACCACTAAAACTGAATTCAAAGCTTAATGATACTGAGCATAGACTGCTGTTTTTGCTTTTTTTAAGATGATTTTCTTTCACGCTCCCCTGTGTGTGTACCAACATACACGTGAATGCTTAAGTAAAGAACTAGAGTGCCTGGGCGATTCAGTTGGTTGAACATTCAGCTCCTGATTTTGACTCAGGTCATGATCCCAGGGTCATGGGATGGACCACAGGGTGGCTCCATGCTGAGGGTGGAGCCAGCTTAAGATTCATATTCTCTCTCTCTCTCTCTCTCTCTCTCTCCCTCCCTCCCTCTCCCCCCTCCCTGTCCCCCACTCGTGCTCTCTCTCTCTCCAAAATAAACAAATAAATAAAAACTGATTTCTTTTTTTTCCTTCCTTTTGAGGTCTTTTATTCTTCTAACAAATAAACCCCAAGACAAGTTTCTATGGTAAAGCAAAATGGAGCATCTACCTTCCTGGCAAGATCAGCAAAGTCAATCTGATACCTTAGCCATACTGCCTTCATATCTAATCCTTCAGTCTGAATCTCTATCAAATTAGTCAACGATAACTATTTTAATTTATGGACCCATTCACAAAACTGAATGATCCTACTATATGGAGAAGTGTCATGTCTTTCCTATAAAATAAGTAACAGATGATGATGATGATGAGCCAATAAATTTTATTTCAAAATATTGATATTTTATGCTATTAATAATTGACATGGAGCAGCATTGATGCCCTACTGGTGATGATCATTTTAAAAATAACCCTTGACAACAGAAGCATGTGAATCAACTGCTTGCATGATTCTCATCTCCCAAGCTGTGGCATATCAGAAAACATTTGTGGATATATATTCTCTTTTGTCATTTTGTGGATAGAGATAACTACAACTCAATTACATTTTAGAGGCAAGAATTAATTGCCCAAAATGTTGTTAAGTTTTACCTAGTCAGTCTTAATAAAATGATATAATTCAGTTAGTGATTTTTATTATACATAGAATAATCCTTCTAATATCTTGCTGATGTTTCTTTGAGGTTCTACAAGATATGTCCATGACTACCAAAGTTAAATAAAACCCTAACTTCTTGTGTTTACAAAGGTATCCATTTGAATATAATATTTGATAATATTTCTAAAGGAGAATTATAAATCCCCGCATTCAGTTTCTTCTTGCCACTCATGTCTTGGCTAAAAACTTAAGGCATTATGCCCATTATGGGCTGAATTATGTATCTTCCAAAATTTTTATGTTCAAGTCCTCCACTCCTAGTACCTCAGAATGTGACCATTTTGAAGACCAAATCCTTACATGGGCAATGCAGTTAAAATGAGAACATTAGAATGGTCCCTAATCTAATATGATTGGTCACATTATAAGGAGAGGCACTTTAAATACAGACCTACTGATGGAGGGAGGATGATATAAAGAACTGGGGAGAAGATGATTATCTATAAGCCAAAGAGAGAGGCCTGAAACAGACCTTCCCCTATGCCTTCACGAGGAACCATCCCTGTGGACACATTGATCTTGGACTTGTTAGCCTCCAATTGTGAAGAAATAAATTTCTGTTGTTTAAGCTACCCAGTCTGTGGTACTTTGTTATGGCAGCCCTAGAAAACTAATACAATGGCCTTTTCAATTGATATGACTGTTGAATTGAATTTCTCTGTTACTCTAAGCATAGGAAAAGATATATCTGCAATAGGCAGTCAGTTAAAGCCAACAATTTCCAGAAATAATAAAGGAGATTAATATCTTAGGTAATGCCATAGGTGCAGGAGGAAAATGACCAGAAGTGGAAACCATTTATTCCCCTTTAGGCAGCCAGGATGTATTGCTTTTTAATTTTTGCTGTTACATGTTTAATGAATATGCATTATTATTGAGTGCTTAAAATTAGAAAGGCAGCATGATTTAGTAGATAGGCTGATCACCTAAGTTTTCTAACTACATTTACTCCTGACTCACTGTAGTGACCTAGTACAAGTCACTTTATCATCATTACCATTATATTATTATCATTATATTTTTATGACTCAGATGAATTTGGTTTGAACTCATTATAATAGTATGTTCCTCAGTGGCCTACACATTGCAATAATCTATTATTAGAATAGGAATGTCCTGGTGATATTGCATGTATTTTTAAATGCTGATGCTAAATTGAACAATATCATAAATTTTCAGTTTCATCAAGATAGTCAACCATGTGCTTAGAATTATCAACATTTGCCTTTATTTTAGTTCCTCAGTTCTGGCATTTACTTAAATATATTTTTCAAAATTATTTCGAGTTCTAATTATGTGAGATTAATCCAAGAAAAATTCATTATTTTTCTTTTTCAAAGATATTGGCATAAATATTATATTTAAATTATCTTGGTATAACATTAATTAACTAGATATTTTATTTTACTACAAATATTTTCTCTTAGCTAATGTTATTTAATATATATGTTTTAAGAATAATGTTTGACACATAATTTCCTCCTTATTTTACTTTAATATATTTGTTAGTGATTACTTTCTTAAATATCCTTGTATATGTGAGTATGTAAGTTCTTTAATTTATATAAATGAAATAGAAGGATTTTGCAATTACATAACTTCATCTTTAATACATGATTTTATATGCTAAACCAGAGTAATTTTTTTTAACTTTTTCATTTTGGGATTATTATAGATTCACATGTAATTTTAAGCAATAAAAGAGAGAAGCCTAATTACCATGACATGCTTTCCCACAATGCTCATATCTTGCCAAACTGTGATACAATATCACAGGCAGAATACTGTCTTTGATACAACCAAGGTACAGAACATTTCTATCACCACAAGGATTCCTTATGTCCTTTCACAGTCACACCCTCTTCCATCCCACTGTTCCCCCCACCCCCTTAACCTCTCAGAGTCACGAATCTTTTTTTTTTTTTTTTTTTTTTTTTTAGAGAATAGACTTAGCTCTGTAGAACATTAATCAGTTTTCTATAATTTTGTCATTTTAAGAATATCGTACAAATGGGGGATGCCTGGGTGACTCGGCTGAGTGTCTGACTCTTGATTTAAGCTCAAGTCATGATCACAGTGTCTTGAGATTGAGCTCTGTGTTGGGCTCCACACTGGGCCTGGAGTTTGCTTGAGATTATCTCACTCCTCCCTCTGCCCCTCCCCTACACACACACACACACACACACACACACACACACACACACTTGTGCTTTCTCTTTCAAAAATAAAAATAAAAAGGATATTCTACAAACGGAATCATACACTATGTACCCTTTGGGAGACTTCTTTTTTTTTAAACTCAGCATAGTTCTCTAGAAGTTCTTCAGGTAGGTTGTTGCATGTTTCAATAGTTTGTTCCTTTTTATTGCTGGTTAGTATTTCATGGTATGTACATACCAGTTTTTTAACCATTTGCCTGCTAAAGGACACATAGATTGTTTTTACATTTTGGCTACTGAAAATAAAGTTGCTGTAAAATATCGTATACAGGGGAGACCTGGGTAGCTCAGCTGATTAAGCCTCCCACTCTTGATTTCAGCTCAGGTCATGATCGCACCATTTGTGAGGTCTAGCCCTGTGTTGGGCTCTGTGCAGACAGCACAGAGCCTGCTTGGATTTGTCTCTCTCTGTCCCTAACCTGCTCTCTCTCTCTTTCTCAAAATAAATAAGTGAACATTAAGAAAAATGATGTCTTTAAAAAAATTGTGTAGAGGTTTTTGTATGAACCTAAATCTTCGCTTTCTTGGGATAAGTTTCCAGGAGTACAATTGTTGGGTCGTATGGCATTGAATGCCAAACTTTTCCGGAATGGCTTTGGTCTTTCACATTTCCATCAGCACTATATGAATGATTCAGACCCTTCACATCATTGTCAGCATATGCCATAACTATTTTTTTTCCTATTCTGTTGTTAATGGGGGAGGGATGGTGCAGGGCCATGTTTTTTTTTTTTTTTCTAGTATTTTGATAGGGATTGCATTAAATATGTGGATTGCTTGCTAGTATGTGCTTTTAACAATGTTTGTTCTTTCAATCCATGAGCGTGGGATGCTTTTCCATTTCTTTGTGTCCTTTTCAATTTATTTCATAACTGTGCTATAGTTTTCAGAGTATAGACCTCTTACCTCTTTGGTTAGGTTTATTCCTAGGTATCTTACTGTTTTTGGTGAAATTGTGAGTGTGATCTATCCTTGATTTCTTTTTCTACTGCTTGGTTATTGGTGTATGGAAATACAATAGATTATGCACATTGGTTTTATATCCTGTGAATTTGATGAATTCATGTGTTAGTTCTAGAATTTTTTTTTTGTGGAAACTTTCGGGTTTTCTGCATAGAGTATCGTATTTTCTTCAAATAGTGAAATTTGGACTTCTTCCTTGCTGATTTGGATCCCTTTTATTTATTTTTGTTGTCTTATTGCTGAGGCTAAGACTTCTACTACTATGGTAAATAGTAATGGTGAGAGTGGACATCCTTGTCTTGTTTCTGACCATTGATGAGAGGCTCTCAGTTTTTCCCCGTTGAGGATAATATTACTTGTGCATCTTTCATATATGACCTTTATGATGTTGAGGTATGTTCTACCTATCCCTACTTTGTTGAAGGTTTTTATCAAGAATTGATACTGTATTTTTTCAAATGCTTTTTCTGCATCTATTGACAACATCATAGTGGTTCTTTTATTACTGTGGTGTATCACATTGATTGATTTGTGAATATTGAACAGCCCTGCAGCCCATGAATATATATACCCCACTTGGTCATGATGAATAATTCTCTTAATGTACTGTGGAGCTTGATTTGTAGTATCTTGTTGATAATTTTTGCATCCATGTTCATCAGGGATACTGGCCTATAATTCTCCTTTGTAGTGGGGTCTTTGTCTGGTTTTGGAATGAAGGTAATGCTGGCTTTGTAGAATGAGTTAGAAACTTTCTATTTCTATTTTTTGAAACAGTTTGAGAAGAATAGTTATTAACTCTTCTTTAAATGTCTGGTAAAATTCACTTGAGAAGCCATCAGGCCCAGGACTCTCATTTATAGGAGATTTGTGATTACAAATTCAGTTTCTTAGGTGGTTATGGGCCTATTCAAATTTTCTATTTCTTCCTGTTTCAGCTTTGGTAGTTTGAGAGTTTCTAGGAATTTGTCCATTTCTTCCACATTGCCTAATTTGTTGGCATACAATTTTCATAATATTCTTTATAATTGTATTTCTGTGATGTTGGTTATGTTCTTCCCTCTTTCATTTGTGATTTTATCTAGTTGGGTCCTTACTATTGTCTTTTTGATAAGTTTGGCTAGGGGTTTATCAATTCTGTTTCTTCTTTCAAAGAACCAGATGTTAGTTTTCTTGATCTGTTCTGTTGTTGTTGTTGTTGTTGTTGTTGTTGTTGTTGTTGTTTCCATATCATTTATTTCTGCTCTAATATTTATTATTTCCCTTCTGCTGGCTTTAGGCTTTCTTTGCTGTTCCTTTTTTTTAGCTCTTTAACATGTAAGATTAGGTTGTGTATTTGGGACCTTTTTTGCTTCTTGAGATAGGCCTGAATTGAAATAGACTTCCCTCTTAGGAGTGCCTTTGCTGCATCTCAGAGGTTTTGGACAGTTGTGTTTTTATTTTCATTTGCTTCCATGTACTTTTATATTTCTTCTTTAATGTCCTGGTTAACCCATTCATTCTTTAGTAGCGTGTTCTTTAATATCCATGTATTTGAGTGCTTTCCAATTTTTTTGTGTGTGTATGGTTGACTTCAAGTTTCATAGTGTTATGATCTGAAAATCTGTGTGGTATGATCTCAATCTTTTTGTACTTCTGAGGGCTAATTTGTGACCCAGTATGTTATCTATTCTGGAGGATGTTCCATGTGCACTCTAAAAGAATGTGTATTCTGTTGCTTTAGGATGAAATGTTCTGAATGTATGCTAAGACCATCCATTCCAGTCATTCAAAGCCATTATTTCCCTGTTGATTTTTTGCTTAGATGATCTGTCCATTGCTGTAAGTGGGGTGTTGAAATCCCCTACTATTATTATATTATTATAAATGTTTCTTTATGTTTGTGATTAATTGATTTATATATTTGAGTGTTTTCAAGTTGGGGGCATAAGTATTCACAGTTGTTAGATCTTCTTGGTGGATAGACTCCTTAACTATGACATGCTCTTCTTGATCTCTTATTACAGTCTTTACTTTCTATTTATTTTTCAATCTAGTTTGATATAAGTATGGCTACTCTGGCTTTCTTTCGATGTCCAACAGCATGATAGATGGTTTTCCATCCCCTCACTTTCCATCTGCAGGTGTCTCAGTTCTCAAATGAGTCTCTCGTAGGCAGCATATAGATGGATCACGTTAATTTTTTTTTTAATCCATTCTGATACCCAATGTCTTTTGATTGGAGCAGTTAGTCTATTTATATTCAGAGTAATTATTGAAAGATGAATTTAGTGTCATTGTGTTACCTACAGAGTTGGTGTTTCTGGTGATGCTCTTTGGTCCTTTATTATAGTCTTCATTGCTTTTGGTCTTTTATTTTTTTATCCACTCAAAGAGTCCCCCTTAAAATTTTGCATAGGGCTGGTTTACTGGTCACAAACTCCTTTAGTTTTTGTTTGTCTGGGAAACTCTTTATCTCTCCTATTTTGAATGACAGCCTTGCTGGATAGAGTATTTCTGGCTGCAGTTTTGTTTGTTTGTTTGTTTTTTGTTTTTTTTTTGTTTGTTTGTTTTCCTATTCAGCATGTTGAATATATCATGCCACTCATTTCTGGCCTGCCAAGTCTCTGTGGACATATCTGCTGTGAACTTGATTTGTCTTCCCTTGTAGGTTACAGACTTTTTTTTTTTTTTTAACTTTCTGCTTTCAGGATTCTTTCCTTGTGTATGTATTTTGTGAATTTGAATATAATATGCCCTGGTGATGGCCAGCTGTTGTTGAATTTAATTGGAATTCTCTGTGCTTCTTGGATTTTGATGTCCATGTTCTTCCCCTTATTAGGGAAGTTTTTAGCTACATTTGCTCACACAGACTTCTGCCCCTTTTCCTCTCTCTTCATCTTTTGGGATTCTTATGATACAAATACTGTTATGTTTTAATAAATTGCTGAGTTCCACAAGTCTGTTTTTGTGATACTTGACCTTTGTTTCCCTCTTCTTTTCAGTTTCATCATGTTCCATAATTTTATCTTCCATGTCACTCATTCACTCCTCTGCCTTGTCCATCCTTGTATTTATGGCCTTCATTTGGGTTTGCATCTCAGTTATAGCATTTTTAATTTTGGCCTGACTAGATTTTAGTACTTTTCTCTCTGCAGGAAGGGATACTCTGGTGTCTTCTATGCATTTTTCAAGCCCAGTTAGTATCCTTATAATCATTGTTTTAAATTCTAGTTCAGATATATTACTTATATCTGCATTGACTAAATCTCTGGCCATCATTTCTTCCTGTTGTTACATCTAAGAATATTACTTTCTTATTAAGTTGGTGGTTTTTTTTTCCTCTTTTTCCTAGAGAGAGCAGGCTTTGTTTAGACTATTCCCGTTTTCTCAATTATCTTGTCTTATTCTAAGAGTCTTCTTAAATTATTTTATGTAAAATACTCAGCATTTTTTGTTGTACTTAGCAGAAGATATAAGAGCAAAGTAGGCCCACTTCACCTTTCAGAGTGGAATTTAAGTTTATATTTTAAGATACTTTTTGAAAGACATATTATTATTTTCCATATCACATTTTTATGAATATTTTTAGCAGTTTCAACTAAAATTTTAAAAAGCATTTTTTATAAATTTTTCTGTATAATTTTATACAAATCTGAGGCTATATAAAAATGAATGCAATATGCTTGATTTGACATTCTGGAGAGAGATATGGTGATACATTCAAGATACATTGTTTTTGGGTGTTTACCTTGAAATAAGAATAGAGATTAAGAACTAGAGAATTAACAGTAAGACCATGCCTTACGCTGTATTATTTGAAAAGTCAACTCATTTAGACAAACTATTAAAAGAGCAACTTAGTAAGCATTTAAAAATTTAAATGCTTGAAGGTGAAATATTATAGAAAAGACATCAATCTGGAGAGTTGATTACTATTATTTTTAATGTCACCTTGAAATTCGTTCAGACATATGAAAAAATCATTTGACATATAAACATTTGCTCAAATATGTGAAAAATACAATTGGAATATTTTAATTACAAAGTATGGAAAATGTTTTATTAGCTGTAAAGATGGTACAGGATGGAAAATATCTTCAGGAGTTTTGAACTTTGCAAAGATCTTCATTTGGCTACATGTCCCTTTCTTTTGTCATATTGCACCATTTCTTTTTTTATTTTTTTTATTTTTTTTTATTTTTTTTATTTTTATTTTTTTAATTTATTTTTTAATATATGAAATTTACTGTCAAATTGGTTTCCATACAACACCCAGTGCTCATCCCAAAAGGTGCCCTCCTCAATACCCATCACCCACCCTGCCCTCCCTCCCACCCCCCATCAACCCTCAGTTTGTTCTCAGTTTTTAACAGTCTCTTATGCTTTGGCTCTCTCCCACTCTAACCTCTTTTTTTTTTTTTTTTCCCTTCCCCTCCCCCATGGGTTTCTGTTACGTTTCTCAGGATCCACATAAGAGTGAAACCATATGGTATCTGTCTTTCTCTGTATGGCTTATTTCACTTAGCATCACACTCTCCAGTTCCATCCACGTGGCTACAAAAGGCCATATTTCATTTTTTCTCATTGCCACGTAGTATTCCATTGTGTATATAAACCACAATTTCTTTATCCATTCATCAGTTGATGGACATTTAGGCTCTTTCCATAATTTGGCTATTGTTGAGAGTGCTGCTATAAACATTGGGGTACAAGTGCCCCTATGCATCAGTACTCCTGTATCCCTTGGATAAATTCCTAGCAGTGCTATTGCTGGGTCATAGGGTAGGTCTATTTTTAATTTTCTGAGGAACCTCCACACTGCTTTCCAGAGCGGCTGCACCAATTTGCATTCCCACCAACAGTGCAAGAGGGTTCCCGTCTCTCCACATCCTCTCCAGCATCTATAGTCTCCTGATTTCTTCATTTTGGCCACTCTGACTGGCGTGAGGTGGTATCTGAGTGTGGTTTTGATTTGTATTTCCCTGATGAGGAGCGACGTTGAACATCTTTTCATGTGCCTGTTGGCCATCCGGATGTCTTCTTTAGAGAAGTGTCTATTCATGTTTTCTGCCCATTTCTTCACTGGGTTATTTGTTTTTCAGGTGTGGAGTTTGATGAGCTCTTTATAGATTTTGGATACTAGCCCTTTGTCCGATGTGACATTTGCAAATATCTTTTCCCATTCTGTTGGTTGCCTTTTAGTTTTGTTGGTTGTTTCCTTTGCTGTGCAGAAGCTTTTTATCTTCATAAGGTCCCAGTAATTCACTTTTGCTTTTAATTCCCTTGCCTTTGGGGATGTGCCGAGTAAGAGATTGCTACGGCTGAGGTCAGAGAGGTCTTTTCCTGCTTTCTCCTCTAAGGTTTTGATGGTTTCCTGTCTCACATTCAGGTCCTTTATCCATTTTGAGTTTATTTTTGTGAATGGTGTGAGAAAGTGGTCTAGTTTCAACCTTCTGCATGTTGCTGTCCAGTTCTCCCAGCACCATTTGTTAAAGAGACTGTCTTTTTTCCATTGGATGTTCTTTCCTGCTTTGTCAAAAATGAGTTGGCCATACGTTTGTGGGTCTAGTTCTGGGGTTTCTATTCGATTCCATTGGTCTATGTGTCTGTTTTTATGCCAATACCATGCTGTCTTGATGATGACAGCTTTGTAGTAGAGGCTAAAGTCTGGGATGGTGATGCCTCCTGCTTTGGTCTTCTTCAAAATTACTTTGGCTATTCGGGGCCTTTTGTGGTTCCATATGAATTTTAGGATTGCTTGTTCTAGTTTCAAGAAGAATGCTGGTGCAATTTTGATTGGGATTGCATTGAATGTGTAGATAGCTTTGGGTAGTATTGACATTTTGACAATATTTATTCTTCCAATCCATGAGCAGGGAATGTCTTTCCATTTCTTTATATCTTCTTCAATTACCTGCATAAGCTTTCTATAGTTTTCAGCATACAGATCTTTTACATCTTTGGTTAGATTTATTCCTAGGTATTTTATGCTTCTTGGTGCAATTGTGAATGGGATCAGTTTCTTTATTTGTCTTTCTGTTGCTTCATTGTTAGTGTATAAGAATGCAACTGATTTCTGTACATTGATTTTGTATCCTGCAACTTTGCTGAATTCATGTATCAGTTCTAGCAGACTTTTGGTGGAGTCTATCGGATTTTCCATGTATAATATCATGTCATCTGCAAAAAGCGAAAGCTTGACTTCATCTTTGCCAATTTGGATGCCTTTGATTTCCTTTTGTTGTCTGATTGCTGATGCTAGAACTTCCAGCACTATATTAAACAACAGCGGTGAGAGTGGGCATCCCTGTCGTGTTCCTGATCTCAGGGAAAAAGCTCTCAGTTTTTCCCCATTGAGGATGATGTTAGCTGTGGGCTTTTCATAAATGGCTTTTATGATCTTTAAGTATGTTCCTTCTATCCCGACTTTCTCAAGGGTTTTTATTAAGAAAGGGTGCTGGATTTTGTCAAAGGCCTTTTCTGCATCGATTGACAGGATCATATGGTTCTTCTCATTTTTTTTGTTAATGTGATGTATCACGTTGATCGATTTGCGAATGTTGAACCAGCCCTGCATCCCAGGAATGAATCCCACTTGATCATGGTGAATAATTCTTTTTATATGCTGTTGAATTCGATTTGCTAGTATCTTATTGAGAATTTTTGCATCCATATTCATCAGGGATATTGGCCTGTAGTTCTCTTTTTTTACTGGGTCTCTGTCTGGTTTAGGAATCAAAGTAATACTGGCTTCATAGAATGAGTCTGGAAGTTTTCCTTCCCTTTCTATTTCTTGGAATAGCTTGAGAAGGATAGGTATTATCTCTGCTTTAAACGTCTGGTAGAACTCCCCTGGGAAGCTATCTGGTCCTGGACTCTTATTTGTTGGGAGATTTTTGATAACCGATTCAATTTCTTCGCTGGTTATGGGTCTGTTCAAGCTTTCTATTTCCTCCTGATTGAGTTTTGGAAGAGTGTGGGTGTTTAGGAATTTCTCCATTTCTTCCAGGTTGTCCAATTTGTTGGCATATAATTTTTCATAGTATTCCCTGATAATTGTTTGTATCTCTGAGGGATTGGTTGTAATAATTCCATTTTCATTCATGATTTTATCTATTTGGGTCATCTCCCTTTTCTTTTTGAGAAGCCTGGCTAGAGGTTTGTCAATTTTGTTTATTTTTTCAAAAAACCAACTCTTGGTTTCGTTGATCTGCTCTAAAGTTTTTTTAGATTCTATATTGTTTATTTCTGCTCTGATCTTTATGATTTCTCTTCTTCTGCTGGGTTTAGGCTGCCTTTGCTGTTCTGCTTCTATTTCCTTTAGGTGTGCTGTTAGATTTTGTATTTGGGATTTTTCTTGTTTCTTGAGATAGGCCTGGATTGCAATGTATTTTCCTCTCAGGACTGCCTTCGCTGCGTCCCAAAGCGTTTGGATTGTTGTATTTTCATTTTCGTTTGTTTCCAGATATTTTTTAATTTCTTCTCTAATTGCCTGGTTGACCCACTCATTCGTTAGTAGGGTGTTCTTTAACCTCCATGCTTTTGGAGGTTTTCCAGACTTTTTCCTGTGGTTGATTTCAAGCTTCATAGCATTGTGGTCTGAAAGTATGCATGGTATAATTTCAATTCTTGTAAACTTATGAAGGGCTGTTTTGTGACCCAGTATATGATCTATCTTGGAGAATGTTCCATGTGCACTCGAGAAGAAAGTATATTCTGTTGCTTTGGGATGCAGAGTTCTAAATATATCTGTCAAGTCCATCTGATCCAATGTATCATTCAGGGCCCTTGTTTCTTTATTGACTGTGTGTCTAGATGATCTATCCATTTCTGTAAGTGGTGTGTTAAAGTCCCCTGCAATGACCACATTCTTATCAATAAGGTTGCTTATGTTTATGAGTAACCGTTTTATATATCTGGGGGCTCCGGTATTTGGCACATAGACATTTATAATTGTTAGCTCTTCCTGATGGATAGACCCTGTAATTATTATATAATGCCCTTCTTCATCTCTTGTTACAGCCTTTAATTTAAAGTCTAGTTTGTCTGATATAAGTATGGCTACTCCAGCTTTCTTTTGGCTTCCAGTAGCATGATAAATAGTTCTCCATCCCCTCACTCTCAATCTAAAGGTGTCCTCAGATCTCAAATGAGTCTCTTGTAGACAGCAAATAGATGGGTCTTGTTTTTTTATCCATTCTGATACCCTATGTCTTTTGGTTGGTGCATTTAATCCATTTACATTCAGTGTTATTATAGAAAGATACAGGTTTAGAGTCATTGTGATGTCTGTATGTTTTATGCTTGTAGTGATGTCTCTGGTACTTTGTCTCACAGGATCCCCCTTAGGATCTCTTGTAGGGCTGGTTTCGTGGTGACAAATTCCTTCAGTTTTTGTTTGTTTGGGAAGACCTTTATCTCTCCTTCTATTCTAAATGACAGACTTGCTGGATAAAGGATTCTCGGCTGCATATTTTTTCTGTTTAGCACACTGAAGATATCGTGCCAAGCCTTTCTGGCCTGCCAAGTTTCAAAGGAGAGATCAGTCACGAGTCTTATAGGTCTCCCTCTATATGTGAGGGCACGTTTATCCCTTGCTGCTTTCAGAATTTTCTCTTTATCCTTGTATTTTGCCAGTTTCACTATGATATGTCGTGTAGAAGATCGATTCAAGTTACGTCTGAAGGGAGTTCTCTGTGCCTCTTGGATTTGAATGCCTTTTTCCTTCCCCAGTTCAGGGAAGTTCTCAGCTATAATTTCTTCAAGTACCCCTTCAGCACCTTTCCCTCTCTCTTCCTCCTCTGGGATACCAATTATGCGTATATTATTTCTTTTTAGTGTATCACTTAGTTCTCTAATTTTCCCCTCATACTCCTGGATTTTTTTATCTCTCTTTCTCTCAGCTTCCTCTTTCTCCATAACTTCATCTTCTAGTTCACCTATTCTCTCCTCTTCCTCTTCAATCCGAGCCGTCGTGGTTTCCATTTTGTTTTGCATTTCGTTTAAAGCGTTTTTCAGCTCCTCGTGACTGTTCCTTAGTCCCTTGATCTCTGTAGCAAGAGATTCTCTGCTGACCTGTATACTGTTTTCAAGCCCAGCGATTAATTTTATGACTATTATTCTAAATTCACTTTCTGTTATATTATTTAAATCCTTTTTGATCAGTTCATTAGCTGTTGTTATTTCCTGGAGATTCTTCTGAGGGGAATTCTTCCGTTTGGTCATTTTGGATAGTCCCTGGAGCGGTGAGGACCTGCAGGGCACTTCCCCCGTGCTGTGGTGTATAACTGGAGTTGGTGGGCGGGGCCGCAGTCCGACCTGATGTCTGCCCCCAGCCCACTGCTGGGGCCACAGTCAGACTGGTGTGTGCCTTCTCTTCCCCTCTCCTAGGGGCGGGATTCACTGTGGGGTGGCGTGGCCCGTCTGGGCTACTTGCACACTGCCAGGCTTGTGGTGCTGGGGAGCTGGCGTATTAGCTGGGGTGGGTAGGCAAGGTGCACGGGGGCGGGAGGGGCAGGCTTAGCTCGCTTCTCCTTAGGTGATCCACTTCAGGAGGGGCCCTGTGGCAGTGGGAGGGAGTCAGATCCACTGCCGGAGGTTTGGCTCCGCAGAAGCACAGAGTTGGGTGTTTGCGCGAAGCGAGCAAGTTCCCTGGCAGGAACTGGTTCTCTTTGGGATTTTGGCTGGGGGATGGGCGGGGGAGATGGCGCTGGCGAGCGCCTTTGTTCCCCGCCAAGCTGAGCTCTGCCGTCCGGGGGCTCAGCAGCTCTCCCTCCCTTTGTCCTCCAGCCTTCCCGCTTTCTGAGCAGAGCTGTTAACTTCTGACCTCCCAGACGCTAAGTCGCGCTTGCTGTCGGAACACAGTCCGTCCGGCCCCTCCGCTTTTGCCAGCCCGACTCGGGGGCTCTGCTTGGCCGGCGAGCCGCCCCTCCGCCCCGGCTCCCTCCCGCCAGTCCGTGGAGCGCGCACCGCCTCGCCGCCCTTCCTACCCTCTTCCGTGGGCCTCTCGTCTGCGCTTGGCTCCGGAGACTCCGTTCTGCTAATCCTCTGGCGGTTTTCTGGGTTCTTTAGGCAGGTGTAGGTGGAATCTAAGTGATCAGCAGGACGCGCGGTGAGCCCAGCGTCCTCCTACGCCGCCATCTTCCGGAACTCCCTGCACCATTTCTTTAGTGAAAGATATACAAGAAAATAAAAATATTATCTTCCATTTTTGGAGGATCACCCAAAATAGGAAAAGAAGATACACATTGCTTTCTAAATCAAACTTTTTTATTTTGAGATATAGAGTCACATACACTTGTAAAAGATCATACAGAAAAATCCCATGTTCCCTTTACTCCCTTTCCCCTAAGGGCAACATCTCGCAAAACTGTAGGACAATATCACAAGTAGAATATTTACATTGATATAGTCAAGATACAGAACATTTCTATCAGTGCCTGGGTTCCTCATGTTGCCCATTTATATAGCCATACTTCTTCCTTCTCACCTACCTTCTTAACTGTTAGCATCCACAAACTTGTTATGCATTTCTATAACTTTGTCATTTCAAGATTATTATATAAATGGAACCATACTGTATGTAACATTTTAGGGTTTATTTTTTACTTAACATAATTCTCCAGAGATTCCTACAGGTTTTTGTGTCTTTTCAAACCACTTTGTATTTATTGCTGAATCATATTCTGTGATTTTTACATGTACCAGAGTTGTTTATACAGATGTTAAAGAATATCTGGGTTGTGTCCAGGTTTTGGTATTCTGAATAAAGTCGCTGTAAGCATTCCTATACAGATTTTTATGTGAATTTAAGTTTCAATTTTTCTGGAATTAATTTCCAGGAAAATAATTGCTGGGTTGTATGGTAGTTGCTTGTTTACATATCACTACTTAACTACCAGGATAGGTAAAATTAAAAAAAAAATAGTGACAACAAATGCTGATAAGTATGTGGAGAAAGTAGATCACTCATACATTGCTGGTGAGATTAGTAAACTCACACACTCACCCTGGAAAACAGTTTCATGGTTCCTTCAAAACCTCTCAAACCTCAAATAAATTTTAAATCCCTTTTTTGGGGCTTAGGACAGGCTTCCAGGTTTCTGGAATTGTGAAGTTAAAGCAGTCATTTAGACCAGTCATTTCTATAATTTCCTTATTATTTGGCCCTACCAGTAAAGTTTCAATACACACATATGTATAAGTATTTTATAAACCATATTGTACTAATATAAAAATGTACCTTGAAATATTTAAAACCATACATTTTCAAAAATACATAAATATAAATATAAGTCAAAGGTCAGAATTATGATGTAGGTATCTGTTTCTTTTTTTTACCACACTCCATTGGCTTAGCCAGCGTGGATTTTCAGTGCTGTTCTGAACCGTGGAGATAGCCAACTTACAGTCACATAGTTTGAGAGCTGAAGCACAAAATACATGCATGATCGTATTTGAAGTCCAAGACCTTTATAGCTAGGTATTTCTCCCTTGGTCTCTAGTCCATTTGGTTTCTATGATGATGTTAGAATGGGACCATTAAAATTCTCAAAAGTTGAAAGTTGATTCTTTCATGGGGTTTGGAGAAATCACAAATTTTCTATAAAAATCTGAGTCTTTAGCAGTGGCAGAAGTTCACCAGCCATATAATTTAGGGAGTGTCTCCTGACATTTTGTAGTATATGAACAGAATCTTACTGTAGCTCCATTAGAAATAAAAGAAATATTAGAGCTATATCAAGGATAATTCCTTGCCTTCAATGATTTCCTGATGTATTTCTTTCAGAGAAAATTAATCACCTCTTATGGAGTTTATATAAGTCAATGACTAACTTAGTACCTATTGATCTTTCTTTAAGGTCTAGATTAGAATTAGAGCATGTGAGTTTTCATGCCAGAAAGAGAAGCTGGGACAATATTTTCAAGTGGAGAAAGTATTCCTATCAGAAGAGAAGGAGGCAAGAAAGTTTGGAAGGAGGAAATATGCACTCATGTTACCAAGACTGTTGGTATCAGTCCCAGGCAGCTCTGTGGCAGTCCTTAAGAGGACATTGGGTTAAATAAAGTGTGTGAAGATAGGAGAAAGATTATAAAGTTTATTTTTGGTGACAAGTAAGGGCTGTTGACTCAATCCTTTAAGTTAGAAACGGTAACCAAAGATCAAGCCAAAGAGTTGTGAACTGCTGTGAACTGTCAGTTATGTCTGGCTTCTTCACCAAAGTGGCCCTTCACTAAAATGGGCCAGTCTGAGTGATTTTGAATTTTAGACAGTTGTTATTAGATGTCACAAGCACCTATAAACTCTTTTAAAGGAGATTATATATCTATATCTATATCTATATCTATCTATCTATAGTTGTTTGTTTGTTTTAGTTTCTTTGTTTTGTTTTTGTTTTTGTTTTTGGTTGGGAGGGGAAACATCAAAGTGCTTTTGCCCAATAGGATATGGTGATTTCGTACTTCCATGGGACCATAATGAGCAGAAAAATTTTGAAATGGTTACGATCTTTTTTGTTAGAATCTCCAAGCATATTAGAAAAATGGAAAATAAATTTCATAGTTAAGAAAGCCCAGGGGCACCTGGGTGGCTCGGTTGGTTGAGTGCCAACTTTGGCTCAGGTCATGATCTCACAGTTCGTGGGTTTGAGCACTGCATTGGGCTCTGTGCTGACAGCTCAGAGCCTGGAGCCTATTTTGGATTCTGTGTCTCCCTCTCTCTCTCTCTGTCCCTCCCCTGCTTGTGTTCTGTATCTCTCTCTCTCTCAAAAACAAATAAACATTAAAAAAATTTTTTTCAGCCTAAAGAACTGAGTCTACTATTTCTTCACAAATTTGGAAAAGAACAATCAGGGCCAGAGATCCCTGCCCTGGTTAGAAAAACTCTAATCAAAATTGCCACTGAGGCCATCCTTAGAGTAGAATTGAGAGAAACATTGTCTTGTCTTTTTTTTGGTTTGTTTTTTGTTTTCTTATCAAGGTATAATTGAAAAATAAAATTGTAATATAGTTAAAGTGCTCACTGTGAGGATTTGATATACATGTAAACTGTGAAGGGATTTTCAACAATGAGTTAATAATTCCATGAATTTATGTGGTGAGCACTTAAGTTCTAATCTCTTAGAAATTTTCAATTATACAATACAGTGTTATCAACTGTGGTCACTGTGTTATACATTAGATCCTCAGAATGTACCATTTTGGTAAGTGATGCATGTGTAGAGCTAGAGAAATCAATAAAGTTTAAAAAAAATCCTCCAAACATAATATTTGTGAGCATGTTGAAAATAAGACAAGTCAAAGCTTAGGAGAGCACTTGTAAATGTATATTTTGGGTTCTTAGAAAGGAAACACAAGAGGAATAATTAATGGAGATATTTTTTTCTGTAACAACTATTAACTGTTAACTAACAACATATATAGATAACATATATATGATACATGTCTATATAATATAATGTATAATATGCATATAATAAGTATTATATAATGTGTAGATGCAGATATGTGGATATTTATTTCTCACTTTGTGCCAAAGAGATGACAAGTTTTCACAGGTAAAGAAGTAGAATTTTGTGACATAAATGGAAGTGCCAAACAGTATTTAGGAGACCTAGTAAATTTCAGAGTATAACCCTGACAACATTTATAGCTTTCATGAAGGTAACTAATGATTATATTATGAGTGATGTGAATGCAATCAAGTGAGAAAATTCGAAAAGTTACCAATAACCAGCCAATTTCTTGAAACTCATTAGTTTAGCTAAAATATTTTGTTATCAAATATAAGGTGACCGAGAACATTGCTTTATATAAGTATATGATTAGAAACATCCAATAGTGATAGTTTGCATATCTCTTGCCACATCATGATATTGACAGTCAGTGACCCCTTTACCACTGGAAATAGTGTTGTTCGTGCCTTTAAAACTAATTAGATTAGAGTGACCATTCCAGAACTTGAGAAAACCCTGAAACAATTCAGAAAGCTCATCGTTAAGAGCCTCTTCCTTTAGAACCACTTCTGCTACCAAAATCTGTGTAATTATTCTCCAAAGAAACAACATGCACACATAGTAGTCACTGTTCTCACATTCTTGGTAAAATATCTATATGTCAGAGGGGTAGGAAATAAATCTGACAAGTATTCAGGGACTTTAAGCTTCAGTGAAATTTCCCTAAGTCCAGTGGTACCCCTTCTAAGGTAAAAAGTAAATTATCACATTTTTTTTTCTAATACAGCCAATAAAGAGGCACACTACCCAGTGGGCTTCTGGGATTTTTGTAAGCAACATATTCTCCTTTGGGTTTACTACTCCAGGCCTTTCCCTAAGGGCCCCCAAAGCTGCTAATTTTGTATAATGTTCACAGCATAAGGTCCTGAGGAAATGAACTAAGGACAGCATCAATCACAGAGGCAGAGAAGTTAGGTCTCGGTAAGAGGAGAAGGAACATATTGGGTTTAACTGGATGACAGAATGGAGGTTGTAGAGAGATCTATGTGGTACACATGGGAGGGTGAAGGGCAGGGATTTGAAGCAGTTAGGCAGGCATGAATGAGGGGAAAAAAACGTCTAGAAGAGAGAGATGGGTGAAGTTGAAGGGGTGAATTTCAGGATAAAACCATTATTGACAGATATAAGAGAGGCAGCTGATGAATAAATATAAAAAGAGTTTTGCAGTCTCCACTGAAATTCTGTATTATAAACTCCTGTAATTTCCAGAAAGCTTGTGTTTCCCATGGCAATTTCATCTAAGAGACGGATATAATTATTTTAGTGTCTAGAGCAATTTTTTTTAAAGTGGCACGATAGTATACCATTTCTATAAGATTATTTGGAAATGAATGTGCTATCAAAAGTTACCTGTGAATTTCAGAGTGCATGAATCAATAATTATGAAAAGACATGAGCAGTGGCTTAGTAGGACCAATTTGGAATATACCCGTATAATTGCCTGTCATAACATAATCTTGGTAGTTACATTTGTAATGAATGCCCTTGGGTTCTGGGCTGTGTGATAACACACCTGTTTTAGAGGAGCCCAAGGACTGAAAGGATGTTGTGACCTCATCTAAATTATGTACTCTAAATTGGAAAACGATATTGAAAGGGAGAATTTCCCCTATACTTCCCTAGCAGCTCAAACTTAATTTAATTTGGGGAGATATAATTTCATGTCTATATGACATAGGATGCAAATTATTTTTTAAATGTGTTAGTTCTTAGAAGAAACCTTTATATAAGCTACACATAAAAGTACGTTCTATGTATCTGGACATCCTCTCGAAATTTTTCAAGTCAGAAAATACTGACCCAAGGAGTTAGCACTATATATTTTCTTTCCTTCCTAAACTCTAAAATTTCCCCTTCAGTTAGCAAATAAATGATTTGAACAGAAAAATACATTAATTTGGTAGCAAAGAATCATAAATAAAAAATGATCCTATATGGCTATGCATTTTTACTTGAAGCGTGTTAAATGAACTTTATTGATGTGGATTTTTGTTTGTTTTCCTCATGGAAAGATAATTTAAGTCACTTCATAAATTCCATTCCTTATTACTAAATGACAATTAAGATTGTCCTAAGAAAACATTCATGTAGCATAAAGTTGCTGTTGATTTTATGTAAGGCCCAAAGAAACAATTGCAAACAGATTAAAGAAATAAATCCATCTGATAAGAAACAGTAGATGTTTGAGACCTCATATTTTCAGAGGCTATTGAATTTCACTCTCATGATCAAAGAGAGATTCATCTTATGTGCACCGGAGGCAGATTCATGAAAGTGGCTACGTAAAAAAAAGAAATTCTTAGACATAGGGATACTGCTTTGTTTAAAATTGTATATGCAGTAACACAACCCTTTAGTGATTATTTGAATCTAATACTAGAATCTTCCCAGGAGCATGAAATTTTTATAAATCATACTTCAGTGTTGTTGAACTTGTAAGATTTGGCTTTTAATGGATATTTCCTAGGGAAATGTAGTTATTTATGAAATATACCTCTATAGAAAGCCCTATAGGTAGTCAATTATTCACCACCCTGTAACAAGAAATGAAAAAAAAATTTTTTTGAATAAGATAAATATATCCATCCTATAATATAAATGTTAACAATGTATATTTTGTGTATATTTAATATATCACATTGTTACATATATGCCTCTAGATGGAGCAGCCTTTAATAACAAATACCACATATAATATTTTAAAAATTATAAATCTTACCACATTTACCCAACCAAAAAGAAAGAGATGTCTAACAATCCTGTGAAAATTTCACATCAGTCTTGTAACACAAGATCTGTAAATAAATGGGTGGTCATTTAAATTTACACCCCTTGTAAAATGCTCATTTGCTAATATATAGCTCCTCTAACTCATTGCATCACAAGACTTGCTTTCTTGACACTACTCAAAACCCACTGTTAGATAAAAGTAGAAGTGAATCTAAGGGTCTAGTTTTCTGGAGATCACCTCTGTAAACAACAGCTGTAAAAATGGAATGTAGCCCAGCTGATCATCATGGGTAATACAAGGAACATTTTCACTAGGCTCCACACAGGAACTCTTTTTTCAGAGGAAAATAACTTTTGAATCTCAAGATGGCCTCCTCTTACATACGCATCAGTGAGTATAACAGCACATCACTCCTAGTATGGAGTCAGTTGTAATAAGGAAGTTGTTCTATCGAAACATGTAATTAAATGTACTAATTTGAAGTACACTAATTTAGATAATGATTATTTTTTTAAATGCTCAAGTTTAAGATTACCTTTAAAATACACATTTCCTACGTACATGTTTGCTGTAGTACAAGGACAAATATGCCATTTTTAGGGGAATTCGCTACCCTCAGTTCTCTCAGGAACACAAATGCTTGATAGTAAATAATGGGTATGTGGTTTCCTCCATTGAAAAAGCTATTAAAATTCTGTGTATAAAAATATTGTTGGGATGTCTGGGTGGCTTAGTCCATTAAGCATCCGATGATAAAGCATCCGACTTCGGCTCGGGTCACTATCTCATAGTTGGTGTGCTTGAGCCCTGCGTTGGGCTCTGTGCTAACAGCTCAGAGCTTGGACCCTTCTTCAGATTCTGTGTCTCCTTCTCTCTCTGCCCCTCCCCCAATTGCAGTCTACCTCTCTCTCTGTCTCAAAAACAAATAAACATTTAAAAAAATGAAAAATACTGTTAAACTATTTTGAGTAATTTTATGTATGAGCATGAAATTACCCAGTCCGTTTGAAGTTTTCTATAAATCAAAGAGTGAAACTAGTCCAATATCATCATAGAATTTTTTCGAGGAGACAATGAAGATTGTTAGCCAACTATTCTTAACGTTGGTGGTAGGGTGCAAAATATGAACTGAATAATATTATGAAGGGGTTATTTTGGCAAAAACTAAAAAAATAAACCTTTTGTCCACAAGACTGAAAACAATGGAGATGAGAAAGCTTGTTATATTCTGTTTTGAGTAACTATGTAAACAGCCCAGTTTCATTATGTCAAGAATGTGGGACACCTTAAGAAGAAGACCTAGATAATATCACAAAGTGATTTATTTCCATATATCTTAGTGATCAGCAGTGACTATGTGTTCTGAGATAGCCATTGGTAAATTTTTCAAGTGGAAATGTTTCCCGTCTGTTTTCTATGTTCTATGTTTCTATGTTCTTTACTTCAACTCTTTCCACTTCAAATGATTCCAGTTTTGTTTTGTTTTGTTTTTTGTTTGTTTATTTATTGAAAGAGAGTGAAAGAGTGCACTAGCGGGGGAGGGGCAGAGAGAGAAGGAGAGAGAAAGAATCCCAAGGAAGCTCCACACTGTCAGCACAGAGCCTGACAGGTGTCTCAAACCCACGAACTGTGAAATCATGACCTGAACTGAAATCAAGAGTCGAACGGTTAAAAGACTGACTCACCCAGATACCCCAGTGATTATAGTTCTTTAAAAACTCCACTAAATTTTCAAGGATCTGATGAATTTATAACTTTCTGGCTGAGACTAAGTCCATTAAAAAGGAAGCCAAAAATATTAAGTTAAACATTTAATTGCCATATTAGTAAGTCACAAGAGAGTAGAATATTGGCAATTTCATTTGTTTCAATATAATATAATCCTATAAGAATTGTATACTTTGATGCCAATTATACTGGAATTAAAAAAAAAAAAGAATTGTACACTTTGAGTCACAAAGAGATCAGTATGTCCAGTTTTCAATTGCAAGTAAGGAAAATGAGTTCCATCATGATGAAGTGACTTATCAAAGACCACAAAATAAATGATAAGCATGCATAAATATAAATTCTAATAAAAGAAGTGAAATTGGGTAGAACATAATGTTTATGCCAACAAAATTAATCCCTTTAGAAGTAATTTAGGCAGCGTTTATTGGTTTATTATATGGTTTCTTAGTGTAGTGGGTATATGGAGAGAGACCATATACTAAAGATATTTATATATTTGAAAATATACTTAATGTATGAATTTTGACTATACTGATTAATACTTAATACTAATTTAACTATTATAATACTAATTGATTAGTGAAGGCTAATATGGTATCCTTCCTAGTATACCTCACATCACATAATATAGAGGTGACAGTGAATTTCTTAATTTCTTCAGTTGAACTAGCTTTCATGTTGAAAAGAGTATGCTTATTTATGCAACTGATATTTGTTTATTGATCCCTATGAGCAAATGTATATACCCTACCCCTAGTTCTTAAAGGTCTTATAATATAGATTCTGAACTAGTATAAACTGCTTACTTCCTGTGTCAGAATTACCTCAACCAAAGACAGAAATCATGGTAATAAGGATAAACTCTGAACCAAAATCCGAGAGATAAATGGTTTCTTTGAAATGTGATTGGGAGGCAGTTTGTCCAAACTAGATCCATCTGTGAGAGAATGACACAGTGAAGAAACTTCTAATTCTGCTCTTGTTTCTCTCCTAACTTGTTTTAGGATATTAGGAACCTGTCCTTTTAAGTGATATCTTAGCCTTCTGTTTTTAGAATACATAGGGTTAAAATAAGAACAACTCACAAGCCTGGTCAAAGTGAGAGGCTATGCTTCCGATTCTATGTCTCCCTCTCTCTGCCCCTCCCCCCGTTCATGCTCTGTCTCTCTCTGTCTCAAAAATAAATAAACGTTAAAAAAAAATTTTTAAAAAATTTTTTAAGTGAGAGGCTAAAACAAAAACAAAAACAAAAAACTGTGGGTTGACCAGCTTTGCGAAGTCCGTTTTCCACCTCTAATCTTCCCTACACACAAGGCTGAGGAAGCAATTTATGACAGTGGTTCTTGCACTTTGATTGTACATTGGATTTTTTTTTTAATTCCATACAGAGCTACATACCAGGCCAATTAGATCAGAATATCTGAAAGAGATACCTTCTCATGTACTTCCAGTATTCATCAACAGTTTGAAAACACTGATAACAAGTACCTCTTCCTGATGTTGTTTGTCTCTGGAAGAATGAGAGTAAATCCTCATCCAAACGAGTTATTGTGTGAGATGAGGAAGGATAAATACTGTTCCCCATCCCCCCCCCCCCCCCCCCCCGCCCTTCCTCGCCATGCCTGGGACTCTCTATTCCAGGAGTTATTTTCACCTAGTTCTTTTTTTTTTTTTAAGTTTATTTATTTTTGAGACAGAGAGAGACAGAGCATGAACGGGGGAGGGTCAGAGAGAGACAGAGGCACAGAATCCAAAGCAGGCTCAAGGCTCTGGGCTGTCAGCACAGAGCCCGACGCGGGGCTCGAACTCACGAACCACGAAATCATGACCTGAGCCGAAGTCGGAAGCTTAACCGACTGAGCCACCCAGGCGCCCCACACCTAGTTCTTTTTTGTGGCCATAGGGTTAATGCAGATGACAGGGTATCCTTTGGTCCCTATCTAATTCTTACCGCAAGAAATAGGAGCTTACAAACAAATCAATAAGCTCTCTGAGGAATACCTTTGTTTCAAAAGAAATCAACAAGCTGGATCAACCATAGATGCAATAACAGGCAAATATTTTGGCACTTTTGAAGAACAGTAATATCGTCATCATCATTATAAAACTTATACATTAAACACAGTAAAAAAGACACATGTACTAGGATATATGAGCAGGAAAAAAAAATCCAGAATACAAATGGGAAAAAGAAGAACTGAAATGAAAAATACCATAGATGGGAGTAATTAGAGAATGTTTAACCTTTGGGAAACAAATTTGAAAATTTTACATTTTCAGATTGAAAAATTCTCCCAGAAGTACCAAGAGAGGATAAGTTAAATATTGTATATAAGAAAAATGAAGAGAAGTAAAAAACAATGTAGAAGTGTTAACATCTGGATTTTAGGATTATAGAATGAAAGAAAATTTTAAATATTGGAACCAAAAACTCTTTGATTACATGATATTATTAAGTGTCCTGGAATAAAAAAATAAACAGGTGAGCCTTCAAAGTTAAAAAAAGGAGATAAGGAGCATTTCATGTCTAGACACCCATAGTAAAATTATCAAATATCAGTGACAAAATGAAAATTATAAAAGCTCACAGGAGAAAAGGGCATTTCCATTAAAATAAATAGAAAACATAATGTCATGAGAGTTTTCTGTGACAATATTAACTAAATGAATGCAAATTTTATAAACATAGGGGAGATAGAATTTTAATAGAACTGTCATTCAAACATGAGATTTGATTAAAAATACTCTCACACAGGGGCGCCTGGGTGGCGCAGTCGGTTAAGCGTCCGACTTCAGCCAGGTCACGATCTCGCGGTCCGTGAGTTCGAGCCCCGCGTCGGGCTCTGGGCTGATGGCTCGAAGCCTGGAGCCTGTTTCCGATTCTGTGTCTCCCTCTCTCTCTGCCCCTCCCCCGTTCATGCTCTGTCTCTCTCTGTCCCAAAAATAAATAAAAAACGTTGAAAAAAAAAAATTAAAAAAAAAAAAAAATACTCTCACACATATATGTTTTAGAATATCTGACATATGTGGATAAATATAGAAAAACAATTTTAGGTAGAATATTTATACAAGAAAAGAAATATAATGGAAACAATTTGACAATAAATTTCATATTTAAAAAAATAATTAAAGAAAGAAAAAAATATATTCACTAGATATTGCAGGAGATGTTTGACCTAAATTGATCAAATTTTTAAAGATTTGCTGTTATATTAAAAATAACTGAGGGGCGCCTGGGTGGCTCAGTCAGTTAAGCGGCCGACTTCGGCTCAGGTCATGATTTCGTGGTCCTTGAGTTCAAACCCTGCGTGGGGCTCTGTGCTGACAGCTCAGAGCCTGGAGCCTGTTTCAGATTCTGTGTCTCCCTCTCTCTGATCCTCCCCCATTCATGCTCTGTCTCTCTCTGTCTCAAAAATAAATAAATGTTAAAAAAAATAAAAAATAAATAAATAAATAAATAAAAATAAAAAATAAAAAAATAACTGAAATCATAGGAAAAAGACATAATAACTCAGAAAAAACCTTGTAATAAATATCAACCTATGCCAGTGGCAGAGAGAGTGCTATGGATGTGAGGGTCTGCTTAATTTTTTATGTGTAGAAAGACATATAATTCTTTTTAATTATGGAAAAACAATGAGGCCTACCTAGTAAAGTTAAAAATGCACATACCCCCAAATTTCTTATCTGATGTGTGTCCTAAATAAGTTTGTATATGTTCACTAGAAAGCCTGTGTGAGGATGGTTTTATAAATACTGTTTCCAGTAGCAAAACACAAGAAAGAGTGCAAATGTTAGAAGATTATATAAATGCATCCCATTTTATTCATACAATTAAAAATAAAGCCCTGGAAATAAATGAAAAACACTGCATTCGACAGTTTAGATAGGTCTCAATCACATAATGTAGAATAAGTTCAATATGATTTAATTTCAAAAACATGCAAAGCTAAATAATACATATATTTTTAGAGACATAAATATAAGTAGTAATATGAGGGATGAAATCAAGGGGATGGTAAACACAGTCTTGGGGTAGGTTTACGACTAAGGAATGAGGAAGCCATGCTCCTTCCTACATATAGAAGTGACTTTTGGCAATAATGATGAAACTCTATTTCTTCTAATGAATGATGTTTATTAAATTGAAAAATTGTATAGCACATATTTTAAACAACTTTAACAAAATATGTGGGAAGATAGGCTTTGGAAATGCATTCAAGAGAAGAAGGGGATGAATGGGAAAGATGTAAAAAAATTCCTACCTATTCCCTTTACTGAAGTTAGACTCAATAGACAGTAATTAAAGTTTACTTTTCCATTTACAAGATGTAGGCCAAGTTCATTCAGAGTCACATTACTTGCACTGAATTAGTGTGACTTAAGAATACAAAGCATTTCTTTTTTACTCCATCGTAAGTCTGAGTGTTGGGAGTCAGATTGGAGATGTGCTGCTTGGGGCAAATTCACAGGTTTCCAGGTTTCTCTATGAAGGCAAGAAATGATTGTATAAGATTGGACAGGAAAGTTGTCATCAGCAGATCACTGTTCGAAAATATAAACTCTGTTTTAAGAAATTCTCTTCAGGCCAAATTTCTGGATACTGTACTTTATTTACTTTTTGCACATACTTATTTTTCATTTTACTAATTCTAGCATAAGAAAGACAATCATTGCTTTCATAGATTTTGGAAGAGTGTTTTCTTTTTTTCACATAATTTATTAAGACACTTGTAAAGGGCAAAATAAAATAAAATAAATATAAAATAATATTTTAAATTAACATTAAAAGACAAATAAAATTTTCTAAATCAAAGTAAATATATTCCTTCAAAATCATAGGTAAGATATTAAGATCATCAGGGAACTTAATCTTTAATTTAATATTGAAAAAATTGCATAAAATGAATAACATTCAAATAAATATTCAAATAAAATTTGAAATTTTTATATCACTCAAATGTTAAGATACCACTGTACTAATTCCTATAAAGAAATTAGATTAAATAACTTTGAAATTAATTTTACCTTAAAATGATGTGAAACTTAACCACCAAATAATGCTTCATCTGAAGGATTCTATTTTTATGAATTAAATGTCGTCTAGAAATTTATTATGCTTATAATGTTTATTTTATTTTATTTTGAGAGAAGGAGAGAGCACACTCAGGGCAGAGCCTGACATGGAGCTCAATCCCATGACCGTGAGATCATGACCTGAGTCGAAATCAAGAGTCAGACATTAAACAGTTGAGCCACCTGGGCACCCTATTATGTTTATAATAGAAGTTGAGATTTGACTGACTTCGTAAATGACTATTCATAGGGAGATGCATGTGTGTATATTTAGCCTATGCTCAAATTTTAAAGATGCCAGAATATGTGAAAAGCTATATAGCATACATACTCTCTAATGGAGCAAGCACATTTAGAGGAAGCACAACATTTGACTGTAGTGTTACAAGATGAAATAAATTTCTGTAAGAGTAGAAATAGGAGGGGTGTGTGTGTGTGTGTGTGTGTGTGTGTGTGTTTGCGTGTGTGTGTATATGTATGGTGAGAATCATGGAGGAGTGGGGAACTGGCAGACAGGGGTTTGTCCATCATCTTCAGATTATTTAAATGTCTACTAAAATTACCTAGTAATCATCAGCTAATGAATACCATTTAAGCGACACAAGAGAATATTGTAAATATTTCCTTCCCCTGTAATAATAAAACTGTGGGGTGACATCAGTGAGAATGGTAGAATGAAGCACTCCAAATGTCCTCTATTTTATAAAAGCAGCAAGAACAATGGCAAACATAGTGGAATCAATATTTTCAGAATTCTGGAAATTAATCAAAGTCTTCCTGAAATCTGGGGAGCATTTATTAAGAAAAAACAACTGAATCTCGGTAAGAACAGAAAGGTTTGTAGCATTTTCACCTTGTCCTACTCTATCCCCTCATCCCCAGCTAAATAACCAAAAACTAACAGTAATCATGGTGAAAACCAACAACCTTTTTGCCACTAATGGGGAAGAATGGGTTAAAGCTCCTTCCAACCCCCATCCCATAGAATTGTTATTAATAAAACCATTGACTGATTTCTTGAAAGATCTCACTTGTGTTCGTTTTTATTTGACTAACTTAGATCTTGCCTGTTGCCCAAAGGCATTTATTTATTGGGAATAATTAAAGGCAAGGCAATTGATTCAAACCAACTAAATGCCTGAGATGGCAAATAGCAATGTGAGCAACAGTAGATTAATCAAAAAGCTTAAAAGGAAATGCCAGATAATGAGGTATTTATTCACAAGGATCTGTCAAAACTCTGGAATACTCCTGGGAATCTAAGAAGCCAATGCACATTCATAGTACTGTGTTTATAAGCAGGGCTGTGCTCATGCTTAGTAAGACGTGAAAAGTCCCTAAACTGTATCTCTGGATGACTTTGAGTCTCTCTGCAACCAGAGAGTGAATCTAAGACAAACTTGTAAATTGCCTGGCTGAATGTTGAAGATTCCCTCAACAAACACATTGAGCCCTTCAGTTCTCTTCGAGGTACTAGGCATTTAATGAAATCCCTTCCCATTGCTAGCTGACTGCTAAAGTAACTGAGAAGAGACTTTAGTGATCAAACATGACATATAGAGCACAGCCTTTAGGAAATTAGTTCATAAAGTAACTAAACAAAAGATAAAAAAGAGCAACAACAAAAAAAGCTTGTCCAGAGTATATAATCTGGTTTCCAGAGGGGCCAAATTATATTATCTAAACTGTCCAGTTTTAAAGGAAAAAGAATAAAAAACCTGCGAAGGAACAAGCATATATGGCATATATAGAGAGACCAAAAAAAAAGTCAATACAAATCCCCAAGGAAGCCCAGACAGTGGACTTACTATACAAAGACTTTAAATCTTAAATATGATCAAAGAAGCAAAGGAAATCATCTAGAGAAATAAATGGAGTACAAAAAGATCTCACTAAGTATGGAATATCAGTAAAGAGATTGACATTATAGAAAGAAGCCCAACTGAAATTATGTAGTTAAAAAGTATAGTAAATGAAGGGTGCCTGGGTGACTCAGTTGGTCGAGCTTTGGCTCAGGTCATGATCTCACGGTTCACGAGTTTAAGACCTGTGTGAGGCTCCGTGCTGACAGCTCAGAGCCTGGAGCCTGCTTCAGATTCTGTTTCCCTCTCTCTCTGTCCCTCCCCTGCTCGCTCTCTCTCTCTCTCTCTCTCTCTCCCCCCTCCCTCTCTTTCTCAAATAAATAAATAAACATTAAAAAAAGAAAAAAGAACAGTAAATGAAATGAGAAATGTGTTAGGAGCTCAACAACAAATATGACCTGACAGGAAATAAAAACCAGAATAAAGGTCATTTGCGACTATCCAATCTGAGGAATAGGGAAAAAATAAAGTGAATAAAAGTTAAAAGAACCTTGAGACCTGTGGGAAATGAAGTAGCATACCAATCTAAACAAATTGGGATCTCAAGGGGAGGAAATAAAAATGAATAGAAAGAATATTTGAAGAAACAATGGCCAAATATTCCCAAGTTTAACAAGATGTATTAATTTACACTTCCAAGTAGCTCAGTGAATTCCAAATTGAATAGATTCAAAGAGTGCCAACAGCTCAGAGCCTGGAGTCTGCTTGGGATTCTGTGTCTGCCTCTCTCTCTCTGCCCCTCTCCCCCCCCCCCCACTCAAAAATAAACACTAAAGAAAATTTTTTTAAAAGGGTGATCTTAGGCCAACTCCTTTATAAAAAGCAAATGGAAACCCTTCTTTCATATGGCTGAATAACATTCCATGTTTTATGCCACATGTTGCTATAAATAACATAAATATTCCATGGACGTTTGTTTGGGTACATATTTTTGTGTGAACAAATGTTTTCCTATCTTTTGAGTGTGTAACTAGGAGTAGAATTGCTGGTTTATGATAACTCTATGTTTAACTTTTTGTGGAACTACAAAACTGTTTTGTAGATGAAAGATCATACGTTTCCACCATTAGTGTGTGAGCAGTCCAGTTTTCCACATATGTGTTAATACTTCTTGTTTTCTTTTTTACTGTAACCAACCTGATAAATGTCAAGTGCTATCTCACAGCTTTGACTTGAATTTTCCTGAGTAATGATACTGAGCATCTCTTCACATAGGTGCTCATCATTTGTACCTATCTTCAACCTTGGACAGCACATTTTTGATTAATGTAACTTTGTAGTAAGTTTTTTTTTTTTTTTTTTTTTTTGGCAAATTGGTTTCCATACAGCACCCAGTGCTCATCCCAACAGATTCCCTCCTCAGTGCCCATCACCCCCCCCTCCTCCCATCCACCCCCCATCAACCCTCAG
Source organism: Neofelis nebulosa (assembly GCF_028018385.1). Lineage (NCBI taxonomy): Eukaryota > Metazoa > Chordata > Mammalia > Carnivora > Felidae > Neofelis > Neofelis nebulosa. The sequence goes on along the minus strand of NC_080782.1, from coordinate 210,798,195 downwards.
TTTATTCTCAGTTTTTAAGAGTCTCTTATGGTTTGGCTCCCTCCCTCTGTAACTTGTTTTTCCCCTTCCCTTCGCCTCCCCCATGGTCTTCTGTTAAGTTTCTCAGGATCCACGTAAGAGTGAAAACATACAGTGTCTGTCTTTCTCTGTATGACTTATAGGTGGAAAATAAAATAGAGGTGGCCATAGCACAGTTTGAAGAGGCAGAGGAGAGAATAGGTGAATTAGAAGATAAAATTATGGAAAAAGAGGAAGCTGAGAAAAAGATAAAAAAATCCAGGAGTATGAGGGGAGAATTAGAGAACTAAGTGATGCAATCAAACAGAACAATATCCGTATCATAGGAATTCCAGAAGAAGAGAGAGAGCAAGGGGCTAAAGGTGTACTTGAACAAATCATAGCTGAGAACTTCCCTGATCTGGGGAAGGAAAAAGGCATTGAAATCCAAGAGGCACAGAGAACTCCCTTCAGACGTGGATGGAACTGGAGAGTGTTATGCTAACTGTAGTAAGTTTTAAAATGGGAATTTCATGCTACAAAATTCATGAACCTTGAAAATGGTAAGCCAAATGAAAGAAATCAGAAATACAAGGCCAAATATTGCATGATTTTATTCATATTAAATGTCCAGAATAGGCAACTTTATACCAATAAGAAGTAGATTGGGGGAAGGTGTGGAGGAAAAGAACCAGGTGTAACTGCTGGTAAGTATGGAATGATGAAAACATTCTGCAAATAGCTAGTGGTGATCATTGCAAAACTTTGCAAAAATCCCCCCCAAAACACTGAATTGTACACTTTAAAAGGGCCAATATTATGGTGTGCAAGTTATATCTCAATTAAAACAAAAGGAAAAAACTTGTGGCTGCTTAAAGAGAATGGACTCTTTTAAAGTGACTTTGTTCAATAAGCTATTTAAATGGAATGTTAAATGATCTACACTCTAGAGGCAATGACATTCTTTTCAGTAAAATAAATTAATGGTGATAAGCACTTACATCTATTGATAGTGCCAGTAATTAGCCACTGCTTAGCTGCCCTGTCATAGTTGTGGTGGAGGGACAAAAGGAATATTTTTTTCATTTGCAAATGAATGAAGACCAATAATATACTAAATTACCCCCAGAAGGAATAAAACATGCCTAATCACCAAACTCTGGCACTCTTTTCAGTTTTTCCTTTGATTTTTTTTTAATGTCATATCTAACCATAAGATATTTTGAAAATATAAAATAAACAGAGAAAATAAATGATCCTTCAGCCTTTTCTTAAGAGTTGCCCAATGTCTGATGGATGGAAAGAGTATATAATATGATTAGAATTAAACTAGTCCTTAGAGAAAAAGTTCAGACATTCATTGGAACTTACTTAATAAGTGAAAAAATAGCTTAAGAAATATATACATAGTATAACGTATACTTAAAATAAATTTCAAGAAATTCCTGATAAAAATAGTTATTTGGAATAAATGTTTGCAATTTACTGGGTTTCAAGACAAACATTTTCATCTCTGTTAGTATATATTCTGCTTTTTAAAAAAATCCATCTACAACAGAGTCTCAGATCATGGCTGTTAGAAACATTACTCAACAGTGTGATACTTTTTTATACGTAACTTTACATTCACTGGATTATTAATATCTCTTTCTAATAAGCATATATATCCACTTTTAAATAATAATGGAAAGAGTACCACAGAAACATATATGTGCATGACTTTGTATTCTCAAATTTGTAAATAATTTACATGTTTCCTTTCCTATTAAAGATTTTAATATTAAATATTTACACCGTTTATAAATTTAACTGTAACCTTAAATCATTACCTGTTATTTTTTCTTAAATATACCAAGTGTAACAGTATAGGCCAGTGAAGAAATATCCTAAATTTAAATTAATCCAAGAGTTTATTACTTTATTTTCCTTTAGATATATTTTTTTGTGGTGTCAGCACATTTTTTTTTCTATTATGAAAAACCGGTATATAGTGATGAGATAAACTTGGGGAATGTACTCTTCTTTTATAGTTATTAGGTAGGACCAATATTGGAGTTTAAGATTTTCTGAAAGAGGATATGTTGGATCTCTGATTATCTGAACCTATTTTGTATGACAACCAGAGTCAGATTGGAAGCAAAAAAAGGATAATGTTTCTATCTGGTTTTGTATTGTATATTTTACATTTTTTTTTCCTGAAATGGTTTATATAGCTGTATTCAGAACTTCTCCTTGCAAAGACACACTATTAAAAAAATATTTAATAACAAGTTCAGATCAAATGAATTATCAGTAACAAAGGTTTGAATACTGGATCCAAAAATAATTAAATTTAGACCTGTTATATGTCCAGTATCACTCATTACTCAATCACACTATTTCTGAGAGAACCATCAATATTCCTACTTCCTATTTTAGAAATATCTCACCAAACAAGGAAACTGTATTATTGACGTTACGTTCTGTTTGGGGAAAAACAAGTAAATTTTAAAATGAAAAAGAACCAAGAGCAGATACAATATGACAAGTTAAAAAAAAAAAAAAAAGAAAAAGAAAAGAAAAAAAAAAAGGAATCATAGTTCTGACCTGTCTATTCATATACACTTTTATGTTTATACCTAAGGGTCCCAACTGTAAAATAAATTTCCTGAATACTCTAATGAACTACTAGGTTGCTTGGGACATAAAACAGTAACTTTATTTTTTTCAACGTTTTTTTTTTTTTTTTTTTTTTTTTTTTTGGGACAGAGAGAGACAGAGCATGAACGGGGGAGGGGCAGAGAGAGAGGGAGACACAGAATCGGAAACAGGCTCCAGGCTCCGAGCCATCAGCCCAGAGCCTGACGCGGGGCTCGAACTCACAGACCGCGAGATAGTGACCTGGCTGAAGTCGGACGCTTAACCGACTGCGCCACCCAGGCGCCCCTAAAACAGTAACTTTAATAGGCAAACAGTAACATATTAGCATTCAATGATCTCTTCCTACCAGCAGAAACCTAATAAACAATGAAGTGTGCAGAGAAAAGATGAAAGAAAGGCAGCATGCACTGAAACGATGCTTTTTAAATCATTTGCTCGTTTCTCTAATTCTGGCTTTAGTTAACAAAGTCAAGGAACTGTTGTGGCTCTCTGCAAAGGAACAAAAGTTATATTGGCACAGGGTTGTTTCAAATTTCATTTGCCTACAGCAAGGTTTTGAAACTACTAAAACTTGTTTTATGGAACATGAGAAAAGTGGTTTTCCTTTTGCTAATAAATGTCATTCTTACAGCCTCACTGATCAAATCTCATCTTCTCAGGCATAAACTAAAAGTTTATCCTACTGAAATTTATCTCACATTTTTCTGCTGTCAGAACATTGTAACCGTGTATAAAGCACAATGATGTCATCATGTGCTTTTTTTTTTTTTTTTTTTTTTTTTTTTCAATCCAGATCCAGTCTTTTTGGACAAATGGTCTTGTTTTAATCATGTGTCATTTTTTCAACGACCTAAGAAAGTCATTAAATTTTGTTTGTCCTTCTTTCATATGTGGATTAAGTAGTTGCTCACAGGAGGCTTGGACTTTTTTGGAAGTGGGGATTCCTTCCAACGCATGCAATTTGTAGGGGATGTCCCCTGATAAGTCTACTAATTTTACTATAGCCAAATAGCAATTAGTAAACAATTTATGGTAACTGTGTTTGCATTTATATGGTATGTGTTGTGGTGGTGGTATTGTTATATATATGGTGTATGTATGGTTTTGTGAGTGGCTGTGATATGGCTCCTTCTAAAGAAACCAGTCCAGTCTCATTCTGTGTTGTGACGTTTCTCTGACAAGATTCTTCAGTCGGTAAGCTAATGTCACAAAATTACATGCTAGTACTCCAAATGAGTGGATGAAGTACTCTAAATGAATAAATATAGATAGACCATAGTGAAGGCTGGAGCATGTGGTGAATAGAGCGCATGCTTCGCCAATAGGGAGTTCACTCTGGTTGTTGTCTTTTTGTTCATTTGTTTTTGATATAATTTATTGTCAAATTGGTTTCCATACAACACCCAGTACTCACCCCAGCAAGTGCCCTCCTCAGTGCCCATCACTTTTCCCTCTCTCTCACCACCGCCCCATCCACCCTCAGTTTGTTCGCTGTATTTAAGAGTCTCTTATGATTTGCCTCCCTCCCTCTCTGTTTGTAACTTTTTTCCCCCTTCCCTTCCCCCCATGGTCTTCTGTTAAGTTTCTCAGTATCCACTTATGAGTATAAACATACGGTATCTGTCTTTCTCTGACTGACTTATTTCACTTAGCGTAATACCCTCCAATTCCATTCACGTTGCTTCAAATGGCAGGATTTCATTCTTTCTCATCCTCAAGTAATATTCCATTGTGTATATAAACCACATCTTCTTTATTTTCAAAGAATCTTATCTGAATATACATATTTTCAGGAGAATCTATAAGTCCACTTGTTTTTGTTTTTCTAAGGTTTAAAATTGGGGATGTAACAAACGTGTGTTTTTTAAAATGTACTGAAAATCATATTTTGGCTAAGCAAAGTACATAATAGGTCAGATTTACCAAATGCTCTTGTCTTTGTTATTTCCCCTTAAACTGTTTTAAACAGGTTCTATTTTGTCAAATCCTAATAGTCCTTGATGATATTACACTGAAGTTCTCCTGGATGACACTGTCAAAGGTGGAAAATTAATTTTAACCAAGAAGTTAGTATTAGTTAATGACAAGGTGGTACTAAGTGTGTGGGTTAGGGCCAATCTATCTGTAAATTCTCATCTTTTACCTTATTAAATTTCCTTATTGTATTGTTTCTATTGAATCATATGCTTGGACTTTAATGCAAAATATTACTTCTGTTGAAGAAATGAACACTTCAGGAACATGAACAATATTTATCCTTTGGCTACACACAGCTCCTGGAATAATATAAAAGAACTTGAATGGTACATGAATCCTAGTTTGAGGCAACAATAAATCCCATCTAATAGATCATACTGTATTCACCAATATGTACTCCATAAAAAGGGAGTTACATGCAAATTATAACAAAACACCAAAAGACAAAACTTTACATTTTTGGATAATGGAAGAAGGACCTTAAATAAATAAATAAAACTAAAATATACCCTGTAGTGTCACGATAAACGAGTATAACATGGGGTGCCTCGGTGGCTCAGTCGGTTAATCATATGACTCTTGATCTCAGCTCAAGTCATGATCTCACAGTTTGTGAGTTTTAGCCCCACATCAGGCTCTGCGCTGATGGCATGGAGCCTGCTTGAGATTCTGTCTCTTCTTTTCTCTGCTCCTCCCCCTCTTGTGCTCTCTTTCTCAAAATAAATAAATAAACATTAAAAATGAAAAAGAAATAATGGAATATAATAGAAAGAAGCACGATTCATAGAAAGAAGCACGATTCATTATAATAGGATATGAACACTAGCACAAAATACCTTCGATATAATCACTGGAGATGTTCTTATCAGGATTCAACCATGTTGATAACTTTAGTAAATTGCCTAATGTTGAACGGCTCAGAATCCAGAAATATGAGAAATTAATTTCTGCTGTTTAAGACACCCAATCTGTGGTACTTTCTCATGGCAGTCTGAGCAGACTAAAACAGAAATATATACATATTAAAGAACATAAGGTTTGAGCACTAAAAAAATTACCCTCTCCATGCCAGATTTGGTGCACAGCCAATGCACTGTAGGCTTTAAGCATGGTTATATTCAAGGACGCTGATTCTTCCAACTGGCCATATGCATACGTATGTACATTCCTAGCTCAGAAACCTCTGTCTGGAGTTTCTTTATCTGAAACTCTCGTTTGGAGTTCTCTCTCAGGTGGCTCTGCCAGGATTTTCATACCGGGGAAAATTTGAAGACACTTTACTCCCTTTGACTCACTATGTTTCCATTCCTACCCTTTCCTCCCTCCCCATGCCCCCAGGTACACAAAATGGCAGAAGCTTTTGTCTTGGGTTCCCTTGACAGTGAGACAACCTCCCCATCCCATCCCACCCATCTGCAGTGATAAATCTGATTTTTACTTGGCACCTTTCTTGAACATTGGTGGAGCTGGCGCTTTTTCTTCTTGCTTATTATACTGTTGCAATACGTGATTTAAACGGTGACACTTTTTCATTTTGACTTGTTTTAATCAACCATTCAACACCTGGTAGCTCAGCCCTCAACTTTAAAAATATATTGATGAGTATTGAATTAATCCTATCAAAGCAGTTTGGTGACAGCTTTATAGATTAAAAATTATATATGGGGGCACCTAGTGGCTCAGTTGATTAAGCAACCAGATCTTGATTTCTGCTAGGGCCGAGATCTCGTGGTTCACGGATTTGAGCCCCACGTTGTTGGGCTCCACACTGACAGCACCGATCCTGCTTGGGATTCTCTCTCCCTTCTCTCTCTGCCCCTCCCGCTAACTCACCATCTTTCTAAATAAATGAATGAAAAAATAAATAAATAAATAAATAAATAAATAAATAAATAAATAAATAAGATTACCCACATGATATAGAAGTAAACATTTTAACTCTAATTTTTATATTAAAATTTTTCTTGGAAAATGATCAAATATAGTCAATTGTGTTTAGAGGTTAGAAAATGTGTATTCAATAAATAACTTACAAGCGTACACATTAATGAGAGTACACATAGCAGAGACAGTTAATTTTTCCCCATTCTTTTATTCACTTCAGATAACTCTTTGAAGAGAAAAGTCATCACTTTTTTTTTTTTTGACTCTTCCTTCTTACTGAAAGTAATGTAGATATGAAGGCTGATGGTTGAACTGAGTCACCATGATGAGATATGTGTGTCATTGTGACATGCTAGGGACAGAGGCATTAATTAAAGGAGTTAGATTCCCTGAATATTTAGTGAAACCCCCATAATACCATTGGACTGCATACTGCCCACTCAACTTTTTAAATTATAGAATTAAATGCTTGTTAAAATTATTATATATTAGAATTTTTGGCATAAAGATGAATATAATCTCTTTTTTGTAATACACACATATAATATACATTACATTTCTACATGCTATGTACAGTTAGTTACTGAATTATATTTTGTACTTTGCTTTATTTCCTGTTCTTGAAGGTATTAGGAAGATAAAAATTGTCAGAGTATCAATATCTAAAGACTTACAGAACTGGACATATTAGTAACAGACTCTTCAGTATATAACTTTTTTCATTAGTAAATGGGTAGGAAATGACAGTTGAAAGAAAAAAACACTCAAACTGATTAACTTGTATATTAATAAAATGAGAAACCCATGACCGTCAAGTTTAAGTAAATATATTTTATTGAGGTCCATTTACCTTTTTAGAAAATTAGAACTTGATCACAAATTCATATGAGACTTTAACAAGATATCATCTACAAGTGAAAACCAGTAGTGTTGATTATGTTAAGGATTTTATCAAATGATTCTATAATGATTGTAATGAGTTTCCATTTTTTTTTATCTTGATGGGAATCCTGAAAAGATTACTTTAGGAATTGTTTATGCAGATGTCCCAATCCTAAGTGATAAAACCTATCATTTCAAAAATGGAACTATTATAGGGTAAGCACTATTTTATCATAATTATATGTGTTAAAACATTTTAATTGAGATTGTTGCTATGTCTAGAAAACATCCTTACGAACATTAAGAAGTAAATAAATTTATTCAATAATTATGCTTTGATTTATATGAATTAGAGCTTTTGAGTCTCCATACAGCCAATTATTTTATTAAATGCTTAAGAATGTATTAATTGTTTTAAATAATAAAGGGGTCCCTGGGTGACCCCATTAGTTGAGCGTCTGATTCTTCATTTTGGCTGAGGTCATGATCCCAGTGTCGTGGGATTGAGGTCTGTGCGTTTGAGGTCTATGTTGGACTCCACTCTGAGCATGGAGTAAGCTTAAGATTCTCTCTCGCTCTCTCTCTCTCTCTCTCTCTCTCTCCCCCCTCATCACTCTCTCCTCAGTCTCTCTCTCTGAAAAAAAAAAACAAAAAAACACCAGTGATGTTAATTTATTTTCTTGATAGCATGATGATACAACATATTATGCTCAGTGTTATACTCATATTTTATTATACCCATATATTATATTTTGTTCAGTGTTTAGTATTTCATTGTTTCATTGTTGTATAATCTATATTATAGGTATTAAATCACATAAAAACACATAAGGTGAATACTCAGTTACCTTAACTTCTACATTGGATCACAAGTACTGAGGTAGAGCACATAATTTTTATCATTTTTGTTTTTTTAATTCCAGTATAGTTAATATACAGTGTTAAATTAGTTTCAGGAGTATAATATAGTGATTCAGCAATTCTATATATTAGCTCAGCAAGATATGCATACTCTTAATCCTCTTTACCTATCTCATCCATTAACCTCTCTCTCTTCCCCCTAGAAATCACAAGTTTATTCTCTATAGTTAAGTGTCTGTTTTTTGGGTTTTGGTTTTTGGTTTGGGTTTTTTTGTTTGTTTGTTTTGTTTTTGTTTTGCTTGTCTCTTTTCTTCCCCTCTGTTCAAGTGTTTCGTCAAATGCACATATGAATGAAATCATTCGCTATTTGTCTTTCTATGACTGACTTATTTTGCTTATTCTCTTAGATGTTGCAAATGGCAAGATTTCATCCTTTTTTATGGATGAATAACATTCTGTTGTATGGAATACAATACATTGTATGGAATACCATCTTTTTACAATATTATACACCTTTAAACAATTTTAATGAATGCTGAGTAGTCTTTGGTTATGGTTCTTGCCTTCTACATATCAACATACTATGTTGTACCTTGTTGTTTGCTTATTTAGTGAATAATATTTTCTTTTATACAAAGAGGTTATGAATTATTACCTATTGCAGTGTGATCATTTTATACATTATTGCCTAAAATATCTTTGTTGCTAAAGGAGTAATTTACAATATGTAAAGAAATAAAAAAAAATATGTTTTAATCATGTATATCACTTACTGATCTGAAGGATAGAAATTGGAAGGATATAGCACTTTATATTTAGAATAGCCTACTATGCAATTTGTGTAAAAATAAATGTAATTTAATCTAGATTTCCAGAGAAGAATCACAGTATAAGAAATGCCTGAAAAAAATTTTTCCCAAAGTGTAGCCAAGAATAATGAAACCCATTTGGTTTCCAAAGCCATAATTGCTTTGATTTAAAACAGAGATAATTTTTGAGGTGGAAGGATGGATATGTAAAAGATATTTGGATATGTAAAAGTTTGCATATGTAAAAGATACCTGATCAGTCAAGGCTACTAACAAAAGTCATATACTGATGTAGAATGTTTTATGTTGTATAATATAAAGATATTTTCCATTCAACATAAAAAGAATGATTGTGAATTAAAATCTCAAAGTATTTAGAGGTGCTGAAGTATTATGAACTGTGGGAATGATATTTAACATTTCTTATGATTACTGAAAGTACAAACATTTCTTTTTCTACACCTCTTGGCATAGTAAGTAAATTTATTGTTTCATCCTTTCATCCATAAATTAGTGAGTTTTCAGCTAATATTTATATTTTCTGAAAACAGAATTTGTAACTCAAATGACTAGAGAAGTTAGGTAACTAAAATGTTGGATGAAGATATGACGATTAGTTAATAATTATGTCTAGAGTTTGTTATTTTAACACAGATACTTTTTTTTTTTACAAAAACTAAGCATGTCTGAGCATTCTACTCTCCCCAAGGAAATATATCCCCTTTTATAAAACACGATAGCCCTCATATTATATATGTTGACTTCAAACTTTTGGAAGAGATTGGATACCAAAATATTTTACTTTTCTGTAAGATCTATTAAGACACAAATATATGAAGTACAATCATAAAGAGCAACAGAATTTATCATTATCTCATAGAAACCACAGAGAGATAAGGGTTATGTAATAAACTAGGGACCATGTCCTGCTTAACAGGAAAAACAGTTACTCAGCTCCTACTAATTGCTACCTTTGAAACACATTGGATCAGTTGGATCAGATATCCCAATTTTTAAGAGAAGCTAGATATCTTGATTCTTACAAGAAAGATCTGAAATTTAAGATTGACAACTGTTTATGTAATCACCAAACACTAAGTTTGCCAACACCTTACCAACCATAGAACACGTGATTAACAGGATGCTCATACCTGCCGACAACAAATCTATGACCTCTACTATGGTGCAAATTACATTAACCTTTATTACCCTTTAGAAAAAAAAAAAATCTTTAAGACATTTTGTTGGTGATTCTACACCCTTCCTCCCACGTGTCATGTTCATGCCCTGAAATGTAATAGAGACCCAGAGATGCTACGTAAATGGCCTAAGATTATAAAACCTGTGAACTCTTGTCCCAGGATTTAATAAAATCAAATGTTTGAAATCGGACAGTCTATGTTTTGCCACTGAGGTATCTGTTTCAACCAAAATATCTTTGGCTCTGCACATTCATTTGTTTAAAGGTAAAATGGACAAAGTGTGTAAATTATTCCTGTTCCCAGTGATCTTATGGTTGAATTAGTTATTAGTATTTCAACAAACACACCACTAATAGTTCCAAAAAGCACACATGTTATTTCCACTAATCTCACAGCAAAACTAATAACTTATGGTTTATTTCTCCAACAACCATTAATAACACTATAGTTGCAAAAGGTATTACAACCGCAAAACCACTATTTCATTTGTATAAATAATTGCTACACTCACTAATATTTATATATATTGTGATAACATCCACTAATTTATTCAGTGCTATTTAGATGGTGGTATACATTCTAAATACATTTTCCCTTAATAATTCTCACTTAATCCTTTATATATATATATATATATATATATATATATATATATATATAGTTATATAGTTATATAGTTATATACATATTACAACCATATATATTAAATATATACATAATATATCATTTTCTATATACATATATAAAGTTGTACATGATCACAGCTGTCAAAAAAAAGGTGAAGAAACTTGAAAATTAAAGAGCTATACTGATGTTTCAAGTGTCCTATATCTAATAAATAGTAGAACTAAGATCCTCATTTGAGTCTTTGTGATAATAAAAACGTCTATGTTTAATGTTTTGTACTGGCTTATTTATTATTGTTGGCAAAATTTTCATGGGACAGACTCAAACTACAGTATAGTTTCCTCATTTAGAATGCAACTCCTGGTTTTCTCAAATTTAAACTCTTCCAAGATATTCTATCAAAAATTTTAAATAGCTTTATTTTTAATAAACTGCATATATTATCTGGGTCTATTTCTCAGTCTTTGAATATTAATAAAATATGAATGTGTAATGTAGCTTAACAAGTATTTTCAAGGGCCTTAGGAGAAAAATGCTGTGGAAGAATTCTTCACTGATTATTAATGACACACAGCTTATAGGCTCTTCTCTCTTGTGTTCACAGCCATTTAGACATTCTTTCACAAACACTGCAGTATTTTTTAATCATCTTGTTCCAGATATTCTAGAATAGCTACTTTGTTGTCCCCACAGTAACATTAGGCACAATTGTTTCTGCTGTACGCTTAAGATTTGAGCCATGTTTTTGCTATCTCTGTCGTCAGCTTTAAAAGCTTTTGAGAATAAATTCTTGATCATAACCTTAGTTTTAAAAGCCCCACCATGCTGTATATCCTTTGGCAACTTCTTTTTTGGCTGAGAAATTGTAGGCATTCTGTTTTATTGACTCTTAATCTGCCATCTCTCCCTCTTGTTTTGTACTTGCAAGGCTTATAAAAATTATTTCTCTGTTTCAACAAGAACAAATGCCGATTCCTTTATGAAAAAATGTTATTATCTTGATATAAAGATATCTTGTCCCTGAAGAATGTCAATTAATTTAATTTGATACTTAATATATATTTCATTAACATTTGTTTTTACATGTTTTTCTCTCCATTATATTTTAACAAACTTGTAGTGAGAAACTCTGTTTTATGTATTTGGGCATCACCTGAGTCCAATACCTAATGGGTTTTGGATAAATGTTTCTTTAATTTTGGCTTTTCCTTTCAAATATAATTTCATTGGATAGAGCCACACAGTTCACAATTAAATTATTGTGTTATAAAATTTGAAATTGGCCACATTTTTCTATAAATTTGGATATCATCGTGTTGAAAATAAAAGTACACTATAATAATAAAGTTTATTATGAAATAGGTAGAGGTTATTCGATGGCTAATCTTTTGAAAAACTAGTGATAAGATATTCATATTTTTAGTACACAACCGTATATTTAGTACACAACATTCATATTTTTAGTACACATAATATATGTGCTACTATATTCTCATTAATGAAATATGTTTCAGAATTAAAATAAATTTGGGGCACCTGGGCGGTTCTGTCGGTTAGGTGTTTGACTTTGGCTCAGGTCATGATCTCATGGTTTATGAGTTTGAGCCCCGCATTGCCGTCTCTGCTGTCAGCACGGAGCCCTCTTCCGATATTCTGTCTCCCTCTCTTTCTGCACCTACTTCACTTGTGCATGCTCTCTCTCTCGAAAATAAATAAGCTTTAAAAAAAAAATTTGAAACAAAGAATTAAATAAATTGTTTTTGGAAGATTACTTTCTTTTATGTCAAAGTACTGTACCTTTTACAGTAAAGTTACAGAGATCAGAAATTCCAAAGCATAGGTAACATCACACTTACAGAAATTAGTAGTTTCACAGATTAAAAAACTGCAAAATTCATTAGAAAATTATTGCTGTCATTTTTTATGTTAATAAGACTCCATTATTTTTTCTTGAGAAGGTAAACTTTAACTATTACAAGTAGAGGAGTTGACCTGATGAGCTTATCCTCGATATTTGTAATGATACAGATGGATACTCACAAAGTGTTAATGATTAGGACAGATTAAGTCCAACATAATTATCATCCAAATAAGTTTTAAATATTAAAATTAAAATTAAAATATAAAATATGTACAGACCTTATATTTGTTTTTATAAAGGCTGGTAATTTCCTAAATTAAAAGTTACACATGTGTAAAATGCAATTATTTCATGTTAAACTGAACTTTATGTAACATGAATGTTTACATGCACATTTATTCTATTATAAAGTAAAGAAGAAAAAAAACTAAGCTAAAGAAATCTAATGCAGTTATATGAGACATGGAAGTAAGAGTGATTCAAAAATGAAAGGAAGATGATACGGTTTCATATGTCCTGTAAGCAGTAATTCAGTACAGACGTTTGTTCTCTATATAAATTTAACTCAAAATGGACGATTACGTTGCAACTTTTTAATTTAAATCTAAGCAAGAAGAGACCCTTCACATCATCATATATAAGCTTGCAAATCAAAATGAACTTGACATAGTATGGCATTATTTTTACTTTGTGGAAATACGGGGTGAAAACAATATATAACACAGACCAAGCTCTAACATCACCCAACCAATTGCACATCCAAGAATCATGGATTCATAGTAGTGCACTTTGGATAGTCACACACACACACAAACACACACACACACACACACACACACACACACACACACACGTAAAGGAAAAAAGCTGCAATACAAATTCTTGAAAGGAGTGGAAGGATGGTCTTTGGAAATTTTGCTCAATAAAAAGTTTAAAAACCTGAGTTAAAATGTTAAGAAAAGTAAACTAAGGATGAAAAATGTATAACATTTATCATTATTCATACTTACAAGTACATGACATTTTAATTTGATGTTATTTATTCATATATCCATTGACATCATAAGTGAAATTACTCATGGATAAGCCATTATTAAATATGTCATTAAAATCAGAAAGAGTGAATCTTTAATTATACTGCTATGATGAATATTGCAACTGTTTCTCAAATCTGATCTAAATATTTTGGTTATTATTTTAATCATAATGCAGAATAACTGCTTGTTGAGTTGATATATCATAATATTAGTGGTTGAAAACAGAGCTTTATAATTAGATCTAATAAATCATTATTTATACTAGTAAAAAATGTTCCTTCTACTATTTCTAAAAATTTTATTTATTTTTGATAGAGAGTGTGTGTGCATGCAGAGGCAAGCTGAGAAGGGGTGGATGGAGAGGGAGAGGATCTTAAACAGGCTCCATACAAAGTGTGCAGCCTGCGGTGTGGCTCAATCTCACCAGGTATGAGATCTTGACCTGAGCTGAAATCAAGAGTTGGACTTTTAACTGGCTGAACCACCCTGGTGACCCTCTAAAAATTTTCGACTGATTTTAAGTCTTGCAATCTACCTGCAGGTCTTTATGTAAAATGCTATCTTGTAATAGTGCTAAGAATACACATTTAATTTTTATGTTTATTTTCCATTACAATTGCAAATAATGATGCCAATATTTAAATTTCACTATATAATCATCTGAATATGCATTTCCTCATGATGAAAGCGAGATTCTTATGTAAGAAACAGATGGAAGGCTACACATTGAAAACAACTTCTGAGTTCTGATTTTATTTTATTGCACAGGAAGGAAAAAATATATATACTGTTTAGCAACAACTGATTTTTATTAATTCAATTTTTTTTTGGAATTTTTACCAATTTATCCTGCTAATAACATTGATTATTGAGCCTATGCTCACATTAAACAATACTGGCTGATATTTCTAACTCCAAAGCAAAAGTGTATGTGAACCAAATAAACTATGTTATGGTAAATTTATACTTGAATATAACGACCATCATCTGGCACTGCTCTACTCTTTTATTCCTATTTTCTGAATATAATGTAAAGCAAAGTAAAATGCACAATTTCAAAGAAAATACAAATGACAGATAATCTTGCTAAAAAATAACTTTGTACCATATTGGTTAAGGGCAGGTATATTATTGTCTTAACTATATTTATACAAAAGAAAGATATAAGTTACATTTTTTTATATAGTAGAACATTTATTTCCATAAGAGTTATTTTAGTTTATGCAGAACTTGTATGATCACAGACATATATATTTTTTTTCATTTATCAATATTGCCTGATTTGAATTCCACTAATTTTTCCCTGCTTTTGTGCAGGCTGAATGTAAACAATTTGATATGTTAATTACATTGTGACATTTTACAAAAAGATGTATTTTTAAGACAATACAACAAACTATGAAAACTAGTAGGGTGAAAGACTATGCATTGGGTTTTTCTTCAAGAAATCAAACCATATGAAAAGTTGTTCTTGGAATGTTCTTTTATTCTGTGGGGACTAAATCTGTTTTCTTGACAGTCATGTTTACTGGCTATAATGTTAAAAATATAATAATAGTGGTTAAAGATAACTCCCCACTAATAAAAACCTAGAAATAAGCTATTTCTCTTTATAAATGTTTCTTCCTTAACTTTAACTCAAACTGACATTTGCCAGTGTTGAGATCTGCTCAGCCTGAACATCGCTTATTAGTACAATCTTTCAGATACTTAAAAAGCTGTAGATTTTATATTTGGATAATAAAATTTGAAACACTCATAAGGACAAAGCATCTGGGGGTACCTGCAGGAAATGAAGGGTCAAGATTTTCAAATAGGAATATTTGGTGAATGAAGTAATTTTATTATAATAAATTCAGTTAACATTTCACACTCTTTCACTCACCAATATGTCATTGGGATGATTTGGGAAGGATGGAGATCTAACAGATGTGTTAAAGGAAATACTTTTGGATTTAAGTTTTTGAAAGTTGCAAAACACTACTTCCAGCATGATGATATTTATGTAAAATAATTTTTAAAATCCAGATTGTTCAAGAACAGGAATGGATATGATGTAGTTAACTCCAGAGATGGAGAAGAGAGAACAGGATTCAATGATGCATTCGTTTTATTTGCAACCTTTTTTTTTTTAAATTTAATAGAATGGGAGATGTAAAATATTTACATCAGTTAACTTACATTGTTTTCAATACAAATTTGTGTTTTCAACATTTTATTTTCAAAAGAAAAAACGTTAAACATTGTGAAAACAGTAACCGGCTAACTTCACTTATAAGTAGAGTAAAATCAAATTCCAGAGCTAAAGTGAATGGCTCAAGCTCTTTCACCAGGAGGATTTCTCTTTACCTAACGCACACTGGTCCTTAGGGCGAAACTAGCATTTAAACTCCTTAAGGAAAGTGTATCTCTTGAAATACTCCTTACAACTCCCTGCAAGTTTAATGTCATATGATTGAAAGCACAAGAACACGTTATTCTAAATTCCAAATTGGGAAGATTCCTAATTAGGGAGTTAATTAATTAATTGAACAAATTCCCAATTAGGGAATGAGTGTGTGTATGTGTGTTATGTGTATGTTTGTGTGTGTGTGTGTGTGTGTGTGTGTGTGTATAAATATATATATTCACTAATTTATTTATTTATTTGCCTGGAAAGAGAGAAGGTCAGAAACATAATCCTATTATTCATGAGCTATAGCTAATGTTTCAGCTGTATAGACAGGGGCTCAAATATCAATGGAGAAAAGTAAATGCCATCCAAAGACTCTGTATCCTTTTCTGGATAAAAGCTTAGTATTTTTTTTTTTTTATTGTATGCTATATAGGTGTATCTTGTAAGTGGAAATATTAATTTGTTATTGTGTGTATTTGGGAATTAAGTACTAGTTAAAAAGATTTGTATGGGGGGCGCCTGGGTGGCTCAGTCGGTTAAGCGTCCGACTTCGGCTCAGGTCACGATCTCGCGTTCCGTGAGTTCGAGCCCCGTGTCCGGCTCTGTGCTGACAGCTCAGAGCCTGGAGCCTGTTTCAGATTCTGTGTCTCCCTCTCTCTCTGCCCCTTCCCTGTTCATGCTCTGTCTCTCTCTGTCTCAAAAATAAATAAACGTTAAAAAAAAATTAAAAAAAAAAAAAAAGATTTGTGTGGGTGGTAAATCGACAGCATGGACTGAGATGAGTAGGCTGTGTCAAATTAGCTTGGCTGACCTATGTGCCCCAGATTTCCCTTTCTGGTATGTCTGGGTAGGATGGAATATAAAACATATTCTCCTGTGAGAGTTTAACAATGAAAGAGAATCAGGGGACACCTGGGTGGCTCAGTCAGTTAAGCGTCCAACTTCAACTCAGTTCAGGATCTTGAAGTCTGTGAGTTCAGGCCCCACATCGGGATCTGTGCTGATAACTCAGAGCCTGGAGCCTGCTTCGCATTCTGTGTCTCCCTCTCTCCCTGCCCCTCCCCCACTCATGTTCCATCTCTCCCTGTCTCTGAAAAATAAATGCTAAAAAAAAAAAAAAAAAAAAAAAAAGGAAATCAGCAGCCACAAACCTCTCAGTTACTGGAACAGACACTAGCTTAGGTACTACTATGAAGGGATTTTTTTTTTTAAGCAAAAGTAAAATACCCAGTCAGTTGACTTTAAAATAGAACGATTATCCTGGGTATACTTGATTTAGTTAGTTGTAAGTTCTTAAAAGTGATACTAGGCCCTCCTTAGAGAGAAAGAAGTACGTAACCACTTGTTTAACAGCTTTGACCCATGTTCCTGTGGTTCTCACCTGGTTATGACCTTTTCCACTTTTAACCTGGTGAGTCAGCACCCACATTTGAACTTGTTGAGCAAATATCCACAATTTCTTTAGTGTCCAATTCATAGATAATATAATATTATATTATTATAACAGAACCACTTGTTCTGTTGCTGAACCCCAGCTATTACAGTATTTTGATACTAAAAGTAATTCCAGAAGAACAGAATCTTAAGGATGTGTTACTTAAAATTTTCTGGAACTGGTTTTCTAATCTGATTAGATTTAAAGAAACTAATGGTCCTGTTTACAGTAGTAAGGAGAGCATTGATAACCTATAGTATAAGAAGGAAGTTTAAAGTGTTACCTTTGGATCTCTATAACTAACCACCTATAAAAGATGAGACAAATGTGAGCCTTCTAAAAGAGAGTCTTGAGATCCAAGATGGAAGAAATCAAAGATTTTTGAAACAGTATAGATGCTTTTCCTGTTGGATTGGAAAAAGCCAAATGTCATGTTCTAGAGCCACATAGCAGAAATAATAGGCAATCTTCTGGATCTGAGGGCCACAGTCTTATATCCACAAACAATTAAGTACTCCCAACAGTGTTTGAGCTTGGAAGAGAACTCTAAGCTTCAAATGAAATTGGAGCTTTTTCCAAAATTTTGATTTTAGTCTAGTGAGACCCTGAGCAGAGGACTCACCTAATTCGCGTCTAGACTCTTGACTCAAAGAAACTCAAATAATAAATTTGCATTGTTTTTGGTTTAAGCTAAGTTTGGATTAACCATTACATAACAATACGAAACTAATACAAAAGGTGATATCTAGGTGTTAGTAATCAGTTATTATATATGCACATAGGGCAATCATGTAGTATAAATCTACATACAAAAAATACATATGTGTATGATATATACATATTAGCAGAAAAAGACTAAATATACTTATTTACATTTTCTCCTCTTGGCCAAACAAGGAAATGGCATTCTCCAGTCTCTTACATTTATATGGAGGTTATATGGCTGGGTTTTATTCAATAGAATAAGAGCAGACGTTATATATGCAATCTTTCTTCCTGGCCATAAAATATATCTTAGGATATACTAAGTTCTTTCCTGCTAAGGAGGAATAACACATAAATAAGTTCCTCAGAATGCTGGGTTACTATTTGTAAGATGATGTGCAGCGGTGTATTCTCAGCTACAAAATATTAAGGTTTTGATCAGTAGTAGAGTTTGGAAAAGATAGATTTTACTCATGTTAAGCCACAAATATTTGGGATTGTTTGTTACACAGCTGGCATTAATTTACCTGATCCACTACAGCATATGTGTGGCTGCCTGAAAGACAGTATGATACTTTGTGTAAGATCTGAGTTAGAAGTTTGAAAGCCTGGATAAAATACAACTTCCCATATGTGAGATACGTGAGTCTAACATGGGGCTCAAACACACAAACTGTGAGATCACGACCTGAGCAGAAATCGAGAGTCACATACTCAGCCAACTGGGCCTCCAGGTGTCCCAATATATTTTTAATTCTCTGTTAATTCCATCATCAATGGCACATCTGAGTCTGTTCCTAATTATTACTTTTTCCTCCACTTGTTCCCTGTACTTGTTTCTTCTTTTTATATGTCTCCTTTTATGTGTTTCTTCTTTTTTTTTATGTCTTACTTTGAAAACTGAGTATCTTGTAGTGGAGAGTAGAGAATGAGATAAAACTTTTTCTTTTAATTGAGATGTAATATACATATCATTACATGTATTCATTTTAAATGTCTAATTTAATTTATATTAGAATCACAGATTTTTCAGTCATCACCACTATCTAATTCAAGAACATTTTTATCACTCAAAAAAAAAAAAAAAGAAAAAGAAACAACTGCTGTACCCATTAGCATTCACTTAGCATTCCCTCATTTTCCCTTCAGCAGGAAATAATAATCTTTCTTGTCTCTTGATTTGCCTATTCTGGACATTCAGTATGACAGAATCATATAATTTGTCCTTTTGTGTCTTCTTTCACTTAGCATGATATTTTCAAGGTTAATTCATGTTGAAGCATTTACAAGTATTTCATTTCTTTTTGTGATGAATATTTCATTACATGGATAGACAATATTTCCTTTATCCATTAGACTATTGATAAACACTTAGATTGTTTCTACTTGTTGGCTAATATGCATACAGATTCTATGAACACATTTGCATGTTTCTTGTGTACAACATGTGGAGACGTTTTCAATTCTCTTGGGTATATACCTAGGAATAGAATTTCTAGGTCATATGATGACTTTTGTTTTAAATTTTTTTTTTTTTAATTTTAGAGAGATCACGTGAGTGGGGCAAAGGGCCAGAGGGCGAAAGAGACAGAGAGAGAGAAAGAGAGAGAGAGAATTTTAAGCAGGATCTACAATCAGCATGCAGCCCTACATGGGGCTCGGTCTCACAACACTGGGATCATGACCTGAGATGAAATCAAGAGTTGGACGCTCAACTGACTGAGCCACACTAGCATCCTGACATATGATGACTTTCTGAATAACCTTTTGAGGAACTACTTTCCACTAGTAGTATATAAAAATTCCAGTTTTTCTGCATCCTTGCAAATAATTGCTATCATCTAAGTTTTGTTTGTTTTTTAAGTTTATTGATTTATTTTGAGAGAGAGAGAGTGTATTAGCAGGGGAGGGGCAGAGAGAGAATGGAGAGAGAGAATCCCAAAGAGGCTCTATATTCTCAGCTCAGAGCCTGACGTGGGGCTTGAACTCACCAATCGTGAAATCATGATCTGAGTGGAAACCAAGAGTCAGGGGCTTAACGGAGTGAGACACCCAGGCTCCCCAGTCATTTAAGTTTTTAAAACTTTCACGATTGTAAGAGATGTGAATTGAGATTTCACAGTGGTTTCCAATCACATTTCCTGAACAACTAATGATGCTGAGCATCTTTTTATGTGATTATCAGCCATTTGTAAATCTTCTTCAGAAAAACTTCTATTTTTATATTGAATTATTTCTCTTTTATTGTTGATTTTTAAGATTTTAAAAATTATATTCTGGTTAGTAGATCCTTACCCTTATCAGATATATAATTTTCAAATATTGTAATGTACTTTATGAATTCTTTTCACTTTCTTAATGATGTTATTTGAAGAAAATTTTTGAGACACTTTAATGTATTTTATCTTTAATTGTTGTGCTCTACATATCATATATAAAAACATGTTGAGTAGTCAAGGTTACAAAGAATTACACTATGTTTTCTCCTGGTCTTGATTTTATCTTATATTTAGATTATTGATCCATTTTGAGTTAATTGCATATGGTGTAGGATGAGGTCCAATTTCATTTTTCTTTTCTCTTTTTTCTTTATTTATTTTGCCAGTTGTCAGAGCAACATTTGTTGAAAGACTTATTTCTCATCATTTTTTATTGAAGTATAATTGACATACAATGTAATATTAGTTTCAGGTCACAATATATTGACTTGATAATTCTATACATTACTCATTACAATGAGTAATGTATAGAACTGCATTATGCATAGAATTGCATGATAAACATAGTCACCACCTGTCAACGTAAAACATTATTACAATATCATTGACTATATCCCATTTGCTGTACTTTTCATCTTTGTGACTTACTTATCTTATAACTGGAGGTTTGTACTTAATCTCTTTTATCTACTGGCCAATCCCCGCCCCCTGCTGTATCCCTTCTGGCAACCACCAGTTTGTTCTCTGTATATGACAGTCTGGTTTTGTTTGTTTGTTTTGTGTTTTTTTTTTCACAAAGATAAGTGAAATCATATGGTATTCACCTAATTTATTTCACTTAGCATAACACCCTCCAGGTCCATTCATGTTGTCACAAATGGCTTGTTCTTATGACTAATATTCCATTGTATACATATAGCACAACTTATTTATCCTTTCATCTGTGGATGTTCACTTGGGTTGCTTCCATATTTTGCAATTATAAACAATGCTGCAATAAACATAGGAGTGCCTACATCTTTCCAAATTAGTGTTTTCATTGTTTGGGGGTAAATATCCAGCAGTGGAATTACTGGATCATACGGTATTTCTAGTTTTAATTTTTTGAGGAACCATTATACTTTTCCCACAGTGGTTGCACCAATTTACCTTCCCATCAACAGTGCACAAGTGTTTTCTTTCTTCCACCTACTCACAAACACTTTTCATTTCTTATCTTTTTGATCCTATCCATTTTGACTAGTGTGAGGTAATATCCCATTGTGGTTTTGATTTGCATTTCCCTGATGATGAGAGATGTGGAGCATCTTTTCATGAATCTATTGGCCATCTGGATGTTTGGGAAAAGATCTATCCAGGTCCCATGCCCATTTTTTAAAATCAGGTTGTTTGGTGCTTAGTGTTGAGTTGTGTAAGTTCTTTATATAAAGGACTACCTTATATTCTTCCTCTATTGAATAGTGTTGGCACCCTGGTGAAAAATCACTGACCATGAAACCTATGGGTTAACTCCTGGAATCTCCATTCCAGACCCTTGATGTATAGGTCTAGTCTTACATCAGTTCCACACATTCTTGATTGCTATTACTTTGCAATAAGTTGTAAAATCAGGAAGTGTAAGTCCTCTATTATGTACTTCTGTCTTAATCTTGTTTTGTACATTTTGTGTCATTTGCATTTCCAGAAATTTTAAGGTCAGGTTGTCACTTTCTGCAGAAAAAGACAGCTTGTATTTTGTTAGGTCTTGTGTTGAATCTGTAGGTCAATTTGGATAGTATCATCATTGTAACGATAATAAATATTCAAGGTAAATATGCTTGTCTTGTTCCTGATCTTAGGGGAAATGTCAGACTTCCACCAGTAGGTTTGATCCTAGCTTTGGGTTTTACATAGACGTCCTCTATGAGTTTGAGAAGTTCCCTTCTTTTCTTAGTATGTCCATTATTCTTACATGAAAAGGTGTTAGGTTTTTTTTTTTTCATATTCTCTATTGAGAAAATCATATTATTTAGCACATTTTGTACCATCCTTTAATTTCTGAACAAAACATTTTCGTATCCATAGAATCAAAAAATGCTTCCAACAGAAACAAAATCTTCAGTGTTACAGGATTTACTTTACCCCAAATTTCCAGTCATTTTGGAAATCTTATCTGTGCCTACCATGTGACAGATGTCATGCATACATTATCTTCCTAGATCTCTTTCCAGTATCTAAGGAATGTAATGTTAGTGCCTCAGTAGAATTATAGTTAATAGATCACTTTTCAAGTAGACAGATTAAAATCTAACATTCCCTTGATGCCAAAATCCATAAGTTCTTTTCACTCTGTCAAGATTTTTCTCCATTATGTAGTTTCTTCTCATCTATATATTAAAAAAAAATCTTCTAGTTTGTTGCCACTGCATTGAATAAGTTTTTATTACTCACTTAGATATTAGTGAGATTGGGAATTGGTGGACATCCAAGCAACACAAAACAATGGAAGCCCTGCTGATGGGAATGTTTTTTAATTGAGTCATAATTGACATACAACATTGTGTAAGTTTAAGGTGTGTACCATATTTATGTGATATATTTATATGCTGCAATAGGATTACCCCCACAGTAATAGCTAACATCTCTATTACGTAATTATATTTGGGTGTGTGTGGTAAGGAAATGAAGATCTAGTCTGTTAGCAACTTTGAAGTTTATTACATGGTATTGTTGACTATAATCACTATGCTATGTATGAAGTCTCCAGAACTTATTTCTCTACTAGTTGCAGGTTTGTACCTTTAAACAACATCTCCCCAATTCCCCTACCTCGTATACCCTGACAACCACCATTCTACTCTGTTTTTATGAATTTGGCTTGCTTAGATTCCACACAGAAGAGCAGTATTTGTCTTTGCCTATCTGACTTATCTCTTTAACATAATGCCCTCAAGATCCATCTATGACGTCATAAATGGCAGGATTTCCCTCTTTCTCGCAACTGAAAAATATTCCACTATGTGTATACACATATGTATAGTATGCGTTTATACATACACACACGCATAAACATATATATATACATACACATATATAAACATATACACACACATACGTGTGTATGTATCATCGTCATCCATTTATCTGTTGGTGGACATTTAGGTTGTTTTCAAATCGTGGCTATTGTGAACACTGCTGGCAAAGACATAAATGGTATATAACAAATGTTGGTTTTGAACTTTTGGAACTTTATTAACATTTAATGTCATCTCAGTGATCAACTATTTGTTTGCAGCCCATTTTTCTTTGCTACATTGATTGAACCTCATGTTAAGTAAAGTATTGCACATTAGGAAAATGTTCCTCATAAGCCTGGATATCTGATGTTGCCTTCTTGAAGCAACTAGAAGAGAACAACTTGAAGAACTCTATTAGATGTAGTTTAAGTACAAAGGACTTAGTTCACACTGCTTAATTTATTTCACCATTTCGTACTCATAGATTAGCAATTATTAATAGTTTCTTTATTGTGCTAAAATATGATTTATCATTAATGAGTTCATTTTAAAAAGTATCAATATGTTATTACATTATCGTTCTTTAAGTGATAGAACCATATAAACAAATGAAAAACAGCAATTAATCAATATTTGTATTCCCACCAAAAGAAAATTCAGCTGCTTTAATAATTAATGTTCGTCACCATTTATAATTTCAACACCCCAGATTAGAAAACTGATAATCTGTGTAGTTATATTCTGTTAATTGAGTATCTTCCAGTTTATCACAGTAGGAAGCTTGCAATTCTGGAGACATTTTCTTTTTTTTTTTTTTAATTTTTTTTAATGTTTTATTTATTTTTGACACAGAGAGAGACAGAGCATGAACGGGGGAGGGGCAGAGAGAGGGAGACACAGAATCGGAAGCAGGCTCCAGGCTCTGAGCCATCAGCCCAGAGCCGGATGCGGGGCTCGAACTCACGGACCGCAAGATCGTGACCTGAGCTGAAGTCGGACGCTTAACCGACTGAGCCACCCAGGCGCCCCTCTGGAGACATTTTCGACTCCATTTTATTATTCTACCATACATAAGAGAATATCTACAATTTCCCAAATGAGGTAATAAGAAGCAATCATCCAAACAGATGTGTTTTAATGTTTTAAAATGGTATCTTTTTATTTTTTTTTCAAAATGGATGTTCTAAAGATATACACTGAAATAAGGTAAAATCTTGAGACAATCAGAGATTTAGGGGAGCTTCGTTAGAGAAAACATTTCAGAAAAATGTTGGCTCCGATGCAATGAAACACATTTTGAGTTTAATTTTGGATTAGGATTTAGTCTTAGATTAGAGTGCTGTTGCAAAAATCCCCCACTGAGTGAATACTACTCTGTGTGCTCCACAATCACCACCATCCCACAAAGTGCGGAAAAGCACTATGTTTTTTTAGATTATTGAACTTTCATTTTTTCACACCTCCTTCATATGCAGCTGGAGTGGCTTAAAGTCTCAGTAATAGGTTTGATTCATTGCTGCCGCTATGAAGACGCGGTTTGCATATTTTTAGATTTTCACTAACAGGGATAAAACCTATTAAGAGTTCAAATATTTTGGAAGGCATTTTAGAGTATTATTGTTCCTTTTAAATATTTATTTATTTTTATTAGAAATGTCTGTAGTTAGAAGTAAGAAGGATCAAGGAATGAATTATATTGTATTTATTATTTAAGTGTGTATGTATACCTGGCCACTTTAAATTTGGTATGCTATATTAATAGGTATATATATAGTTCTGTCTTGTATTATATATATACGTATATTATATACTAGTCTATATATACGTATATGTATGTATCAATGTCATGTGTGTGTGAATATGCCTATGTGTACATAAATAATTTAAACTCCCATGATTAGAATCAACTTGAATTTAGATGTAGTGGTGAATAAATATAAATCCAGTGAATAAATATAAATCCAATTAGGATAGATAATTCCCATCTCGGTCAGCTACACATCTACATCTAGATATACAGATAGAAACATATAAATTAACTCAGTGAAGAATTAAAATAATGATTTTTATTTTTTTTAATTTTCTTTTGTATCACAACTTATTAGCCCTATAACTTGTCAAGGTTAAGATTGAATAGAATAATCAAGGCACAAAATTAATAATTATACTCTCTTCTCTAAAGACACTTATTAATATGCAGATTTTGTGTCTTTAGGAAGCATTCATAATTTGTATTCTACAAATCACTGTGACTACAGACTTTCCTAGTTAAGGATTTGATTTAAACATTACATTTTAATTCCTGTTTTGGTACCTATATACAAATATTAAAAATAAAATTGTAATTGGAGAATGAAACTTTTAACTATTTAATCTAGGTAGTTCCTAACTTAAGTGTATATTTAAGACAAAGGTAATTTTGTTAAATGTTTATTTACTTTTGAGAGAGAGAGAGGGAGAGAGAGAGAGAGAGAGAGAGAGAGAAAGAGAGAGAGAGAGAGAGAGAAAGCTGGGGAGGAACAGAGACAGAGGGAGACAGAGACTCCTAAGCAGGCTCCAGCTGTCAGCGCAAAGGTCAATGTGGGGCTTGAACTCATGAAAACCATGAGATCATGACCTGAGCCGAAATCAAGAGTCAGATGCTTAACTGACTGAGCCACCCAGGCACCCTAAACTAAAATATTTTATGAGGTTAGCATTTGTGAGCTAGACTGCATTAGGATGCTTTCTATAAGCTATAACTTCTATCATATATGTTGTAAATGGATTATCTTATGTATACATATATTGAAGTGTGTTATAGTCACCCTGCAATGGTGGGATGAAGCACCACCATGCAGAATTAGGTTCAAATGTTAGACTGATGATGCCACATGTGCACCAAAAGGGTATGAGGAGATTTATTACTCCTCTATGGAATTTATTACTCCTCTATGGAAGGGCAGACTCTTCAGCTGGTCTGAAAATGACTTGAGAGAGATAGGAGGGGCAACTGACTTTGGTTTTTATTGCAGTTGGATGGCGGAGCTGAGGAGAGTTCCCAGATGGGAAGGGGCTTGCATATTTTTAACTTCTCACTGGTGCTACCGAAGGAAGCACCCGGGCTCTCTTATCAGGCCCAGCTGTAGGAAGGAAGGAGGGGAAGTGGGGCTTGAAGTCTGTCAGCAGTCAAACATCCAAAATGGAGTCAGACTCTATTGTAATGCGATATAGACTACCTGCAATGAAGTATTATTTACCCAAAACAGAAATCTCATTTCTATTTAACTATAAAGAACATTCTTTAAAATAGCTATTTATTCAAAATATGTAGCTATACCCTTTATCATGAGTAATATAGGATAATTTATGGATCCCATGCATCATATTTTAAGCAAATGTAGTTGAAGAGCTCTGTCTATCACTGTAAGACTCTTTTTAACAGAGACAGTATGTCTGTCTTGTTTGCTGCCAGTCTGCTTGGCATTTTCCAATTTTCTGAAGCGTCTCTGAGTTTTGTCTTTAAGAAATAAAATTTCATTATTCCAGTTTCTTACAGGGTATCACCATCAGATGGGTTTTCACTCTTATCTATGCGGCATTCTTTCAAAGCAGATGGTAACACCACGTACGTTTTCTCTTCAACCTAAAATTATTTTTCTTGTCTTTTCATGTCTTTCATAGACCTCCTAATAGGATAAAAAATTGCTTTAC